>NC_045615.1:47527500-48152500 GCF_009829155.1 Mustela erminea | reverse complement strand
TGGCGGGAAGTTCTACGTTTAAAAAAAACAAAAGCATTTATTTGAGAGAGAGAGAGAGAAAGAGAGAGAGGAGAGCGCATGCGAGCACATGTGCACACAAGGGCAGGGAGGGGTGGAGGGAAAGAATCTTCAAGTAGTCTCCCCGCTCAGCACAGAGCCTCCCCGGGGCTGGATCTCAGGATCCACGAGGTCATGAACTGAGCTGAAATCAAGAGTCAGACGCTTAACCGACTGAGCCACAAAAGTGCCCCCAAGAAGTTTTATTTTAATAACTATTCCCATTGTAACTTAGAGATTTACATTTAAAAAAAATTTTTTTAAGATTTTATTTATTTGTCAGAGAGAGTGAGCAAAAGCAGGGAGAGTGGCAAGCAGAGAGAGAAGCAGGCTAGCCAAGGAGCAAGGAGCCCGATGCAGGACTCTATCCCAGGACCCTGGGATCATGACCTGAGCTGAAGTCAGATGCTTAACTGAGCCACCCAGGCATCCTGAGATTTAAATTTTAAAAAGTAGCATTTCAGAGGATACGTTAGGGTCTTATGAATAAATATCTCAAACATGAGCTGCACTAACTTCTTACTCATGAATTTTGTGTTAGTGAAATAAACTGTATTTATTCTTTTTACTCCTATGTTCAGAATAAACCTTTGGTGATCTACATGTAAGAAATTAAGCAGAAAACTTTTCAGTAATTTTGAAACCCTAGATTCTAAGAGAGGTGAAAATGAATTTTTAAATAGAATAGGTTTTTAAAAAAGCTTTTATTTTCTTATTTAAGAATGAGAGAGAGCACGAGAACATGCAGAAGAGTGGGAAGAGGAGAACAGACTCCCCACTGAGTGCAGAACCCAACATGGGGCTCCATCCCAGGACCCTGAGACCAAGACCTGAGCTGAAGTCAAACTTAACCAGCTGAGCCACCCAGGGGCCCCTAGAGAGCTTATTTTGTAACACACAGATCAACACTTCATGGCTAACTTACTGAATTGGCCTTGATCTAGAATTTCTGATAACCTGCTTCAACCAAATATCAAATAAGTAATGAATTTTTACTATAGGCTCTACTAATCAGTATAGCTTTTAAGCTTTTTGTATTGTGGTAAAATATACTTAACAAAATTTACCATTTTACCATTTTTAAGTATACAGTTCAATGGCATTAAGTACAGGTGTATTGGTGTGATGGACTTGGTATGTATTTCTAAACTTACAAATATAGAAGTTGCCACGAGGTACTTTTCTCATTGAGATAGAGTGTAATTTTTAAAATAACTGTTTATTGGGACACCTGGATGGCTCAGTGGGTTAGGCCTTTGCCTTTGGCTCAGGTCATGGTCTCAGGGTCCTGGGATAGAGTCCCACATTGGGCTCTCTGCTCAGCGGGGAGCCTGCTTCGCCCTCTCTCTCTGCCTACTTGTGATCTCTCTCTCTCTGTCAAATATACAAATAAAATCTTTTAAAAAAATAAAAATAAAAAAGCTGTTTATTGAGCTCTTACCAAGTTCTATACTGTCTCCCTTATCTGCTTGATTTTAAAGAGGCAAAAGTTGTTTATGTTGTTCTTGAAGTTCCTCTGTCTAGGTTAAGGAAAAGCAAACACTTGAACTCCAGTGACCACACTTAGCTTTCCACTTAGCTTTCCACTGACCATCTTTATCACATGTATGGACTAAGATTCAAGGATAATTGTCACATGAACCACAAAAAGACAAACAAAGGAAATGCTTTTCTTATACCCAAGGTGAATATATTGTCTTAGTCAATAGACAAGGAAGAGTTTTTGTTTGTTTGTTTTTTAAATAAGGGAACATTCTCGTGAAATAGTGTTAACTTTTGAAAGAATATAAAATTTCAGATATAAAAAGGTATTGGCTATGAAATTTATGATCATAAAATGGAAGAAAGTGCACCAAAAATTCAAATTCACCAACAAAGTGAATGTTCGGTACTCTCAATGCTGGGCTTCTGGGTGGCTCTGTAATTACAGATTTTCAACATGTAATTCCAGTTATTTGTTTATTAAGTTTAGATGATCAGGTAATATTATCATTGTAAATACTCAAATAATATAGAGGTATATAGGATAAAACTAAAGAATCCCATGCCAACCTCTCCTTCTTAGGGATAAAATCCATAACCACTATGTAGATAGCCTTCCTTCCTTATTTCTGAACATGGCCATAAATCTTCAGTTTTTAAATGTAAGTCTGATCGTGATGCATGTATTTTGAAGCTTTATTTTTTTTTACAGTAGCAGTGGAACTTATAATACCACTCTGCTTACATACCCCATTCTTTAACTATTGAATATCACGAATTCTCCCTAACTCAGTTAATTTTCCCTGTAATGATAAGCACTGAAGTGTCAGTTCTTATTAAGACAGAGTGGTAGTGAACATATTGAGTGTTGTAACTCTTTATGTACATCTGAAACTATTTCTCTAGAATAGATAACCTATAAGTGGAATTGCTTGGCTGAGGGATTTATGCATTTTAAAATTAATGTGTGGTGCCGTTCGTGAGACTGTAACAATTTATATTATTCTTCCATTGGTGTTTAGGAATACTCCTTTCCCTGTAACCTTGCTATACTGAGTTTTAACACACATTTAAATACTTCTTGATCTAATGGGAAAAAATGCTCTCTGAATTATTTGTGAGATTGTATATATATTTTAGATTTATGTGATGGGTGGCATTAGTATTTGTGTTTCTCCATAGTTTCTGCTTCTGTCTTGTGCTTGCTTTTTACTTTATTTTATATCTGTGGCTCTTCTTGCTTTATAGGAGTTTTTTAGGTTTTCTAAAAATTAATTCTTTGCTAAAAAAGCTACAGAACTTTTTTCCTATTCTGTTTGCCTTTTAGTTTTATGGTGATTTATTATATTAAAAATTTAAAAATTTTTAATTTACTTGGATTTGTCAACTCTTCCCTTTTCTGTTTATTGGGATTTGTATCTTGCTTAATAATAAACCTGAATACTAGTTCTTACTTAAAATATTGTCTTAATAATAACCAAGATATTACAATATATATTCTTTTGTTTTATTTATAGCTTTTTTTATGATTACCTCTTCACTTTTATTTAGAATTTATCATGTGTCATGTATAGATCCAGTTTGATTTTCTTCAAATAGATAGCTAATTGCTGCCAAATAATACATTGAGCAGCATTAGCATTTGCTAATTTACAATGTCAACTCTATCACATATTAACTTTGCACACATACATGAGTTTTTTTCTGGCTTTTATATGCCTCATTCTTGTGCTCCTTTATTTTTCTATCAAATTTTCTCTTTCAGAGGAATTTTGGAATTTCCCTGGTAAGTAGTATGTTATTGTTTTTGGTTTTGTTTCTGTTTTTTTAAGATTTTATTTATTTATTTGAGAGAGAGAGAGAGAGAGCTAGCTCAGGAATGGGGAGGAAAGGCAGAAGGAGAGGGAAAAGCAGGCTCCCTGTAACTTGGGGCTCGATGTCAGGACCCTGAGATCATGACCTGAGCCAAAGGCAGATCCTTAACTGAATGAGCCACTCAGGCACCCAGGTATCTCATTGTTTTGATTTACATTTCCCAGATGTTGAATATCTTTTCATGTATCTATTGGCCATTTGTATATCTTTGGGGAGATGTCTGTGCAGATTCTCTACCCAAATTTTAATCAGCTTTTCTTTATCATTGAGTTAGAAGTCCTTCATAATTTTGGATGTAAGTCCCTTATTAAATATAGGGTATACAAATATTTTCTCTCATTCTGAGTTGCCTTTTCATTTCCTTTTTACATTTTAATTCCAGTATAGTCAATCTACAGTGTTATATTGGTTTCAGGTGCACATTGTGGTGATTCAGCAATTCTGTTACTCAGTCCTCGTCAGGATAAGTGTAGTCTCAAACCTCTTTGCTTATTTCACCCATATCTCCACCCACCTCCCCACCGGTAACCATCAGTTTGTTCTCTATAGTAGTGTCTTTATCTGCTTTGATATCGGGTAAAGCTGCCCTCTTAGAATGAATTTGGAAGTTTTCCTTCCTCTTCCGTTTTTTACAATAGTTTGAGAGGAATAGGTATTAACTCTTCTTTAAATGTTGTTAGAAATTGCCTGTGAAACTGTGAGTTCCTGGGCTTTTGTTTATTAGGAGTTTTTTGATTACTGATTCAGTTTCATTGCTTGTAATCCATCTGTTCAAATTTTCTATTTTTCCTGATTCAGTTTTGAGAGGTTCTATTTTTCTAGGAATTTAATACCCATTTCTTCTAGGTTAGTTCCAATTTGTTGGCATATAATTTTTCATAGTACTCTCTTTTAATCCTTTGCAATTCTGTGGTTTCGGTTGTTTCTACTCTTTAATTTGTTTGAGCCCTTCTTTCTTTTCTTTCTTTCTTTTTTTTTTAAATTTTATTTTTTTATTTTTTTTTTTTACGAGTCAGGTAAAGCCTATCAATTTTGTTGTTCTTTTCAAAGAACCAGCTCCTGGGTACCTGGATGGCTCAGTCAGTTAAGCACCTACCTTTGGCTCAGGTTGTGATCCCAGGACCTTGGGATCAAGTCCCACATTGGCCTCCTTGCTAGCGGCGAGTCTGCTTTGCCCTCTTCTCCTCCCCCCACTCATTCTCTCAATATCTCTCAAATACATAAATGAAATCTTAAAAAAAGAAAGAACCAAAAAAAAAAAAAAAAAGAAAGAAAGAAAGAAAGAAAGAACCAGCTCCTGGTTTCATTGATCTATTGTTTTGGGTTTTTTGTTTGTTTTTGTTTTTGTTCCTATTTCATTTATTTCTGATCTAATCCTTATTGTTTCCTTCCCTCTGCTGATTAGGGGTATTGTTGGTGCTTTGTCTAGCTGCTTTAGATATAACATTAAGTTGTTTGAGATTTTTCTTCCTTCTTGAGGTAGGCCTGTATTGCTATAAACTTTCCTCTTAGAACAGCTTTTGCTCTATCCCAAAGATTTCATACTATTGTGTTTTCATTTTCATTTATCTCCATATACTTTTTAATTTCCTTGATTTCTTGGTTGGCCCATTCATTGCTTAGTAGCATGTTATTTAACCTCCATGTATTTGTGCGCTTCTCAGATTTCTTCTTATGACTGATTTTTAATATCATAACATTGTGGTCAGAAGAGATGGATGGTATATCTTCGATCTTTTTTAATCTGTTCAGACTTGTTTTGTGGCCTAATATGTGATCTGTTCTGGAGAAATTTCTGTGTACACTTGAAAATAATGTGTATTCTGTTTCAGGAGGGATTTTTGGGGGGAGTGGGAGGGAATGTTTTGAATATATCTGTTACCCTCCTCTGGTACATTCAGAGCCACAGCTTCCTTGTTGATTTTCTATTTGGACAATCTTTACATTGATGTAAGTGGGGTGTTTAAAGTCCCCCCACTGTTACTATATTACTATCAGGTAGCTCCTTTATGTTTGTTATTCACTGCTTTATGCATTTGGGTGCTCCCATCTTTAGTGCATAAATATTTACAGCAGTTATATCTTCTGTTCAATTGTTCCCTTTATGGTTATACAGTGACATGTCTTGTGACAGTCTTTGTTTTAAAGTCTGTTCTGTCTGATATAAGTATTGCTACTCTGGCTTTCTTTTGACATTCTTTTGCATGATATATATTTCTCCATCCCCTCACTTTTAATCTGCAGGTGTCTTTAGGTCTCAAATGAGTCTCTTCTAGGCAGCATGTAGATGGGTCTTGTTTCTTTATCCATTTCAGTCACCTGTGTTTGTGATTGGAGCATTTCGTCCATTTACATTCAAAGTATTTATTGATAGCATGTTTTTATTGCCATTTTGTTACTTGTTTTATGGTTGATTTTGTAGTTTTTCTCTGTTCCTTTCTTCCCTTGCTCTCTCATTATTTGGCTTTTCAGTGATATACTTGATTTCTTAATTTTATTCTTTGCATATCTATTACTGGTTTTTGATTTGTGTTTACCATTGGTTTGTATATAACATCTTTTGCAAGTAGCAGTCTGTTTTAAGTTGATGGTCATTTAAGTTTGAACCTGTTCTTTACTCCACCCCTTCCATGTTTTAGATATGTAGTGTCATACTTTACCTCCTTTTATTTTGTGAGTCCTTCGACTGATTTATATAAACACTCCTTTTGTGCTTCCTACTTTTCTTGCTCATACATATGGTCTTTCCTTTCCATCCAAAAGAGTCCCCTTTAACATTTCTTATAGGGTTGGTTTAGTGGTAATGAATGTCTTTAACTATTGTCTGGGTAACTCTTTATCTCTGCTTTTATTCTGAATGATAGCCTTGCTGAATAGAGTATTTTTTGCCTGCAGGTTTTTTCCTTTCAGCACTTTGAATTTATTGTCCCACTCCCTGTCAGCTGATAGCCTTATGGGGTTTCCTTCATATGTAATTGTTTTCTCTTGCAGCCTTTAAAATTCTCTATCACTACTTTTTGCCATTTTAATCACTATGTTTTTCGGTATGGACCTCCTCGGATTGTTTTTGTTGGGGGATCTTTATGCCTCCTGGCTCTGAATTTCTATTTTCTTCCTCTGACTTGAGAAGTTTTCAACTATTATTTCATAAAATAAATTTTCTGCCCTATATTCTTTTCTGAGATCCTTGTAATGCACGTGTTATTACATTTGATGATGTTGCTGGATATCCTAAGTCTATTCTCATTTTTCATAATTTTTTTTTCTCTTACCTGCTTAACTTAATTACTTTCCATCCCTCTGTCCTCAAGGCTGCTGATCCATTCTTCGGCTTCCTCTAATTTACTATTTATTCCATCTAGTGTATTTTTTATTTTATTTATTGTGTTCTTTAACTCTGATTCTTTCTTACCTCTTTGTTAAGGGTCTCACTGATGTCTTCCAGTCTTTTCTCATGTCCAGTGAGTATCTTTATGACCATTACCTTAAATTCTCTATCAGGCAAGTTACTTCTCTCCATTTTGTCTAGCTGTCTTGCTGTGATTTTGTTCTGTTTTATCATTTGGAACATATTCCTCTGTCTCCTCATTTTGTCTAACTCTCTAGGTCTGTTTCTGTATGTTAGGAAATTCAGCTATGTCTCTTGCTCTTGAAAGTAATGACCTTATGAAGAAGAGGTCCTGTTCTAAAGTATGCTATCACCCTACTTACTAGAACTTGGCACTTGAGGCACGTCTCCTATGTGTGTTTATTGTTCCCTGCTCTTGGGGCTGAGCTGCTTTTTCATTTGTCAGAAATGCGGTAACACCGAACTGCAGGGTGCTTTCCCTGAATTTTCTCCTGGGAAGCTTTCACTGGTAGGCAGGACTGTGGTCAGACCAGATGTCTGCCTCCAGCCTACTGCTGGAGCCAATCTCACTGGTGTGTATGGTTATCTTTCCCTTTCCCTGAGGCAGGAGTTCCTCTGCAGTAGTGCTGGCCTCTGTAAGGGCTGCTTGCACACTGCCTGGCTTGTGGCACCACTTTGGATGAATTCTAGCCAAGGGCATATTGGAGGGGGCATATCTGCAACATGAGCTGGGGCAGGACTTATAGTGTTAGCAAGTTTTGCAGTTGGTCCTCTTCAAGAGGAGACTTGCCACTGCCAGGACCAAGGTCAGTTAGATTGGTGCCAGTGGATCCACAAAGTGATGTGAGGAGAGGCATGGTATTAGCAAGGTTTGTGCTGATTTTCTGTAGGAGGGAACCTGCTGGGAAGGGACTGAGGCAAGCCTGGCTGGAGGGGGCAAGGGAGGCACAGTGTTAGCAAGTTAGGAAGCTAGTATAGGCATCATGCTGATTTCTGCAGGTGGCTGTGAGTTTATGCTTGGGGTCAGGGAGGGAAGTGGCACCTGCCAACTCTTTTGCTCCTGGAGGAGTCTCCCATTGATCTCTATCCCATTGGGACTCCCTCTGAGATTAGTAAACATCTCTCCCTCCAGTATGTCCCAGGTGTTTTTCAAACTGCTGTTTCTATGCTGTATCTTTGCAGGGTGTTTCTATGCTGTCTTGTTGAAGATGGAGACTCAGTTTCCTCTTGTCCTCCTGGCTCTCCCAAAGGGAGTCTGTTGATTTTTAAATGTCCAGGTTTTAAGTCCTACTGGTTGTAAGAACTCATGAAATTTGGCCCCATGTGTGTTCTCTGGTATGAGGATCTTTTTCTCTCCTCTGTTCACATTAGTGGTGTCCCTCTCTTCAGAGGACAGTCCTTTGGGTCCATTTAGCTCTGGACCCTATCTTTGCCCTTCCTACCTTCTTTAATATAGCCTCTTCTCTTCATTTAGTTATGGAGTTTGTTCTGCCAGTCTTCAGGTCATTTCTTGGGTTACTTGTCGTGATATAAATATTATCTGGTTGTAACCATCGTATGAAGTAAGGTAAGGGTCCTTCTACTCAGTCATCTGCCAGCAATCCCCAACTATTTTCTTTTCTTTGTTGTGTGTTTTTAAGCATGATTTTAAAAAAATTTTGATGATGTTCACTATGTTGATTTTTTTTCCTGTTGCCTATGCTTTGGTGTTGCATCTAAGAAGGTTTTGCCTAACTTATGAAGATATTTTCTCTAAGAGATTTATAGTTTTAACTCTTCTCATCATGAAGTTCATTTCACGTTCATTTTTGTGCCATGTAAGGAAGGCATCCAATTTCATTCCTTTGCACATGAGGTGCAATTACCCTAGTACCATTTCTTGAAAGTACTATTTTTCCCATTGAATTATCTTAGTCTTTTTGAAAGTTAATGGACTATGATCGATAGGGTTTATTTCTAGACTCTCAATTTTATTCCATCGATCTCTGTACATCTATACTTAGTCCAGTACCATATTGTCTTGATTACTGTAGCTTTTTAGTAAGTTTTGAAATCAGGAAAAGTCGATTTCTACCTGTTTTTCTTTTCAAGTTTTTTTAGCTATTCTAGGTCCCTTGGTTTTCCAAGTGAATATAGGATCATCTTATAAGTTTCTGTAAAAAAGCCAGGCAGTATTTTCATAAGAATTTTGTTGAATGTGTACATCAATTTAGGGGGTATTGACATCTTAACAATATTATATTTTCTAATCCATGAATATGGGATATATTTCCGTTTCTTTTATTTATTTCAACAATGTTTTATCATTTTCAGATTATGAAATTTGTACTTCTTTTGTTGAATCTTAATAGATATTTCTTTTGGGTGCTATTCTAAATACAGTTGTTTTCTTAATTTTGTTTTTTGTTCATTGGTGGTGCTAACATAGTTTTAAGTCACATTCATTTTATTACGAAGTTACTCATCTTTACTGGATAACTGTTTTTTTTTTTTTTAAATTTTTTATTTTTATAAACATATATTTTTATCCCCGGGGGTACACTGTTTAAGGGCCATTTGCCTTTCTTTCTCATGATTGTTTATTCCTATCTTTTGCCCATTTTCCTATGAGGTCTTATTTATTTTTAGCCTTTATATCCTCTTATAAACACATTTAAAATGAATTTACTCTTAGTATCATTTTAGAACATTACTTTCAATATTACTGTATCACTTTTTGTTATGGGTTGAATTGTCCAAGATATAAACCCTGAGACTGAACTTTCAAACAGTAATTGTATTGGTAATGCTCTTTAGAGCCACCCATGGAAACCATAAGAGAAATGTAGGATTAGGGAGAAGAAATGGAATTTTCATGCAGTTGTAACAAAAGCCTCAATCAGTCCCCAATTTACTTAGGAGTTTAGATGGCCTTGATACCTCAAATTGAGTTAAGGAGACTGGTCCATTTAACCCATTTCCATCAATCACTGGAGATGAGCTATGCCTAGAGAGGTTGTATGATCTTGGGGTAGCCATGGGCCATAAGCAGGCAATACTCTTAGCAGCTGGGGTAATGAATGAAACATGAAGAGGAAATCTGATGTCACTTCACAGAAACCACTATATTTCTATAATGTGATAACAATGTTTTTATAGTATACTATAGCTCAGTAATATTTTTCTATGAAGCAAACATTGGACTGTAAGCTGTATATGTTATATATGACTTTTCTAAGGAAATTTCTAATATCCTCATTTCTAGGACCAGTAAAAGCCCTCCAAAGGAATATTATTCTCAGAGATTAGCAGGAATTGCTTTCCCTAAGTTTTGAAAGTTTTAAAAATGGGTACTGAATTTTCAGTGGTTTGAATGGTATGACCTAATAAAAGAAAGTTTAATCTAGTCTTATGCATTTTGGTTAGCTTGACATTCTGCATTATTTATTTTTCTATTACTTTTTCTGTAAAATGGGGCTTCCAAGGTTTGCTTTGAAACTTAAGCAGGACCATAAGAGAAAGTCTTGGTTCATGGTACTCAATTACTAGAGTAGTGTTGGAAAACATGTGCATTTAACTGAAAAAATTTAAAATTGAGGGGAAGATTGGGTTTTACAGATTCTGTCCATCATACCATTTAGTGAACTGGGCTCCTTAGAAACATGAGATCAGGGTCATGAATTTCCTCTTACCTCAATTATATTTGGTACAAGCTTCTTACAATATTGAGTATACTTTTTAATATTTAAAGAAAAATTTTCTTGTCCACTAAAACTTATAAATATAGACCAACTTCTTCAACTTTAGTATTTGTAGCAGACACAAGTCTTATGATGTCCTCAGATGGCCTCGGCGTTACGCTCCTTCCAGACCAATCTGCCACCAGTGTTTGACCTTTTACCTGCCTTGGGAATGTTGCTGCCTTGAAGCTGGGTCAACCAGCCACTTGCTCTGAGTATCTGGCTTTCCTTACCATTGGACCTTGTACTAGGCTCTGAATTCCTGATGGGTTGCCAGATGAGCTGAATAAGGCAATCTGAAAGTCTAGAACAGTTAAATCCCTCTGCGTGAACCTTGCCAATGGGAAATAGAAATCAGGAGAGAGCTAGGTAGATGCTTCTTTCTCCTTCCCACAGAATACTCTATCCCGTGGTTTCTTCTTAAAGCCAATCTGGTGGATTCCAGGCTGCCAAACAAAGCATCTGTCAAGCAAACTGTTGTGTGGTTTGCGGTTTCTCTGTGAAGTACCTATTGATATTTTATTTTGTTTCACATCCCTACTTCCCTTCTTTCCCCACTGGTGCTGCCTCATACCCCATTCCAAAACAGTGCACTAACGTCCTTAACCTTGGCTCAGCCTCAGGGTTGTTGGGGTTTTTCATTTTGTTTTTTGTTTTGTTTTGTTTTTGGGGTTTTTTTGAGAATTTTTAAGGCACTCTGCACCTACCAGAGAGCACACTGTTCCAAAACAGGAGGAAAATTTGTTTTCTTATAATATGATGAAAGATGTTATACTTTAAGTATTTTGAAGGATAATGTTAGCTCTACATGATTTTTTTTTTCTCATGCTGACTGGAAACTAAGTTCCCCATAAATAGCAACTCCTCTGTAAATGTTATATGACCCAATACTATTATATGACTACTTTGAATTGAAGTTTCCTTTGACAAAAAGGTACTAAAAGCTGAGAATGTTAGAAAAAGCTACGTATTTGTTTCTACTGTTATTTAAAGTGAAAAATGTATTTGTTAAATGGCATTAACAAAGATAGTAAAGATTCCTAATGATCTTTAGCTGAGATTTTTTTTTGTTAATATTCTTGACACTTTCCATTAAACCTACTGTGCACACTTAGTTTCCATCATTTAATAACATCAATAACATGAAAATGTAATCTCCATTAATTAGATTTGCTCATCCCTAGTGATGATGAGACATTTTGATCAAATTCCGTGTCGTTTCTTTGCTTCATTTGCCTTTTTTCTACAGATTTGTAAATTAATCCTATTGGTTGAAACAAGTGTATCAATGTAATCAATAAAGTAATCAGCAATATTATAACTATATGTGATGCTTAAAGAGCTAAAGGAATTTTAGAGTTTGAATCAAGCCTCCCATTTGTACCTTAATCCAAGATGTCACATTTTGGCTTATAAAAAAGTATAAAAAAGATTTTAAAACTGTTTTGGGGCTCCTTCAAATCTTACAGAAAAATAACACAGTAAGTTAGTGGTACCAAATCACTAACTTTGTAACCTGTAGTTCATGATCTTTGTGTGTATGTATATGTAATTGGGTATTTGGACAACTTCAGTAAATATTAGATGAGATCAGCTAAATTTGTAGACACAAACAGGATGTGTAACCAGATAAGCCTACAATGTTGCCATCATGTTATCTGCTAATAGCTATAAGCAGATTTGTTTGGTTTGCAGCCCAAATGTTACTTTTAGAAAATTGGTAATTTGGATTGAAAAATGTAGATAGTTAAAATTTTTAAAAATGAAACCCAATCCTGGCTTCACATAGTAATATATTTATAACCTCATTAGCATACTATTTATAAAATCCAAATTGTTCATTTAGTTATTAGCACAATTGTACTTATTACTACTATCCTCCATAAACATGTTTTTGGCATATTAAAGAGTAGATGATTGGAAGGTTCCTCCCGTCTCTGCTGAAATCTGTACCTAAACTTTGCAGTTGTTATCTCATTGCCTTAATTCTATCTTATCCCCCTGTCACTTGTAACTGTGATAATTAACTTTGCAGTTGTCTTTTTTCCCCCAAATGGGTGTAAGTTTATTTTTTATTACAAAAGTAACATATGTTCATTGTAAAAAAAACAAAAACCAACTTTTTTCAAACCAAAAAACCCAGGAATAAGGACGAAGATTAAAGTCATCTGTAATTCTACTGTCCAGACCTAGTCACTATTCATACTTAGGCTTATGTGCTTCCATATTCTTTGCATGCTCACATATATATTTATATTGATGTCTGATTAAAGATAGGATGATAAAATACTGATTTGCAACCTTCATTTTAATATGTAATGTCATCTGTCATGGCATTTTTCCATACTTAAAATTCTCTATCATCATTTCTTATTATAGTATTGCATTTTCATCCTTTGATCAATATCCTTTATTTAAGCTGTCCCTATAAAGGGAATTTGATGGTGGGTTTTTTTTTTTTTTCCTCAGTTATAATAACCAGTAGTATTTATTGAGTGCTTACCCAATTCCTGGTGGTGTTCTAGGCGTTTTTCATTTCTTTGCTTATTTATCCTCAGAACTGTATGAGGCAGGTACTAGTCTTATCTCTCCTTTTCACATGAAGAAGCTGAAGCACAGAAATTATAACTTGCTCAAGGTCACATGGCTAAGAAGAAGTTTGAATCAGGATTTTGAATCCAGACAGGCTGGCTCCTGAGCTCCAAGCTCGAATCACTGCTCTGTAAATGTTTCCCCTATAAACAGCATCTCAGTGACTATTCTTGAGCACACATTTTTCACACTTTACTAATTATTTTCTTTGGATGTACTTTTGGAAGTAGACTTGCCTGGTCAAGGAATATTCGTATTAGCAAATTCTTTCTTCATTGTGAGGATGTACCAGTTCATGCTGTAGGCAGCAGTCTAGGACTGTGTCTCCTTTCTCACACTTTCTCCAACACCGATGGTATCCTGCCTTGATGTGTTTGCCAATAGAATAAGTGAACATTATTTCTTCTTAAGATTCTTGCTTATTTGATTATTGTGAGGTTTAACATATTTACAAGCCTATTTCCCAAATAGTTTTACTTTTGTCAGTTGCCTTTTCACTCTTTTTTTCAGTTTTTCTATGATAGCTGTCTTTGTTGTTTTTGTTATTGTTGTTACTGGTTTGTAGGACCTCCTTTTGAGTATCACTACTAATTTATTGTCCTACATTAAAAATATTTCTCACGGCTTGTAGTTCATATAATTACAATTCACATTATATGAATTCATATAATTCAGCTTAAAACCTCATAATTCTTTTGCCATAAAGAAGTTGAGAGATTTTAATAAACCTATATATCAATTTGTGTTGTTTGGGTTTGATGTTATCCTTAAAAGGCCTTAAACCTGAAGGTTGTAAGAATATTTACTAATAACTATCTGTGTTTTTGAGGTTTTGTATTTTAATATTTATACTAGAATATGTGTGAACACTGTTTTACAACAGGTATGCTATGGGAATCTAACAGTTGTTTATTCTCTTAAATTTTATCTTAGGATATATGCCATTTTTTAACATTTAGGTACTGAAATTTAATGAAATTTATTTTGGAATGAGGTATGATTTAAGGGGGTGCCTGGGTGGCTGAGGGGGTTAAGCCTCTGCCTTCAGCTCAGGTCATGATCTCAGGGTCCTGGGATCGAGTCCCACATGGGACTCTCTGCTCAGCGGGGAGCCTACTTCCCCCTCTCTCTGCCTGCCTTTCTGCCTATTTGTGATCTCTCTCTGTCAAATAAATAAACAAAATCATTTTCTAAAAAAAAAAAGTGTGATTTAAGGATACAGTTTTTCACTGAATGGTTAACCTGCTAGCCACACAGTATCTAGAGAATAAGTCACGCTTTGCCAAATAATTTGAAATGGCACTTATATCATTATATCAAGTTCTTAAATATATTTTTGCTTTCTCTGAGCTCTGTTCTGCTATGCTTCTCTGTCTGCTTCTTTGGTGCTAGTTTCATGCACTTTATATTTTAATGACATGTGTGGTATTTTTCCACTTAATTCTCCTTTTTTCAGGATTGTTCTGGGTAATTATGGGCATATTTTCTCCCAAAAGAACTTCAGCATATTTTTCTAGATCCAAAAATTCCCAATGAGCTTTTAGGTTTTTTCAGGTATAGTTGAAATATTTAATATTGAGTCATTCATTTAATAAAAGGACATATCCCCTCTATTTTTTTAATTTGTGTATTTTTTTTTACTGATGTCCAGTCTTTACTTATGTATTTTTGTTTTATAAAATTGGAGAAGCTTGAAAAAAAATATGTAAAATTGCAAGGTGTACAGTGAAAAATCATCCACTAATTGTGTTACTTAAAGTTAATGACTTTAAATTTTTTTACCTATCTTTTTCCAGCTTTTCCCCCAGGTGTATATAGTTTTTAAAAATTTTATCAATATTCTATTTCATATACATTTTTAATCCTGCATTTTTATAAAACATTGAATTATAAATCTCTCCCATGTCACTGAAATCCATTGGTTTACATTATTTTATAATTGCTCGTAGTGAGGCCTTTTTATACAGAAGATGACAGACTTGTATTTATTAAATTCTGTGTGTGTACAACAAGTACAATTATCTGTTTCTCATGGGGCATCCAAAAGCATAGTTGATAGTCTCATACTTTTATGGATAAAGAACTGAAGTATATGAAATATCAGTTTTTAGGATTACAGAGCTAAAATAGAACTGATAGAATTTATTTTGGTCCATTCTAATGGAAACTTGGAAACAGGCAAGAGAATAATCGATTGCTTTTTAAGGAGAGTAAAAATCAAATTGGAGCCAAAAGATTTCTACATTACTATTGTTCCTTGGATTTGTTATCAGATGGATTGAAGTATTAAGTTGACCATGTAAAACTGCTATTTTTCTCCTTCAAGATGGCCTGAAATTCATATAATTTAATAGTAAGCTCAAGTCTGTTTCTAGTATTATCAGCTAAGACCATGAATTTAGATCTTAAGAAATTAAAATATGCATACTGAAAACAGTACTGTAAATTTTCCATTAGATGTCCACTTTTTTTTCAGAAATCATGATGTTTTATAAGTTTATATAAATCATACATACTGTTGCCTCTGATACTCTGTGCGAAGGGTAAACTGTATTACTTTAGTGGTAATAATGATACTTCAAACCTTGGTTTTTCAAACACAGGTAATCAGAAAAGATGTTTTTTGACCTTGGTCTCACATGAGAGGTGGCAGTAGATCTGTAAGTGGTTTGCCAGCATATTGATTGCTTGTTTGTGATAAATGATATAAGCAACCAATAGTACTAAAAAATATACAGTATAATTTACATTTTTTCCTTATGTGAAATAATTTGCTTTGTTATATCGCAAGGAGCAGTGATTTTTTTTCCTTGCTCATCTTAGGTTAGTACATTGTAAGTCAGTGCTGATCTGAGAGAAGATGAAATAGATGGTTTGTAGGTCTTTTACCACATCACTGTGATGCAATGTTTTTAAAATGTGTGAACTCTTCTCTGGAATATACCTCTCTAGAGACATAACCAGGCTTAGTGGTTGAACATTGCTGATTGGGGCTGGAGTCAAAGATTTCTTATCCTTTTAAAAATAATCCCTGGAGCCCTTCAGTCTCTGTGGGAATGCAGTGATTAAGCAATAACATCTGTCTGGCAGTTAATGATCATTTGGAGAAATATATAGTCCAGCATAAATTTGAGGTCCTTTAAGTCAGTCGGTTATTTATTAAAGAGAAATGCCCAGCCAGAAGACATCAACACTACTGTGCTAAACACTACTTTAAAAACTAAAATTGCATGTTTCTTTACTAGCATACTTTCAGAGGACTTCTACATTCATGATTTGTTTATTTTTCCTATCAGTCTTAGAGAGCAAGCCAGATGATTTCATTTATAAAAGCTGACGTGAGGCTCCATGGGGTGGCTGGTAGTGGGGGGTGGGTGCCGATGGCTGCAAGTCATAGAGCTGCAAAGCAGGAAAACTAAGAATAGGGTGTCTACGAACTCCTAGTCTGCTATGTTTTCTACTAGATCACATTTTTTAAAAGATACTATTACAGATGTTGTTTACTGCACCATACTTTTTCTTGCCAGTCATGGGTTGTGGGATTAATGATCCGTGTTGTAGCATTTGCCTTGATGTGGCCCGTGTGTGTATAAAGTACAGGCTTGAAAAAATGAAAGAATTTAAAGCAAATAGTCTTTTCTTTGGGAGAAAAAAGCAAATGCATATTCTAATAATTTTGTTTTTTCTTATTTTAAATGTCTCTAAAAGAAAAAGTAAAAGCAAGATTGTTTTACTAATGGGGTGTTGTTGCTGTCTGTAAGACTTCAAAATTAAAACTAATGCCATACGTCTTGTTCAACATAATCTTGAAAATAGCTGTGACCTTTTAAACTCCCTGAGTCATCATGCAGTGATGACAAGTGGCAAATTTAGGCATACATACAAAAATATATAAATACAAATATATATGGAGAGAAAGAGAAAGAAAGAAGGGAAGATAGGGAGGGAGAGAGGCATGTTTCTTAGCCGTTGACAAAATCCAGTGACAAATTTATACTCAACATTGTTTGTGGGAGTGTGTATGTACACTTACGTAATAGTCTTCAGAAATTATTATTTAATACCTTTATGTCTGCCTTCTGCAAATATACTTGTATTTTATTTTCTCTCATGGAAAGAGACCCAGTCTTGGAGGAACAGAATTCTCCTTTCTCGGTTATTAACTAGCTTTATGACTTCAAGCAAATCACTTAATTTTTCTAACCTGCTATTTGCTACTAGATATGTAAATTTCTTTGCAGCCATAAGGCTATTGTTATTTTAGTTTTTTGTAACTGTTACTTACTAAATTGGTGAATTTATTTATTTGTCAAATATTTTTAAAGCATACACCATGTGCCAGCAGGCAATGTACGAAATGTTGGCCAAACATCATGGTTCTGCCCTCAGGGAACTATACTATATGGGGAAAAGAGGAGATTCCTTAAATAATTACTGAATTACAGTTGTGATATGTGTTGCCATAGAATAATGGAGATACTGATCATGTGAATATATGAGTGTGTATGCCAGAGACGTGGCTTGCTTGTGCGTCATTCAAACTTCGTTGACTTAAATGTCTCGTTTTTTAATCCACTTCACATCCCCCTGCCAGACCTCTTCATCTCTTCTTTGGCTGGTGTTGATAACTTCTGGATTTCCTTTTCCCACTTCAATCCCAATACATGCTACTGCTAGAATTACCTATGTAAGAGATATGATCATACCCCACTCTTGCTTACAAAACCTCCATTCAAGACTATCCCTTTTCTCTCTCAGGGCAGCTCAAAGCCTTTAATGATTTGTAATTTCTTAGGGAGCCTCAACTTGTTGGTACTACTTCCCAAGACCTCTCCATCTGGGAACTGGAGATAGGCAACTGTAATTAAGTTAGGGGAAAATCTGGGGGCTGAGCTAGAGTTTAGAAGTCATTGTAATTTATTTCTTGGAGAATTTGTCCATTTTGTTTTCAAGAACAGTAGCATCCTGGAGAATGTCCATAGTTAAGGGATTAGGGAAAAATGTTGGAGAGATCATAGGAATATAAGCTAGTGTAGCAGCACCAAAGCCCAAAAAAATAGAACTTCAAATAAAAAGGGTGAACTATAGAAAGGGATCAAGAAGACAGAGAACTGAGGAACATGTCCTAGATTTGAAGATGTAGAGGTCATTCAAGCCAATAATTGCAGGCACATAATAACACTTTATACAGTTTCCAAAAGAAAATCTTCTGAATAATACTCATTAAGAAAATATTATGAGAACCAAATGTTACATAGGGAAAAAATTAACTCTTTGGAATCAGAAAAGAAACCTCTGTGTCTGGAATTAGTACTCATTCAAGTTGCAGTAATATAAATTGTGACTGACTCAATTTTCTCATCTTTTTACCATGTCATACAGTCTTTGTTTTTTGTTGTTTGTTTGTTTTTATTAACATATAATGTAATTATGGGGGGGTACAGGTCTGTGAATCATCAGTCTTACCCAATTCACAGCACTCACCATAACACATACCCTCCCCAATGTCCATAACCCAGCCGCCCTGCCCCTACCCCTCCCACCCCCAGCAACCCTCAGTTTGTTTCCTGAGATTAAGAGTCTCTTTTGGTTCGTGTCCCTCCCTGGTCCCATCTTGTTTCATTTTTTCCCCTCCCTATGCCCCACGACCCCCTGCCCTGCCTCTCAAATTCCTCATAGCAGAGAGATCATATAATAATTTTCTTTCTCTTATTGACTTATTTCGCTCAGCATAATACCCTCTAGTTCCATCCACGTCGTTGCAAATGGCAGGATTTCGGGGTTTTTTGATGCCCGCATAGTCATACAGTCTTTGCTAAATTGTTCATGCCACCTCTCAGTTTTCCATGAGAGAGTAAAAGGGGGTAAATGTGAAGGTAGATTTGTTTTCTGGTTTAGATACCAAAAGCAGCATGTAAATGAACGATGACCTAATTTTAGATGAGTTTTATAGAATCTGACTGAATACTATGTTTGCTATGTATACATAGTTGATTTGAACATTTTTGTGTCAGATTGGGCTCAGGTAGGTTAAATCACTTTGGTTTTTAAAACTTAACTATTACAACGAAATAAAGAAACTCCAGTCATGATTAAAGACTAATAGAATATTTAAAAGCAGACCGGTCTTAATGGTATCTTGTTCTCCTTGATGTTGCTAATAAGCAAGAATTTTTCGCTTCTAAAGAGCCAAGAGAATTACTTTGTTTGATCATGGGAACAATGATCCAACAAAACAATGATTTTGTGATAAAGCAAGATGTAACAAGACTTACAGTTGAGGTTTTATATAATTTTATGAAGAAAGGCAATATCACCAGACTCTCAGTTTTAAACTTCTCTCCATTGCTTTCTAAGAATGGGACTTGAGTCAAGTTATTTAACCCCTCATTTCTTTATCTTTAGGGATAAAAATACGAGCTATCTTACATAGTGGTTGGTATTATGAACATGTATGTGTTTAAGTGTATATGTGAATATATATATATTTACATAATATATGTGAAACCTGGGACAGTTCCTGGAATGTACTAATATTATTATTGCTTAGTGATTTTCTAAAAAACAGTGAATTCTCTGCAGTTTGCAAATTTACCCATCATGGTGTTTCAGATCAGTGACAGTATTAAAATGATGAATTTGTTCTTAAAATAGGACATAACTCAGTGTCTTAGGAGAGAGAGGAGCTCAGGGACTATAAAGCTAGGTACTATTATTTCCTTGCTTGTTACTGCAATATTGATTTCTACTATAAAATGTAATTTCTATGAACATCGATTAACCTAGGGGTTTAATCTTTCTTATAGACATATTTTTAACATAAAAAGCAAATATTCCTTTCATTTATTTTGGTGTGTTGCATTTCTAGACCTTTTTTGTTTTCATCTTTTCAGAGACTCTCCCAGGCCCTAAACTCTCTTGCTTTTGGCTCCTCCACACCACATCATCTCAAATGTACCCACAATCCATATTAATCATAATATATTTTTAAAATTGATTTTTATTGAGCTGTGATTAAATAACTTACACAATATTATATTTTAAGATATTTAAGTATTTACCAATTTTGATTTTGTAGTCTTCAGGGGTTTTTTTCATTTTGTTTGAGTTTTTGATGTTGCATTTTGGAATCCTGAGATTTCAGACATTTTTATTGTCTCATAAAAACTCTTAAGCCCTAGGCTCTCTATCTTTGGTCCTATTCCAAATCTAATTATCTGAGAGAAACCAAGGTGACTCAGGGAAATAGTAGTTTATCTTCAGCTATGCCCTGAATTTATCCCTTCCTTATTCTGTACACATCTTCATTCTCTCTACATAAAATCTGATTTGCATGAAGAAATGAAAGTGCTTCCCTTACTGGAGAATTCATGTTTACCCTAAGAAATGGCAGAACTAGATTAAGTGAGATTGATGTACTAAAAATCTAGGATGTGATGCCTGGGTAATTCAGTCATTTAAGTGTCCAATTCTTGATTTTGGCAAAGGTCATGATCTCAGGGTTGTAAGACTGAACTCCACATTGGGCTCTGGGCTCAGTGCAGAATCTTCTTGTCCCTCTCCCTCCCCTCCCCCCACTTGCTTTCCTTTTCTCTTTCTCAAAGAAATAAATAAAATCTTTTAAAAAATAAAGTAAAAATCTTGGATGTGCAAAGCCTGGTATATAACTTAGAGCTTGGGTTTTGCTTACCTATATCAGACAGTGTGGATGATGGGAAAGTGTTGATCCAGGAGTTTAAAGATTGGAATATTTTAAGCTTCATTAATATTAAAATAGAGCAACACTGGGTTATTAGTTTTACAACTTAGTTTTCCTTTTTTTTTTTTTTTTAAAGATTTTATTTATTTATTTGACAGACAGAGATCACAAGTAGGTGGAGAGGCAGGCAGAGAGGAGGAAGCAGGCTCCCTGCTGAGCAGAAATCCCGATGTGGGGCTTGATCTCAGGACCCTGGGATCATGACCTGAGCCAAAGGCAGAGGCTTTAACCCACTGAGCTACCCAGGCACCCCCTTAGTTTTCCTTTTTTTAAAACATGGCTTCAAAGAGGAGCAAAATATTAGTGAATCTAAGCCTTTTTCCTTTTTAGTCCTTATGTTATAAATTCTACTTGCTCAAAATGTAAACCTACACATAAACTAAAACCTATGCACTAGTTTTAGTAGATGGTGTTGGAAAACGCCTTCTTTTACATGGAGAAAAAAGGGAATGGGATACCTAACTAGCATCGTGTCCAAAGGTAGACTCTGGAGGGACTCAAGGTCTAAATAGGAGAAGAAAAATTATAAAATGACTAGAAATAGAGAAGGATACTGTTGTGATCTAGGGGAAGGGAAGAACATCTTGCAAAAAAAAAAAAAAAGAAAGAAAAATACCAAAGCACAAACCATATGGAGAAAACAGAAAATGAATTTTATTTTATCAAAATTAAAGGTTTTTTGTCAATAAAAGATGACAAATGACAGGCTCAGAGAAGACACTTGCAATGTTTAAAACTACCAAAAGATTTATATCTAGAATATACAAAAAATAAAAACAAAAACAAAACATAAAACTCAAACTCCTGAATGGCAAAGAAAACTGAACAAAGGATGATGAATAGATAGTTCATAGGAGAGTAGTAAGTGTATAATGAGATAATCAAACTCTTCAGTAATCAGAGGATTGTTTTTAAGAGCTATCACTTCACATCCTTAGGACTGGTCAAAATTAGAACAAAGTAAAATACCAAGTGTTTGTAGTGATGTAGGAATATGAAAACAAAGCATAAGGGGTGCCTGGGTGGCTCAGTGGGTTAAAGCCTCTGCCTTCGCCTCGGGTCATGATCTCAGAGTCCTGGGATCAAGCCCCACATTGGGCTCTCTGCTCGGCAGGCAGCCTGTTCCTCCTGTCTCTCTGCCTGCCTACTTCTGATCTCTGTCCGTCAAATAAATAAATAAAATCTTAAAAAAAAAAAAAAGCATAAACCTACATATAAAATGAGCTGGTTATATGTGTACATAGATAAAGATATCTATGCAGATAGAGATTGATCTATATAAATATGCATGATATATATTTTAGTTTCCTAATGGTTCTGTTCTTAATTAAGCATAAAATAAATCTTTAATCATCAAAAATTGATTGGAATTACACTACCAAGCCCCCTCAGAGTTGGAAGCAAAATAGTAAGATTAACAAATGAAGAACTGGTTGTTAGCATTGCATTCAAGTGCTTGCCTCATGGCTGTATGGCTCAGTACTTGGGGAATCCAACACATCTTTTCATCACCTCTCCTCAGATGTAAAAGAGAAGGTTGGAATGTGTTATTTTGAAACTACCTCACAATCTAAAATTGTAATTTTAATAGACTTTTCTTAATCCTCATTCATTCAGGAAGTATTTGACATGTACTCTGCTATGGCGGAGGATGGGATGATTTAACAGCATGGGTCTCGATGACCACTTGTGATGAGGAAGTCAGAGAAAGGCCTTTCTGTAGAGCTGACACTTATATTGAGATTTGAAGTATAAGAAGTCAGCAAAGCAAAGAACAGGAACATGGGAATCTCCGGTTAGAAAATGCTTCAGAACGTAGTCTCTGGTGCCACACTGACTGGATTCACTTCCAAGCCCTGCTGTGTACTAATTGTATACCCAAGGGATACTTTCCTGAATCTTTCTGAAACTTCATTTCCTCCTCTAAAATGAGCATATTATTAGCATTTACATTATAGAGATGGAACGTAAGTGGGTTAAGACACCTACACTGCTTGTATATAGTAAGCACTCAGTAAGTTTTACCTTTTATTTTTTTTTTCCAGGTAGAGGAAATACTTAGTACAAAGGCTCAAAGATGAGGATAAGCTTGTTATGTTCCAGAAACAGAAACTAGGTCTGTTTCTGGGAAATGGTAGGAAATGATGATGTAAAAGTAGGCTGGGACAGATTGTGTAGGGCTTCCTCAGCTAGAGTGAAGAGGTTAGACTTCACTCTCAGCACAGGGGAAAGCAGCCAGAAGGTTTTAAGCAGGGAGCAACATGGTCTGATTCACATTTTGTAAAAGATCACAGTTGTCTTGGGTGGGAGATGTGTAGAGGGCAGTGGGCCGGCCATCAGGGTGGTCCTGGAGAAAGGGGATGGTGGTATGGCCAAGGAGGGTAGGGCTAGGGATAGAATACTGAGCAGATCTGGAAGGATTTTAAACACTTGAAATCACGTGGAAGAGAAGCCTGAGGGAGAGTGAAATGGAATAGAGAAGAAGGTCCAGACCCCATATCTCTACCGAGCCCTGTCCTCTCTCTCGTTCCAATACGAGCCTGGTCGTTGTTTTTTACTTGTCCAGGGATCTAACTTGTCACCTCTGCCCTCACAGTCAGCCTCTAATTGGTTCTATTTCTGCTGTTCTGTTCAGGCAGATCAGCACCTTCTCTCTCACTGACCCTCATGATAAACTCGCGGTGCCTGCCTACTATATTCCTTTATAATGTTTTTCAAATCCTGAATCTTCTAAATTTTTCCTATCATCACCCTATTCTGTACTATTCTTCTGAACTATTAAAATAATTTACCAATTGAAATTTCTCCCTTAAGGATCTTCCTATGTGGTTCAAATTAATATATGAAATAGTACTTTGCATTTGTGAAGCATGTTATAATTTTAAAAGTGCTTTCATATATGCTATTTGATTTGATTCTCTTTAAAAAAAAAAAAAACCCAAAAAGAACAAAACTGTCTTCTGATGAGAACAATGCCAGTGAAGTGCTCTGACAGTCCCAGATCTTGCAACTAATCATTGATTGAGTGAGCAAGGGTCTGTCCCTAGGGAGTCTGATTTCATCTTTCCATTATAGTACATCTATTTCTCTCTTTTCCCAACACCAATATTACCGCACCTAAAATGAGGTCTTTGTCCTGTCGCTTCTCTATTCAAAGCCTGATGTTGCCTAGATAAAAATTCAACTCTGGCAGGCAAGGCTCTCCCTAGACAGCCTTGGCTTCCACCCCACTATATGTCCCTTTGTTCCTGCCTTGAGTCTTTGGCTCAGTGTAAACTGCCTCATTATACTCCCACTTACATGCATTGTTCACAGCTTTCTTCCAGTCAAAGATGCCCATATTTTTCCCCTCCTAACTCCTAGCAGAACCTTCTTACCAGGCTGTCGGCTAGCCAGATTGCTTCCCAGCATCTTCCAGGAGGCCTATCCTACCCATGAGTTTCCCGTCCTGTTTAAGAATTCAGTCTAGCGCCTGGAATTAAGGTCTGGGTAGACTCCCATCTCTGCCATTTAAAAACTATCCCACCTGTACACGTCATTTAACTTTTCTGATCTATACTTTCCTATATTTAACATAGAAATTATGAAAATTACTGCAGAGACTTGTCTTCAGGATAAAATCTAATGAGCTAATGGAGAAATGATATGTCTTTAAGTGTTAATTGTTACTGTTATGGCATTCAATTATATGACCTCCTTGGAACATCTTTTATACTGATAACATTATTTTCTTTCTTCACAAATATTTTATAACCCCTTAGTTAAAATGTGTGTTCCTTTGATGGAAAAGGTTGGTTGTACCTTATGATGTGACCCCAAAGTCCCTAACAGTGTTACAGGGATTTTGGCTCATTAAATAAATAATAGTTTGAGAATAGGGAAAATAAATGCCACTTGATTAAAAAAAAAAAATTAAAGCAATTATTTAGCTCTTACGTCCTGGAGTTTAAATACCCATTATGCTGGATAAGGTAAAAAGGGCAGGAACACAAAGTAAGAAGGTTGTGTTTGGGGGAGGGGAGTATGAAGGGAGAGAGAAGTAGTGACAGGATAAAAACCTCCCAAATACTTCCAGAAATTAAGTCAGAGATTCCCTTTCCACTAAAAAAGAGCAGTGTATATACTCTCATGCACCTGGGGCAGAAAAAAGGATTGAGAATTGAGAACAACAGCCAAGTGTTCTAAACTCAAAACAAAGTTTCATTGTGGATAAGTAAGTACTGTATCTACTTCATCAAAGCTTGATTCTAGGTCAGGGCAAAGAGAAAATTTGAAGATAAAAAAAAAAATCAATTTACCTTGCTACTGATCCCATATTATCATATTTGCTATGTTGGGAAACAATGAGTGTCTGGCCCATACCCCCCTTAGTTGTTCAGAACACAAACAGTGCCAAGTTGACCCTTAAGAAAGGTGTGTTCTGTATGTGCACTATATTAGCAATAATGCAAATAGTTCTTAATATCTGCTCATCTTAGCCATTGGACCCAGACAGCCTCCCACCTTGAGTCAACAAACCTTGAGTCAATAAGCACTGACATTATGGCAGGTCCTTTGTGGAAGGGAAAAAAACAGGAAAAGTAAGTATGCAGTGGACTGTAATTGTGGAGAGGAAACTCATAAACACATCACCATGGCCTCCGTCACTCCGCCAGTCCTCTCCATGGGGCAGCACTAGGCACTTTTTGAGGGGAATGAGTGTCAGGAAAAAATATGCATAAAACTCCTGCTAACATCCGAGTATCTGCTCACTTACAGATCCAAAAGAATTTCCTTTCCCTTATTCTCCTCTTACCCACCCATGCCCACAGTGTGAATCTCTGATTGTTGATCAGAGTTGGGGTTTTCTCCCCTAAAGTTTTGATGATATAATGCTTGTCCCACTTACTTTTTTTCCCCCATCATCCTTTGTCATGTTGGAAGTCAGGTGGAAATGTCTCTCATTTCTATGATGAGTGAAGATAAGGCACACCACTTAGGCATCATTCCCCAGGGCATGTGTTACAAATTAAGAAAAATGTGAAGACTCTGGTGATAGCATAGTTAAGATGTTGAACATGAAACTTACTAATAAAAGCTCTGATAAAAGAATTTGGTATAGGGATGCCTGAGTGTTTCAGTTGTTAAGCATCTGCCTTTGGCTCAGGTCATGAACTCGGTCCTGGGATCAAGTTCTGCATCAGGCTTCTGCTCAGTGGGGAGCCTGCCTCTCCCTCTGCTTTCCTCCTTGCTTATGTGCATTTTTTTCTCTCTCTCTCTCTCAAATAAATAAAGTCTTAAAAAAAGAAATTTGGTATATTCCACCTAAACTGGAAATGTTCAGGAGCACCTGGCTAGCTCAAGTTGGTAGAACATTCAGCTCTTGATCTCAAGGTTGTGAGTTCAAGCCCCACATTGGGTGTGGAGCCTACTTTAAAAATAAATTTTAAAAAGAAAAAACTGGAAATTATCACATATGAAATACTGGTGGTATTGGAAAAAGATACCACAAAAGGAAAAAAAAAACCTTACGATTTTGGAAGGGAATGAGGTTATTCCTTCACTGACTTTTTATTGAGCATAGCCCTTGTCACAGGCACCATACTATGCAGCAGATATACAGTAGATGAAAAACAGAGATACACTCCCTGCTTTCCATGAACTTATGTTTTTGTGGAAGGAGACAGACAGACTCATTTAATCATAACTCATTTAATCCTAATAATAACCCTGTAAGAAACATCCAGAATTTACAAATGAAGAAATAGGTGCATGTAGATTAAGTAATTTATAGGCTTTCATGCTAATAATATAAACAGCCAAGATTTGAATCTGGGTAGAGGGATCAGTCTGCATTCTCGACTTTTTAATTACCAGATATAATAAGGGCTGTGGAGTAAAAAATAAGGTGCTGAGTTACAGAATACTAAAGAGGAAACATCATTTTCAAGCAGGTTAAATGTTTTGATTCTACTTTGGTGACTGTAATATTTCACATTGCATATGTCTGAGGTAGGCCAGTGGTGCCTAATTCAGTATAACATTCCTGTTAATAACAATTTTTTTTTCCTTGTGGTTCATTAGAAGAAGCACTAATATGATTCCTTTTACCATAGAATAACATAAGCCTGTATGGACTAAACATAATGAATATGGTAACAGAATGTTAGGGATTCAACTTTAGTTGAACCTACATCCGAGAATCGATAATAGATAATGAGGTGAAAAAACAAACAGTTCTGTGTTGGGAATAGTTAGATATAGCCCAGCCTCTAGGCACAACTACCAGCTATTGTCTCCCTAATGTTGTAATTTCTTAACTTTCAGAAAGAAATCAGAGGTGACAAGGGATAGGAGAAAATGAGACTTTTTTATTGTTTTGTTCTGGTGCCAATGGCTCGCACATAGTACTTCTCAATGTACATTTGTTCAGTGAATGAATGTGAAGGATAAATTTTGTTTCTAATGCTCTAGGAAAAGGAAGAACGTAGCCCACAATAATGTTTCATTATTTTAGAACAAACAATTATCCAGAATTAACCTGTACTGTACTAATAATCTATTTTAATCTGTACTATATTAATAATCTATTCATTAGAACTTACTATGTAGGAATCTGGTTTGGAAACCACATTAGTAATCAAAAAAGCACATAAAGTTCTTCAAACTGTTGCTCAAAAATTAAAGTAGACCTACTATATGATCCAGAAATCCCAGTTCTGCGTATTAACCCAAAAGAACTGAAAGCAGAGAGTCTCAAACTGATATTTGCAGACTCATGTTCATACCATTATTCCCAATAGGCAAGAGGTGGCAACAATCCATGCCTCCATCTGTAGACGAATGGAAAAACAAATGTGGTATATCCATACAAGGAAATATTCAGCCTCAGAAAAGAAAGAAATCTTACCAGAAGCTATCACATGAATGAACCCGGAAGATATTACACTAAGTGAAATATGCTAATCACAAAAAGATAAATTCATTACTTATGTGGTGTATCCAAATGCACAGAAACAAAAGGTAGGGTGGTGATTGCCGGGGCCTGGGTAGTGAGGGAAAAGGACAGCTCTATAATGGCTAAAAAATTCAAGTTTTATAAGATGAAAATATACTCAAGAGCTGCTTTACAGCAGTGTGAATACACCTCACACTTCTGAATACTACATAGTGTTCCCACTACTGAATACTACTGAACATAAGATAGTTTTGCCTGTATTTAGCTTCCTTTTCAGCGTTTTAGGTAGCCACAAAATTTGAACATTTTTCCTTCCTTCAATGTGCTGAAAGGATTGCTATTTATTTTCTCTTCTGCCTCACCATCTGACCTTTAAATTATAGAAGGGCCATTTTTAAATTTAAATACAGTTTTATATATATATATATATATATATATACACACACACACACACACACACACACACGCACACACACACGCACACACATTTTTCCATTTCTTTGTGTCATTCTCAATTTTTTTTTTCATGAGTGTTTTATGGTTTTCGGGGTACAGATCCTTTGCTTCTTTGGTTAGGTTTATTCCTAGGTATCTTGTGGTTTTTGGTGCAATTGTAAATGAGGTCAATTCCTTAATTTCTCTTTCTTCTGTCTCATTGTTACTGTATAGAAATTCCACTGATTTCTGTGCATTGTATCCTACCACTTTGCTGAATTTCTGTATGAGTTCTGTCAATTTTGGGGTGGAGTCTTTTGAGTTTTCCACATGTTTTCTGTGAAGAGTGAGAGTTTGACTTCTTCTTTATTGATTTGGATGCCCTTTGTTTCTTTTTGTTTCTGATTGCTGAGGCTAGGACTTCTGGTACCGTGTTGAACAATAGTGGTGAGAGTGGACACCCCTGCCATGTCTCCTGACACAGGAGAAAAGCACTCAGTTTTCCCCCACTGAGAATGATATTCACTGTGGGCTTTTCATATATGGCTTTTATGATATTGAAGTATATGCCCTCTATCCCTACACTGTGAAGAGTTTTAATCAATAAAGGATGCTGGACTTTTCAAATACTTTTTCTTCACTTACTGAGAGGATCACATGGTTCTTGTCCTTTCCTTTATTTAATGTAGTATCACATTGATTGATTTTCAGATGTTCAACCACCCTTGCTGCCAAGGAATAAATCCCACTCAGTTGTGGTGAATAATCCTTTTAATGTGCTGTTGGATACTGTTGACTAGCATCTTGACAATAATTTTTGCGTCCATGTTCATCAGGGGTATTGGTCTATAATTCTCATTTTGGGGACATCTTTGGTTTTGGCATTAAGGTGAGGCCTCATAGAGTTGGCCTCATAGAGTTTGGAGGTTTTCCTTCCATTTTTATTTTTTGAAACAGCTTCAGATTAGGCATTAATTCTTCTTTAAATGTTTGGTAGAATTCCCCTGGGAAGCCATCTGACCCTGGACTCTTGTTTTTTGGGAGATTTTTTGATTACTTCTTCAGTTTCCTTGCTGGATCTGGGTCTGCTCAGGTTTTCTCTTTCTGCCTATTTCAGAAATAGTAGTTTTGGTAGTTTATATGTCTCTAGGAATGCATCCATTTCTTCCTGATGGCCTAATTTGTTGGGATATAGTTGCTCATAATATGTTCTTTTAATTGTATTTCTTTGTTTGCTGTGATCTCTTTCATTTGTGATTTTATTAATTTGGGTCCTTTCTCTTTTCTTTTGGATAAAACTGGCCAGAAGTTTATCAACCTTATTAATTCTTTCCAAAGAATCAGTTCCTGTTTTTATTAATCTGTTCTGCTGTTCCTTTGGTTTCTATTTCTTTGATTTCTCCTCAAATCTTTATTAATTCTCTTATACTGCTGGGTTTAGGCTTCATTTGCTGTTCTTTCACCATCTCCTTTAGGTGTAGGGTTATCTTGTGTATTTGAGAACTTTCTTGTTTCTTGAGAAAGGTCTGTATTGCTGTATACTTCCTCCTTGCTGCTTCCCAGAGATTTTAAACTGTTGTTCTCATTTTTGTTTGTTTCCATGAATTTTTTTTTAATTCTTCTTTAATTTCCTGGCTGATCCATACATTCTTCAGTAGGATGCTCTTTAGCCTCCATGAATTTGAGTTCTTTCCAACTTTCCTCTTGTGATTTAGTTTAAGTTTCAAAGCATTGTGGTCTGAAAATATGCAGGGAATGATCCTAATCTTTTGGTACTGGTTGAGACCTGATTTGTGACCCAGGATGGTATCTATTCTGAGAATGTTCCATGTGCTCTCAAGAAGAATGTGTATTCTGTTGCTTTAGGATGGAATGCTCTGAATATATTTGTGAAGTCCATCTGGTCCATTGTGTCATTCAAAACCCTATTTTCCTTTTTAATCTTCTGCTTAGGTGATCTGTCCATTGCAGTGAGTAGGGTGTTAAAATCTTCTACTATTATTGTATTATTATCATTAATATGTTTTTTTAGTTTTATTAATAATTGGTTTATGTAATTGGCTGCTCCCATGTTGGGGCATATTTACAATTGTTAGATCTTGTTGGATAGGCCCTTTAACTATGATAGTGTCCTTCCTCGTCTCTTATTATAGTCTTTGGTTTAAAATCTAATCTGACTGATGTAAGTATTGCCATTCCAGCTTTCTCTTGATGTCTCTTGATTCTCTTATTTAACATGATAAATAGTTCTCCACGCCCTCACTTTAAATCTGGAAGAGTCTTTGGATCTAAAATGAATCTCTTGCAGACAGCATATTGATGGGTCTTGCTTTTTTATCCAATCTTATACCCTGTGCCTTTTGAGTGGGGCATTTAGCCTGTTTACATTCAGAGGAACTATTAGAAGATATGAATTTAGTGCCATTGTATTAGCTGTAAAGTCACTGTTCCTGTATTTTGTCTGTTTCTTTCTGGTCTGTGTTACTTTTGGGTTCTCTCTTTGCTTAGAGAATCCCCTTTAATATTTCTTTTTTTTTTTTTTTTTTTTTAGATTTTTTATTTATTTATTTGACAGAGAGAAATCACAAGTAGTCGGAGAGGCAGGCAGAGAGAGAGAGGGAAGCAGGCTCCCTGCTGAGCAGAGAGCCCGATGCGGGACTCGATCCCAGGACCCTGAGATCATGACCTGAGCCGAAGGCAGCGGCTTAACCCACTGAGCCACCCAGGCGCCCCCCTTTAATATTTCTTGCAGGGATGGTTTAGTGATCACTATTTCTTTAAGTTCCATTTCTCCTGGAAGCTTTCCATTTTTCCTTCTGTTTTGAATGACATCCTAGCTGGATATAGTATTCTTGGCTGCATATTTTTCTTATTTAACAGCCTGAATATATCATGCCAGTCCTTTCTGGCCTGCCAAGTCTCTGTGGATCGGTCTGTTGCCAGTCTAATGTTTCTGCCCTTGTAGATTACAGACCTCTTGTCTCAATCTAATTTCAGAATTTTCTCTTTGTCTTTCTTATCTCTTTCTCCTTGTTTTTTGAAAACTTTGTGACTTGCAAGTTTCACTGTCCTATGTTGAGGTGTTGAACTATTTCTGTTGGTGATGAAGGGGGTTCTCTGTGCCTCCTCGACTTGAATTCATTTTTCCTTCTCCAGATTAGTAAAGTTCTTCACTATAATTTGCTTCAATATGCCTTTTTCCCCCTGCCTTTCCTCTTCTGGGATCTCAATTATTCTAATAATATTTCACTTTATGGTATCACTTCTCTCTCAGATTCTCCTCTCATGATACAGTGGTTATTTATCTTTCTTTTTCTTAGCTTCTTTATTCTACATCATTTGGTGTTCTATATCACTAATTCTCATGCCTCATTTGTCCTAGCAGTTAGAGCCTCCATTTTTTATTGTGTGTCATTAATAGCCTTTTTTTTATTTTGACTTACCTAGATTTTAGTTCTTGTATTTCTTCAGAAAGGGATACTCTAATGTTGTCTATGCATTTTTCAAGCCTAGCTAGTATCTTTATAATCATTATTCTGAACTCTAGTTCCAACAACTTACTTATGCCCATACTGATTAGGTCCTTAGCAGTCAGTACTGCCTCTTGTTCTCTTTTTTGAGGTGAATTTTTCCATCTTGTCATTCTGTCCAGAGAAGAATGGATGAGCAAGAGAACAAAATATTAAAATGTCAAGAACAACTCTAGAGGAATATATACTAAACAAATCAGAAGAGCACTGAAACTGGGAAAAAAAAATTTTTTTTTTTAAATACTCTAATCTGACATGTGAACAGAAGAGACCAATACACTGGATCCTGTGTGTACTTTGGTCTGTTTGTGAGAAAACTAGATCCCAAATTGTAAAGAAAGAAAAAAACTTATCTATGTACAAAAATAAAATTAAATATATTAAAGAATAGACTGTAACTATAAAAATGAAAATTAGGGGCGCCTGGGTGGCTCAGTGGATTAAGCCGCTGCCTTCGGCTCAGGTCATGATCTCAGGGTCCTGGGATCGAGTCCCGCATCGGGCTCTCTGCTCAGCGGGGAGCCTGCTTCCCTCTCTCTCTCTGCCTGCCTCTCTGTCTACTGTGATCTCTCTCTGTCAAATGAATAAATAAAATCTTAAAAAAAAAAAAAAGAAAATTAGTAGACCAAAAAAAAAGAAAGAAAGAAAAAGAAGAAAGTATATAAACAGGCATGTGAACAGAACAGAGCAATGCACTATATCCTGAGTGTATTTTGGTCTTAGAAGAAACTATATCCCAAAATTGTAAAGAAAGAAAAACAAATATACACAAAAATTTAAATACATGAAAGGATAGAATGTAACTGTAAAAATGAAAATTAAAAAAGAATTTTAAAAAAGAGAATATGTTCAGATAGGTGAAGAGAGCAGAGCAATACACTAGATTCTGGGTGTATTTTGGTCTGTTTGTTAGAAGAAACAGCATCCCAAAATTGTAAAGAAAGAAAAATATTATATATGTATATATGTATATGTATATATATATATATACATATATATATATATATAATAAATACAGTGAAAGGATAGAATTAAGTGTAAAAAAGAAAATTTAAAAAGACTTTTTAAAAAGTTAACAAAATAAGAAATTGGTTGAAAAAGAAAAGAGGAAAGAAAGTAAAATTGAAAGAAAGGTGGAAAAAGCCATGAATTCTATATACTATTTTCCCCCAGTGCTGGAGTTTTGCAGTTCTCTGGGATCAATAAACTTGGTCTTAGCTGGTTGTTCTTGCTGATCTTCTTGGGAGTGACCTGTTGCGCTGTTTCTCAGGTTTCTTTGGCTCACTCAGAAGCCCACCACCCTTGCCAGGGGGTCAGTAGGGGCTCTGAATTTCTCTGTGTGGCTTTTGTTCCCTGAAGGCTTTCCATGAAGCTTTAGAACATGAGAATGAAAATAGCAGCCTCCCAATATCCAGCCCCAGAGCCGAAAGCTCAGGGCCCAACTCTTCAGTGTGCCCTGAGAGAAAAGCAGTCAGTCCCTCGTGTCTCCCCGATCTCTGTCCACATTCCATGCTCACCTAGCCTGTGACCAAGCATTTCTATCTCAGGCACATGACCCCATTTTAAGACTCCAAACTCTGCAAACTCCTGTGGTGCACCACCACATACCACTCCTCCCGGGTAGAAGGAAGGAGGTTCTCTGCACTGTTCTGCCACTGGCTGAGCCCCTACCTGGAAAACAGTCACCCAACAGAGCTACAGTTCCAGTATAAGGACAACCCCGAGCTGAGAGCCCAATTCTGGGCTCTCTGATTGAGTTGGTTTTCCCACTCCAATGCCTGGGAGCCCCACCACACTCAGGCACCCTGGTTTTTCTGTGATCCCAAGGATCCTGAGATCACACTGTCATACCTAGCATTCTTCCCCACTTCATCACCTGATCACTTTTCAGGTGGGGACGTCCCTCACTGCAGCAGACTTCTAACTAAAAGTTCTGATTTTATGCTCCAGGGCTGCATCACTTTCAAGTAGCCAGCTGACAGAGGCTCCCTCCCCACCATTTGTCTTTCCATATATCACCTCTGATTCGCTTTTCAGCACCTCCTACCTTGCAGAAAGTGGTCGCCTTTTTTCTCCTTTTCTTTATTAAAGATTTTATTTATTTATTTATTTGAGAGAGAGAGAGAGTAAGAGAGAGCAAGCATGATCAGGGGGAGAGGGAGAAGCCCTGCTGAGGGGAAGCTTGACCTGGGGCTCGATCCCAGGACCCCGGGATCATGGCCGGAATCCAAAGGCAGATGCTTCATAGACTGAGCCACCCAGGTGCTCCAGTGGTTGCTTTTCTATTTGTAGAGTTGCAGCTCTTCTTTGCTTAGATATCCGGTTGAGTTTGCAGGTGTTCAGAATGATTTGATAGCTCTCTACCTGAATTCCTGCGACCAGATGAAACTAAGGTCTCCTACTCCTCCACCATCTGAAGTATCTCTGGGACATTTTGTCTGAAAGAGAAATTTATTGTATATTCTTGACAGAGGAACATTCTGAGGTTAGAAGTGCTGTGTGCATGTGAAGCAAATGCAGAGTCTGCTTTGGATCACCTTGTAATTCATGAATAATACATAAATGTCTCTGTTTCTCTCTCCGTAGAAGGCACTGTCCCACTGAAAACAAGGGTGCTCATCACACGGAAGAACAGGAATGATAGAACTGCTCAAGTTGTAGCATTTATTATATATGGCAGTATCTAAAGTATGCTGAGTATTGCCTGTTCAATTAGAAAAGAAGATTAAAGATGTAAAGTTGTACTGTGTGATTTTTTTTTTCCATTATGTCAGAAGAGACAGTGAGAAAACATTACCAAGATGCACAGAATGGGAGTTTCCTGATTGACTGTGCCTACTAGTTGGTGTTCTCTGTAAAAGATAGACCAGGAAAATGTAGTTGAATTAACTATGTTACCCAGTCTCTAACTCTATCAAATCCTACCTCCTCTAACACCTTTACTAATACTTTTAACACCTAAACAGACAAGCCATCCTCCAAAATACACAGTTCTTAACTGTGACCTTACAGTAGTTTGTACCTTTCTTACTGAAATACTCTATTATGATATTTTATATAATTTTCTCACACCATTATAGACACTTGATAATAGTAGGGGCTGTCTTGCCCTTAGTCTTGGAATTGCCTGAACCACTTCCCACCAGGAAAGCAAACAATAAGTGCATAGTAAATATTGGTTGGATCAAAATGAGCTGTTTACATGTTCTTTAAATTAACTGTTCTGGTTATTCTCAAGCATATGAAAGAGATGCAAATCTACTCTATGGTTGTAGCCTGTTGCCTCATCTAGGTAGGCAGATTGCAACTCCCTTAATTTCTTGTTGACTGTTCAGGAAGTTTGTGTTTGTGTTGAATAGAAGTCAAACCTATTGAGGTTTTTTGGCACATGCGAAGTTGTTTACAGCTTCTCTTTTTCATTGGTGCTATTGTTCAGTGGGACCTGCCTGAGGAGTGTACTGTACACCAGTTTACATGAAGCATTCATTTATTTATTGGCTCGCCCATCTGATGACTCACTTACTGCTTGTGCCTTTTAAATAAATGTGGATGTGTGCAAGCTTGAAATACCCTAATGTCAGTCCAGCATGTTTCAAATTATGTAAGTATCTTACCATATTATTTATAACTTTTAGCACCACCTAGCAGATCATTTGATCACTCAATCATAAACAAGGAGCTATGAAATCTAATTTAAAAAAAAGATTTTGAATGGAGATTCTGCTCTTATTATTATAGGGAAATTTGCAACCATTATATAGAGATAAAAAAAAATCACTCATACCAGCAGTACTTACTCAGTAGAGACCTAGTTCTGGGGTTTTTTTTTTTAAGGGTTAAACATACTATGTAACAAATTTATGGCATCAAATGAATTTTCAGTACTGTCAAGAACTGATTTTAATTCATGTAAGGGTAAATAGGTTAAATATCTTGCAAAAGAGTCACAAACAGGAATGCCACTTACACTACTCAGAGGTGGAAGAGGCTTTCTTCTATATATTTTTATTGACTTTGTCATAAAAAATTTTATGTAAAGCTTTGATGTTTAGTAATGCGTTTTTACTAATGAATGTTGTTTTGCTAGAGGTAACACTGAGGTGAAATTATCTCATCCTTACTAAAAAGGGTTTCAAATGAAACTGTTAAGAGTGTTAGTAATTTCTCTCTGGGTGGCCAATCTTTTGCTGTCGAACAAGGGAACATCTCATTAGAAGTTGTTTGTTTGGTCTGGGTGAGGTAATGATACTGTTATCAGATTGTTTTGCTTCATAGAAGCATATATTCTCATCGCTTTAAAAAAATTTTAAGTAACATTATTAGTTTCATTAAAATGGCACTTACTTTTTGGAAGGAATGAAAATACTACCAACAAGAAAAACTAATAATTATCCAGTGGCCTATTGCTATTCAGTATTCCATCTGAAAGTTCTTTTAGAAATCTCTACACAGAAATTTAAAGGGATTTTATATAAAAGAAGTATTCATACTTACTGTCCTTACTTTGCTGTGAATATCTATGTCAGCAAACATTAATCTGTACATGCTGTTGTAATAATTTTAGTATTCCTTTGTTTTATAATTAGTACCTTCTCGATGAAGACTTAGCTTGTTTTCAACTTTAGAATATTATCCACTCACATATCAGGGACCAGAAAGGACCAGAAAGGTCCAGAAAGGTTGACGGTTATTCTGAATGGATAGTGCACATCCTATACACATCTCCCAGACTTCTAGCTATGTGATCAAATTAAAATCTACAGTCTATTAGATGACTGTTTCGTGATCGACACAAATGGCAGAACTCCTTGGTGACACACCCAACACCCCTCCATCCCCACTGCTCTGGAGCCCCACTGCAGAAGCCTACTCCTTACTCCACTGCAGTTAAATTCTCCCATCTTTGAGTTCTCTGATTGCCGATTCCCGGTGTTTTCCCCCACCTCCTTCCTCTCCCAGCTGGAAAAGTCGGATGCTGCCTTCTTGCTCTTATCTTTCTGTTTTCACAAGTCATGAATTAGGTAATTCTCTTGTCGGAAATCCTCTGTCATACAAATGCTGATTCAGACTCTTCCTTAATCTCTTTGATTCTTTCTTCTTTTCTGACTCTTACCCAGTTATCTCCTTACCCTGCCTCTCCTCTTTCACCTTCTCTCTTCCCTATCTTCCCCACCCTTCCCCCAACCTGTGCGTTTCTCCTTCCACTTTCCAAAGCTTGATAAAACATCTATGTGGAAGAGAAAAAGATTCCATAAATCTGCCATGGAATTAAACAGTATTAAAATTAAAAAGTTATGTTTAGAACCCTTCAAATGGAATGAAACAAAAGGGTTTCTATTGAATGAGTCTACAAGTGCCCTCATTTGAGAGAAGTTAGATATTTGATACATTCTGTATTTATTAACCCGTTCTCCTCAACCTCCTCCCCACACCACTAAAGGGAAGTTCTACAAAGGCAGAAATTAGTTTCGATGTATTCCCCTTCTTGATAAATGTAGAAGTTAGTGTTAGGTAAATAAGTGAATTGAAGGTAAAGCAAAATTTATTGCTTTCTTTTCTCTTTCAAATGGGTATTTTGTTTCAAAGCTTTTGTTGCAACTATATTGTTTTCTGGATTTTTTTTTCCATTTCAATATAAGGTATTTTAAAATTTATGGATTTTATTGGCTACTCTCAGGTAACTTGGAATTAAATCACCATTCAATCATTGTGTTTACAGAATGTATATTCTGAAACTGATTTAACATGAACTTTGGAATACAAGCTACAAGAGGAAGGCCTTCTTAAAGAAGTGTTGAGAATTAATGCAGGGTTGCCTTGGTGGCTCAGTAGGTTATGTCTGCCTTTGGCTCAGGTCGTGATCCCAGAGTCCTGGGATCTGTCTGCATCAGGCTTCTTGATCAGCAGGGAACCTGCTTCTCCCTCTGCCTGTTGCTCCCGCTGCTTGTGCGCACTTGCGTGCTCTCTCTCTCTCACAAATAAATAAATTAAATTAATAATTAATGCAAATGGATGTTTATGCCTCTTAAGACTCTTAGGCAGTTTATCAATATCCATAAGATGTAATTTTGTGTGCTCATGAATTTTCTTCTCACTAGCATTTGTGTTTTTTAGTAACTGTTCCTTGTGTTACAACTTGCACAAAACTTAATCATTGCATACGTGTTCAATATCTGTAAATTTTTTCAAGAAGCAGTTTTGCAAGAGACATTACCTGCATTTAGAAACCCTACATTTGGGTTGTAGTTTAAACAGGGTATTGGGAAAGCCATGCCGGGGAGGGGGAAACCCAGAAAATAAACAGTGACAGTATTCCAGTTAAGTCTGGCTAGGCAACTGATCAAAAAATGTGATATTATATCAAGATTATTATTTTTAACTTATGTTAAAAATTAACATTCTAATGATCATGATAAGAACTTATTTGTCAAAGAAAAAGAATTTTTAAATAAAAAGGGTTTGGGGTATACCTCTATACATTTCTTCCTTTTCTCTTCCCTCCATGAGACTGCTTAGGTGCTCTTCTTAATATTTCTTTTTTTTTTTAAAAGGTTTTATTTATTTATTTGACAGAGAGAGAGAAATCACAAATAGGCAGAGAGGCAGGCAGAGAGAGAGGGGGAAGCAGGCTCCCTACTGAGCAGAGAGCCCGATGCGGGTCTCAATCCCAGGACCCTGAGATCATGACTTGAGCCGAAGGCAGAGGCTTAACCCACTGAACCACCCAGGCGCCCTCTTCTTAATATTTCAACTGAGGTTTTAAGTAGAAAAAAAGAAAAACATTGTTTTACTCTTTCATGTATTTTTTCTTTCGTTAAAGCAAATGATATTGAGGTAGTAGAACCAAGGGATTGTTTGTAATCATTTGGGCAGGTTGGTTTTTAATCCTTGTTTCTCTCTTTATTGTTTTATAGTTGAACTTAATCACAAATTATTCTTATATCTTCAGTTACACTTCCACTCAAAATTAGGATAACATTATTAAACTGTCATTCTCACTCAAAAATCAAATAAGCCTGAGGATGTTGAGAATTGTGCTATTTATTTTTAAAAGAAAGCAAACAATAAGAATGAGGCAGAAAGACAATAACTGAACATTTATTTTCCTGAAGGATTTCCTACAGCTTTGTCATGTATGTCTTGAAGGGAGGTGGGAAATTGCTCTTGTCTTAGTACAAATGTTTCCATATATGTGAATTGGCAACCACTTCAAATTTGAGATGGCTTCCCCTAGAACTCTGAAGAATGAAAGCTGTTTTTAAGACCCTAGCGTCCACATGATGTGATGAGCACTGGGTGTTACATGCAACTGATGAATTGTTGAATTCTACATCTGAAACTAATGATGTACCATGTTGACTAATTGAATTAAAAAAGAAAAAAAGACCCCAGAATCCTTTCTTTCTGAGTGTCCAGTTTATTTGGAGAAGGCATTTTCAGAACTGTCCCAGTGCTTTCTTCCTGTGGGCCGGGAGTGGGTAGTCATGCAACGCAGGCTCAAGCGGCACTCAGACTGCCTAGCTTTGGATTTGGCTTTAAATCTGCCTGGAGAAGTGACTGCAGTCAGACAGAATAACCCCCAAAGATGTCCAAATCCTAATCCCTGGAACCTGTGAATATGTTACTTTCTCTGGTAGAAGAGACGTTGCAGATGTGATTAAGAGAAAGATTTTGAGATAAGATTATGCATTTAGACCCAGTGTAATCACAAGGGACCTTATCAGAGGGAGGCAGAGAAGGAGATGCAATGATGGAAGGAGAGGTCAGAGTGATTCAAGAAGCCTCTAGAAGCTAGAAAGGAGGAGAATCATTCTCCTCCCAGAAAGGAATGCAGCCCTGCCAACAGCTTGATTTTAACCCTGTAAGACCCATTTTGGACTTTAGGCCTCCAGAAATGTAAGATAATAATTTGTATTATTTTAAACCATTAAGTTTGGTAATTTATTATAGCAATAATAGGAAAGTAACATAGTGACCTTGGGTAAATTCCTTAAACTCTAGGCCTGTTTCTCCATCTTTTTTTTTTTTTTTTCTTAACAGCTTTATTGGGGTTTATTTTTACATATTTTAAGATTCTCCCATTTCAAGTACACAATTTAATGAATTTTTAGTAAATTCGATACAAACATCACAAACAGCTTGGGAACATTTTTACTCTCAATGAGACCCCTCAAGTTGACTCAACAAGTTACACTTGACTCCGTCTCCAGTCAGCCTCTAATCTACTGTCTATCTCTCTAAATTTTCCTTTATTTGACATTCCATACAAATAAAATCACACAGTCTGTGGTCTCTAGCATCCTGTTATTTCACTTTGCATAATTTTGCTTCATCTCTAACAGAACAGTAGTTATACCAGCATCTTCCTCCTAGGACTGTTGTAAGGATCAAATCAGATTATGTATTCAAAACGTTTAGCACAGTGTCCAATACATAGTAAGTACTCAATAAACCTTTTCTACTTCTTCCATGTATCATTCTCTTTGTTACTTTTTTCCAGTTTCTGAACAAATAACACAGAAATGTTTTTTAACACAATATGCTCCACTTGCTCTCCTAGTTTCATTTATGTGGTGAGGAATGTATGTCTCCTAATTTATATGTTAAACTGATTTTTTGGAGTGTGACATAAGAACGTAAACACCGTGCTTGCTCCTTTTTTTTAAAATGAGAGAATATGTTCTGTAGTCTAGGTGGCTAACCTGCAATGTGAACTTTTAAAAGATTTTTAAGTATAGTTGACACACAATGCTACATTAGTTTCAGGTGTACAGCATAGTGATTCAACAAGTTTATAAGTTATGCTACACTTACCACAAGTGTGTACCCACCATCTCTTACCATATAATGCTATTATAATGTCATTGACCTTATTCCCCATGCTGTACCTTTTATTCCCCTCATTGATTTTATTCTAAAACTGGAAGCCTGCATCCCCCAATTCCCTTCACCCATTTTGCCTGTCCTTCCCTCTTGCAACCATCAGTTTCTTCTCTATATTTATGTGTCTGATTCTGTTCTTTGTTTGCTTCCTCATTTTTTTTGTTTTGTTTTGTTTTTACATTCTTCATATGAGTAGAATCATAAGGTATTTGTCTTTCTCAGTCTGGATTATTTCACTTAGCGTTATATCCTCAAGGTCCATTCCTCTTTGTCTCATATGACAAGATCTCATCCATTTGTGACTTATGTAATCTTCCATTTATATATATGTGTGTGTGTGTGTGTGTATGTATATATATATTTATATGTATATGTATATGTATACACACCCACCCACACACATCACAACTTTATCCACTCATCTATTAATGGACGCTTAGGTTGTTTCCATTTTTTAGCTATTGTAAATAATGCCAAAAACATAGGGGTGCATATATGTTTTCAAATTATTGTTGTTGTTTTCTTTGGATAAATACCCAGTAGTGGAATTACTGGATCATGGGTATTTCTATTTTTAATTTTTTGAGGAATCTCCATACTGTTTTTCATGGTGGCTGCACCTGTTTGCATTCCCACCAACAGTGCACAAGGGTTCCTTTTTTTCCACATCCTTGCCAACACCTGTTGTTTCTTGTGTTGTTGATTTTAGCCGTTCTGACAGGTGTGAGGTGAGATTGCATTGTAGTTTTGGTTTGCGTTTCCCTGATGAGAAGTGATGAGTATCTTTTCATGTATCTGTTGGCCATCTATAGGTCTTCTTTGAAGAAATGTCTGTTCTTGTCTTCCGCCCAAATATTTTAATTGCATTGTTTGTTGCTTTGGCATTGGGATGTACAAATTTTTTATATACTTAGAATCTTAACCCTTCATCAGATACATCATTTGCAAATGTCTTCTACCACTCAGTAGGTTGCCTTTTTGTTTTGATGATGGTTTCCTTTCATGTGCAAAAGATATTTATTTTTATGTAGTCCCAATAGTTTATTTTTGCTTTTGTTTCCTTTGCCTCAGGAGACATATCTAGCAAAATGTTGGTATGGCCGATGTCTGAGAAATTACTACTTGTATTCTCTTTTAGAGTTTTTATGGTTTCAGGTCTCACATTTAGATCTTTAATTCATTTTTAGTTTATTTTTGTGTATTGTGTTGTAGTTCAGTTTCATTCTTTTGCAAGTTGTTGTCCAGCTTCTCCAACATCATTTGTTAAAGAGACTGTCTTTTCCCGGATTGTATATTCTTGCCTCCTTTGTCATAGACTAATTGACCACATAAACATGCGTTTATTTCTGGGCTCTCTAGTCTGTTCCATTAATCTGGTGTGTCTGTTTTGTGTTGGTACTATACTACTACTATATTGTAGCATATCTTGATATCAGGGATTGTGATAGATCCAGCTTATTTCTTTCTTGGGATTATTTGGGCAATTAGAGGTCTCTTATGGTTCCAAACAATTTTTAGTATTGTTTATTGTAATTCTATGAAAAAATGCTGTTGCTCTTTTGGTAGTAATTGCATTGAATCTATAGATTTCTTTGGGTAGTGTGGACACTGGACCAATACTAATTCTTCCAATCCATGAGCATGGAATATATTTCCATTTGTTAGTATCACCTTCTATTTATTTTATCAGTGTTTATGGTTATCAGAGTTACAATGTGAATTTTTAAGACACAACTATTTATTACTTGGAGCTTGCCTCTTTTTAGGTAAATTATATAAATGTTCTGATTTTACTTTGAAATTATGAGGGGTCTTTTATCTGGTGCTCTGCTGCAACTGAAACTGAGAGGAGATAATAAAGAGTAAGTAGCATCCAATCTTAAGAAAATCTTTGTGAAAGTTACAAATCTGTGAGGGGTGTTAAAGAAGCACTGTGGAATTTCTTGACCTTGTATTGATTTGAGTACTGATTTGACCTGACGGAGTGATATCCCAATGGGATTATAATGAAGAAAGTAATAGCTAGAAAAGTGGGAAAGGGTGGTGGTGGGAATAACAAATAATAACTTTTCTTGAGTTATCATAGCATTTTGAACAGACATATATTGTGTATCCCTGTCATCTTTTGCATTGTTGTTTAAGCCTGTTAACATTTGTCTTTTCTCTCTACTCCCCCTGATGCCAATTGCAAACTTCTTTTGGGAAAGAATATGATTTAACCATCTAGAGGTGTCAGTGTTTGCCTAGCCTCTGGTACTTTGATTAATTGGTGGGCGGATGAATGGTTAGATTTATGGATAGATAGCTGACAGTTTAGCGCTTAGAGAAGTATTCTAACTCTACTTGGTCAGTAGCATTTTCCTGGATTCCCTTGGGCTGCCCTAAAGGAACAGATAAAAGAAGTAAGTTCATGAATCCATCTCATTTTTGCTACTGATAAAGCATTTACCTTTTTGGAAAATTGATAAAATGTCCTTTGGCTGAAAAAATACAGAAATGTGTAGTACCTTATAAGGTATTATGTGTTGTCCAAATTAAGTTGTCTTATTTTGGATTTTCTCAAGACCCACTTTGGCTTAGCTATTGGCAGACCCGCTAAACTCAGGAAGTCTAACATTTTATTCTTTTATTTTTCTGGACGTAAACAGAAAATGTTTGTTATTTCCAGGCATTTTGGCTGGAAAAGGCTGACTTTAGAATTTTGGTTGGTAAAGGCTGACTTTAGAATTTTTTCATTGTTCTTATTCTGTTCTTTCTTGTCTTGCCATTTAAACACTTAGTTGCAAAAATTTTTTAAATTAAAAAAATATTTCTTGCTGTCTAACACTTCCGTATAAAAAGAGGCAGAGCACATTAGGCATGACAGAAGCAACAAAACAGCAATTGATTGGATATATAGATAAAAAAAAATGCGGCAAATATATACACACACACACACACACATATATATATGTGTGTGTGTGTACATATATGGCTGATACTCAGCCTTAAAGAAAAGGGCGTTCTGTCATTTGCATTAACATGGATGCAAACTGGAGGACATTATGCTAAGTGAAAAGTTCCACAGTAAGATAAATACTGTATGATTACACTTATGTGAAGTATTAAAAGTAGTCAAATTCATAGAAACAGAAAATAGATTGTTGGTTGCCAGGGCCTAGGGAGATCAGGAAAAGCAATGTTGTTGTTTAACGACTATAGAGTTTCAGCTGCAAGGTGAAAAATTTTGGGATATCTGTTTCACAACAATGTGAATATACTTAACATTACTGAATTGTACACTTAAAAATGGTTAAGATGGCAAATTTTACATTACCTGCTTTTTTTAAAACCATAGTTAAAAAGAAGCAGAGAGCTGAAATTTGTATTAGTCAAGTGTACTACTTGAAGAAAGGTTTCTGTAGTATTTACTGGGCTAAGGTTTAGAATAAGATTCATGTATCAATACAGAGTATAGGGAGAAAAGAAACAAGAGTAACGTGGTTTTTTTGTTTGTTGGTTTGGTTTGGTTTTGGTTTTGGTTTTGGTTTTGGTTTTTTTATTTTACTGTAAAATACGGTATTTTCACCGTATTTTAACTAAGATTTATGAGACTCTTGACAGTTTTTAGCTAGATTGCTGTCAGATACCATAAATCTGGGCATGGTATCAAAAAATTTCTTTCAAATTATTGTAAGGATGATTTTAGACTCTGAGCTGCTTCCCCCCACCCCCAACTGTTTTGGTAACTGCTATTATGCATCTTTACTGAGACCTGAAAATGGATTGATGCTATAGCAATGAAGAATCTCAAGTGTTCCTTTATTTTCAGGAACATTGCAAGATGAACTCTTGGTGAATACCATGGGTTTCTTGGTATTGATTTTATTAAAAATATTGCCAGTGTTTGTTTTTTTTTTAGCACATTTGGAAACATTTCTGTTATTCCTTCTCAAAGGTTATTTAGATCAAAGCTGGGTGGTTTCGCCTATAACTTGGTAATTCGGAGACTATTTCTTTCCACTGGAGATGAAATGTGTCATATATACTATTTATTCTGATACAAACAATAAGAGCATTGAGTATATTCTTTACACTGTATTTTATATTATATAGTATAAACATATATCTGTTTATGTACAAGGGGAAAATTCACATTTTTTGGTGCCATTAAGAATTTATTTTTTCCCAACTTCACTGAGATATAATTAGCACATAACATTGTAAACTTAAGGTGTACAGTGTAGTGATTTGATATACTTATATATTGCAAAAAGACTGCCACCATAGCATTAGCTAACCACCTCCATCGTGTCATGTAGATATCATTTCTTTTTTGTGTTGAGAACACTTAAGATCTATTCTCTAGCAACTTTCAAATATATAATGTAGTATTTTTATTTATAATCACCATGCTGTGCTTTAAATCCCTAGAACTTACTCATAACAGAAAATGGCAAGTAACTCTTTAATTCAGTTGGAAAGGAACTAGAAAGATAAGTTTTGCTTCTAAGAATATGTAATTTTTTTTTTTAGTTTTTGTAAGTATTAGGCTCTGTTGGAGATTTAAGATGAATTAGACCCCTACCCTTAAGATACAGTGTAATGGAGAGAAATATCTTCACAGCAAATTATGATACAAAATAGAATCTAATAAATGCCGTGCTAGAAAATTAAATGAATTCTGTGAGAATACAGAAGCAGCAGTTAATTCTGATGGCATGGTGGCGAGTGGGGGGAAGCATCATTTCATTGAATCTTGGAAGATAATGAGACTTAATTAAGTGAAGAAGGAGAAGGATTTTACAGGGAAAAAAGAATATCTTGAATAAAAGCTGTAAGATTGAAAATGTATTGTTGTATCATCAGATGCTAAGACCACGATAAAATGATAAAAAAAATAACACTAGAAAATACTTGAGGCCTTGAGACTGTTAACAGTCTGGTCTTAATTGCTTTTGGTCAGGATAAAATTCATAAGCAAGCCCAGGACTAAGACTGATACTCCCTGTGAACAATGACATTGAAAAATTTCTTCTAGATAAGGCCCTGAAATTAAGACTTTAAATGGAAAGTGAAAAATTTTTTTCACCTCATGCTTTAAAATGAGAAGTTGTCCTAAAGTTGAGTTTCTATAAAATCCTTACATCTTGTTAAAGTTTGTAAAACTTGGGCATCCATAGACAGTCAGTCACCTTCTCTGCTTTTCAATCACGAGGCATCAGTAGTCCACACTCTCCCAACTGCATCGTTGTACTTCTTGAGAAAAGTAGAATTACAGAAATGGAGGAGATCCAAGGTGTCATTCAGGTACTGATGTTGAAAGTGAGGGGCCCAGGTGACAAGTGTGATAACCAACAGAAGCACCACAGGAGCACTGTCCCTCTGGCCCCGAGCCCATTGCTCTTCCTGCTATGCTATCGTATTCTACAGCATAGCAGAGCAACCAGTAAAGGGCTGACACCTCTGTACATGAACCCCACTCCAGTCCACATATCCTTTCTTTTCATGTTTTGGCTTTCCTGTCTAATGCAGGTTATCTGGAACTCCAGAGATCCCTGGCTGCTTCTGGGTGTTACAGTTTAACAAGATTTTAGTAGAGTTATTAACGCATCCCTGTTAATCTGCTGTTTTAACATCAGCCACATCCTTAAATAAAAAATGGGAGTGATGCAAAATTTGAGGCAGATTTTAAATCGGGGTACTCCTCTTCACCCAGAGTCTGTTAGACCCTTTCTAATTGTGATGCTTTCAGTAAACATTTATCTTTGAAACATTGATACTCTTAATTCTGGTAGTGGTTTAGAAAAACCACATTCACCCCTTTACCTTTACGTCAGCGTTCTCCTTAGGTCTATACTATTGACAGTTTTTCTAGAACACTTAAAGAGATACTTAGTTATAATATATAGCATGGCAAGTCTTTGGAGAACTACCGAAAATGACAGTAACAATACCCCAATCTTCATGTGCTTAAACATATCAGCTTCTATCTAATTTTTATTATTGTAAGTTTAATATCAACCGTCCTTAAGAATAATAATCAGTTATTCTTTTTTTCACTATTGTGGTTGAAACCATGTATCTATATATCCAAAATAAATTGAAACATATCTAGTTATCCAGTAGAAAGTTTTCAAAAATTGTGAATCTACCGAAATGATTAGTAACTTGATGTCAAACATCTGGATATTTGAAAGTACCAATCAATTCCTGTAAGATTTTTCCTTTTACCCAAAATACTGATTTGTACATACACATGGCTAGATAATTTTTAATGTATAATCATCTAGAACTTTTATTTAGGAAATTTTATGTTCTGTTAGTGCTTTTGAGTAGAAATGACTAACTCATTGACTAGCTTTTAAGTGGCACTCTTAATAAACTCTGCAGTGAGAGGGAGAAAAGATGGAAGTCGACATACATAATGTAGATTGAATACCTGGAAACACCAACATCAGTAGTTCTTAAGACAGAAACATTGCCGGGGTGGGGCCAGGTACAAAAACAATTCTGGAAATCTTTGTTTCCACTGCCTCACCTCAGTTCTAAGAAACATTAGGAGCTTTATTATTGAATGTTATCTCTAAAAAACATCTTCCAACTTTTCATTTCCATTAAATTTTCATTCAAACATATCAATGTATAAGTCAATTGGAGTAGATTCATAGATAGGACAGTAAACATTGGGAAACTTCTACACCTTTTAAAATGGTTATTAAATTTGGCCTCCAGCATTTGCTTTCAGTAATAGTTTTTTTTTTTCTTTTGCAAAGAACCACATAAGGCGGAATGTCCCAGCATGTCAGCATTTTTAATTGCAAAATAATAGTAAGTTAAGGACATAATATTTGTGTAGAATGTGTGTAGACAAGATTGGGCAATGTGATCTAGTGATAATGCAATTAGGAACGTTCAGGCCTGGGTGAACAGTCAGATTCTACAGTAATGGATGAATCAAATGATGACAGCCCAAGGAGAGGTTACAAATGAAGTATATCATCAATCTTCATCTGCTTAAGCCTTTTATTAATGATTTAGCTTAGGGCAGAAGACTTTATCCTTATGAAAGTAGTTAATGAAACAAAGGTGAGAAGAATAGTATGTTGAATAGCAAGGTTAGAAATAAAATATTGAAGGTGACTATGCAAATGTTTCTTTTATTCTATCATAAGTGAGAAAAATAAATGGAGAACTAGCAGATATTTATTGTGAGGAATCAGGAACAGAAAGACCTAGTTTAATAGCCATACATTAAAAAAAAAAAAACAACTAGAGAATTTTAGCCAATTTCAAGTTCAGTGTAAACCAACAGTGTTACTGTGAAAACTAAAATCTTACTCTGCATTGGTATGGTTATTTATAGTTGGCAAGGTACTTTTTTTTTTTTTTAAGATTTTATTTATTTATTTGTCACAGTTATCACAAGTAGGCAAAGAGGCAGGCGGGGGGTGTGGGGCTCGATCCCAGGACCCTGAGATCATGACCTGAGCTGAAGTCAGAGGCTTAACTCTCTGAGCCACCCAGGTGCCTCAGGTTGGCAAGGTACTTTTTTTTTAAGTTGATTTCTCTTTTTTTTTTTTTTTAAGGATTTTATTTATTTGACAGAGAGAGATCACAAATGGGCAGAGAGAGAGAGAGAGAGAGGGAGGAGGAAGCAGGCTCCCTGCCTAGCAGAGAGCCCGATACGGGACTCGATCCCACAACTCTGAGATCATGACCTGAGCTGAAGGCAGAAACTTAACCCACTGAGTCACCCAGGCAGCCCCAAAAGTTGGATTTCTTGAGGCACAATTTTTATAGTGTAGAATGCATCAGTATGAGTATAGTGTTATGGATTTTGACAGAATTCATCACCACACACCACCACCACAGTTAAGACACAGACCATTTCCATTATTCCAGACAGTTGCTTGTGTCCCTTTTAGTCAACCCCTACCCTCACCCCCGTCCCTGGTAACCATTATTTTTGACCCCATATTTTTGCAAAGTATTTTTCATGTACCTTTTAAAAAATTCAATTCTTGGAAAGTCAAGATGGCAAAGAAGTAGCAGGCTGAGATGACATCAGGTAGCAGGAGATCAGCTAGATAGCTTATCTAACCAGTGCGAACACCTACAAATCCAACAGGAAATCGAAGAGAAGAGCAACAATTTTAGAAACAGAAAATCGATCACTTTCTGATAGGTAGGACCTGTGGAGAAGTGAATCCAAAGTGAAGGGAAGATAGACCTCAGGGGGAGGGGTCAGCTCCTGGGAAGCAGTGGAGCAACGGAGCACAAAATCAGGACATTTAAAAGTCTGCTCCATGAAGGCACATCGCTCCAGAGGCTAAACCGCGGGGAATCCCAGGAAGGGTCAGCATAACCTCAGGTCCTGCGGGGTTACAGAAGGACCAGGAATGTCTGAGTGTCGCAGAGCTTGCAGGTATTAGAGCGGGGAAGCCAGCTACAGCAACAAAGCCAAGGAGTGAGCTCTCAGCTCAAGGTTACCTTAAACCGGGCAAAGGCTGGGTGAGCTTGGAGCGTGGCTGGAGGCCCCAGAGACGGAAGTGACCAGGCGCTTTTCTCCAAGTGCAAGCAATTGAGTGCTTTCTTTCCAGCGTGACCAGAGGCCTGGGAGACGGGGACAGCTGGGAGCTTTTCTCTGAGGGCGCACTGAGGAGCGGAACCCTGAGCTCTCGGCTGCTCTGGGCTGGAGATTGAGAGGCCGCCATTTTCATTCCTGTCCTCCGGAACTGTACGGAAAGCGTTCAGGGAACAAAAGCTCCTGAAAGGAAAACCGAGCACATCACTTAGCCCGGCCCCTGGTAAGGGTGGTGCAATTCTGCCTGGGGCAAAGAAACTTGAGAATCACTACAACAGGCCCCTCCCCAAGAAGATCAACAAGAAACCCAGCCAAGACCAACTTCACTCACCAAGGAGGACAGCCGAATTCCAGAGGAGGAGAAAGCAAATCTTATCTGGACAAAATGAAAAGGTGGAAAAACTCACCACAAAAATAGAACAAGAGCCAGTACCGAAGGCTGGGGACCTAATCAATACAGACATTGGTAATATGACAGATCTAGAGTTCAGAATGACAATTCTCAAGGTTCTAGCCAGGCTCGAAAAAGGCATAGAAGATATTAGAGAAACCCTCTCCAGAGAGATAAAAGCCCTTTCTGGGGAAATAAAAGAACTAAAATCTAACCAAGTTGAAATCAAAAAAACTATTAATGAGGTGCAATCAAAAATGGAAGCTCTTACTGCTAGGATAAATGAGGCAGAAGAAAGTATTAGTGACATAGAAGACCAAATGACAGTGAATAAAGAAGCTGAGCAAAAGAGAGACAAACAAATACTGGAACACCAGGAGAGAATTTGGAGAAAAGTGACACCATAAGACGACACAACATTAGAATAATTGGGATTCGAGAAGAAGAAGAAAGAGAGAGGGGAGCAGAAGGTATATTGGAGAGAATTATTGTAGAGAATTTCCCTAATATGGCAAAGGGAACAAACATCAAAATCCAGGAGATGCTAAGAACGCCCCTCAAAATCAATAAAAACAGGTCCACACTATGTTACCTGATAGTAAAATTTACAAGTCTTAGCAACACTGAGAAAATCCTGAAAGCAGCTCGGGAAAAGAAGTCTGTAACATACAAGGGTAAAAACATTAGATTGGCAGTGGACCTATCCATAGAGACCTGGCAGGCCAGAAAGAACTGGCATGATATATTCAGAGCACTAAATGAGAAAAACATGCAGCCAAGAATACTATATCCAGCTAGGCTACCATTGAAAATAGAAGGAGAGATTAAAAGCTTCCAGGACAAACAAAAACTGAAAGAATTTGCAAACACCAAACCAGCTCTACAGGAAATATTGAAAGGGGTCCTCTAAGCAAAGAGAGAGCCTAAAAGTAGTAGATCAGAAAGGAACAGAGACAATATACAGTAACAGTCACCTTACAGGCAATACAATGGCACTAAATTCATATCTCTCAGTAGTTAACCTGAATGTTAATGGGCTAAATGCCCCAATCAAAAGACACAGAGTATCAGAATGGATTAAAAAACAAAACCCATCAATATGCTGCCTACAAGAAATTCATTTTAAACCCGAAGACACCTCCAGATTTAAAGTGAGGGGGTGGAAAACAATGTAACATGCTAATGGACATCAGAAGAAAGCTGGGGTGGCAATCCTTATATCAGATCAATTAGATTTTAAGCCAAAGACTATAATAAGAGATGAGAAAGGACACTATATCACACGCAAAGGGTCTGTCCAACAAGAAGATCTAACAATTTTAAATATCTATGCCCCCAACGTGGGAGCAGCCAACTATATAAACCAATTAGTAACAAAATCAAAGAAATACATCGACAATAATACAATAATAGTAGGGGACTTTAACACTCCCCTCACGGAAGTGGACAGATCATCCAAGCAAAAGATCAACAAGGAAATAAAGGCCTTAAATGACACACTGGACCAGATGGACATCACAGATATATTCAAAGCGTTCCATCCCAAAGCAACAGAATATATATTCTTCTCTAGTGCACGTGGAACATTCTCCAGAATAGACCACATCCTGGGTCATAAATCAGGTCTCAACCGGTATCAAAAGATTGGGATCATTCCCTGCATATTTTCAGACCACAATGCTCTGAAGCTAGAACTCAATCACAAGAGGAAATTTGGAAAGAACCCAAATACATGGAGACTAAACAGCATCCTTCTAAAGAATGAATGGGTCAACCAGGAAATTGAAGAAGAATTGAAAAAATTCATGGAAACAAATAATAATGAAAACACAACGGTTCAAAATCTGTGGGACACAACAAAGGCAGTCCTGAGAGGAAAATGTATAGCGGTAAAAGCCTTTCTCAAGAAACAAGAAAGGTCTCAAATACACAACCTAACCCTACACCTAAAGGAGCTGGAGAAAGAACAACAAAGAAAGCCTAAACCCAACAGGAGAAGAGAAATCATAAAGATCAGAGCAGAAATCAATGAAACAGAAACCAAAAAAACAATAGAACAAATCAACAAAACTAGGACCTGGTTCTTTGAAAAAATTAATAAGATTGACAAATCCCTGGCCAGACTTATAAAAAGAAAAGAGAAAGGACCCGAATAAATAAAATCATGAATGAAGAAGGAGAGATCACAACCAACACCAAAGAAATACAAACAATTATAAGAACATACTATGAGCAACTCTATGCCAATAAATTCGACAGTCTGGAAGAAATGGATACATTTCTAGAGACATATAAACTACCACAACTGAACCAGGAAGAAATAGAAAACCTGAACAGACCCATAACCAGTAAGGAGATTGAAACAGTCATCAAAAATCTCCAAACAAACAAAAGTCCAGGACCAGACGGCTTCCCAGGGGAATTCTACCAAACATTTAAAGAAGAACTAATTCCTATTCTCCTGAAACTGTTCCAAAAAATAGAAATGGAAGGAAAACTTCCAAACTCATTTTATGAGGCCAGCATCATCTTGACCCCAAAACCAGAAAAGGATCCCATCAAAAAAGAGAATTATGGACCAATATCCTTGGTGAATACAGATGCGAAAATTCTCACCAAAATACTGGCCAATAGGATCCAACAGTACGTTAAAAGGATTATTCACCACGACCAAGTGGGATTTATTCCAGGGCTGCAAGGTTGGTTCAACATCTGTAAATCAATCAATGTGATACAATACATTAATAAAAGAAAGAATAAGAACCATATGATACTCTTAATAGATGTTGAAAAAGCATTTGACAAAGTACAGCATCCCTTCCTGATCAAAACTCTTCAAAATGTAGGGATAGAGGGCACATGCCTCAATGTTATCAAAGCCATCTATGAAAAACCCACTGCAAATATCATTCTCAATGGAGAAAAACTGAAAGCTTTTCCACTAAGGTCAGGAACACGGCAAGGATGTCCCTTATCACCACTGCTGTTCAACATAGTACTAGAAGTCCTAGCCTCAGCAATTTCTTTTGTTGTCAACAAAAAGAAATTAAAGCCATTGAAATTGGCAAAGAAGAAGTCAAACTATCACTCTTCGCAGATGATATGATACTATGTGTGGAAAACCCAAAAGCCTCCACTCCAAATCTGCTAGAACTTGTACAGGAATTCAGTAAAGTGTCAGGATATAAAATCAATGCACAGAAATCAGTTGCATTTCTTTACACCAACAGCAGGGCAGAAGAAAGAGAAATTAAGGAGTCAGTCCCATTGACAATTGCACCCAAAACCATAAGATACCTAGGAATAAACCTAACCAAAGAGGAACAGAATCTATACTCAGAAAACTATAAAGTACTCATGAAAGAAATTGAGGAAGACACAAAGAAATGGAAAAATGTTTCATGCTCATGGATTGGAAGAACAAATATTGTGAAAATGTCCATTGTACCTAAGCAATCTACACATTTAATGCCATCCCTATCAAAGTACCATCCATCTTTTTCAAAGAAATGGAACAAATAATCCTAAAATTTATATGGAACCAGAAAAGACCTCAAATAGCCAAAGGAATATTGAAAAAGAAAGCCAACGTTGGTGGCATCACAATTCCAGACTTCAAGCTCTATTACAAAGCTGTCATCATCAAGACAGTATGGTACTGGTACAAAAACAGACACATAGATCAATGGAAAAGAATAGAGAGCCCAGAAATAGACCCTCAACTCTATGGTCAACAATTCTTCGACAAAGCAGGAAGGAATGTCCAATGGAAAAAAGACAGCCTCTTCAACAAATGGTCCTGGGGAAATTGGACAGCCACATGCAGAAAAATGAAATTGGACTATTTCCTTACACCACACACGAAAATAGACTCAAAATGGATGAAGGACCTCAATGTGAGAAAGAAATCCATCAAAATCCTTGAGGAGAACACTGGCAGCTACCTCTTTGACCTCAACCGCAGCAACTTCTTCCTAGGAACATCGCCAAAGACAACAGAAGCAAGGGCAAAAATGATCTATTGGGATTTCATCAAGATCAAAAGCTTTTGCACAGCAAAGGAAACAGTTAACAAAACCAAAGAGAACTAACAGAATGGGAGAAGATATTTGCAAATGACACATCAGATAAAGGTCCAGTATCCAAAATCTATAAAGAGCTTATCAAACTCAACAAAGAACAAATAACCTAATCAAGAAATGGGCAGAGGACATGAACAGACATTTCTGCGAAGAAGACATTCAGATGGCCAACAGACACATGAAAAAATTCTTCACATCACTCGGCATCAGGGAAATACAAATCAAAACCACAATGAGATATCACCTCACACCAGTCAGAATGGCTAAAATTAACAAGTCAAGAAATGACAGATGCTGGGGAGGATGCAGAGAGAGGGGAACTCTCCTACACTGTTAGTGGGAATGCAAGCTGGTGCAACCACTCTGGAAAACAGTGTGGAGGTTCCTCAAAAAACTGAAAATAGAGCTACCCTATGACCCAGCGATTGCACTCCTGGGTATATATCCTAAAGATACAAACGTGGTGCTCCCAAGGGGCATGTGCACCCGAATGTTTATAGCAGCAATGTCCACAATAGCCAAACTGTGGAAAGAACCTAGATGTCCATCAACAGATGAATGGATAAAGAAGATGTGGTATATATATATATACAATGGAATACTATGCAGCCATCAAAAGAAATGAAATCTTGCCATTTGCGATGACGTGGATGGAACTAGAGGGTATTCTGCTTAGCGAAATAAGTCAGAGAAAGACAACTATCATATGATCTCCCTGATAAGAGGAAGTGGAGATGCAATGAGGGGGAGTGGGGGGGTAGGAAAAGAAAAAATGAAAGAAGGTGGGATTGGGAGGGAGACAAACCTTAAAAGATTCAATCTCAAAAAACAGACTGAGGGTTGCCAGGGAGAGGGGGATAGGGAGAGGGTAATTGGGTTATGGACATTGGGGAGGGTATGTGCTATGGTGAGTGCTGTGAAATGTGTAAACCTGGTGATTCACAGACCTGTACCCCTGGGGATAAAAATATATTATATGTTTATTTTTTTTTAAATAAATTTTTAAAAAATCAATTCTTAAAATATTCCTACAACATTAATATTGCCAACATGTCTATTTTATAAAGGAAGAAATGAAGGTTTAGTTAAGCAGCTTTAAGTTGTGGAGCCAGGTATTGAACCCTTATATTCTAACTCAGAATCTGAAATGCTTCCCTTGACCCTTCTGCCTGGAGCTTTGCTCCGAGAGTCCTACTTTTATCTGTATTGTTCACTCACCCCCAATGGATCCTGTATTCAAAGCCAATATTAACCTTTAAAAGTAACTTACTAGAGTAGGGACTAAAGGATGGTAGTTTAGTCTTTTTTTTTTTTTAATTGAAGTTTCCCCAAGGAGATTTCTTAGATTTTTTCTTTCCCTAATCACTTCTCCTCCATCCTCCCTAAATTTTAACATCGTGAATATGCTGTGTGTACTGTATGTAGCTGTACTTTGTATATTAAGAAGAGTAAGTTCTTTCACCTACTCTAAGAACCATTTTGTCCAAACTGGGGACAGTACCACTCCCACTGAGAATGCTTAGACTGCGCAGTAGTCTTCAGCCTTTGTCCCATCTGATGTGCATAACACATGACCCTTGAGTATGAGACACATCACGACACTGAAAATTTTATAGTAAACACCACATCAGACTTTTGGCATGATATTCATGAAAGTGTCTTCAGAACATGTAGATAAGTAAAATCTTCTCTTAAGGATAAACTTCAAATTTACTTAACAGAAAGTTAAAATAGGGCTTATTTTTTAAATAATTCTTTTGATGTTTGCTTTTAATCTAGATCTAAACTTTATATAATAAAGGAAATAAGGTAGTTCTAGGGGCACCTGGATGGCTCACTTGGTTAGCATCTGCCTTCAGCTCAGGTCATGATCTCAGGGTCCTGGGATTGAGCCGGCTTCTCCCTCTCCTCCCATTCGTGCTTGCTCTGTCTCTCTACTGCTCTCTCTCTCTCTCTCTCTCAAATAAATAAAGTTTCTTTCAAAATAGGGGAGGGTGGAATAAGGTATTTCTGTTGGAGAATAAACAATCTTTTAAGTGCTGTGATGGCCAGTAATGCAGAGCTTCAACATGTTGTTAAGGTGAATATGATTATGGCAAATCTATCTTGCCTCATCACTATCTGACTTTCATCCAGCAGTCATAACTCAGGAGTCATGATAACCAGATGTCAGTGTTCTCAGTTGTCTTATGCGTAATGTAGAGGTAGATGCATTTCCTTTTTTTGTGAATGTTTTGTTTTGTGGTAAAACACATGTAACTAAAATTTACTATCCTAATACTTTTTAATTGAACAATTCAGTGATATTAAATACATTAACACTGTTGTGCGACCATCACCAACATCCATCCTCCAATTTTTTTCATCTTGTAAAACTGACACTCTGTACTTATTAAATAGTAACTCCTCACCCCAGCCCTAACCCCTGCCAATTGCCATTATACTTTGTCTTTATGATTTTGACTACTCCAGGTACCTCTTGTTAGAGGAATTATACAGTATTTGTCTTTTAATGGCAAGTTTATTTTATATAAAATAATCCCCTCAATGTTTATTCATATTGTAGTGCATAGCAGAATTTTCTTTTGCAGAATTTTTAAGGCTGCATAGTTTTCCATCATATGTCTATACCACATTTTGCTTATCTATTTAGCTATAGATAGTTGGATGGCTTCCACATTTTAGATGTTGTGAATAATGCTATTACGAACATGGATGTACAAAAATCTCTTTCAGACCTTGCTTTCAGGTTTTGGGGGTATATGTCTAGAAGTGGAATTTGTGGATAATATGATAATTCTATTTTTCATTTGTTGAGGAACTGCCATATTTTCTGTCATAGTGGCTATACTTTTATATTCCCACCAACAGTGCAAAAGAGTTACAGTTTCTCTACATCCTCCAACACCTGTCGTTTTCTGATTTTTTGATAATAGCCATTCTAATGAGTGTGAGGTGATATCTCATTGTCATTTTTATTTGAATTTTCCCTAATGATCAGTGATGCTGAACAGCTTATTGGCTATTTGTATATCTTGTGCTTATTGGATATTTGTATATCTTCCTTGGAGAAATATCTGTTCAAGTCTTTTACCAGTTTTTAAATCAGATTTCTTTTTTGTTAAAATTTAGGAGTTCTCTATATAATTTGGATATTGGTTCCTTATTAAATATATGATTTACATATATTTTCTCCCATTCTGTGGATTATCTATTTAACTCCATAGATAGTGTCATGATGCACAAAATTTTTAAATTTTCTTGAAGTCTCATTTGTCTATTGTTCTTTTGTTGCCTGTGCCATACATGTCATAGCCAAGAAATCATTGCCAAAATCAATGTCATGAAGTTTTTGCTTTTTGTATTTTTTACAAGAGTTTTATCATTTTAGAATTTTGGTCCATTTTGAATTAATTTTTGTATAAGATGTTAGGTAACAGAATAACTTCATTCTTTTGCATGCGAATATCCAGCTTTTGCAGTAGTGTTTGTTGAAAGATAGTCCATTTTGAATTCAGTGGTGTTAACACCCTTGTCAAAACTGATTTGACCATATAAACAAAGATTCCTTTCTGGGCTCTCTGTTGTATTCCATTTGTCTGCCTTGATGCCAATACCTCACTGTTTTGATGACTGTAGCTTTGTAGTAAATGTTGAAATCAATAAATGTGAGTCTTCTATTTTTGTTCTTTGTTGAGTTTGTTTCAGCTATCAGGGATCACTTGAGATTCCATATGGATTTTAGGAAGGGCTTTTCTATTTCTGAAAAAAAAAAAAATACTGTTGGAATTTTGATAGAGATTGCATAGAATCCATAGATTGCTTTGGCTAATATTTGCCTTTTAATGATACTAAGTCTTCTAATCTATGAACATGAGATATATTTCTAGTTATTTGTTTTTTAATTTCCTTCACCAGCATTTTGTAGTTTTCATTGGATAAGTATTTCACCTCCTTGGCTAAATATATTCCTAAGTATTTTATTCCTTTTGGTGCTATTGCAGATGAAATAGTTTTGTGATTTCCTTTTCAGATAGTTCATTGTTTATAGAAGTGCAGTTGATTTTTATCTGTTGACTTTGTATCCTACTACCTTTCTTAATTTGGTTTTTAGGTCTAACACGTTTTTGTGTAACCTTTGGGGATCTTAAGATCATATTATCTGCAGACAGAGGTAATTTTACTTCCTGCTTTCCAGTTTGAATGTCTTTAATTTCTAATTTCTCTGGCTAGAATGTCCAATACTATGTTGAATAGTGAAAAGCAGGCCTCCTTGCCTTGTTACTGCTCTTAAATTAAAATTTCATTTTTTCACCATTGAATATGATGTTTTCTAAGGGCTTTTCATATATGGATTTTATTGTATTAAGATATTTTTCTGTTTTTGCTAGTTTATTGAGTGTTTCTTGTGATGCAAGGGTGTTGAATTTTGTCAGATGTTTTTTCTGCATCAATCAAGATGACCATCTGGAATTTTTTCCTACTTTCTGTTGCTGTGGCTTATTACATTGATGGATTTTTGTAGTTGAACCATCTGTACATTCCAGGAGTAAATCATGCTATATAACCCTTTTAACATGCTGCTGAATTCTGTATGATAGTATCTTGCTGAGAATTTTTGCATCATTGTTCATAAGGCGTTTTGGCATATAGTTTTCTTATAGTAGTATTTGTCTGGCTTTGACATAGGTCATGTTGGTCTCACAGAATGAGTTAAGTGTTTTCTCCTTCTCAGTTTCTTGGAAATATCTGAGAAATACTGGTATTAGTTTAAGTGTTTGGTAAAATTTACCAGTGAAGCCATCAGGTCCAGGGCATTTCTTTTGGGAAATTTTTGATTATTGATTCAGTCTTCTTATAGGTCTTTTCAGATTTTCTATATCTTCATGATTCTGTCTTGGTAGGGTAGTATTTCTTGGAATTTGTCCATTTCATTTGGGTTATCCAGTTTGTTGTTGTACAAATATCATAGTATACTCTTACAATTCTTTTTTTTATTTCTATAAAATCAATAGTAATGTCCCCACTTTAATTTCAGATTTTAACAATTTGAGCACCCCTTTCTCTTTCTTCGGTTCATTTAGTTAAAAGTTTGTCAACTTTGTTGATCTTCTCAAAGAAGCAACTTTTGGTTTTATTGATATTTCTGCTATTTCCCTATTTCATTTATCTCTGCTCTAATCTTTATTATTTCTCTCCTTCTGCTAGCTTTGTGTTTATTTTTTTTTCTTTCTTAGTTCTTTAAGTGGTAAAGTTAGGTTTTTAAAATTTGAGATCTTTCTTACATTTTAGTGTGTTTACAGCTATGAATTTCTTCCTTAGGCTTAGTTTTGCTGCATCCCATAAATTCTGGTTTTGTTGTGTTTTCATTTTCATTCATCTCTAAATATTTTCTAATTTTCCTTTAAATTTATTTTTTGTTCCATTGATTGTTTAAACATAATTCCACAATTTTGTGAATGTTCCAATTTCCTTGATGTTATTAGTTCTAACTTCATCCCATTGTGGTCCAAGAAGTTACTTTGTAAAATGAATATCTTTTTAAATATATTGAGATTAATTTGTGGCCTAACATATGGTATATCCTGGAAAATGTCCCATGTACACTTGAGGAAAGTGATTATTCTGATTGGTGTTGGGTAAAATAGTCTGTGTGTGTCTGATCTAGTTTGATTGTTGTTTTTAAGTGTTCCATTTCGTATCTTCTGTCTGGTTGTTCTATCCATTGTTGGGAGTAGGGTATTGAACTCATGAACTGTTTGAACTCTATGAACTCATAGACTGTTTTTTTCTACCTTAAATTTTGTCCATTTTTTTCTTCATATATTTTGATAGTCTGTCATTAGCTGTGTAAGTGTTTATAATTGTTATATCTTCTTGATGTATTCAAACTTTTATTAGCATATAAGGACTCTATTTGTCTCTTTTAAGCTTTTTTTAAGTTTATTATGTATAATATTACTATAGCCACTCCTGCTCTCTTTCACTTAATATGCATGGATTATCTTTCTCTGTCCTTTTACTTTTAACCTGTTTGTGGCTTTGAATCTCAAGTGAGACTGTTGTAGACAGAATATAGTTAGACAATGTGTTCTTATTCATCCTACCGGTCTCTATCTTTGGGAGAATTTAATCCATTTACATTTAAAGTAATTACTGTTAAGGAGGGACTTGTGTCATTGTGCTAGAGGTTTTCTATGACCTTACAGTATTATTGTCCTTCATTTACTGCATTACTATTTTCTTATGTATTTAGTTAAATTTTTTTGCAGTATAATGTTTAAATTCTCTTCACATTCTCTTTTTTTACATTCTATAGGTATTTTCTTTATGGTTACCATGAGGATTACATCTAACATCCTAAACTTATAACACTAAGAATTTGAATAAGTATCAGTTTTACTTCAGTAATATACAAAAACTGCTCCAGTGTGCCTGACTAGCTCAGTTGGTACAGCGTGTAGCTTTTGATCTCAGGTTCATGAGTCTGAGCCACATGTTGGGCCTAGAGATTACTTGAAAAACAGAACAAATTAAAACTCTGTTCTTTTATAACTCCATCCATATCTCTTTCAGTTATTGATGTCACAAAATTATATCTTTATATATTTTGTGCCCCAAAACATAAAGTAACATTTTTACATTTTTCACATATTTGTCTTTTTTATGTAGATGTAATTGACATTATGTTAGTTTTAGGTATATAGCATAATCATTCAGTATATGTGTATATTGTAAAATGATGACCACAATAAGTCTGAGTTAATGTCCATCACTATACATACCTACAAACATTTTTTTCCTATGATGAGAACTTTTAAGATATTCTTTCAGCAACTTTCAAATATACAATACAGTATTAACTATAGTCATTATGCTGTACATTACATCCCCAGGAAATTTATTTTATAACTGGAAGTTCGTACCTTTAGACAACTTTCACCCACTTTGCTTATCTAACCTCACCACCTCTGACAATCATCAGTTTGTTCTCTGTATCTATGACTTCATTTTTTTTGTTTTGTTCCTTGAATATTTGTTTTAGATTCCACATATACATGAAATTTTTTGTGGTATTTGTCTTTCTCTGACTTATTTTATTTGGCATAGTGCCTTCAAGGTCATCCATGTTGTTATAAAAGGCAGGATTTACTTCCTTTTTAAGGCTGAATAATATTCCTATGTCTGTGTATGCCATATCTTTTTTTTTTTTCTGTTAGCCAACATATAGTAGTACATCATTAGTTTTTGATATAGTGTCAAGCGATTCATCAGCTTCATATAACACCCAGAGCTGATCACAGCACGTGCCCTTTTAATACCCACAACCTCGCCACCCCATCTCTTCACCCCCCTCCTCTCTGCAATTCTCAATTTGTTTCCCAGGTTCAAAATTTCTCATGGTTTGTCTCCCTCTCTGATTTCTTCCCGTTTGGTTTTCCCTTCCTTCCTCTGTGGTCTTCCATGCTATTCCTTGTGTTCCACATATAGGGGAAACCATATAATAATTATCTTTCTCTGCTTGACTTATTTCACTTAGCTTAATCCCCTTCAGTCCCATCCATGTCCATGCAAATGGTGGATATTCATCCTTTCTGATGACACAGTAATATTCCATTGTATATATGAACCACATCTTTATCCATTCATCCTTGATGGACATTTAGGTCTTTAATCCATTTTGAGTTTGTTTTTGTGTATGCTGTAAGAAAGTGGTCCAGGTTCATTCTTTTTTATGTAGCTGTCCAGTTTTCTCAACTCCATTTGTTGAAGAGACTGTCTTTTTTCCATTGGATATTCTTTATAGTCAAAGATTAATTGACCATATAATCATGGGTTAATTTCTGGGTTTTCTATTCTGACCTATTAATCTATGTGTCTATTTTTTGTGCCAGTACCATATATTCTTTTGATTACTACAACTATGTAATATATCTTGGAGTCTGGAATTGCTTTTCTTTTCTTTTTCAAGGTTGCTTTGGCTATTTGGGGTCGTTTATGATTACATACAAATTTTAGGATTTTTTATTCTAGTTCTGTGAGAAATGTTGTTGATATTTTCATAGGGATTGCATTAAATGTGTAGATTGCTTTGGGTATTATAGGCATTTTAACAATATTCTTCCAGTCCATGAACATGGAATATCATTCCTTTCCTTGTGTCATCTTCAATTCCTTTTATCAATGTTTATAGTTTTCAGAGTACAAGTCATTCACCTCTTTGGTTAGGCTTATTTCTAGGTATCTTATTATTTTGGGTGCACTTATAAATGGGATTGTTTTCTTAGTTTCTCTTTCTGCTGCTTCATTATTGGTGTATAGAAATGCAATAGGTCTCTGTGCGTTAATGTATCCTGTGACTTCACTGAATTTGTCAGTCCTAGCTGGGTTTTTTGTTTTTTGTTTTTTGTGGAGTCTTTTGAATTTTCTTTATATAGTATCATGTCATCTACAAATAGTAAAAGTTTTACTTTTTCCTTCAACTTGAATGCCTTTAGTTTCTTTTTGCTGTCTGTTGATGTGAATAGGACTTCTAGTACTATACTGAATAAAAGTGGTGAAAGTGGAATTCCTTGTCTTATTTCTGACCTTAGGGGAAAGGCTCTCATTTTTACTGCATTGAAGATGATGTTTGCTGTGGGTTTTTCAGAAGTCTTTTTTTTTAAATTTATTTTTTATTTATTTTCAGCATAACAGTATTCATTATTTTTTCACCACACCCAGTGCTCCATGCAATCCGTGCCCTCCATATTACCCACCACCTGGTACCCCAACCTCCCACCCCCCCGCCACTTCAAACCCCTCAGATTGTTTTTTAGAGTCCATAGTCTCTCATGGTTCACCTCCCCTTCCAATTTCCCCCAACTCCCTTCTCCTCTCTAACTCCCCATGTCCTCCATGCTATTTGTTATGCTGCACAAATAAGTGAAACCATATGATAATTGACTCTCTCTGCTTGACTGATTTCACTCAGCATAATCTCTTTCAGTCCCGTCCATGTTGCTACAAAAGTTGGGTATTCATCCTTTATGATGGAGTCATAATACTCCACAGTGTATATGGACCACATCTTCCTTATCCATTCGTCCGTTGAAGGTCATCTTGGTTCTTTCCACAGTTTGGCGACCGTGGCCATTGCTGCTATAAACATTGGGGTACAGATGGCCCTTCTTTTCACTACATCTGTATCTTTGGGGTAAATACCCTGTAGTGCAATTGCAGGGTCATAGGGAAGTTCTATTTTTTAATTTCTTGAGGAATCTCCACACTGTTCTCCAAAGAGGTTGCACCAACTTGCATTCCCACCAACAGTGTAAGAGGGTTCCCCTCCCCCAACTTGGGCTTTAATGCATGACCCCAAGATCAAGAGTCATACACTTCACTGACTGAGTCAGCCAGGCACCCCAGTCAAAAGTGCTGTGGGTCTTTTATATACAGACTTTATTTTGTTGCATTATGTTTTTTCTAAATCTACTTTTTGAGGGTTTTTGTCATGAATGGATGTTTTACTTTGTCTAATGCTTTTCTGAGTCTATTGAAATGAGTATTTAGTTCTTATCCTTTCTTATATTGATGTGATGTATCAAGTTGATTGATTTGTGAATATTGAACCACCCTTGAAACCCAGGAATAATCCCACTAGATCATGGAGAATTGTTTTTTTTAATGTATTGTTGGGTTTGGTTTGCTAGTACTTTGTTGAGAATTTTTGCAACTATGTTCATGAGAGATGTTGGCCTGTAGTTCTTTTTTTTTTTTTTTTGTGGTGTCTTTATTTGGCCTAGGTATCAGAGTTATGCTAGCCTCATAGAATGAATTTGGAAGTTTTCCTTCCTTTTCTATTTTTTGGAATAGTTTGAGAAGATAGCTATTAACTCTTCTTAAATATTTGGTAGAATTTGCCTGTGAAGCTGTGTGGTCCTGAACTTCTGTTTGTTAGGAGTTTTTTGATTACTGATTCAGTTTCTTTTCTGGTAATCAGTTCAAAGTTTTATTTCTTCCTGCTTCAGTTTTGGTAGGTTGTGTGTTTCTAGGAATTTATCCATTTTTTTCTAGGTTGTCCAATTTGTTGGCATTTAATTTTTCATAATATTCTCTAACAATTATTTGTATTTCTGTGGTGTCAGTTGTTATTTCTCCTCTTTCATTTGTGATTTTGTGAGTTCTCTACCCTCCATACCCCCCATTTGGATGGGTCTGTATAGAGTTTTGTTGATGAATTTTGATCAATTTTGTTGATCTTTTCAAAAAACTAACTCCTTGTTTCATTGATCTATTCTATTGTTTTTGTGGGGTTTTTTGTTTTTGTTTGTTTGTTTGTTTTTAGCTTTTACATCATTTAAATCTCCTCTAATCTTTATTATTTCCTTCCTTCTGATGGTTTTAAGGTTTTGTTTGTTGTTCTTTTTGTAGTGCCTTTAGGGGTAAGGTTAGGTTGTTTATTTCAGATTTATCTTGCTTATTGAGGTAAGTCTGTATTGCTATAAACTTCCCTCTTAGAACCACTTTTGTTGCATCCTACAGGTTTTGAGCAATAGTGTTTTAATGTACATTTTATTTCTTTTATTTCCTGGTTGACTCAATGATAGTTCTGATATCCAGTCTGGCAAATGTGGGGAATCTCTTGACTAGGTTTCAAGCCCTGGAAATACTCCTCCATGGCTTTCAACTTCACACTCTTGTTTTTTTGATTCTGCTCTCTGAGTCATCCACCATTTTTAATGAAAGGCAGCACATTTTTGAAGCTTACATGATATTTACATTATAGGAGTTTTATGGTTTCAAGTCTTACATTCACATATTTAATACATTTTAAGTTGATTTTGTGTATGGTGTGAGGTAGTGGTTCAGTTTCATTCTTTTGCACATAGCTGTTCAGTTTTTCCATCATTTATTGAAGAGACTGTCCGTTCCCCCATTTTATATTCTTAGCTCCTTTGCCATGGATTAATTGACCATAAAAGTGTGGGTTTTATCTCCAGACTTAACACACAGGGAAGGCCATTTGAAGATGGAGCAGAGAGAACTTTAAGATGCTGGCCTTGATTGAAAATTAAAGTGACACAGTTATAGTCAAGGAATGCTACCACAGTTAGTGTGGCCCTGCTTTTAACGTAATTTCTACCCCATGATACTGATTGTACTCTGCTGGCTTCCAGAACTGTGAAAGAATAAATTTCTGTTGTCTCAAGCAGCAGTACATGGTAATTTGTTACAACAGCCACAGGAAACTAATATAGATGGGTATTAACACCTCAGTGTTGCTTTTTAAATGCATTTTCCCTGATTATTCAATGAGGTTGAGTATCTTTGCATCATAAGATTATTGATGTGCACCGGTTTTCTTCTATGAGTTTTCAACTCCTGCCCTTTCTTTCTTTTTTTTTTTTTTAATTTACTTCCTTATTGAGTAGTAGGAATTCTTTGCAAAGTCTTACCATTAATGTCCCTGTCACTGAAGAGATACTCATGTCTGTAGCTTGTGTTTCTTATTTATGGTGTCTTCTGCATTCAGAAGATCTTTTGCACATTTTTATTTTCTATTAGGAAATTTTTTTTTTTTTAAGATTTTATTTATTTATTTGACAGACAGATCACAAGTAGGCAGAGAGAGAGAGAGAGAGAGAGAGAGAGAGAGAGAGGAGGAAGCAGGCTCCCCGCCGAGCAGAAAGCCCGATGCGGGGCTCGATCCCAGGACCCTTGAGACCATGACCTGAGCCGAAAGCAGAGGCTTTAACCCACTGAGCCACCCAGGCGCCCTCTATTAGGAAATTTTTAAACATACCCCAAAGAGAGAATAGTATATAGCATAATAAATCTTCTATATACCCATAACTCTGCTTCAACAGTAATCAGTATTTTTTTTCTGGAAGTATTCATATTTTTCGTTAACTTTTATACTTTTCGTGCACTATCTAAGAAGTCCTTCAGTAAAGATTGTGTTGCTTTTGTTTCTGCAGCTATTTCTGTCATGATAAAACATTCATTCTTTTTGTTATAACACTTGTTTTTAATCACTTTTTCATTTTAATCACTACACTTATGTGTGGCAATTTCTAATATATACAAAGCATTATGGCACCCTTGTTAATCTATACCTTCTTCCTGAACATGTACTTTCTTATTCAGCACAAGCTATTGATACAGATCTTGTCCCAGAAACATCTTACATGTCACTGTAGAGTTTGTTAAAAATTGCATGTGTCCTTATAAGAAGGTTGATCAATCATATAGGAGATGTCAAAATATATGCCTGAGTCAGCTGTGCTATCATATTTTGTTTTTATGAAATAATTCCTCTTGTTTTTTTCCTCCTTATTTCTAGTGTGCCACCTGGGCTTGAAGGCATGAAAGAACAAGACATCTGCAACAAGATAATGGCTAAATTACTAGAAAATTATAATACTCTGTTTGAAGTAGAGTATACAGAAAATGATAACCAGAGATGTGAAAACCTGGCTAGGCTTATCATAGTAAAGGTAAATAACTTTGGCATATAATCTTTAAGTATTGCTTATATTTTGAATGGAAGATATTTTATTTAAATTATTCTTTATCATAAAAATGTCATGGACACATTTTAGATTATTATTCCTGTGTTTGTTGAATTCTGTTGTGAAATATGTCCTCTGTATCAAGTATTTAACTGATCTATGTTCCCCTAAAGTCGAAGGATAATCGATGTTTCCTTGCTGCTGTAAAATCCTCTCAAAATCACTTATGTGAGCCCACCACTCACTGATTTTTATAGAAGTCTAGTGTTAAAGCAAGGATTCGTGCTTATGGCTGTGTTCAGGAGTGCTAGCTTACTGAGTAGACTGCAAATTCCTGAAGATAATATTACTGTGTCTTTTTGTCGCTCTTGTGTTTGGCACACTTTCAAGTTCAACCTCAGATTTTAAGTCCCACATATATAGTCCCTGGCAACTATCATCGGTAAAGGAGAATATTTTTATAAGCTGTTAAGGAATCCTTGACAATACTTACCTCCACCTTTTTATACATTGGCTGATCATTTATAACCTATCCTTTATACATTAGGGAAATACATGTATGTCTCTAAAGAAAGTCTGAGGATAAACCAAATCAAATCCTCCAGGGAAGGCATCTTACTTCTTTCTCATTTATATTTGAGGCAAATCATGATGGAGTGGATATGGGAGGTTCCCTTAGGGGAGGTTTCCTGAAACACGTGTTCACAGACTGCATTATACCAGTTGATTCATATGGTAATGAATGATAAAGCCCAAGCACTTGTTTTGATCATTGAAGGGGTATTTTCCTCTCTTCTTTCAGTTGAGACTCTGACTTTGAGGAAGAAATAAAAGGTAAAGCGTATCAAGTAGCACCCTTCCAAAAAAGCAAAAGAAGACCAAAAACTAGGTTTTCTTAACCAGGACTTATGTTAATACAACAGATTCCCCATAAAGAGTATAACACATCTGCAAGGAAAGCATTTACCTGGAATCTTCCCAAACTGATAAAGAGAACTCTAAACTAAAATTTGAGGGAAGGGAAGAAAAATGCACATTTAAAATGACAAAATGAGAATAAAGTATAACCTAAGTTGGAGGCAACACAATAGCTGAGAGAATGTGTCAGTGATTCACATGAGAGAATATGGGGAAAGAATACACCAGTTTTGCTACCAAAAAATTAAATTTTTTTAAATAGAAAAAAATATCTTTAATTTGTCCCTCTAGTTCCTGTAGTACTACTTTCCAAAGGTATCTTTTTAAAATATTAAAAAGTAATTAACTTTGTTTCAGCTGTATTTCTGATACATTTTTTTTAAACACTTGTACTTTTTAACTAGAGCTGATAAGATAATAAGATAAGCCTAAAATATAAATGAAAATAGAAAAATAAGACCTAGGCAAGACAAACTTGCTGAGATGCAGGTATTAACTGGAATGTGCCAAGAGAAGGTTCTATGCTGTGCAAATAAAATGATACCTGTTGAAATACCCGGAAGGAGTTCCTGCTTGGAAATCATTGAGCTACTAGGTTTAAGTCTGGTGGAGAACTTAGCATGAGAGTAGATAGATAAGACATACATAGATAAGACATACAAAGAGTCAAATACAGATTATTTTAGCTAGGTGAAAAATAAGACTGCTACTCTCCTAATGCAGGTTTCAGATCTGGCCTAGAGGCAGATAAAGGTCGTAGTTGGAAACTACATTTCTATACTGTGGAAGAATCATTCTGCTAAAGCAAAATAGTTGGTCCATTCTTTACTGATCTTCATGATAGTCTCATCTCAGAGGGTAGATTATGCTACAAGGGAGTATGATGTTCTGGACCCCAGTTTCAGCCAGTAAGGATGAAATGGAGGATACAAAAATTATTTTAATGGAATATGCCAGTGTCATTTTAGGGTCTATAAAAATAACATGCTGATCACAGTTAGGTATATAAAGTTGGATAGTGTTTAGATAGCAGATTTTTTAAATTCCTAAAATCATAGAAATATTAGATACAAACTGAAAGGAAGCTGGGTTAAAAAGGAAATGGGAGGCTTAAAATGAAATCATTAACATACTGAAAGATTGGAAAAATGGAAGGAAACTGAAAAAAAACTGAAAAACATGTTCTGATCATGCTTATGAGCTCAGCTTTTGAAGGGATGTGTACAAAAAGAAAAAACTGGCACAAAACAAGGGATGAATATACATGAATGACAGACAGATAAAATGAGCTGAGAATAAGCTTAGGCTCATGGAAACTATTATATATCTACTATATATCTAACTACTTTATCTCAGTATAGAAAAGGGCTTTTAAGGGGAAGAAGTACTAAATTTATCCACTGACACACCTCTGTACACCCCAGTATGGGCAACAGAGTCATAAAGGATTGCATAAGCTCCTCACAATATCCTAGTGGACTATATGGAGATTTGGAGCTCAGATAATGTAAGTTTAGTTGCCTTTGGACCAGGACTTCGGGGCAGGTCTCTACATTTTTTTCTGTTATTTTCAGTATTTTAATCATTGACTTAAATGAGTCTATACTTGGCACATTTGCAAGTGAAATAAAGTTAGAAAAATAGATCGGATTTTGGATGGCTGGATATGTAGATCAATAAGATGACGTGTGTGTGTGTGTGTGTGTGTGTGTGTGTGTGTGTGTGTGTGTGTACACAGCCATTTCTCTCTTATTTCTTGCTTCAAACAAACAAACAAAGCATTTTATTTGGGCTTGCAGCAAAGTGCTGAGGTCAGAGGGGTCACTCCCACAGCTGCAAGGGATAGATGAGTCACAAGGGTCTAGACAGTCATCCTTCTTAGGTAGTAATTGACTTAAAAGGAAGATCGAGACAGTTCTACAAGGAGATGTAAGGCAAAGTATGCAGCGAGCAGAGGGCCTCTGGGAAAGATTCTCATCCCTGATTAAAAAGAATGATTTAAGTTAAAACCAGAACTGTGGTTTGCCTCTGGGTATAGTTGACTCTGATGGTTGTGACTGACTTGGAAAATGCCTAAGGGAACTCTCTGGGCGTAATGAAAATGTTCTTTATCTCAGTAGGGATATGGGTTATATGTGTGTATGCATTTATCAAAACTCATGCAACTTTACGCTTAAGATTTATCCATTTAACTTAATGTAAATTATTTTTTAATTTTTAATTACAAAGTAGGAAAGGTAGCAGGCCTTTGAGAAAGATGCCCATCTCTTCCATCCTGCTTTCAGATGTTATCACCTGAAGGTACGATGCTTAGAGCTGCTGCCACCATCTCTGCCCTTGATGAATGTATCACTGACACACGGAAGTTGGCAGTTAATGGAGGAGAAAGGGTGGGTTCCTCATCATTGCTGATGTGCTGAACCAACCTGGAACACACAAACCTCGGGACTTCGAGTTACATGAGGGAAATAAAGATCCTTAGAGTATAAACTAGTTTTAGTGGAGTGTTCTGTTTCTTGCACCAAGAGCATTATATCTGATACAGCCAGTATAATTGGAAAGTGCTATACTTAGGTTTATAAAATGATTTGCGCAAAGATAGCCTAGAGGAGATAATAGTTAAATTGAAAACCATCCACCGATTTCTCTTCTTTTTTTCATCCACAGATTTTAGTTACTTTCTAGCACATTAAGAGATGTCAGCATAATGTAATTGCCCCCAAATACCAAAAATATATTCGTGGAGTATACCAGTAGTATGCAGAATAAAGAATGTAGGTCTCCCTGCTCTTGGTATAGGTCAGGCAGTATATGCAGCATTATCTCTAGTACTGAGTACTACATTCTGACTCTTCTGACAATCATCACTGTTGTGCATTTATTCTCACTAAATACATATTTGCCTGGCTGACCATCTTTTACTTTAGTTACCGTACATACTGCTGATGACTTTGAAATCATAACTTGAGCCCTGGCTTGTCAGACGAACAGTAGGACTGTATTTCCCACTACCTGTAAAATGCCACACTGGTGCCTCAAATTTCTCACACTGAAAACATCATCCCCAAAACTTGTGTTCTGTCTTCTATAACCCTAATTTGCCAGTCCCCAGCCTGCCAGATTAGAATCCTTGGTTTAGTCTTGACTCCTCCTCCCTCTACCATTCCCATAGGGGCTCAGAGTCTGTCTTCCGTCTCTTGGATTGGGTGTCTTTTGCCTACCCATTACCTCTGCTTTAGATTAGGACCTTATCACAGTCACACACTTCCCCACGGTTCTGCCCCTTCTAGAAACACTCCCCTCCCATCTCCTTTCTACCAGTATGATAAGAGTTCTGTGCCTAAAAAACAAGCTTGATCATAACCTGTTTCTGCCTTAAGTAAATAAACCTTTTTCTGACATTGTTTTGTCTCCTACTCTTGCTGGCAATATGTAATTAGGATGCCTTTACTTGAAATTCAGGCCTTCCCATGTCCCCAAACAAAACTTTCTCTATTAACTATGTGAATGAATATTGAATGGTTCTTGTCATCTTTCTATTTTCTGACCTTTCTTCAGTCTCCTTTGAGGACTCTTCATTCTCAGTCAGAATTATTATTTCCTAGGGTCATTCTTAGGTCTTCAGTGCAGAGCTCTGCCTGGCAAACCATACATACATGTCTAACTGCCTAGTGATCTCTAGCACCTGCTTGTCTCATGGCCTGTGATGAGCAAGTCTCATCATCTTTCTTGTCCTTGAAGATCTAATGCTCCACTTGTCTTAATGAATGGCCCATCCATCTACACAATTGCTCCAGGTTGGTGTCCAACAGCCACTAAAACCTGTTAATTCTGCGGCCTAAGTATCTCTTCAATCTTCCCCCCCCCCCCACTTCTACTTCCTCAAAGCCTCTCATCCAGGCAAGAGATTTGTGCTCTTGGCTCATTATCACAGTGACCTGGTGACTCAGACCGAGAGTCAGAAACAAATCGTAGGGCCCCCAAACCTGCATTTTAAAAGGCTTCCTTGGTAATATTAATAAGCAGTCAGATTTGTGGATTGATTAATCCTTGTAATTCTTCTGTAGTATGCAGTTATGAACATGTCACTTCCCATGTCAGAATTCTTCAGCAGGTTTTCTTCATCTATTCCTAGATTATAAAATCTAAGTCTTAGCAAGACAAACAAGAGGTTTCATAATTTGAACCCAGCCTACATTTTCACACTTCCTTCCCACCACTCCTTCCCATACACTTGATGTACTAAGCTATCTTTGATATGATCGTGGAAGCAATGTCATTTCAGGCCTCCTGTTTGTCAAGCTGTAGAGCTCAGTGCCTGGCATTGAAAATTGCTTGAATTCAGTAGATGGACTCTATTCATTTTTACTGAAAATAACATCCCTGGTCACAATTTGTACATGATATGAAATCAGTAGCAATGAGTATTTTCAAAATAATTGAATAAAATTAAAGACATCATAGTTCACTGAGTACTTCATGACTGCCTTATTTTAAGAAAAGACACTAGATACTTTTAAAGAATTTAACAGTTCTGGGAAGAGCACTGAAAATAGAATAAGACAGTCTATATTTGTAACCTGGCTACTCAGCAATATTATTGGGTAATTTATATTACCTGTTTCTGTTTTGTGTTACGTAAAATGGCAAATATCCTATAGATTTATTGTGGGATTCAAACCATTAATGCTTGTGAAAGTATTTTCAAAGCCAGTTCAATAGAATAGGAATATGAAGTATTAAATTGGGGGGGGGGTGGAGTGAGAACATAGGATGACAGTAATTGATGCAGACCTTGGCTTACTTTGAAATGATTGATCAAGAATACTTCAGTAGATGTATTTTATACATATGTATTTAAGCTTAGGGCAACAAAGCTTATTCTAATCTAGAAGAAGACAAAATAGGTTAGAACTTCCAGTTTGTGTGCCTCTGGGCAAATTATTCAGTCTCTCCTTCAACCTTAGTTTCCTCATCTATAAAGTAGGAAAACTATCACTAACTAATTTGGCTATTTTTTGTTATGATTAAATGAAATAAAAATGGCAAGTTTTCAATAAACTTTAGCTTGTAAAAAAAATCATTAGGTTCACATCACCTTTATGATATTATCTTACTTCTCTTTACCTGAAAGGGAATAAGGCTTGATGATGGAAGGAAAACGAGTCCAAAGCAGAAAAATGAGGTTGACAAACAGATATGTTACTCATGACAGAAGAGTTACTGCTTCTAGACATTTCTTGCTATTAATTCACTAGTATAGCTGTTTTATTATTATGACTATATTAAGTATCCTCTTGTCCTTGGAAAGGCAAGAATTGAACATGATTGTTCTTTCAATGGATGGAAAAGTATGATTTTAGTATTTAAGCGTCTATTCAGATATGTTTTTTGAAAATGAGTTTTTTTTTTTTGAAGTGGAAGTTTTATGAAACAGTAAAGTATTTAAGTGGCTCTGTGAAAAATGGGATTTCAACAAGTTGCTGGAGGAAACAGAAAATCTTAGAGGAGAAGAATATGCTTTATATCATGTGTTCTTTGTGTACTGGTGACCAGACATTTCTGGCCAGACCATAGGAAGTAGCACAGGAGCTACATACCAGAGTGAACCAGTATGCAGCTTAACTATGGGGTTAACAATTACAAGAACAGAAGAATGATGAAAGGTTTTAAGAACAAGATGGATTTAATTTAAGCTATACTTTAGATTTTTACTCTGTGTGTGTGTGTGTGTGTGTGCACGCACATGCACGCAAAGCAGGAAGTTGGTGTGGCTCTCCAGTGAAGCCTTTTTGTAATAAGCTCTCAGGGGAGTAGCCTAATGTCTTTTCTGCTCTGTTGACTCTGGTCAGTGCTGCAAAATTGATCGTGGCTTGTACAATGCATTCATCATCCTCATTTCCAGATAGGCCTGTACCAGGGGCCAAGGTAAAAATAAGGAAAAAATGTTTATCTATAGAACTCCTCCTTCAAATCCACGTTCTCATTCTCTGGAAGTGAGCTAAAGTCCCTGTAAAGGCTTTTCCAGAGTCTGCAATGATATGGGCGTATCCACTAGATCTTGTTACTTTAATCAAAGGAATTTTGGATAGATGTGTTTGGACTGTGACATTCGGAGAAATCTATAGTCTACTGGAGGTCTCAGAATGTACGTTTGCCCTGGGCATTTTAATCCACATTTTGCTGAATTTGGCAAGTAGTCTTCATAGTTGGTTCTTTATAGTTATGGCCATCTCTTGCTTAAGGAGCAGCTTTCTTTTCTCTTTTTCATTATTTTTGGGTTTTGTAGGTTTCAAGAAAGAAGCATAGTCGAAGCACCTTTATTTTCCCAAATTGGAAGGTCAGATCTGTATTTCTAAATAAGTAGGTTATTTCAAGTAGACCTTTAACAACTATAGTTTAATTTCTCTAGCTTCGAAATAATTCTAGAGTTTCTCTTCATCAGAGGATTTAAATCCCAGATGCAGTGAAGACTTTCCCTTCTGTTCATTCAAGAATTACCTTCATCCAGATTTTTACATACACAAAATTTGGTGGCTTAAATATGTTTCAAATAATGCACCATGTAATCTAAGCTGAATTTATTAAATCTAAATAATTATTGAGTGCCTGCTATGTGCAAAGCATTGTTCTAAGCACAAGGAGTACATCAATAAGCAACAGACAGAAGTCTCTGCCTTTATGAAGCAGCTTATATTCTAATGAAGATACAATAAACCATAGTCCGTAAATAATTAAGAAACTAGTATGTCAGGTGGTGATAGGTTCTGTGCAGAAAAAGCAGGGAAAGGGAGAATATTGGTAAGGTAGGGGAATGACATTTGTTCATTTAAATAAGATGGTCAAATGCTTCATTTGCATGGGGACATTTGAACAGAGACTTGAAGGAAGAAGCAGCAAGCCATGAAGACACTTGAGAGAACATTGCATACAGGGGGAGAAGAGGAGTACAAAGCCTTGAGGTGGGAGGATACCTGCTTTGTCTGTTCCAGCAGTTGAGAAGGCCAGTATGGTTGAATTACATGGAGCAAGGGAAAAGGTCAAAGGAAATGAGGTCAAAGAGGCAACAAGACACAGATCATGGATGCTCTTAAAGGTCATGGTAAACACTTTGACTTTTATTCTGACAGCATTTTATTAGACAGTATTGAGCAAAAGAGTGCCATGATGTGACTTACATATTAAAAGGATTACTGTAGCTAGTAGGCAGAGAATAGACTGTTGAGAGGGATAGACAGAGCAGAGAGACCCATTGGGAGTTTATCACAATAGCCTGGTTAAGAAACAATGGTGGCTTGGGCCAGGGTAATGGTAGTGAAGTTGGTGAGAAGAGCTGACTAGTGAGTTAAGATATGAAAGAACAACACAGGAGGAGGTACTAGAGACCCCAGTTAGGCTAGAGAATATTTGAGATGGGAGCAAGCAGGCTAGAAGAGTGGTGGGCTGTGAACAGAGTGGTTCTCTGCATTAGTAATTTTGGAGGTGGAGCAGTCTGGAGGGGTGAAGAGATTTAGGTTGCGTTCACAAGCGTAAGTGACTGAAGTGGAGAAGAGAAGGCTGTTCGAAGGAGATGGATAAAGGAGAATAAGATATGATGGTTTGTTCCTATTGGTCCTGAATTTATCCGGGGGATGGCAGATCCTGAGGTAGTTGGGAAGGACGTGAGGCTGGTCTGCCTACTATATACACATATTGTTTATATACTTTGTGTATAAATATGCTTTGTGTACAAATTACATTTATATATATTTAATAAGGCTAATGAGCCCTATATATAATACACAGAATAATGTGTTCAATATGTTGCTCAGTTGATCTGGAGGTACTTAAATGAGTATCACTGTATTCTAAATAAACATCTTGCAAGGCAGTCTATTGGACAGTGTCACTTCTGCTCCTTCTAGCTTGAGGAATTTCTTTGAAATTGACTTCAGAACATGTCATTTGTGTGTCCTATTGGACATTGTTATCATTGGACTGGGAGATCCTTGTCCTTTAATGCTACATTTGGTAATGGGAAATAATCAGTAGTCATTTTGAGCCACAGCAAAACACTGAGTTGGGGAATAGTGATTAAATATTAACTTTGTTGTTTAAAATTGAAACTGGCTATAAAATAATTATGCTGATTTTCCTGTGGTGACTCATAAGCAAACTTAAAATAGTTAAAAAAAATGTTCTGAGCAAAAGCAAAATATTAGAATAACCTTTCGTAGTGATTAGTTTGAGGGAAGTGCTCACTTATCAATATGTGGTATGGCAAGTTTGATTACAAAGTTCAGTCTTGTTCCTGTAGAGTAAAAGTAATATAAACTGATAGATCACATCCTAAATTATATCCCTTATCTTTTTCATGCTCCAGAACACTGTATGTCTCTTTGTTTTTCATTTAGGGCTACAGTCTAAACAAATTAACTTCAACAAATGTTCATTCACTTTTTTTTATATTTGATACCTACTCTGTGCAAAGCTCTGAACTAAGGGGTAGGCCTCTTGAGAAAATAAATAAGACCTGTCCCTTCCCCAAAAGGAACTTAAAGTCTATAACAAACACACAAAATCAGTGCAGGAGCACAGGGGCAAAAAGGAGGAGGCTTTATGACAGGGATTACGCTGACTTTTTCTGTACATATTATCTCATTTACTTCTTACAGTAGCCCTGTGAAGTAGATGAGTTTAATTCTACTTTGAACTTGAGCAAGTCTAAAGAGCAAATTACTCAGGGTCAAGAGCAGTAAGTGACAGAGCTGGGTTTTTAAATTCAAAGTACTAATTACTGGCCAAGTATAGGAATAACCAAAACCTTGGTTTTGGTTTAAGTTGGAATATTTGTGCCATGCACATTTATACATTTATTCAATATGTATTATAGTAATACAGTGTCAGGGAAGATTTCTGTTCTGATTCTAGTCATTTATGCATTCACTGCTCCTAAACTCTTCTATAGCCCCTCAAGAATACTCCAGACTGGGAGCAGTAGAGTCACAATAGGAAATAAAAAATGTTTCGGTTTTTATGCTCTTTGATGCTTTGTGATTTGGCTGTGTTATCTTTCTGTGTGGGATGAACTTACATAGTGAAAGTGACTGACTTGTACCCCCCACTGTTATCATTTTGACCACCTAGGAACTCAGAGGTAGCAATAAATTAAAATTTATTTGCTCATGTCTTCAGATCAAACCTTTCTTTGGACAGTGAGCTGTACATTTTAGATTGATTCTGAGTTTGAAGCTAAAAATAGTGAATGATGTTTAAGAAACAAACATAAAATTGCATAATAGAATGCTTTCTTGTCTCAAATAGGCACTTTCTAGTAGTGGTGACTGATTAGATTATCGATGAATGTAAAGCATTGAGTAATAAAAGTAGTATTAGAAGTTACTGCTTAACTTGGGATACTTCTGTGACTCCAGTGTTTAGATCATAGTCACATATTTACAATTCAGATAGCTGTTAATTCTTTTCCCAGACATTTTGTTTTGCAGAGTGTTTACAAATAAACACTAGAAAGTCATGTATGCTCAGGAATCATTAGAATAGATTAGAGCAGAGTGTTTACAAATAAACACTAGAAAGTCAAGTATGCTCAGGAATCATTAGAATAGATTAGATATATCTGCCAGGTGTTAATTTCCTTCTTTCTTATTATGAATACTTAACAGAAGCCAGACTAAATTGCTTTGTTTATGAAAACATCATTATGTCCCACAACCTTTAAACTACTTACAGTAAGATGACAATATTTTGGAACTTACACCTCAGACGTTGCCTACTTTATTTATTATTTATATATTTATTTATTTAAGAAAGGGTGAGATGGAGAGAAAGAATGAGAAGGGGCAGAAGGAGAGGGAGAGGGATAATCCTAAGCAGGCTCTATGCTGGGCATGACACAGGGCTGGATCTCAATGACTCTGAGATCATGACCTGAGCTGAAATCAAGAGTCAGATGCTTAACTGACTGAGCCACCCAGGCACCCCAGAAGTTGCCTATTTTGAATCATTACATTCTATGTATTTGACAGGTAAGGACCCTCAGTAAATGGCATGTGAATATTTGTAGATTTTCAAAAGATTACTTGAATTTGCTTTAGTACTAAATTCCTGCTGTTTTCTTCAGTTGGTCTCCTAGGGATAGACTTTCTATTTCTGTGAGCCAGAAGTGCCTAGAAAGGAATATCCCTCCAGGGGCAGCCCTTAACCAATGACTGAGGAGCATGGGTGTATAAATTCCCAGCTTGTTTACTGCTTGGTTGAAATAATTCTTTTGTGGCCCTAAGTCTGAGCCTCAAAACTACTGTAAAAACTCAATTAGCTTCATAATGATAATTTCCCTCTGTTATAACCCATTTTACCGCTGAGCCACTCAAATAAACTACTTGCCCTCAATCCTTGTTGCAAGATCTAATCTGTGTTGAGTGGGTGGGAGTCCAACCTACGACATCACAAATTCTCCTTCAGTGAAGCCCTTGCTCATCCTCCAGGTGCAGTTAATCCCCATCTCTTCTATCGTCTTAGGGCGCTTTCTTTCTCCTTCTGTTAGAACAAGTCTCACATTTTGCCTTAGGTGAGTTGCTTTTTTCTCTTTATTGTATGATAGGGTCAGAACAATATCTCCTATTTACTTATCCTTCTGCTTTTCTTTAAAAGTTGTAGAGTAACTCTTGCATTCTTCTGTCTTGCAAAGCAGTTATTCTAGTTACTTATATTTACTCAAAAGTCTATTGAATTACATTATGTACACCTAAGTAAAAGGTAACTCAAATTTATCCTAGGAAAGTCATGTAACTCTTTTGGGAATTAGTACTGTTTCACATTTCTAGACATTTCTAGAGTATACAATAAAAGTTTGCTTAACAGAACTCCATCTAACTAATTTGCCAGATTAATCAGTTCTCTGAATTTGCTTTTTTTTTTTTTTAATTTTTTTTTTTCCTGTCAGTATGGCAGTATGGCATATGTCAGTATGGCAACTCTGAAGGCTTGTAACTAATAAGCTACCCTCTTACATATCTGTCCATCACCAGTTTTACTTTATGCTATCCAAGAGTTGTTTGTCCTTTCCTAAAACTATTCGTTCAAGTTTATTATTTGTGGTCCTTCATAATTCAATTAAACAAATGCAATGTTAATGCAACATTATAGTTATTTGTAGGAAAACGGTGTCAGAGTAGTTAATACAAGCTTTTGTAATAGATTTTGGTACCTTAGGGGTTTAATACAATCCAAGTTATTTCTCACTCCACAGCGCAGTGAGTTGAGCAACTCTCCTCCATTTTGTCCAAACCGTCCTTCAAAGTTGCTTCAGCAAAAAAAGGAGTTGAGAATAATATGGAATAATTTTATGACTACACCTGGAAGTGGCTTAACATACTTCTTACATTCCATGGAGCAGATTTAGTCTTATTGCTCCCAACCTAACTATAAAGGAGGCTAGAAATGTAGTCTTCCTGGTACATAAAGAGAGGACATGGAGGACACAAAGGGATGGTATTGTGTACACAAAGATTTATTTCTGTTGTAGAAGATAAGTTGAGTACATTGGAGAGACTTGATAAAGATTTAAAAGCTTTATATTGTTACTCCACATAGGGGATATATTATGATTATGGCTTATACAAGGAAGAAGATGTAGAATTCCAAGCTCTTAGATGTGTCTAAAAAATGCTCACATTAAAAGACTGGAAAATAAATGAATGAAAATAAATAATTGATGACTTAAAAAGTAAAACATATATATATTATTTATATGCATCATTTTCAAATATTCCTATTTTAGTTTCATTTTGGGGTTACCTAACATGCAACCTTTCCTTATCTAATTAGATAGGAAGGATTCTTCTAGAGAACCATTATTTTATACAGTTAATAGCAGGCTTCTGCAGACAGACTCCTTAGTTTCAGATTGCAGCTCTGCCACTTACTTGGTGTGTGAACTTGGACAATCTACTTTTGCTTTCTGTATCTCAGTTTCTATATATAAGAAATTTAGGTAGCAAAAGTGTATATTTCATAAGGTTATTGTTAGGGTCAACTAAATGTATATAATAAGCACTTAGAAAAAATGGCACACATGTGGTAAGTACTATATAAGTGATAGCCAGTATTATATTTTGATTTTCATCATCATCATTATTATAAGATTTGATTCCATTGTTTTCTACTGAGTGACCACACTATGAAGTGATACCGCAATAAATACTTGTATGACTTAAAGTATTTTGGTTGAAAACAACAAAAAAGCAACTTTGGCTAAAGCCAGTCTTAAAAAAACAAAGAAAAGGTTAAAGAATTATTTGGAAATAGAAGAGGTATTTCGTAGAATAGAAAGCAAAGCTGAGCACACGAGTAAGATGGCAGTGTAGGAGGCCCTGGCCAAGGTTTGCCCGCAAAAACAATGATCGACAACTACTAATGAGTGAAATATCTCTGGAAAGCTTCAGGGTGCAGCAAAGAAGCTCCAGCAACCAAGTGGAGCACAAAAACCAAGAACGGCCACAAGGACAAGTGTAGGAAGCAATTTACCTATATCAGCTTATCCCATGGGCCATAGCAAAGCTTTGTACCAAGAAGGATCCTACTGGCTTTTACTTCCCTCTATGGAGATAAGGAGAGCAAAAGGACTCCAGCAGCCCTCATTGCCATCAGGGACAACCATAGCCTTCAATACTGAGGAACACTGTAGTCTCTGCTATTGCTTACACAACAACAGAGTGCAGACACCAATGCAAGGTAATAAACGACATCAAAAATCAAGAAAACATGACAGCAGCAAAGGAACAGAGACAGTTCCCAGAAACTGACCCCCAAAGAAACAGAGACCTCTGAAGTGCCTGACAAATAATTAAAGAAGCTCAGCAAACTGTAAGAAAATGCAGGTAGACAGCTCAATGAAATCAGGAAAATAATACGTGAACAAAATAACTTCAACAAAGAGAAACTATAAAAAGGACTAGTCAAATTCTGAGCAAGGAATATAATGAATGAAATGGGGTGGGCACGGGGAGAGGCCGTAGGGAGCTTCAAATGCAGACTTAGTCAAGCAGAAGAAAGAATTGGCACACTCAAATATAAGTCAATTGAAATTAACCAGTCACAGGATTAAAAAGAATGAAGAAGAATGAAGAGAGGCTATAGGATTGATGAGACATCAAGCAAATCAATATGTACATTGTAGAAGCCCCAGAGGAGAAGACACAGAGAAAGGGGTAGAAAGTTTGTTTAAAAACAAAAACAAAAACAAAAACAAAAAACTGACATTTTCCAAATTTGAGGAGGGAAATAGGCATCCATATTTATGAAGTTCAAAGGACTTCAAATGGGACCAGTTCAACACTCGTTGAACATATTATAATCAAACTGTCAAAAATCAAGGGTGAAGAATTTAAAAAGCATCTTAAGATAAATAAAAATACAACTTACCAAAATTTATAAATGTTACAAAAAAGGAAGGAGAGACATCTAAGATGCTTGGGAGGGATGTTTATTGTGATCAATGCTTATATTAAAAAACAAATTTCTTGAACATCCTAACTTTACAATCGAGGAACTGGGAAAGGAAGGACACAGTAAACCCAAAATTAGCAGAATAAAGGAAATAAAGAAGATTAGAGCACGAATAAAGAACAATGATAGAAAAATCAACAAAACTAGGTTTTGTGTGGAAGGTAAAAGAAAAAACTCTTAACTAAACTAAGAGAAAAGAAAGAAGACTCAAAATCAGAAGCAAAGAGGAGATATTACAATGGCTACCTCAAAAATAGAAATGTTCATAAGGGACTACTATGACCAAACTATGTGCAAACAAATTGGATACCCTAGAAGAAATAAGTAAATTTCTAGGAACATACAGCTTATCAAAACTGAATCACGAAGAAATAGAAATAAATTATCATATGGTTTCACTTGTGGAGCATAAGGAACAACATGGAGGACATTGGGAGATGGAGAGGAGAAGTGAGTTGGAGGAAATTGGAGGTGGAGACAAACCGTGAGAGGCTCTGGACTCTTGAGAAACAAACAGGGTTTTGGAGAGGAAAGGGGTGGGGAGTTAGGTGAGCCTAGTGGTGGGTATTAAGGAAAGCACATATTGCATGGAGCACTGGGTGTGGTGCATAAACAAATTTTGGAACACTGAAAAACAAAATAAAAATTTTTTTAAAAAGAAGAAGAAATAGAAAACATGGGAGATTGGATTAGTAATCAAATAACGTTCAACAAAACAAAAACAACAATAAAAAGTTCAATACCAGATGACTTTCAAGGAAGATTTAATACTAGTCCTCTTCCCTTTTTTTTTTTAATATCCAACTTTTATTGCATCTTTAAAATATCATAGATAAGTCAGAGGAATCATCTGACATCCTCCTCTTTCTGTAGCTGGACAGTTTAGATTTTATCAGCCTGCTGAACCTTTCCTTTTTCCGAAGCAGATACCATCCAAAAATTTTCCGATATCCTTGTTTTTAACTGTTGTGGCTTTCTAAATTAAAGCAACTGAATTTGATACAAGTTCAGTGTTGTTTCCTTTGGGAATTAACTCATCTTTCTGGACTTGAGATACTGAATAAGCAATAGCTAGCCTCATCCAAACCCTGTGGCTATAGTTTTCACCCATGAGATTTTGGATTTCAACAAGCAAACCATTGTCCTGAATAATGACGTTGTTGGGGAAGGGAACGTATGCAGACCTCATCTTGGAAGCCCAGTGTTAACATTTCAGTCACGTTCTATATGACAGTGGTCAGTTCCTATTTTCCCACCATTTGTCAACCCAGAGCCTCTTCTTTTTCTTTTCAAGGAGATGGAGTTCTACATTGATGAGATTAAAATCCCCCTGCAGAGTTCCCCTGGGACCCTTCACATAAACAGTGCTTAAAACAACACTTCAGAGTGATGTCAACATTTCTGAACCATTGATACTTTGATTGCTGAGAATGATCTTCATTCTCACAGAAGATACAGCAAAAAAAAAAGCAATGCGAATCCTTCATAAACTATTCTAATAAGCAAAAGAGGGCATGCTTTCAAACCCATGTTATGACATCAGCATTACCCTGATACTAACCAGACAGAGTCACCACAAGAAAACTATAGCCCAGGGGCTCCTGGGTGGCTCAGTCAGCTCAAAGTCCAGCTCTTTATTTTGGCTTACATCATGATCTCAGAGTCTTGAGATGGAGCCCCATGTCAGGCTCTACACCCGCAGGGAGTCTGCTTGAGGATTCTCTCCCTCTCCCTATGCCCCTCCCCCTGCTCATGCTCTCTCTCTCTAAAATAAATAAATCTTTTTAAAAACTTACAACCCAATATCACTGAGAAACCCAGATGCAAAAGTCCTCAGTAGAATACAAGCAAACCAAATTCAGTAGCACATTAAAGGATCATACAACATGACCAAGTGAAATTTATTCCTGAAATACAAGGATATTTCAGTGTACACAAATCAGTCAATGTGATATATACCACATTAACAAAACTAAAAGAAAAACAAGTGTAATCATTTCAGTAGATATATCATTTCAGCAGAATAAACATTTAAAACGTTTATAATAAAATCCCTTAAAAATTGGTATAGAAAGAACTTACTTTTCAGCACAATAAAGGCCATATCTGACAAGCCCACAGGTAGTATCATAATGGGCAAATACTGAAAGCTTTCCCTCCAAAATCAGGTACAAGCTAAGAATGCCCATTCCTAGCATTTCAATTCAACATAGTACCAAAAGCCCTAGTCAGAACAAGTTTAAAAAATTGATAGATAGCTTGATAGAAAGAATCAAATGTGAAAAGAAGTGGAATAGTCACTTTGCAGATGATATGGTCTTATATATAGAAAAACCTAAAACTATAACCCCCCCAAAACTGGTAAAATTAATAAATGAATTTAGTAACATTATATGTTATAAAATCAACATAAAAAGCTTAATCATGTTTCTATATACAAACAACAAAGTATCTGAAAAGGAGATTAGGAAAACATCCTATTCCTATTAGCAACAAAAACAGTAAAATGCTGGGGAATAAACTTAACCAAAGAGGTGAGAGGCTGATACACTAGAAATTATAAAACAATGATGAGATAAATTAAGGATAACACAAATGAATGCAAACACATCCCATGTTCATGGATTGGAAGAATTAATATTGTTAAAATGTCTGCACTGCCCAGAATAACCCACAGATTCAGTGCAACAATCCCTATCAAAATCTTAATAGTGTTCTTTACAGAAAGAGACAAAAAGCCCTAAATTTCATACAGAACCATAAAAATCCCCAAATGGCCAAAGCAATCTTGAGTGAGAAGAGCAAAGCTGGTGGCATCACGCTATAGTAATCAAACTGTATGATACTGTCATAAAAACATATAGACCACAGAATGAAATAGTCCAAATAGGAATCCATGCACCTTTAGTCATCTGATTTCCACACGGGTGCCAAGAATACCTAATGGGTAAAGGACAGTCTTCTCAGTAAGTGGTTCTAGGAAAGCTAGATATCTACATGTATAAGAATGAAATTAGATCTTTATCTTAAATCATACATAAAAAGTAATTCAAAATGGAGTAAGGGCTTAAACATGAGATCTCAAACTATAAAACTCATTGAAGAAAACATAGGGGGAAAGTTCCTTGATGTTGGTCTTGGCAATGATTTTTTTTTTTCTTTTTGCATGTTTATTGCCAATCAGATTTCTTCTATGAATGTGATTACGGTGATGATTTTTCTTTTTTTCTTTTTTTTTTTCTTTTCTAACTCCATTTACTTTTTTTTTTGGGGGGGGGGGATATGACTGCAAAAGCACAGACAACAAAACAAAAAATGAGTGAGACTACATCAAACTAAAACTCAAGCATTGTAGTATTCTACACAGCAAAGGAAACCATTAACAAAAGGAAGAGGCAGCCTACAGAATGAGAGAGAATATTTGCAAACCATATAGTCAATAAGAGGTTAATATTAAAAAAATCCTATAACTCAATAGCAAAAGATAATAATAAAATGAGTGGGCAAGGATCTAAATAGATGTTTTCCCAAAGAAATATACAAATAGCTAATGGGTACATGAAAAGGTGCTCAAATCACTAATCATCAAGGAAATGCAAATCAAAACCACAACAAGCTATTACTCACATCTGTTAGAATAGCTATTATCAAAAAGACGAGATAAAAAGTATAGATGTGGAGAAAAGGGAAGCCTTGTACTTTTTTGGTGGAGATCCCATATGACCTAGAAATCCCTCTTCTGGGTACATATCCAAGGAAATGAAATCAGTGTTTCAAAGGGATACCTGCAGTCCTATGTTTATTGCAGCATTATTCATAATAGCCAAGATATAGAAATAATGTAAATGTCCATTGACAGATTATGAAATGAAATATGATGTATATATCTGCAGTGGAATATTATTCAGTCATAACAAGAAGGAAATTCTCCCATTTGTGACAACATGGATGAACCTGGAGGACCTTATGCTACACAGAATAAGCCAGTCATACAAAGACAGATACTACTTTTATGTGGAAATGATCTCACTTTTATGTGGAAATCTTAAAATGTTGAACTCCTGGAAGCTGAGAGTAAATTAGTGGGTGACAGGGGCTGGTAGAGGGGCACATGTAGAAGTGTGGTTAAGGGGTACAGAGTTTCAGTTTTGCAAGGTAAGTTCTGGAGATCTAATTTACATCAGTGTGAGGTTGGTCAGAGACACACTGTGATTGAAACACTGTAACCATTGGAATGGCCAAAATTAGCAAGACAGGAAACAACATGTGTTGGAGAGGATGTAGAGAAAGGGGAACCTCTTACACTGTTGGTGGGAATGCAAGTTGGTGCAGCCACTTTGGAGAACAGTGTGGAGATTCCTCAAGAAATTAAATATAGAGCTTCCCTATGACCCTGCAATTGCACTACAGGGTATTTACCCCAAAGATACAGATGTCGTGAAAAGAAGGGCCATCTGTACCCCAATGTTATAGCAGCAATGACCACAGTCACCAAACTGTGGAAAAAACCAAGATGCCCTTCAACGGACGAATGGATAAGGAAGATGTGGTCCATATACACTATGGAGTATTATGCCTCCATCATAAAGGATGAATACCCAACTTTTGTAGCAACATGGACGGGACTGGAAGAGATTATGCTGAGTGAAATAAGTCAAGCAGAGAGAGTCAATTATCACATGGTTTCACTTATTTGTGGAGCATAACAAATAACATGGAGGACATAGGGAGATGGAGAGGAGAAGGGAGTTGAGGGAAATTGGAAGGGGAGATGAACCATGAGAGACAATGGACTCTGAAAAACAATCTGAGGGTTTTGAAGGGGCAGGGGGGTGGGAGGTTGGGGGAGCCAGGTGGTGGGTAATATGGAGGGCACCTATTGCATGGAGCACTGGGTGTGATGCATAAACAATGAATTCTGTTGCTGAAAAGAAATTTTTTAAAAAAGAGAGAAAGAAACACTGTAACCAGTAGGAGAAGGTTAATGTCTTCTGTCTTCCCTTAAAGAAGGGAAAGTGAATACCAGACATGCAAAAACATTGGTCATACACTTTGGTGCTGTTAGAGGCAAAAAAGATTAAAATTCCCTTTACATATTAAGGTCAGGGATGGGGAATGGGACAAGCACATAAGTAACTGGTACAAGCAACAAGTGATCCAGGTTATAATGTATGTGTGGAGCAGATTAGACAAGAAGAGTGGGCTGAAGGCCTGTAGATGGCAGAAATAAGAGTTTAAACTTGTTCCAGTAGGTGGAAGGAACTAAAACTTGTCAGGAAAGGAGTGGCTTGCACTGGAGTTCTAAATTAGAAAATTTGACATCCATGAGTTGGATAAACTGAAAGAAGAATCAGTTTCGTGAGTCTGTTCATTCAGCACGCATTTATTGAATGCCTGCTATGAAGCCAGGCAGTATTCTATGAGCTGAAGAAATAGCACTGGGGGAAAAAAAAATTCCATGCTCTTAAGGAGTTGGACTTTAGGCCAAGGGACACAGTAAACAATTAAGGAAACTAATATGCCATTTGATGATAGATTCTGCAAGAATATTAAACCCTGATAAGGACTTGATATTAATGGTATATGAAAGAAGAGAGGGAAGTTCAGCTCACTGTTTCATACAGAAAAGGGAAGGAAGGTCCTTCTGAGCTGGCATTGGAGCTGAGATCAAATGATGTGGTGGAGCAAGCTATGGAAACTTCTGGGGCAAGAGAACATTCCAGGCAGAGGGAACAGCAACTGAAAAGGTCCTGAGTCTCGCACTTGCTAGCTTGCTTATGATGGTAGATCACTATTTTCAAACCGCTTAGCACAGCAAAAAAAAGTAGAGATTCTCCAAGTCAAGACTATGAATGAAGAAAGCATAGTGGACTAGATTATCAAAGAAAAGTACAGATATTAAGATTAGATCTGAAATCACCGCAATAACATACAGACACCTACACCAATCTTAAAGCGATAAATACTGTGGCAAAAATAAAGCAGATTTATAATAATTGGGGAAGATGATTTTGAGGAGAGCCTTTCCAAAGAGGTGACGGAAGAGCTACAGGAAACCCTAAATATTAAGATCTAGTGTCCAAACACTAAAGCTTAATGATGTAGAAAATGATCTTTGATTTAACCAATTTTTGTGATAATTCCATGCTGGTTCCTGTTTTAAGTTGACTTACCATTTTTTCTGCAAAGCAATTTGTAATATATTTGAATGACAATTAAGGTTCTATCTGTGAAAATTATAGTTGCAGTTTACAAAGTAAATGTAATAAATTCAGAATATATCCAGAGTTTGACTGTGTCTCACTTCAATTGTTTCCCTGATCGAACCCAAAGAATCACAGATTTCTTCCCCAAAGTATACGTAATGAAGGTCTAGAAAGGACTATTTTCCTATTCAATTTGTTCTGCTTATTTATGTAAAGATAACATCCTATTGCTTTTGCATTTTAAGAAAACATATCTTCTTCTTTATAGTAAAATTAAGATTATTTTGCAGGTAACAATAAGTCAGAGGGGAGTTTTATGGAATTGTAAAGACTAGCCTGTAATCTGCCAGTCACATTATTTGGGTTCTGGTTGTGTGCAAAATAGCAGTGTTCTGTACATTCTGTTCTATAGAAGGCCTTAGGCACACGCTATTACCTCGACTTGTGATCATATCAATATTGCTGTCTCAACTTATAGTCTTATCAATATTGTTCTCTGTCATTGGTTCTCCTTGTCACTAAGTCTAACCAAATCACTTGTGGGTTGGACCCCAGCACACCAAATACAGCTCTCTGACAGCTATCTCCCTTATCATAATAGCTTCTTTTCAACCTATCTTCACCCACCATTATATTACTCAGGTCATAAGAAAATGTATTATTATCTGATTCCTAATGTCATAGAAATCCATCACATTTTTTAATGGCTGGAGATTAATACTAATGGGATGGGAGATGTAGGAGTCAACATTGCTATGTTTATTCATTTAACAAATACATACTAAATACCAACTAGATGCCAAGGATACATTGATCAAATCCTTGCCTTCATGAACCTCAAAGTCTACTGGGAGTAATAGACAAAGAAATATAAATAAAATTGTTAATTACAAATTTGAATAAGTACCATGATTTTTAAAAAGCAGGTTAATAAAAGAAGAGCATAGTCAGGGACAGCCACTTGAGATGGAATTATCAAAGGAGGTCTCTCTGAGGAACTGACAGAGAAGCTTAAGGATAAGAATACAGCAGCCGTGCTAATAAAAAAAAAAAGATTGGAAAGTCATTCCAGAAAGAGAAAACATAAATGTTGAATACTTGAAGGTAGGAAGGGGCTCAGAGTAAAAGAAGGCTAATGAGGCATATTGAGGCAGAGGGTGAATGGTGGGAGTTGGGGGTTAGAGAAGTAGGGAAGAGCTGAGTCAGGACTGTGTTATGGCAAAGTGTTTACAGTCCAGGAATAATGGTAAGACCTTGATAGAGGAGTGACATCATTCCATTTACGTATACAAACCTTGTAGAAGGTATAATGATTGAAATAATTTAGGTGAACGATGGCTATGACTGGGGTGACTATGTACATATAACCGAATGAATCCCAGTTTATTTTGACTGCATCTGATGGTGGATTTGATGTGGGCAGGAAAGGGAAGAATTAAGGTAGATTAAGACATTGGGTTGAGCAACTGGGTGCCCTCTGCCAGTCAGGGGAAGACTCAAGGACTGACAGATGGTTTTTTGCTAATAAAGTATAAACTCAGGTTTGGACTTACTAAGTAGAAGCTTATTAGACAGCCAAGTAGAGTTGTCAAGTAGATAGGTCAATAAAAGTGACCTGAACTCAGAAGAAACATCAAAGACAAGTGGAATTTGGGAGTTATTAGCGTATTGGTTGATTTAAAATCCATGAGAGTGATTGAGATCATTGTACCATTTGGGAAAGGAAGACTGATTTACATCAACTCCTGCATCATTCCAACTTCATTTATTCAACATGTATTTATTGAGCTCCTACTACACTAGGCCCTTTTCTGTGGCATTGTAGTCACAGTAGTGAGTAAAGGAAACCCATCATTTGCTTTCATAGAACTTCTATTTAGTTAACGAAGCAAAAAATTAACCAATAAGCAATAAATAAATTTATTGTAGAGAGGAGAAGAAGCAACGAAGGGGACTATATGGAGTTGGTCAGTGAGATAGGATTTTTTTTTTTTCCTACTACTGATGTCCTGGCAGCTAATGGAAGAGAGTAGTTCAAGAATAACTAGTTGCCTCAATCAGATGTTGCTAAGAACCTGAGGAAGGAAGAGACCAAGCTGGAATTGTTTCATCACTTTCTGCAGAGTGGTGACAAGAAACAAAACAGATTTGAGGGCTTTGAAAATAAAGAAGTAGGGATAGTGATGATAGCTGTTTTGAAGGAGTTAGCTCTAAAGGAAGCCAAGAAATGGACCATAACTAGTAGGAGGAATGAGATTAAGGAAGTATTGTTTTTAAAAACAATCCAAAAAGATAACAATTCCAGAGCATGCTTGTGATTAATGGGAGCGATCTAGTAGAGAGGGAATGAGGGGATAATTGAGGGAGTGAAATCCTTGAGAAAATAAGAGGAGATAAGATCCCCAGTGGTACGTGGAGGGCATGGCTGATGGGACCAGCATCTTCTCTTTCACTGTAACTGGAGGGAAGGCAGGAGGGATGGAATGTCTGTAGACAGGTTTGTAAATTTGATGGGGCGGGGCGGGGGGAGGGAGTAGCATCTGTTCCAGTGCTCTGTTTTGTCAATGAGCTATGCCGTGATAATGGAAGGAAAGGGGTTTGAGAAAAGAAAGGTCATAAAAGATCCTGTGGGAGGATAGAAAGTCAAGTTACTAAAGAAGTATAGCAGAATTGCTATGCATTAGAGAGAACTCACTTAAGATTTATGGTAATAAATTTAACATGAAACAGTCAACAAATTATATACTTTTTCCCCAATCACTTTCATTCGCTTAATTCCCAGCACAGAGAAGGCATATAGCTGGGTTCGTCCAATGTTGTACTTTTTCCAGATGAATACAATGATTAGAAACAGGATGAAGAAAATTAAGTGTATTAGCAAAGGAATGAAGAATCATGAAATGTAAGCTGATTAAGGAGAGAACTAAAAACAGGAAGAATGGCCAGGGGATCATGAACGGTTAGAAAAGGGATATTACTCATTCCTTTGGTTTATCCATTCATTTCAATAGTTGAGCCCCTACTAGGTGCCAAACATGGTTCTAGCCCTGTGGATCTATTCATGAGCAAAACTGACCCAGTCCTCTCACAGGGTAGGGTGAGATAGACAGAGAATTAGAACTGGTATTTTCTTTTAATTTTTTTTCTTAGTATGGTTGACGCACAATGTTGATTAATTTCAGGTGTACCACATAGTGGTTCAACAAGTTTATATACTGTCCAATGCTCACCACAACTGTGGCTACCATGTGCCCTCCTACAACACTATTACAGTATCCTTGACTATATTCCTTATGCTGAGCCTTTTATTCCCATTCATTCCATAACCAGAAGCCTGTATCTCCCACACCCCTTCCCCTATTTTGCCATGCTACACACTCCCTCCCCTCTGGCAACTATCAGTTTTAGAATCAGTAAGTATTAAAGTCAGGTTTTGCTGATGGCTATGAAGAAATACAAAGTAGGGGCAGAGAGAGCTGTAAGTGGGAGGAGAGAGCAGTGAAAATTTAGATAAGGTGTTCCAGGAAGGGAATTCTCTTCAGTGAAATTGAACAAAGACCTGGATGAAATGAGGAAGCAAGCCTGTGAGTAACTGGGGAGTAGCGTGCTCCGCTGAAGAAGCAGGGAGTGCTCCTCCGTTTTTTCATGGCATTAGTAGTTGAATAGTAAGACCTATTGTATTTTTAAATGGTGTTTTCAGAATACTAAGGTGACACAGCTAGTTTAAGCAATCGGTTATTGCACAAAAGTCATTAGAGTGAGCAGTCAATTCAGTTCACTCTCATTTAAGCAGATGAAATGTTTAAATAAATATACCCTATAATCAGGTCTGATGTATTTATCATTACTTTCTCCAATGAGTAGCATTGGAATGCCACACATGATAGCGTTCAGTTAATATCCATTAAGTGAATTCTTATGTCCACATACATTTTAATACTTATAAACACGAATCATTCCCCATTCAAACCTTTTCAGAGAAGTTCTAAGGGAGGAGTGCAAACAAACCCAAGGTCTTTTCCTTTGCTCTGGGAGTGCAAAAAATAAATGACTTATTTTTTTAAAAATTAGATATTGTTCTGATGCCGTAAGATAAACCTGTTTAAAATATAAAATGTATTTATATTCTAAATGTTTTTTAGAATGTTCACCAAGTTGTGCAACCATTACCTAATTCCAGAACATTTTTCTCACCCTAAAAAGAAACCCATATAGACTGGACCCATTAGGAATCATTCCCCTCTTTCTAGCCTCTACAGCCACTAATGGCACTCTGTCACTGTTTGTCTTATTCCAGACATTTAATATATATGTGGCATCACACAATACATGTTGCTTTATGTTTGGCTTTTTCCACTTAATGCGATGTTTTCAAGGTGAATCTATGTTTAGCAGGTATTCATACTTCAGTCCTCTTTATACCTGAGTAATACTCCATTGTGTGGTTATACCATATTTTTTTTTAAAGATTTTATTTATTTATTTGTCATAGAGAGAGAAGTGAGAGCAAGCACAGGCAGAGTGGCAGGCAGAGGCAGAGGGAGAAGCAGGCTCCCTGCCAAGCACGGAGCCTGATGTGGGACTCGATCCCAGGACGCTGGGATCATGACCTGAGCCGAAGGCAGCCGCTTAACCAACTGAGCCACCCAGGTGTCCCTATACCATATTTTCTTTATCCATTCATCATTTGATAGACATTTGGGTTGTTTCCACTTTTTGGCTACTATAAATAATGCTGCTATGACTATTTGTCTAGTTTTTGTGTGGACTTTTTTTGTTGTTTTTGCTTTCATTGTTTTTTTTATTTTTATTAATTTTTTATTTTTTATAAACCTATATTTTTATCCCCAGGGGTACAGGTCTGTGAATCACCAGGTTTACACACTTCACAGCACTCACCATAGCACATACCCTCCCCAATGTCCATAACCCCACCCCCCTTCTCCCAACCCCCCTCCCCCCAGCAACCCTCAGTTTGTTTTGTGAGATTAAGAGTCACTTATGGTTTGTCTCCCTCCCAATCCCATCTTGTTTCATTTATTCTTCTCCTACCCACTTACGTCCCCATGTTGCATCACCACTTCCTCATATCAGGGAGATCATATGATAGTTGTCTTTCTCTGCTTGACTTATTTTGCTAAGCATGATACGTTCTAGTTCCATCCATGTTGTCGCAAATGGCAAGATTTCATTTCTTTTGATGGCTGCATAGTATTCCATTGTGTATATATACCACATCTTCTTTATCCATTCATCTGTTGATGGGCATCTAGGTTCTTTCCATAGTTTGGCTATCGTGGACATTGCTGCTATAAACATTCAGGTGCACGTGCCCCTTCAGATCACTACGTTTGTATCTTTAGGGTAAATACCCAGTAGTGCAATTGCTGGGTCATAGGGCAGTTCTATTTTCAACATTTTGAGGAACCTCCATGCTGTTTTCCAGAGTGGTTGCACCAGCTTGCATTCCCTCGAACAGTGTAGGAGGGTTCCCCTTTCTCCACATCCTCGCCAGCATCTGTCATTTCCTGACTTGTTGATTTTAGCCATTCTGACTGGTGTGAGGTGATATCTCATTGTGGTTTTGATTTGTATTTCCCTGATGCCAAGTGGTATGGAGCACTTTTTCATGTGTCTGTTGGCCCTCTGGATGTCTTCTTTGCAGAAATGTCTGTTCATGTCCTCTGCCCATTTCTTGATTGGATTATTTGTTCTTTGGGTGTTGAGTTTGTTAAGTTCTTTATAGATTTTGGACACTAGCCCTTTATCTGATACGTGGTTTGCAAATATCTTCTCCCATTCTGTCAGTTGTCTTTTGGTTTTGTTAACTGTTTCCTTTGCTGTGCAAAAGCTTTTGATCTTGATGAAATACGAATAGTTCATTTTTGCCCTTGCTTCCCTTGCCTTTGGCGATGTTCCTAGGAAGATGTTGCTGTGGCTGAGGTCGAAGAGGTTGCTGCCTGTGTTCTCCTCAAGGATTTTGATGGATTCCTTTCGCACATTGAGGTCCTTCATCCATTTTGAGTCTGTTTTCATGTGTGGTATAAGGAAATGGTCCAATTTCATTTTTCTGCATGTGGCTGTCCAATTTTCCCAACACCATTTATTGAAGAGACTGTCTTTTTTCCATTGGACATTCTTTCCTGCTTTGTCGAAGATTAGTTGACCATGGACCTTTGTTCTTTAATTCTCCTAGGTATATACCCATCAGAATAAATGGCTTTTTAAAGACATAACTGTGAAAAAGTTTTATCTTAAAAATACTTCACTCTTAACTCCATAATATATCTGTCTTAAAGAATACGTGAAGTTATTTCCAGTACTTATTTAAGTGACTAGTGGAATGTATTAATTTTCTCCAGAAATCTGAGTAACATTAGCGCTGCAGGAGATGTTCCCTCTGTGGCTCCAGATCCCCTGGGCTCACTGCCCATTACATGGGTGGAGGCCAGCACTTTGCAGCAGTCTCGTGGGGGCATTGGGAATGCAACTCTGAACAGGTGGTGGGTTACCTTTTTGTCAACAAATATTGCTTCTTCCTGAAAGAATCTGAAAATCTCGAAATTTAAGACCCGGAAAATTTTCTAGGAGCTCATTTAATCCAGTGCCTTTGTTTTAGAAATCTTTGAAACAAGGTATGTCCAAAAGGTTAAAATGCCTGCCTGGGTTCCTGGAGCTGGTTGGTTAGAGACCCAGGATGAGAAGTCAGATCTCTTGATTGCCACTTCAGTGCCCTGACTACTAAATTTCATTTTGTCTCTGTTGTCTAAATGTGAAGTCCTGAAACAAACAAACAAAAAACCTAATTCATGTAAGTGGCATTTTCAGTTATAAGTTTACAGAAAAGTTTTTCAGAATTTTATAGGAAACGCTAACTATCACATTTGTACTCATTAATTCACAGGGACAGGGTGGGGGAGATAAGAGTAAAAAAGAAACACTATCCCTTTTAGCCTATGCATAAGGAGGAAAGAATTGTAGGGATTTGTAAACACTCAGACAATCATAAACAAAGGTCAGCAATTCCTGTTAGCTTCCCTTAAGAGTCAGTCCTTTTTCTTATCACATTTTAACATTTACATCCCAGTAGTTTTCAAAGGGGGTTGAAGGATTAAGCATGATTATATTATCCAAGTGTAGTCAAATTACGCAATAGATTATACAGTTAATCACTTGGATCCCCTAAATGTCATGCTGAATATACTTGATCCCTCTCACAGTGAGTCAGAAGTGGGAATGGGTTCATTCACTATTTCCAGTAAGCAGCATACGGCCAGCAGGTGTTGTGACTTGTGGGAAAGGGCAGGACTAGAATGCTTGCTTATTTGGAGAGCTCAGAAATGTACCCGTGGGTCCTTCCGTAGAGCTGTACGTGAGACCACAGGCAGCTGAGAAGTGTTGGCAGTACCACAGCCACCCCCAGCTTAGAGGAGGCTCTTGATGCCCTCTGAGTCTGGTCATATCACTCCCTAGCACAAAGCTGGTAACAGGTGCCATGTACAGCCTTGTGGTCCAGGCACAGGTCTCAGCTTTGCCACTCTCTGTGGGATCTTGGGCACATCACCTCAGATGTCCTCAAGTCCCCCATCTGTAAAATTAGAGAGGAGTGGGGCAGACTAGCTAATTTTTTAAAACTTTTGGATTTAAAATATAATCTGAGGGTTTTGAAGGGGCGGGGGGATGGGAGGTTGGGGGAGCCTGGTGGTAGGTATTAAGGAGGGCACGTATTGCATGGAGCACTGGGTGTGGTACAAAAACAATGAATTCTGTTACACTGAAAAGAATATAAATATATATATATGTATATATATAAAATAAATAAAATGTTATGGCTCTACAAACTAGTGGTTTAAGATGTCACATATATTAGATATTGGAGATATAATATGAAGGTAATACAAGTTTATAAAGTTAGACAGAGCCATCTATGAGTCCTATGTGACATTGGCCAAGTTACTTAACTTCTGTAAGATTTTATGTTATCCTTAAAAGGGAAGTGATGATAATACAATGTAGGGGCAAAAATGGCATTAATGCAAAGACTTTAATATAATGCTTCATATATCCTAAGATTCAGTACGTATTTTATAGTAGCAAGTAGTAGTAGTATTTTCTTAAGGATATTTTATACTAATAATATCCTGTTCTCTTTAGAATTAAGTAAAATCTCAGCAAAATTTAATAATATTGTAAAGCATTTGACTAAAATATTCTTTAAAAGCTTATAATTAATTAACCCTTAAGTAAACTGGGGGTGAAAATCCATGATTTTGATAATGGAGTGGTGGATAATGGGCAAGTTCACTGTTAAAGGTAAAAAATAAGGGAAGAAATGTGATACAGAGGTCAACGTTAATAGAGCAAGTGAAAGAAATTGAACTTATTTTTTCCTTAGTTTTATTGTTGTCTGTAATCTTCCCTATATATATTTATCTCTCTTAATTTGGCAATGAGATCCCTTATGGAAAATTTATCCAAATTAGTGGCAATAGTAGTAGAAAGGCCCTACATTGTATTTTTTAAATGAAATTATTATTATTTTTATTTAGCATGTAGAAATAAACAGCAAATCCAATTCCATGTAAGCTGCCTCCTTGTAATTTCTGCTAGCTTTGCAAGTACTATTTTGATGTGAACCAAGGACTTAGGAGCTTAGTAATTTTGGGAACAAAATACACAGAAATTTTTCCTCAGGATGTTGGTATGAAACTATCACTATTCAGCAGTGGTTTGCTAAACTATTTGAAGGAATTTGTTTAAGAAAAAGTATTTACATAATCAAAACCCATTTGTAAAAAACAGTAGTTTGGTGATTGATATCTTAGAGAATTAACTACCTAATTCTCCAAAGAAGAGGGGTGCTATCAGTGGATAGTGTAGATGAGACTCTCAAAGGTCATCTCTGAATATATGTGTTCTGTGTGTCCCACACCTACTCCATCACCATCTTACCTTACTTCACTATTGTAGGTGACAAATGAGAAAGGAAACATTTTGATTCCTCATGACAAATCTCAGTGGCTTCTGATATATATAGTTCAATCCCGAAATGCCTTGTCTCCCATAAGAAAATTGCTTTTCACTACATTGTAATTTCCAGATAGGGTAATGTTCTTTGGTTTCTAATATTTCTTTTGTACTTCTTTTATAGGAGGCCAGTTGTAAGAACCCCTTACCTAACACCCTTCAAACAAAAGACTTTGAAAGAGATATGCAAAAACCATCTCTAAAATCCAGGGTAAGTTGTCTATTCCTTTGGTTTACCATGAGAAACATTTAGCAGGAATCTTGATGTTCTCCTGTTTCCATACTCTGTTTCTTGCATTTCCCTCAGCCTTTATCTTTGTTTTTATTTTTGGACCTGGTTGCATAAAAAGCAATTTTTATTTAGTACATTTAACCCAAAGTGATATTCATCCCCAAATTTTCAAGATACTCCTCTTATTTGACAGTGATATTTTTTAGTCCATGGCTTTGCTTCTTCTAAATCAGAATTGTTTGCAGCCTACATCATAGGAAGTAGTCGAATGTAGTAGTCTTTCCTTGATTGCTTTGAGGGGTAAATTACAATGTCCAACTGTCATTTCTCTTTTTCAAAATAGAAATCAGTTTATTGATCTTTCATAATTATGAAAATAACACATAATCAATTAAGTAAATTTTAACCAGGAAGAAATAAGATCATACATATGACAGAATAAAGAGTCTAATATGTAAAATTTTGTTTTCCTTATTAAGAAAAATCCAAAATACATATAATTGTTTTGCCAGTGAAAAGAGAAACCCCTTTAACCCATATGTCATGAAAATTTCTTTGATCATTTGTCTAACCAGAAAAATTACTGCATTAATTTTAGAATTCCTTTCCTAATCCTTAATCTTTTAAGTAGAAGTTCTTCTATTTATTTGGGTCTGTCGAATATTCCTAACTGGCCACCAGAACATTTATAGAGCTATTGATTTTCCCCATTCTGAAAAAAAAAAAAAAAAAAGTTCACCAAATTTTCCTGAGTCCATTGTAGGCAAAATTTTAAAAGAATTCTAATCTCTGATTTTAATTGCAACTTACTGTAAAACTAATTCTGTAAATGGTAAATAAAATGAAGTATTGAGTTCATTACTTAATGTCTTGGTTATAGTAAGTCTGGTTTATTTTTAAAAGAAATAAAAAAACCTTTCTTTATAAAACCTATTCCACCTTGATTTTTTACCTGGAAAATTACCCAAACTATCCAGCATGCTTTCCTTTTCAGATACAAATTATTTTTTGTATCTTTTTCTCTGAAATATTTGTGTCTGCAAACCTATGTGTAATTAACTCAAATGTATAATAGAAATTTTGTTTATTGTGAATTAATAAAAATTCAGTGTAAAAAATACACTCATAAACAAATACCTTGAAAAGGGTAGGATTGGAGGGAAATTATTAGGTAGCATTTACTTATTAATTCCATATATTAGTGTAACTACCGTTATGTGATGAGACCCTAGAAGAATTACTTCCTAAATAAAGATAATCTCAAAACCCATCATAAAAGTTGTTTGATGGGATTGTATTACTTTTATGAAATTAATCCTATTTGGAATTTTCAGGTATGTACAGAATCAATAATGTGTATTTATTATCCTCTGTGAGTCTCACTGTATGATTCATGAATAAACTAATTCAGTAGAGAAATTAACTTCATTAGTTAAGCTTTGGTTTTTAATTTAAGCTTCTCTGTGGCTTTACATAACCAAGTTTACATTTACATGAGCAAACTAAGCTCTGCTTAGTTTATGGGTCATTAAAATCCTTGTAATTTCAAATCCCAGATATGAGGCAGAGCATGTGAGCTATAAGAGATTATAAAGAACTGACTCTTTCACCAGGGTTGTATCTTGAGGTTTTTTTTCTCCCAGTTGATCTTTGAAAGCTAAAAAGCTGAGAACATCTTCAAAATATGGTTGATGTGCCCTTTCTAGAGCGACTTTGTGAGCTATGAGAATGATGTGTATCGTTGATATTAAAGTTACTCCATTTGGCCTGCATAGCTGTCTTTCTCAGATATCTCTAGTTACAGCTGTGTTTGCATTGGACAGCTAAGTATCTGTGATCCCTATACGGCTAGAGATGTAAAATGGTAATCTAGAAATGGCATATTTCCATTGACTCTGGAGATGTTTCTCTAGTCTAAGCCATCTGTCCCCATCTGTGTTCCCTCTGCCAGTTTTTGTCACTGTTCTTAGGCATAGGAAGGATTATATTTCTCTTCCTTGGGTAGGAAAGCCACTTCTTGATTTGAGTCCAAGCTAGAAAAAAAAGGATACTTCCATTTCACAGTGCCATGACACCTCCAGGATGAGCAAGGATCACCAGCCCTGGCAGCTTGGTAGCTCAAGGAATATTCTTTGACCATTTCATGCCCAATACCAATACTGTGTAGAGTATGTATGCAAGCAAATAATTGGAATAATGATGAAAAGAACATCAAATAGATTTATAAAGAGGTATAGAGCATAGAAAGCCACAGCTCCTATGACCTGAAACACTTAAGACTACAGAAGACAGTTTTTTTTCTACTAAACACAGGTACTCTAAACAAGCCTCATAAGCCATATTCATTGGCCGCAGTATAAACCCAGAAACGAGGGTAGACAGTTATTTTCCTTCTCTCTACGGTGTGGGTATGCTCTGGACTTCCCAGTGTAGTTGCTGTGTTCTTGACCTCAGCAAAAGAATTGAAGGTCAGGTCACTGTATGAGAATGAATATCAAATTTGTTCAGTGCTAGGATGAAGGTATAAAATAAAAGGTTATGTGTTGTCGTTCCTGACTTTTATCAGTGGATAAAACTATGCTGATAAAAATTTAAATTATAAGCACGTAATAGTTTTAGTTAGTCGTTGGACTCTCTTAATGCTCTTATGGAGGTTTCTTTTAGGATACAAAGTCATATTAACTAAAAAATATGTGATAAGGATAATGCAGTTATCAAATACACTGTTTTGTAATAGCAACAACTGTTAAATTATTTTTCTTTCAAAGGTTAATGGTTTCATGTATCATGAATTATTTATGGAGATTTTCCTCAATAATGAGAATAGTTGTCACAGTTGTATTTTCTTAAGTGTTTTTAAAAATACTTCTATCTACTAGCAAAGTAAACTAGAAATTTTAAATAATGTAGGGTTATGAGAAAATTCAATGGCAGTATAATTTTCAGTAAGTGAATTAATATAAATAGTAATTTAATAAGCATTAAATTTTACCAAGCTTCTAAGTTATTTTTAAAACTATTGTTGATGGTCATGCATATATTGTACATTGCCTTAATTAATGTGTACATTCTGATTCATGTTCTATTTTTTTCCCAGTTAATGTTATTTCTACTATGCATCTCCCTGCATCAAGCTCGTTTGCATCCTTATTTTTCTAAAAAAAAGTAATAGTAGAAATAATTGTGATAATTATAGCTAACATTGATCAAATGCCGGACACTATGTTAATTACTTAATGTAGAGCTTTTTTCTTTTCTGTTCAATATGCTCTATCAATATTCATTTTCGGCAAGACTATATGAAAGTTTATTTAGGTATCATTCCATATTTTTCCAGTATTTAGGCTATTTTCAATATTTAGATCATTTCAAATATTTTGTCAATACAAACATTTTTTTAAGTGACTAATTTTCACATGAAACCTTTTGTGCACACATGGGAAGTACAGTCATAAATATGTACATCTTTAACTAGTACCAACTTTGCAAATACTTTAAGATGTTGTACCAGTTTACATGCTTAACAGCTGAAGATGACTGTTTCCATTTTTCACATCCTCACCAACCCTTATTAATATCAGAGTTGTTGTTTCCCCAGTCTAATGAGTGTGAGATGCATCTTGCAGTTGCCTTAACTTGAATTTCTCTAACTTCTAGTTGTGGCAGAGACATTTATTATTCACTCATTACCTATGTGTTTCTCCAATGTTTCCCAACCCCATTGCAGTTAGCTGAGGCCAGCTAGCTACTTCTGGCCAGTAGGCCATGAGCAGAAATGATGAGTGTGACTTCAAGGGCAGAGAATTCAAAAATTGTGCATAATTCTCTAGCCCTTTCTTCCAGTACAGCAACTAGACAGTGGAGCATGGGTCCTTTAGTGGTTTTTATGAAGCGGAGAGCCCCGTCAAACTCCACTGAATTTGTGTAATGACTGAGAAATAAACCTGTTTTATTAAGCTACTCAGATTTCTGGGTTAATTTGTACCTTCACTGTAATGTAGTTATCCTGATTAATTTTATGGGGGCAGCTTTTCATGCGTTCATTAAGCTTTGGTCATATCTGTGATCATTAATCTGTGTACTACTTTTTCCTGTCATTGCCAATTTTATTATTGGGTTGTTTGCTTTTTTCTGAGTAATCTGTGTGAGTTTATTAGCTGTTGTCAGTTATATGTGTCTCAAATACTTTCTCCCAATTTTTTAGTTTTCTTTTTATATGGAATATGGTGACTTTTAATGTATAAAAGCTTTTTTTTTTTAAAGAAACCTTCTTTTATGGTATATAAGTTGTTTTTATTTGTTTTTCTGTGAATTTTTTTAGCAATCAGTTCATCATCCTTTTTTTTTTTAAGATTTTATTTATTTATTTGACAGACAAAGATCACAAGTAGGCAGAGAGGCAGGCAGAGAGAGGAAGAAGCAGGCTCCCCGCTGAGCAGAGCGCCCGATGTGGGGCTCCATCCCAGGACCCTGGGATCATGACCTGAGCTGAAGGCAGAGGCTTTAACCCACTGAGCCACCCAGGCGCCCCTGTATAAAAGCTTTTTATTTTAATGTTGTCAAATTAATTAGTCTTTAGTTTTTGTGTTTCTTACATCTTGTTTGAGAAATCCTCATGTACCTTGAGGTCATTAAGAAAGTCTTTTTGTTTTCCAAAGGTTTTAAATTTTGCTTTGCATATATGTTGGTCTTAATCCATCTGAAGTTGAATTCTGTAAAACATAAAGTAGGAATCTGATTTTATGTATAAAAATCAATCAACTTAGCAAATTTGTTCAATAGTTCATATTTTCCCCACTTTTTGAAATGTCCTTTCCATTATATGTCAAATGTTTTATGTGTGTTTTGGGGCTGTGTTATTGTTTGCTCTATTGGTTTAACTCATGTCATTACCACAATATTCTAATTAGTGATATCTGGTAGAACCAGTTTCTTCAGTTCTGTTTCCCTTCTTGAAAATTATTTTGGGTCTATTGCTTTGCAGTTGAATATTGTCGAGTTTCATGAGAAATTTTGGTTAGAATTTAAGTGAATTGATAGAATCATTACATGAGAATTGGTATTCCGTTCATGACCATCATAGAACTCTCCACTTGCTCACAACCTCTTTAATGTCTTTTGATTTTTTATAATGTAGGTTTCTTCTTAAATGCCCTAGGGTAGCGCACATTTTGTACATATTATAAGTGAAATACTTATGATGTCTCCAAACTTTGTTACTGGTATTTAATGTTGTAACTAATTTTTATTGTTGACTTTTATATTAAGAAGCCTTGCCAAATTCTCATTAGTTCTAATATTTTGTTGATAACTTCTCTTTGATTTCCTTTGTAGACAGTCATATCATCTGGAAATAATGAGCCCATTTGCTTTTTTTCATGCCTTTAATCATTTAATATCTTTTTTCTTGTACTATGTTCTAGAGGCTAAATAGAAATGGCAATAGCATGCCTTCTTGAATTCCTTCCTGATTTTAAGGGAAAGTTTCTACATTTGACTTTTAAGTATCATCATGGCATATTTTTTTCTTTCTTTTTTTGGAATTTTTTCACAATGCCAGGCATATAACAGACCTTCAATAAAAACTTGAAAATGAACAAAATATTTAATTTTTTTGTTTCATCTGAGTGTAATTAATGTCAGCCTGTTTTCATTATATGTTTTTCTTCACACATACACTTACTAGGTTTATAATATTTGCTCTAAGTGTTTGTTAGATAGGTTTTGTAAGCTTAAGGAGGTTCCCTTCTATTTCTAGCTTGTTTAGAATTTTTATCTGGTGTGAAAGTTAACTTTTAACAGGTGTTTTCTTTTGTGTCTGTAAAGATAATTGCATGGTTTTCCTCAGTCTTTTCTTGTGGGGGGAGATATACTGAAAATTTTTCTAAACTTAAACTAGTAATGCATCACTGGATCAGTTCTGAAGCTGATCTTGCTACGTATTTTTTTACACATTTTTTGAAAGATTTTATTTCCTTATTTGAGAGAGAATGAGAAGGAGAAAGAAAGGGAGGTCACAAGCAAAGGTTGTAGAAGGAGAGGAATATAAGCAGGCTCCCCACCTGAGCAGGACGCCAGATGGGGGGACTTGGGGCTTGATTTGGAAAACCCTGGAATCATGACCTGAGGCAAAGAGATGCTTAACTGACAGCCACCCATGTGTCCTTGGTACATATTTTTAAATACCTTGCAACTTTTGGATAGCTTCTATTTTGTTTAGCATTTTTGCATCTACGTTTTGTCTGCTTTGGGTGTAAAGGTTATGTATACTGCTCTAACAACATGAGGTGAAGAAATAATTTAAGATCAGGATTATCAGTTCCTTCAATATTTGGCATAATGTACCTATAAAACCATCTGGGTCTGGTGAGATTTATTGATTTATTTAAATTTTGTTTTTTAAATTTCTTTATTAATTTATTTTTTAATTTAAATATTACTTTTAAAATTTGTTTTGGTGAGTTGATTTTTAACTACTGATTCGGTATCTTTAATGCTTATCTTTAATCCTAGTCATGTTTTCTGTTTTTTTCTGAATTAGTTTTGATGTTATATTTTCTGGAATATTACCTATTTTACTTCAATTTACTGGCATAAAGTATTTCAGTGTTTCCTCTTACATTTAAAAATCTTTATTTTATCTGTAGTTTTAAACTTTTTTCATTTTTAATATTATCTTTTGGAAGCTTTTTTCTTGTTTGCTTTTGATAGCTTGTCAGACTTATTAGGCTTTGCAAAGAACCAGATTTTAGTTTTTGTTGATTCTTTGTTGTATCATCATTTTCCATTTCATTGATCCCTCATTATTACTTCCTTTCTTCTTTGTATCTATTATTCGTCATAAGGTAGATCTTTTTTTCTAATGTCTGTGACCTTTTCCTCCATAACTGTGTATTGTAAATATTTTTTTGTGTAGTTTGACACTGAAGCTTGAGGATCTGTTCTTTTGACTATATTTGCTCCATTTACTAAAAGCCTTCTTTGATGTGTTCAGGGTCCTTTATTATATTTGAGAACTCTCTTCTAGAATCCTGTTGTTTCCTTCCTTCCTTCCTTTTTATGTGTTCTGTTTTGTTTTGTTTTATTTTGGTTTTTTTTGGTAATACTTTCCCAATGCCAGACACGTAGTGAACCATTGATAAATTCTTGAGAATGAACAAATGAATTAATCAATTTTTTTCTCTTACTCTATATGAAAAGCAATGAGTGTATGTGTGTGGTTATGGGAAATTTGCTTTTGTAAGAATCTAGTCAAATTTAGTACATTTTTTTCATTTGGAATGGGTTCAGTAACCATTAAACACATAATTATATCTGGAATTTAAGACTTTGGGTTTTTTATATGTATCTTTTCCTGATTTAATCTCTCTTCAGCTTTCCTTAAAATAATTTTCCATCTGCTTTTTCTGCCTCCATATGTTTATGTATATGAATATATGTTTATTTTACTAGATAGAAAATTTCTTTGTATCTTGCCAACTCTCTGTATGGTACTGGATGATAGGTAACATTCTCTGTTTATTTTTTGCCCCTTCCATTATCTTAGGAAATCACTTTGCAAAGCTATCCCTTCAGTGCTTAGCAGCATGAGATTTTAAAAAATTAATAATTTTGTTCATTTATCATTAGAGTTATATTTATGATTAAATCTCTTATTTATTATAAGCATATTCTTTAGTTGATTTCCAAAATCACCACTGAACTCTTGGAATCTCTTTAGAATTAATGACTGGTAGATTTAGTTACTTGGATTAAATTTTTGTGTGTTTTGTGAGATTTTTAAGTATATTTATAATATATTATTATTACACTATCAAGTAAAAATATAATACAGGATTAAAAACTTATTTTAAATAATAATGCAAAATACCATATATCTGGGTATACCTATGTTATCTCTCAATCTAGTAATTCGGCCTGCTTAACTCCTGTTTCTCTTTCCAGCTACTATAAACAATTGTAATTACAGGTCAAGGAATAGAAGGACCTTATGAGAGTATCTGTAGATTAGCACTCCCATGGAATCTAGTATATAGCCAGCCTGGTCTCATAGTCTTGACCACCCAGCTTGCTAAGACTGGGTTTATACACCTGATCCCTGACCTTCTTCTCCAGCCTGAAACATCCCCTCTTCATATCTGCCCTGCTTTGATAAACACCCTGAATTGTTGGCTATTTCATCATTATATCCCATGCCAGGTGATAGGGATGCAAATTTGAAAAGCCATTGTCTCCTACCTTAAAGGACTAGGTTGGAGACCAGACATGTATACAAAACATCACGTGTGCTAGACTGACTTTCTGATCTCAGATCAGTAGTTGGGTTCCCCATTCTATTTTTCAAACAATCAAGTTTTAGCCTGATTTCTTTGATTTTTCACTGACCCTAAAGATCTCACTGGCCTTTTTGTTCTAACTTTTGCCTTGTCCTACAATTATGACCAAAGTCTAATCAAAGTTATTAATGCTGACTGCTATAACAAAAATCCCTATAACCACTGGATTTATTTTTTTATTTCCCTCTCCAGTCATTGTCTGAGGGAGGTAGGGAGGAATTGGTAAGCAGCAAGCCCCAAAGCAGTGACTGAGATACAGGCTGCTTCCATTCTTCACCTGTGTCCTCTAAAAAGTGTTTGGTTCTAATATTGGCAGTGAACAAAGAAAAGAAGAAGCGTGTGCGAAGTTCACAGGCACTTAATCACCTCAGCACATAGAGTCCCTTCTACTCACATTTCAGAATTTAGTAACATCCATGGGAATCTGCAAAATGTACCTTTCCAATGTGCCTAGGAAGAGGAGAGGGAAATGGGAGTTGGGGAATACATAACATTATTATTGCCCCAGCCTATCCTTCTGTTTGCCAAATATATTTTTCCATTTCTCATACTATACAGAAAACACACTCAGTCCTTCTGCAAGGATGAAACTCCAAAGAACCAACCAGTCATTACAACTAGCACAAGCTTTCAAATTTCTGGGTGATGTATCAGTACTCTGTCAGGGCAAGACATGGTTCCTCTTGATCTTAGAATCTATGAAGTAAAAAGACAGACTATCCCTCTCTCCCCTCACACATCCATATACAAATGGGACACTAAAACAGTCCCGTTCACACACCAGGATGTGCACGTGCACAGGAAGCCGGGGCAGTGCTTTGATCAGGCCTAGATTCTGCTTTCTGCAAGGAACTCCATTGTTTTCTCTCTGGCCACTGCCTTCTCCTTTTAGAATCCCCTCCTTTACATTATTGCCCTTGAAGCGGGTATAGGGAGTGTGTCTTTCTTAGACTACAGCTTGCTGCCTGTTTGAGGAAGTTTGGTGACTCAGGGATTGTTTTAACTCTTGAACAGCAGAGTCGTTTCCTAAGTCAGTGCTAATGGTTTTTTCATGGTAGTGGTGACCATTGGTTGGTTTGTTAAATGTGGTTTGAAGGGTTGACAGTAAATTCCTTCCAAAATGTGACATGTAATTGATTCTGATCTAATTGCTTTCAGGAAGTTCTGTGAGCTAGTTATTATACCCAAAGTAGGTCATCCTTTCCTCTGCCTTCCAGATCTCAGAATTCTTCATTGGAAGAAATTAACCAGAACCCTAGTGACAAGGGATTCCCAGGAACAGTTTCCAGGGTTTAAGCCCCTGCAGTACACAACTATCTTATAAGATCTTATGAAATTATGTTTCAAATAAGTAAAATAGACTGTATGTGCTATGAAATTGATTACAGCTAGCTTTGTAGAAGAATGAGAATTTAAGTCAACATTTTAAAAAGAAGAATTGGACAACTGGACAGAGGAAGGATTTTAGTTGGAGTGGCATAAACAGAGACCAGAAGGAGAAAATGAGCATCCTATGTTCTGTAAGATTTATAGACCATGAGCAGAATGTTTATGAAGGGAAGTAGTAGGAGATAAATTCTGAAAGAGAGGCTGTAGCCAAATAGTAGAGGTGTTTGATTATTAAATCTTGCATAACAATTGCCATGCTATGGGATAAAATTTTTTAAATGAAATAAACATTAAACTAAGAAAAAACTAATTTAGAGAATAAAAGGAAATCAGTTCTTCCTGTAACAGAAGGTTTTGAAACAACAACAAAAAAGGCACAAATATGAACAAAAAGATAATTACTAGAAGGCTTTTCTTTTTCTAGGTCACATGACAAGAAAAAGGAATGAAAAGATTTCTGGCTTTATAGTCTAACAGAAGCAAGTCTGTCATTCAATGTAGTGTAGCCTTAGGTACATTGCAGAATACTTAATATCTCGGTATTCTAATTTATAAAAGACAGAGAACAATGTAATCATGATATAGCTGACACTAAGTATTTACTCTATGCTGGACACTGTGGAAAATACTTTCAGTATTACTTCATTAAATTGTCAAAACACTATAGGATAGAAATGATCTTTGTCAGTCCATATAGCCTTCATTATACCTCAATAATAAGCAAACCCAGAATCCTAGTGGCCTAAAGCATTTATTTTTTGCTTATCCTGCCTGCCCAATTTAGATTGACAAGCTGCCTCAGCTTGTCGCCCAGCTGCCTGTGCTAACAGGTTGACGTCACTGACAGAGCAGCCGGTCTCAGTGGCCAGTTACTGTGCCCAAAGAAAACAGAAGAATCCTGTAGAATCTTGCACTGACAATTAAAAGCTCTGGCCCAGAAGCAATTCTATCACTTTTGTTCATAATTCATTGCCCAGACTAATCCCATTACCCAACCCATCACAATAGGGACAGGAAATACAACTCTAGGATCAATCTGGAGGGAACTTTACCAATCTTTGGTAAACAGGAGTCAGTCTACTGCATTTTCCTTCCACCTTGATAGATGAGAAAATGGAGTGGAGGCTTAGGCTTATTAACTCTCCCAAGGTTATATAGATAAGTGACAGATGACATTTGATCATGAAGCTCAAACGCTTTACCCTCATATTGCCTCCCATTGCTGTAGTCCTGTATACTACATTTGCATATACCTCCTTTGCAAAGTAGTTGTGAGAATGAATGATAATCTGTGTAAGTTATCGGTATATAGCCTGGGTCATGGAGTAAGCATGTAGGGCTTGGTGAAAGTTACCTCTTTTTTTTTATTCTTATTTTCCTTCTTACCCAATAACTCAGTCTTTTTGAAGTGTGAAAGCTCTGAACTGGTTTTATAGTGACCGTATTTTTCTCCATGTTGACAGCTGTTATTCTGATGCCAATATTAACATGTTTTGTATGTAAAAAAATCCAGTTGCACACAACTTACTTGCATCAGCCATCCTGAAAACCATTTTATATGTCAACTAAGCATATGAAACAAAGCACTCTATCAGGCTAGCCTACCAAACTCTCAATATGATAAGCTAAGTAGGCTTTCGTGGAGTATTCTAGGAATCTGACACCCTAACTACAAGGTGGTTATTGCTATAGAAAATTACATGCAAGTTTCATATCATCAGGCCTTGAGAGTTTGGACTTTTTGCTCATTGTGATAACAGATGTTTATTCATTGTCCCATGTTATCACATGTAGATATAAATTTGCTTGATTGTTGGGGACTCTTGTACCCAGAATTTATAGGCATTAAATAGCTCTATAAATGCTAGAGAAGATTCTTAAAGCAATCTTTTCTTACATGTATGTGGATGTAGTTGAGACAGATATATTCATGTTTTAAAAGCAGTTTTCTTTTACTTTCCCTTAATGTACTGTTAAAAGCATTTCTGTGTTGGTAACGCGTCATAGTAACAGTAATGATCATTGTCATATTTTGTGTTCCAGATGTTTTCAATGTTATAATATTATTCAATATTTTAAGCACTGTTTGGTCAAATACTTTTCAGCATGAGCTTTATTTCTTAGTTAGAATTATATCTCAGGATAGATTGCTTAAAGTGGTTTCACTAGTTCAAATGTTATATGTTTATGGCCCTTAAAACTTATTGCTAAGTTAAATTTTTACTTAAGAGTTATAAAAATTTACACAACCACTGGAAAATATGAGAGTGCTAATTGCACATATCCTTGCCAGCATTAGGTGTTATCTTTGTGAACAAGGAAGACAGAAAAATAAGACCTGGTTCTAAATCACATATGATGGAATTCCATCTATTTCTGTATGATTTACATTTTCATTTCTATGAAATATCTTTCAGTGTAATGTACTTTTAGTTCTCAGTTGCAATCTTAGTATTTTTTTTTTTAGGCTTATTTTGTTGTTTGGGTTTTTTCATTTAATAATAAACCTAAACCTACTCTTTAGGTTTATTTTTGTTGTTTGGGTTTTTTCCCTTTAAGTTTTATTTTTTTATTTTTTGTGTATTTTTTTAAATTTAAATTCTAGTTAGTGAACATACAATGTTTTATTAGTCTCAGGTATACCATATAGTGATTTAGTACTTTAGTACAACACCAGGGACTCATCACAGCAACTGCACTCCTTAATCCCCATCACCTATCTCACCCTCCCCCACCTCCCGTCAGTTTGTTCTCCATAGTTAAGAGTCTGTTTCTTGGTTTGCCTCTCTTTCTCTCTCTCATTTCCCCTTTGCTTGTTTGTTTTGTTTCTTAAATTCCAAATATGAATGAAATCATGTGGTATTTTTTTTTCTCTGACTAACTTATTTCACTAGGCATTATATAGTAGCTCCATCCATGTCACTGCAATTTGAGAAGATTTCCTTCTTTTTGTGGCTGAATAATATCCCACTGTATATACAACACCTCTTTTTTATCCATTCATCAATCGATGGACATGGGCTGTTTCCATATCTTGACTATTGTAAACAATACTACTGTAAACATAGGGGGTGCACATATCTCTTTGAATTAGTGTTTTTGTATTCTTTGGGTAAACACCCAGTAGAGCGAGTGCTAGATGGTAAGGTAATTCTATTTTTAACTTTTTGAGGAAGCTCCATACTTTTTTCCCACAATGACTGCACCAGTTTGCTCTCCCACCAACAGTGCACAAGGGTTCCTTTTACTCCACACCCTTGCCAACACCTGTTATTTCTTGTGTTGTTGACTTTAGCCATTCTAACAGGTGTGAATTGATATCTTATTGTGTTTTGATTTGCATTTCCCTGATGGTAAGTGATGATGAACATCTCTTCATGTGTCTGTTGGCCATCTGTACGTCTTTGGAAAAATATTGTTCATGTCTTCTGCCCACTTTTTAATTGGATTATTTACTGTTTGGGCATTGGGTTTTATAAGTTCTTTATGTATTTTAGATACTGATTCTTTATCAGATATGTCATTTGCAAATATCTTCTCCCATTCCATAGGTTGTCTTCTAGTTTTCTTGATTGTTCCCTCTGCTGTAGAGAGCTTTTTATTTTGATGTAGTCCCAAAAGTTTATTTTTGCTTTTGTTTCCCTTGCCTCAGGAAACATATCTAGAAAGAAGTTCCTAAGGTTGATGTCAAAAAGTTACTGCTTCTGTTCTTTTCTAGGATTTTTATGGTTTCATGTCTCACATTTAGATCTTTAATCTATTTTGAATTTATTTTTATGTATGGTGTAAGTAAGTGGCCCAGTCTCACTCTTTTGCATGTTTCTGTCCAGTTTTCCCAACACCATTTGTTGAAGAGACTCTTTTTGCTATCAGCTATTCTTTCCTGCCTTGCTGAAGATTAATTGACCGTGAAATTTTTGGTTTATTTCTGAATTTTCTATTCTGCTCCATTGAGCTGTGTCTGTTTTTGTGCCAGTACCATACTGTTTTGATTACTGCAGCTGTGCAATATAACTTGAAGTCTGAAATTGTGATATCTCCAGCTTTGCTTTGCTTTTTTAAGATTGCTTTTACTATTCAAGTTTAAATTTTAATAATTATTGTTCATTTTCATAGCAGAAATGTTGTATCCTTAGGAAAGAAGAAAGCAAACAGAAATAATTTGTGTTAGATCATAAGTTCAGGATAGAAACATAAATTTAGATACCAAAGTTTCAGTTTAATCTTGGATTTTGAAAATTGGCATAATTGAAGAGAATGTAAATATATAAATTACACATATTACTACAACTGGTTCTTTTGCATCTTGGCCCATAGTAATTTTGCTTACATATTCTAAATTTTGCCCACCTTCTAATGTTGGTCCTTTTGGTCATTTCATGCTGAGTTATGTCTGTTTTGATTATTTCTTCTCTTTGTCTTACCATGCATTCAGCCTATGTTATTTTAGCTCACATTATTAATTTGCTTTTTCAAAATATTTCATTGTCTTTCTTATAGCAGGTGCTGAACTAGAAGCTGAATATTTAGATGTTGAACTTGATACTGGGATTTTTCAACCTAGTGAGGAATATAGAATAACTTCCAAATATTTGTTTGCAAATTTTTTAAATTGCCATGAAGGAAAATAGAGTGCCCTGACAACATGTAACAAGGGCACTTCCCTCAAGAGGTGAACATTTCTTTTGGGACCAAAGAGGAGTGAGAGGTGTTGGGGAGAGAATTGCAAACTTCGTAATAGTTTGAGTAGGCCCTGGGGCTCGATGAAGTGAACTGGGAGAAGTCTGAAGCCCTGTGAGAGATGCAGAGAGTATCTCCACATAAAGCTAAAGAAAGGCCTTTATAGTCTATTAAGACATTGGAAATTTCACCAAAATGAAATGATAAACCATTTATATACTCTAAACAAGGAAAACTATAACCAAATTTTTGGTTCACCTATGTGCTGAATACAGTCAGGGAGAGAGCAAAAGTGGAAATGGAAAAACCAATTAGGAAGCAATTGCAGTCATCCAAGCAATAATTTATGGAAGTCTGGAGTTAGTAGAGATGAAGAAAAGTAGACTTATTTGAGATCTTTATTAATGACAGAATTAGAATTTAGTGATACATTTCGTGTGAGAGACGAAGGAAAGTGTCAAAGATGACTCTTGGGTTCTTGGTCGGGAGAATGAGCTAGCTGGAGACCATACACCTAAGCATTTGAACCCTGGTCCCACTCTGTGCTCCGTGAGCTCTCTGCTTTAGTTTCCCTGTCTTCCAAATGGAGATGTTAATTGAAGAGGATGGTTGGAAGTAGGTTTGGAGCTTAAAAGAGAAGGTAGGACAGAGATCCAAATTTAAGAATCATTAGCATGTAGATCACTTTGGTGCATAAATGAGAACACATGATCTCTGTATTATAATAGGTAAACTTTGAGGAAGGCAGGTTACTACTACTACTTTGCCTATGTTGAAGTCATGGAGAAATTATATTTGTACTGAGTAGCCAAGATAGAACTTCAGTGTTTTAAGAAGGCATGTTTATAAACAGATAAGAGTGTACAAAGGCAGGGAGGTATAGGACAGAATGTTCATGTTTATAGACTTGAAAAATCTTGGTCTTACTGTGTATAGTATGTCTAGGAAAATGGCAGGAAATGACCTGCAGAAGTAGTTTGATGCAATTATGCAATGCTGAAGAGTCTGAGAAGTTTTCTATAGACTATAGGAAGTAGAAAGCCATTGAACAATTTTAATCAGTGAATAAACTCAAATCACCCCTGTCAACAGACATAGTGGATTAAAAAGTAGAAAGCTAGGGGTGCTTGCTTGGCTATGTGGGTGGAGCATCCAGGTCTTGGTTTCAGCTCAAGTCATGATCCTCAGGGTCATGGGATCAAGCCCTGTGTTGGGCTCTGCTCTCAGCACAGTCTGCTTGGGATTCTCTCTCCTTCTCCCTCCCCATGTGCTCCCAAATGCTTGCTCTTTTCTCTCTCTCTCTCTCATACAAGCCAATAAATAAATAAAACCTTTAAAAAAAAAAAAAGTAGGAAGCTGTTGCCCAAATTAGACATAAGAAAGGCCTAAACTAAAATGATAGGAAGGAAAAGAAGGTAAATAGGGAAAGCCTTAGAGGAATGCCTTCCAGATCAGAGTGGGTGGATGTTTCTTGCCTTCAACAAGAGCACTGAAGGAAGAAAGGCTTGTTTGTGGGCTAAGAGGAGGATGAGTTTAGTTTGCGATAGACTGAGAAAATGTAGGGACCTTCTCTCATAAAGTACTAAGACTAACATAAAAATATTTTGACTGAAGATTCATTATAGACTTTGACCCAGGGCAAATGCAGACAAAGTATCATATTTATCACTTAGACTTTAGCAAAAATTAAAGGCTGCCTGGGAATTATTCTTTTTTCAAGATTTGAAAATGGAGACAAGACCAGTTTAGTGTTAGTATTTAACATCCTTGGAAAAATTGATCTTAACTTACATGTTTGAAACTTTAGAAGTGGTTCTTGGTAAAATAAAATGTGGTTATATTCCTTGAAGTTTCAAAAAGTAGTTACGGTTTTCAAGAAAATTTCCATTGTGTGTTGCCCTTGAGTTATTTGTTTGTTTGTTTGTTTCAATGAACTGCTGTGGCTTTTCCCCTACATAACCATTTTATTGATGAACACAGATTAATAGATGGCTTATTTTTTTAAATTTTTTAATAAACATGTAATGTGTTTTTATCCCCAGGGATATAGGTCTGTGACTCACCAGGTTTACACATTTCACAGCACTCATCATAGCACATACCCTCCCCAATGTCCATATCCCCGCCACCCTCTCCCATCCCCCCTCCCCCCAGCAACCCTCAGTCTGTTTTTTGAGATTGAGTCTCTTATGGTTTGTATCCCTCCCGATCCCATCTTCTTTCATTTTTTCTTCTTTTCCTACCCCCGAAACCCCCTATGTTGCATCTCCACTTCCTCATATCAGGGAGATCATATGATAGCTGTCTTTCTCCGACTGACTCACTTCACTAGATGGCTTATTTTTTTTTTTAACATATTGCTATATCTGCTCTGTCTCTCTTTTTTGAAAATAATTTTCAGACATATCTTCAGCATGTGTCTTTTAAAAACAAGGACATTCTCTTAATCCCGTTATTATACTGAAGGAAATTAACATTGATAAAATAAATAAATGTAATTTTTAGTCCTTATTCAAATTTCCACATTTGTCCCCCAAATGTCTTTCAAGTCCAGTCAGATCAAGGATCAAACATCGAGTTTTATTGCCATGTAGCTTTCTCCTTTTTTTTTCTTTCCTGATTTGACTTTTATTTTTTCAGACTCATAGACAGTTATCATGGGACAGAACAGAAATGGGCAAACTACAGCCCATTGCTCAAAACCCATCTGTTTCTGTAAATAAAATTGTATTGGAACACAGCCACACCATTCACACCACAACAAAACTTGAATAGTTGCAACAGAGACCTTACAGCTTACAAATTCTAAAATGTTTACTTTCTGGGCCTGTACAGAAATAATTTGCCAGCTTCTGTTGTGAAATGCTCCACAGTCTTGAGTTATCTGTTTCTTCATTAGTAGATTGAAGTTAATCTTTTTTTTTTAACTTTAATTTTTACTTTTTTCAAATCTTTATGTAAATTCTAGTTATCATACAGTGCAATATTAGTTTCAGGAATAGAATTCAGTGATTCATCACTTGCATACAGTAGAAGTGCATCTTTTTGTTTTGTGCTTCCCATTGAATTTCAATAGGAAACATAATGTTTGCATATTTCAGTATCTGATGATGCTAAGTTTGATCATTTGGTTGAGGTAGTGTCTGCCAGATCTCTCTATTGTAAAATGACTTTTCTTCACGTGTGATAAGTATTTTTAGACACCGACTGAATATCCTATTCACCACCACTTATATAATAATGTCGTAGCATATGCTGATGATCCTTCTTTAAATCTTTTATTTTGCTGGGAATACAAATTTTTCTAATTCTAGTATTTCTTATATATTTATTTCCAGGTATTTTTCTGTAAAGAATAGTGTCTACCCATCCCACCCCTGGTCTTTTTACTATTATCATTAACTCATTGATTCTTTTGTAATTCCGTGATTGATAAGCCTTTTGCTTATTGGTTGTTTAAAATGTCCCACATCTGCCTGTAGGAGACTTTTCAAACTGGCTTCTGTGTACTTCTAATATGTACTCATTAATCTTAAGCTTACCTCATACTTTTCCTGTCATTGACCTTTAATTAGCCATTTCTCCAAGGAGGCTTAGTTCACTTTTAAAAGAGAATATGTTTTCAGAAAACTAGACTTGGCATATTAGAAATCAGTGTCAATAAAACTACATTGATTTCTTATTTATATATTTCTCCCAATATTTTACTATGAAAATTTTAGGATAGTAGAATTTTACAGTAAGCACATATATACAAAAAAAAAAGCACACATATATCACACACAGATTATATAATTAACATTTTGCTGTGTGCGTTTATTACACATAGATCTATATATTCATCCTTTATCCATCTTTTAATCCATTCAATGTTTGATGTATTTCAATTTAAGCCACATATACCCATACACTTCACCTCTAAATACTTGAGTATAAAGTTTGAGTTCAATGTTGATTCACTTTTTGATATAAAATTTATTTACTTTTTGATATAAAGTATAAAATAAGATTGTATAGTGAAATACACCATCTTAAATATATCATTTTATGGATATTAAAAATTTACACACTTTTATTCCTTTGGATAATTAAACATCCAAATAGTTATCAAGTTGTAGAACATTGACAAAACCTCAAAAAGTTACCTGGTGCCCCAACCTAGTTGATCCCTGTTCTGTCACTGAGAAGGAACAACTGTTCTGGATTTTGTTGTTGTTGTTGTTTTTGTTGCTTTAGTTAGGTTATTCTGTTCTAGGACTTCTTCCATCTTTTACATTTTAGCTATTCTGGAGAATGCATAGTGGTATCTTAGTTTTAATCTGTGTTTCCCTGCTGACTAATGATTTGGGGTACTTTTTCATATGCTTATTGGCCATTCATATATGTTTCTTTTTGAAGTATCTATTCAAATCATTTGCCCAATTTGTCTATGGAGTTCTCTTTTTTTTAATTGAGTTGTGGGAGCGCCTTATATTCTAGATACCAATCATTTATCAAATAAATGTTTTGTGAGTATTTTTTCCACATTGAAGCTTTATTCATTTTCTTTGATGGAGTCTTCTTATAATCAAAAATTTTGATTTTGATGGTCTAATTTGTTGGGTTTTTGGTTTTTTTTTTTTAGTTATTGCTTTCTTAGTCCTAAGAAATCTTGGCCTAATTTCAAGTCACAAAGATATTCTTCTGTTTCCTTCTAGAAGCTTTGTAGTTCCAACATCTATGTATAGGTTTACTTGGCTTTTCTTTTTGTAGTTTCTTAAGGTAGAACACTAGGACATAATATTTTTTCTTTTCTAATATAAATATTTCTTTAGCCATATCACAAAAACTTTAGCGTATTTTCATTATTTGTTCTGTTTCAAATGACCTGTGGATTATTTAGAAGTTCACTTTTGAGTTTTCAAATATTTGGACATTTCCTAGACACTTCATTGTTATTTTTAATTCTGTTGTGATCAGAGAACATATTCTATATGGTTTTAATCTCTTTTTTTAAGCTTTTGACCATTTTTTTAAGATTTTACTTATTTTTTGTTTTTTTGTTTTGTTTTGTTTTTTAAATATTTTATTTATTTATTTGACAGAGAGAGAGAGAGATCACAAGTAGGCAGAGAGGCAGGCAGAGAGAGAGGTGGAAGCAGGCTCCCTGCCGAGCAGAGAGTCTGATGTGGGGCTCGATCCCAGGACTCTGGGATCATGACCTGAGCCGAAGGCAGAGGTTTTAACCCACTGAGCCACCCAGGCGCCCCAAGATTTTACTTATTTTTTGAAAGAGAGCTCCACACTCATGTACAAGGTGAGGGACAGAAGGAGTAGCAGACTCCCTGCTGAGCAGAGAGCCCAGTGTGGGGCTTGATCCCAGGATCCTGGGATCATGACCTGAGCCAAAGGCAGACACTTAACCAACTGAGCCACCCAGGTACCCTGGTTTTAATCTTTTTAAATTTACTGAGACTTGTTTTATGATTTGGTGGTAGATTGGACTTAGTGAATATTACATATGCACTTGAAAAAAATGTGTATCTTACAATTTTTTAATTATAATGTTCAAATATCAGTTAAGTCAAGGTGGTTGGTTATGTTTTAAAGGTTATTTTAGCAATTGTGTACATCTTTAGAGATATTTTTGTCTTATTTTATGACATGCTTAGTGGGTATTAAGATCTCTGGCTAAAAATAAAGAAAATCTCTGACTAGAGAATTATCTATTTCTTCTGTTGATTTTGTAAATTTTTACTTTCTTTATTACAAAATTCTCTTTTAAGATACAAACATATTTGTGGTTGTTATGTGTTCCTGAGGAATCAACTTTAAAAATTTTTTTTTAATTTTTTATTAACATATAATGTAGTATTTGCCCCAGGGGTACAGATCTGTGAATCACCAGGTTCACATACTTCACAACACTCACCATTAGCACATACCCTCCCCAATGTCCATAACCCCACCACCCTCTCTCTACTCCCCTCCACCCAGCAACCCGCAGTTTCCTTTGTGTCATTAAGAGTCTCTCATGGTTTATCTCCCTCCCGATCCCATCATGTTTCATTTTTTCCTTCTTTACCCACCAAAACCCCCACATTGCCTCTCAAATTCTTCATCTCAGGGAGATCATATGATAATTATCTTTCTCTGATTGACTTACTTCGCTCACCATAATACCTTCTACTTCCATCCATGTCATTGCAAAGGCAAGATTTCATTTCTTTTGATGGCTACATGGTATTGCATATTGTTTGTATGTTTGTGTGTGTGTATATGTGTGTGTATATATATATATACATATATATATGTATATATATAACACATCTTCTTTATCCATTCATCTGTTGATGGACATCTAGGATCTTCCTACAGTTTGGTTATTGTGGACATTGCTGCTATAAACATTCGGGTGCACATGCCCCTTCAGATCACTACATTTGTGTCTTTAGGGTAAATACCCTGTAGTGCGATTGCTGGGTCGTAGGATAGTTCTATTTTCAACTTTCTGAGGAACCTCCATGCTGTTTTCCAGAGTGGTTGCACCAGCTTGCATTCCCACCAACACTGTACAAGGGTTCCCTTTTCACCGCATCCTCACCAGCATCTGTCATTTCTTGACTTGTTAATTTTAGCCATTCTGACCGGTGTGAGGTGGTATCTCACTGTGGTTTTGATTTGTATTTCCCTGATGACAAGTGATGTGGAGCACTTCTTCATGCGTCTGTTGGCCATCTGGATGTCTTCTTTGCAGAAATGTCTGTTCATGTCCTTGGACGATTTCTTGATTGGATTATTTGTTCTTTGGGTGTTGAGTTTGGTAAGTTCTTTATAGATTTTGGATACTAACCCTTTATCTGATATGTTTTTTGCAAATATCTTCTCCCATTCTGTCAGTTGTCTTTTGGTTTTGTTGACTATCTCCTTTGCTGTGCAAAAGCTTTTGATCTTGCTGAAGTTCCATTAGTTCATTTTTGCCCTTGCTTTTCTTGCCTTTGGTGATGTTTCTAGGAAGAAGTTGCTGTGGCTTAGATCAAAGAGGTTGCTGCCTGTGTTATCCTCAAGGATTTTGATGGATTTCTTTCTCACATTGAGGACATTCATCCATTTTGAGTCTGTTTTTGTGTATGGTATAAGGAAATGGTCCAGTTTCATTTTTCTGCATGTGGCTGTCCAATTTTCCCAACACCACTCGTTGAAGAGACTGTCATTTTTCCATTGGACATTCTTTCCTGCTTGGCGAAGATTAGTTGACCATAGAGTTGAGGGTCTATTTCTGGGCTTTCTATTCTGTTCCATGGATCTATGTGTCTGTTTTTGTGCCAGTACCATACTGTCTTAATGATGACAGCTTTGTAATAGAGCTTGAAGTCTGGAATTGTGATGCCGCCAACTTTGGCTTTCTTTGTCAACATTCCTCTGGTTATTCGAGGTCTTTTCTGGTTCCATATAAATTTTAGGATATTTGTTCCATTTCTTTGAAGAAAAAAAAAAAAAGGATGGTATTTTGGTAGGAATTGCATTAAACATGTAGATTGCTTAAGGTAGCATAGACATTTTCACAATATTTTTTCTTCCAATCCAGGAGCATGGAACATTTTCCCATTTCTTTGTGTCTTCCTCAATTTCTTTCATGAATACTTTATAGTTTTCTGAGTATAGATTCTTTGCCTCTTTGGTTAGGTTTATTCCTAGGTATCTTATGGTTTTGCATGCAATTGTCAATGGGATTGACTCCTTAATTTCTCTTTCTTCTGTCCTGTTGTTGGTATAAAGAAATGCAACTGATTTCTGTGCATTGATTTTATATCCTGACACTTTACTGAATTCCTGTACAAGTTCTAGCAGATTTGGAGTGGAGTCTTTTGGGTTTTCCACAAAAAGTATCATATCATCTCCAAAGAGTGAGAGTTTTACTTCTTCTTTGCCAATTTAGATGCCTTTAATTTCTCTTTGTTGTCTGATTACTGAAGCTAGGACTTCTACCATGTTGAATAGCAGTGGCGATAATGGATATCCCTGCCGTGCTCCTGACCTTAGTGGAAAAGCTCTGTTTTTCACCATTGAGAATGATATTTGCTGTGGGTTTTTCATAGATGGCTTTGATGATATTGAGGTATGTACCCTCTATGCCTATACTTTGAACAGTTTGGGTCAAGAAAGGATACTGTACTTTGTCAAATGCTTTTTCAGCATCTATTGGAGAGTATCATATGGTTCTTGTTCTTTCTTTTATTAATGTGTTTTATCACATTGATTGATTTGTTGATGTTGAACCAACCTTGCAGCCCAGGAATAAATCTTACTTAGTCATGGTGAATAATCCTTTTAATGTACTGCTGGATCCTATTGGCTAGTATTTTGGTGAGAATTTTCACATCTGTGTTCATCAAGGATAATGGTCTGTAATACTCTTTTTTGATGGGGTCTTTGTCTGGTTTGGGGATCAAGGTAATGCTGGCCTCATAAAATGAGTTTGGCCTTTTTGTCTCTGGCAACCACAAAACTATTCTTTGCATCTAGGAGTTTATGTTTTTTAGATTTTACATTTAAGTGACATCATATTGTACTTGTCTTTATCGGACTTCTTTAACTTAGCATAATGCCCTCAAGGACCATCCATGTTGGCTCAAATGGCAGAACTTCCCTTTTTTGTGGCTGAGTAATATTCCTTGGCATATATACGTACCACATTATCCATTCATCTTTCAATGGACATTTAAGTTGTTTCCATGTCTTGGCTGTTGTAAATAATGCTGCAGTGAATATGGAAGTGCAGATATCTTTTTAAGTTAGTGATTTTGCTTGCTTCAGATAAATACCCAGCAATGGAATTCTTCGGTTATATGGTATTTCTGTTTTTAACTTTTGGAGGAAACAAAAAGTACTGTATTTCATAGTGGCTATGCCAATTTAAGCAGCCACCAACAGTGCACAAAAGTTCCCTTTTCTCCACATTGTCTCCAAAACTTATTTCTTCGTGTTTTTTATTTTAACCTTCTGATAGGTATAAAGCAATTTCTCATTCTGATTTTAATTTGCATTTCCCTGATGATTAGAGATGTTGAGGATCTTTTCATGTACCTCTTGGCCATCTGTATGTCTTTGGGAAAATGTCTATTCAGATTCTTTGCCCATTTTTAAATAGGATTTTTTTTTTTTTTTTTTTTGCTATTGAGCTTTTCATATATTTTGCAATTAACCCCTTATCAGAAAGATGATTTGCAATTCTCCCATTTCTTATGTTGCTTTTTGTTTTGTTGTTTTAATTTGCTGTATAGGAGCTTTTTAGTTTGATATAGTCCTACTGGTTCATTTTTTTGCTTTTGCTGCTTTTGCTATTGGTGTCAAATCCAATAAATCATTGTCAAAACTGGTAACAAAGAGCTTACCACTGTTTTCTTCTAGTTTATGGCGTCAGCTATTATATTGAAGTCTTTAATCTGTCTTAAGGTGACTTTTGTGTGTGGTCTAAGAGGGTTATTTTCATTCTTTTGCATGTGGCTGTCCAGTTTTCCCAACACCATTTATTTGAAGAGATTGTCCTTTCCCCATTGTATATTTCTGATTCCTCTGTCATAAATAAATTGACCATCTGTGTGTGTGTTCATTTCTGGGCTTTCTATTCTGTTCCATTGATCTATATGTCTGTTTTTATGCCATTACCATACTGTTTTGTTTACTATAGCTTTGTAATATATTTTTCAATCAGGATATGTGGTACCTCCAGATTTACTCTTTCTCAAAATTGCTTTGGCTATATGAGAGGCATTATAGTTCCATACATATATTAGGATTATTTGTTCTATTTCTGTGACAAATGTCATTAAAATTTCGTTAGGGATTGTATTGAATCTGTAGTGCTTTGGGTAGTATGGACATTTTAGCAATGTTGAGTCTTCCAATGCATGAACATGGATTATCTTTCCACTTATTTGTGTCATCATCACTGTCTTTCCTCAGTATCTTAGTTTTCAGTGTACAGGTCTTTCAACTCCTTGGTTAAGTTTATTCCTAGGTATTTTAATCTTTTTGATACAGTTATTAATATGACTAGTTTCTCTTTCTGATGGTTCATTATTAGTATATAGAAATGCAATTGATTTTTATATATTGATCTTGTATCCTACAGTTTAACTGAACTAGTTTATTCTAACACTTTTTTGGTGTAGTCTTAGGGTTCTCTCTATATAAGATTATGTCCCCTACAAAGACTGTTTTATTTCTTCCTTTCTGACTTAGATGCTGTTTATTTCTTTTTCTTGCTTAAGTGTTCTAGGTAAGACTTCCAGCACTACATTGAATAAAAGTGGCAAGAGTGGACATCCTTTTTTTGTTATTGATCTTACAGGAAAATCTTTTAACTTTTTACTATTGAGTATGATGTTAAGTTGTGGACTTATGTATAGCTTTTATTATGTTCAGGAATGCTTTTTGAGAGTTTTCAATCTATGTTGAATTTTCTCAAATACTTTTTCTCTTTCTATTAAGATGATCACATGATTTTTTTATCTTTCATTTTGTTAATATAATGTATCATGTTGATTTGGTGATGTTGAGCCATGAAGCATTCCTGGAATCTCACCTGATCAGTATGTATAATCTTTTTAATTTATATTGAATTCAGGTTGCTAATATTTTCTTAAGAATTTTTGGTAGAATTTACCAGTGAACCCATCTGCTCCTGGACTTTTGTTTATTGGGAGGATTTTCATTACTTATTTAATCTTTACTCCTTATTAGCATCAGTCTATACTGATTTTCCATTTCTTCATGATTCTTAGTAAGTTGTATGTTTTTAGGAATCTATGTTCCTTCTGGGCTGTCCAGTTTGTTTAGCAGGTAATTGTTCTTTGTAGACTCTTATGATCATTTGTATTTCAGTTGTATGTCTTCTCATTTCTAATCTTGAGTCCTCTTTTTTTCCTTTGTGAGTTTAGCTAAAAGTTGTCTGCGGTGTGTGTGTGTGTGTGTGTTTTACTATTTATTAACCATCTTTATTATTCAAATCATGCAGGCAGAATTCACATGTATAGTAATCCTATTTTTTTCCCAAATATTCTAGTTTATATTTTATCCTTATTGTTGGTTTACAAAGCTTATTGATGCACATAACTATGATTTATTTATCCTATATGTTTATAGGGGAAATAAAAAGTTGTTGGGGCACCTGGGTAACTCAGTCATTAAGCGTTTGCCTTCGCTAAGGTCATGATTTTGGGATCTTGGGATCAACCCCCACATCATGCTCCCTGCCCAGCCAGAAGCCTGCTTCTCCTTCTCCCACTCCCCCTGCTTGTATTCCCTCTCTTGCTCTCTCTCTCTCTTTCTCTCTCTGTCAAATAAATAAAATCTTAAAAAATAAATAAATAAAAAGTTGTCTATTTTATTTATCTTTTAAAAAACTAGCTCTTAGTTTCATTGATCTTTTCTATTATTTTTTAGTCTGTTTCATTTATTTCCACCCTCATCTTTGTCATTTTCTTCCCTCTACTAGCTTTAGGTTTGAGGTCTCACTTTAAGTACATGAGTACCAACTTCAGGTCAGCCCTCATTGCTGGCAGTACTGCCACACTCTCCAGTCTTCCACTCTTCCTCTCTTTTAGACAACTGTTTTCTACTTCCTTCTTGGTCTTTAACCTCTAGCATTCCTCTTTTCACCCTTCACTCTCAGATAATGACCTTACTTTCTATTTCACAAAGAAAATGAAGAGAGAATATCCACCTGTTCCCACCTTCACATCTACTCTGTACCTGTCCCCATGCCATGTTCTCTCCTTTCTTCTAGTTACAATAGTGTGTCAAGCTTTCTCCTGTCCAAGATCAGCCCTCCACTGTGAACCAGAGCCCATACCTTCACACCCTTCCCAGCACTCTGCTCCCTGATTCCTCTCCTCCCTCTGCTGGGTCATCAGTTTTTCATCTGTCTACTGAATCATTGCCATTAGCATAGAAATATGCTGTAATATTTGTTCTCTTATTTAAAAAAAAAACAAAAAACAAAAAACAAAAAACAAACCTCTCCCTTGACTCTCCACAGCTGCCTTTAGCAATCACCCATTTCCTTCCAACAAAACTCCTTGAAAGAAACTATATAAGCTTGCTATTTTCACTTCCTCTTCTCTATTTTTTCCTAGACCTCTAATCAATCCCACTATGGAATGAAGCAGCTCTTGTCAAGTGACACCACATGGCCAGATTCAGGGATCAGTTCTCAATTTCTACCCTCTTCACCCTGACAGGAGCATTTGAAGCACTTGATCATGCCTTCCTTCAGTGTTACTAAGATATAATTTATATACCATAAAATTAACCTTTAAAATTAGAGTTTAGTAATTTTTACTATATTTGCAGAGTTGTGCAACTGTCTACACCATTTAATTCCAGAACATTTCATCACTCCCAAGAACAAACCCTGCACCCATCTGCAGTCACTTCCCATTGCTCATTCCTGGCAGCCACTGAGCTATTCTATCTCTGTAAATTTGTGCATTCTCAACATTTCATGTAAATGGAGTAATGTATCCTTTTATGTCTGCTTTCTTTTACCTAGTGTAATATTTTTGAGATTCATCTATGTTATAGCATGCATCAGTACTTCATTCCTTTTTATAACTGAATAGTATTCCATTTTACAGACAGACACGTTTTGCTTATCCATATATCAGTTGATGGATGTATGAATTGTTTCCACTTTTTACCTATAACAAACAATGCTATTTTGAACTTTCGTGTACAAGTCTTTATGTAGATGCATGTTTTAGAATTGCTGGATTACATGGCAACTGTATTTGTCCCTTCCTTGCTAAAAGTCTTTGCCCTTGCCTTTTAGGACATTCTCTTAGTTTTTCCTTCTACCTCACTGTCCACTCCTCAGTTTCTCTGAGTCTTCTCTCTCTGTCCTTGGCATAATTGGGATATCAGTTTGTAGTCGATCTCTTCCTGTCTCTATTTAGATACACTCCTTAGTTGACCTCTTCTAATTACATAGCTTTTAAATACCAATTACTACTGATAGATGACTCCCAAACTTGTATTTTTAGTTGAAGCTTCTCATCTCCAGCCACTATATTCAACTCCCTAAATGACATTTCCACCTCTCTATGTTATGTGCATCTCAAACTATGCATGCGCAAAGTTATTAGTTTAAAGTTTTAAGCATGTTTAAAGCTATGTATTCCTGATTAACCCACAAAATCTGTACCTCCTGCTATCTTTTCTAACTCCATGATGACAGTTTCTTCCTTTCAGTGTTCAGACCGAAAACTTTGGCATCTCCTTGACTCCTGCCTGCCCCATGTCCAGTGCATCAGCTAATCCTGTTGCCTCCACATTCAGAATATATCCAGAATCTAAAGTCTTCTCCCCACTTCCTGGATTAAAGCCACAAGCATCTCCATGACTTCCTAGTTGGTCTGCTTGCATCACTCTGCCCCTTCTACAGTCTTTTCTCCATGTAGCAGTAAAGACCCTTTTAAAATGAAAGTCAGATGTGTTCACTTTTATGTTCAGCATCTTCCAAAAATTTTTCTATTTGCTCTGGGTAAAAACAAAAGTGTTTAAAATGCCTACAAGTATACATGGTCTGGGCCCTCTGTCACATCACGGACTTCATCTCTTGCCAACGTTCATACTCGTTCACCTCCAGCCACAGCGACCTCCTTGCTGTTCTTCAGAACTGAGAATCATGTTTCATCTCGGGACTTTGCTCTGCTGTTTTCTCTATCTGGAATGCTCCTCCCCAGACATCCTTTTCAGATACTTCTTTATTTTTTTTTTAGGTCTGTGGTGAAGACTGCTAGTGGCCTCCCAAGAGCTATTCTCTCTCCCTTCCTTGGCTGGGTACAGTCATATAAAACTACTTTCCCTAACTTCCCAGGCAGCAATGTGTCACCAGGGGGCTAAGTTTTGACCCAATAAGAGTGAAGCAGTTGGGTTTTCCTTTAAGGTGGGCCGTGCCCTCCCTCTATCCCACCATGTTTGTAACACAAAACCATGAGGGTTCCTGCCCTCATAGAACTTATGTCTGGTTAGGGGGAAAAGACAGCAAATAAACTTAAATAAATACACAGTATGTCAGATGGCATGATGTGGAGTGGAGATAAAGAAAGCAAAATCAAGGAAATGGGGAATAGAGCATAAGGGAGAATTCTGCTCTTTGTTATATAATGTCAAAGAAGGCTTTACTGATAAAGTAGTATTTGAGCAAAATGTTGCATCAGTTTGGATTAGGTTTCCTTGCATATGAATTAACCCCAAACAACATTGACTTAAACAAGATAGAAACGTATTTTTCTGAAATAAACAAAACCTTCACATCAGGCTGGGGATGGCAACAAGACTTTATGAGGTAGCTTCCAACTCCACACCCCGTTGCAGTGTGCTCCTGGCCTGAGGAGTTGCCATCTGCTTACCTTCTAGGCCACAGCAGACATGTGGCCCCCTTAAACTACCACTAATCATTCCGTTTGCCCTGGATTTTATACATTATTACTTTACTTTTCACTGTCACTTCAGCCAAGAGAAAGGTTTTAAGAGCCGACTTTCCCACTATCTGTACAATCTTGGGCAGCTCATTTTAGTTCTCTGAGCCCCTGGACTTCATTTTTATAATAAAGGAATTGGAGTAGACCTTTCTTCAGCTCAAAAACTGAGTAGTTCTTTTTTTCTAAGATTTTATTTATTTATTTGTCAGAGAGTGAGACAGCATAAGCTGGGGGAAGGGGCAGAGGGAGAAGGAGAAGCAGGCTCCCCACTGAGCAGGGAGCCCAATGTGGGGCTCGATCCCGGAACCCTGGGATCATAACCTGAGCCGAAGGCAGACGCTTAACTGACTGAGCTACCCAGGCATCCCAAGAACTGAGTGGTACTAAAATAAACATCTAATTTCTTAATTTTCCATCTAATTTTTCATATATAAACATGAAACTTAATATGACCAGCTATAATCAAACAATTCAGTTAATGTTCATTTAAGTTCATTTTTTTTCTTTTTTTTTTGCCTTAACATTTATTTTCAAAACCCTATTTACTTCTTGGCAAGTTTAAAAACTTCACATCAGCAGCACATATTGTTTTAAGGTGTTTTGTTGTGGTGGTTTTTTAATACACCTGCCCAGCATCCATCTCAGGGATATTCCTTGAGACCAGAAGTGGGGTGGTAGGATGAATTTAGGTAGGTGTACTTTTTAAAATCTACAGAAGACATTCCGATGTGCACTTCTGGGTATAAGAACCACTCCTGCATGGCATTCCTTCTAGTGTCCGTAATCTCCCTTTGGAATAAGCTTCCAGAATATCCTGTTTTAAGGTCCCATCACCCTGCGTGATCCTGTCCTCTAAGTTAGCAAGAACATGAAGCCAAAAGGTTGCATTTAGGATGAGATGATAAATGTTCTCATTGATTGATCATTGGTTTTGATTATTAAGAATAAATGACAAAAAATTTTAAGCAAATTTTTATATTGCCAATAGAAGGAAAATTTATGAAAGTCTTCTGTGCAGTTACTTTCTGCTTGAACTTTTTCCTGATAAAAGACCTGAAGTCAAAGATGTGAATGAGTAACTTTGTAAAACAGTAGTTGGCCTGTGTGGATATGAGGAGACCTCAGCTTACTGCCCTGTGTCTCTGGGAGTGTCTTCTCTAAGGTGAGGCTGCCTTGAGCCCATGTCCCAGGACACATGGCTCTACTATGGGGCCGTGTAGTCCAAGTAAAAGCTTCCTGCCTGTTCTTCCCATTTCCATACCAATGCTATTTTTAAAATTAACTTACAAGTTTTGAAAGTGAACATAAACAAAACTGCTAAAATAAGCGTATTGCTTACAGAGGGGAATTAATGGGCTTTATGGTATCACCTGATAATCTGTCAACATTTCCATGTTTCCAGGAGGAAGGTAGATGAAATCATTGAGTTTGATCATTCATTTGTTCATTGATTGCACAGATATTTAGTAGTTGCCAGCTATTTGCCAAGCACTGTTCTAAGAGTCAGGGCTCCAGCAATTAACAAAGCAGACAGGAGTCTCTGCTGTGATGGCACTTACTTCTGCAGAGACGGGAAGGAGGGAGCAGTTGGGGAAAACCAGGTGCTAAGGGCTCTTGCTTGGGCTGTACTGCAGACCTGTAATTGATCTCATCTATTTCACAGCACACTTTTTAAAAAATTGTACAGTTTCTTTTTACACAGTTTTGCTCACAAAGTTAAACTGATTTTATTCTACAGTACAGACTCCCTCTAGAGCTTAGATCAAGATATTTTAATTAGTTATAACTTTAACACTGACCCATTTTTTCACACACAAAAAGAGGAGGGAAAGGTTATGTACAAGAAACTAACCCCCCAAAATTCCCTAAAGCATATTAATAACTTTCTCAGAAAATACCCTGGAACATCAGTTAGCACTGTAGCCGACACATAATAGATTAATCAAATTATCAGGAGAATTGCAACCATTTAGTAAATAAACCTCACCATTAAAAAGCCAACTTGGACTTTTTTATTAAAAACAAAGGCTTTTCTCAGAGGATTTTTTTCATGTTTCTTTAAACAAAAAAGGTGTAAAAAAAAAAAACAAAACTCAGAGCTGAACATCTCTTTTCTCATACTCTGTTATGTCACCATTTCTTGTTAAGAAGCTTGTGAGTTCAGTGACCATGAAGGAAGGCAAGAGGCTTTGCTCTCTCCAAACAAATGACAAGTGGAGGAGGAAAGTGATCAAGGAAATGAGGAAGTCGAATAACCTTTCTTTAGGAAGTCTAAATGTTAAAAATGAACTTTCCGGGTTCCTTCTACCACAGTTTCCTTCATCATTTGAGCCTTGATTGTGATTTTCTGCCTGGTTCCAAACACCTCTCAAAGCAAAGTACCTGATGATGAAAAGAACAGACTTACAGTTTTTGTCATTTTGAAATGCAAGTTCAACAATTGACCAGTCCTTAGGATGACTCTTAAGACCAAAAAATAGTTTTTTATGCTTGACAAGGGACAGGTCCTTGGCCAGTCAGTTGAGCTCCTCCTCCTTCTGGTTCACCTGCTATTCCTCTTTTTCAGTCCTGCAGAGCAGACAACTCCTACCCTGCACTTGCCTGGAGCATACAGGGCCCATACTTAGGACTTACTATTGTGCCCTCACACTGACAGATTCATATGGACAAATATTAAGTTGAGGCACATTATTTTTTAATGTTGTTAGTCACGTATTAGGGTAAATCAGAGCCTTGTTTCACAGACGTATTTTTCCGTGGCTGGATTTCTCATTCAATTTTTAAAGATGAGACCCTATTAAAACATCTGTAGTGTTGACTGTGGCAGAATTTGTTTTTTGGCCTTTGAAATTTTTTCATGTATGTTTTAAGTATGGAGATGACCTAAGTTTTATTGGAGGCATGTAACTATGCATTTTTATTTGCTAAATAGGCTCACACTATATATTATAGCACAATTATTGCAGTCTCATTACAAACTTTAGAGACATTTTAATGATTAAATGATCCTTCATCATATAGATGTGCCATAATTACCTATGATAGTAACTTGACTAAAATGCTTGCATTTTTTGGCCTATCATAAAAAATATGAATACATTTTTCATATAGTTTTATCCTCCTATCTGATTTTTTCCCTATGATTATCCTGCTAGAATGGTTCAGTAAATACCAGAGGGTTCAATTTATTTATTTATTTATTTATTTTTAAGATTTTACTTATTTATTTGACAGAGAGAGATCACAAGTAGGTAGAGAGAGAGAGAGGAGGAAGCAGGCTCCCTGCTGAGCAGAGAGCCCGATGCGGGGCTCAATCCCAGGACCCTGAGATCATGACCTGAGCCGAAGGCAGCGGCTTAACCCACTGAGCCACCCAGGCGCCCCCAGAGGGTTCAATTTAAAAAGAGTTTTAACTACTAATGCCAAGGAGGAGGAGGAGGAGGGGGAGGGGGGAAGGGGGGGTAGGGGGAGGAGGAGGAGGAGGGGTAGCAGGAGGAGGGGGAGGAGGAGGAGGAGAAGAAAATGGTTTGCAATACAGGATGCAATGTGTCATCCCAAAGTTTCTTTTCTTCTTGCAATTCTAATGTTTCACATGTAACCAAATACAGAAAGTAGTGGTAAGCCCAAGTACTGAGGTCTGCACTGCCACTCACTCAATGGGACAAATAACTCACATTCTTGATGCTTCCATTTCCTCATTAGTTAGATGGTAATAATAATAGTCTCTGCCTCTTTGTGTTGCTGTGACAATTAAATGGATTAACTGACGTAAATCAAGTCTTGGAACCATGCCTAACACAGAGAAATGTTCACTAAATCTTTATAACAGTAACAGCAGCAACACCTAAGAGAATATTTCCTAATTTTACATTGTCAAAAGTTACTCTTGGTTTTCTATTCCCATGGCATCTCAAACTCCAGAGCAGCTCAAATTCCTTGTGTTAGTCTGTTCTGTGCCTGCAAATACATGCATGGAATGTGCTCTTTTTACAATCCCTGGAATTCTTAGAATTTCAGTGATACGCACAGATCACACAGCATGTGCCTAGATCCTTAACTCAGTCAGTGGCAGATTCTTCTGAGCAAAATGTCTTCCATAGGTGGTTGGCAGTGGTGGGGAAGGGGCTGGCGGGTTATAGTTTTCACCTTCAAGAACAAAAGTTATTAGGGTGCCTGAGTGGCTCAGTCATTAAGCGCCTGCCTTCAGCTCAGGTCATGATTCCAGGGTCTTGGGATCACTCCCTGCTCAGCAGGAAGCCTGCCTCTCCCTCTGCCCCCCGCACCCCGCCGCTTGTCTTCCCTCTCTCACTGTGTCTCTCTCTGTCAAATAAATAAATAAAATCTTTTTAAAAAGGAAAAAGAACAAAAGCTATCATGAAGAAATCACTAAAATAGAGCAGCAAAGTGTGGTGTGAAAAATGCATATCTCCAGTGGAAAGAGAAAGCTGGCCACCTCAGTCAACATCTCAGATTGTTGGCCATTTGCCTACTGTAGCTGCATGTCATGAGGGAGGCTGCAGGTGGGTCTCTCCAAGCACATCAGCTTCATTTACCAGAGTAAGACTTTTAGTCCTATTTGGACTAAATAGGACTAAAAGTCCGCAGAGTTTGGCTGAACCTCATGGAATCAGGAACAGCCCTTAATTAGAAAGTGCAGGTCTAGGTGACCCCCTGGCCCATTTCCACTAAACCTATAGCTGATCTGGGCCTCTTAGCATGCCAATGGCAAAAATGGGAAGGTAGAACCAGAAGAAAAGTATATAAAGAGAGGAGTTACATCAGTCAGGTTTCTGAAGCAGGGTTTCTCAGGTCCAGCTTTGCTAACATTTTGGGCCAGATAACTCTTTTTCATGGCAGGCTGTCCTGTGCATTTAAAGAGGGTTAGTCACAATCCTGGCCTCTACCTATTAGATTCCAGTAGCATACACCCTCACCCCCAGCATGACAACCAGAAGTGTCTCCAGAAACTGGCTCCTGGTAAGGACCACTGCTTTAAACTACAACTGTAATAGCATGTCTCCTTGTATCCTTGGCCTTGGATGACTGAGGTCCTACTCCTCCTCAGAGAGTTATGATGAAAGGAGTACTGAGTACCATCTCAGAGTCAGCCGCTGAACTTGACACAATCTGAGATGGATACTCAGAGCATAAAAATAAAACTATCTCTTCTACCAACCCAATAAGGCCAAGGCTCAAATGATGTGTTTCTAAAAAGCTCAATTCCAGCTAAGGCAAAGAAAGTGACCTCCTTCCTTTTCTCAAATTTCATACATCTGTACTAAAATTGATAACATCAATAAGGTAGCAGGTTTTAAAATTTCATCTAGTTTTCCTACAGTAATTTATGTAATGAAAATGTATAGCCTTCAAGGTACATCTTCAAGACTATATCATTAATCCCCTTTAAAAACATGCATTCCTTTAAAAAAAAAAAAGAAAAAAATATATATACACATACACACACTCTATAGTGCTAGTAGTCTACAGTTACTGCACTACTCTTTTCTAACAATTTTGTTCTCTCATAAACTTCATGTGGTATTTTCATGTTCTGTGCACAAGTTTAGTCCTTTGTACTTCTTTGGTATATATTATTAATAATTAGTTTATATTTTGAAGTTTATGGTTAATGACAGTCCTGTTTATTTCTATAGAGATTAAATCATCACAAAAATATACTTTCTGTGTACGTAGCTGTTGTAGTTTCTGGTATCTGAATTTTAAGTGATTTGCATTATGTAGTCTCCTTTAATATAAGCTGACAGAAATGGAATCAGCTGCATATTACCTTTTACCTTAGAATATTTCTCCTTTGTGGGGAGACACAGTCAGTGGGAGGCTCAATGGGACATAGTCAATGGGAGGCTCAGTCAGTTCAGCGTCTGCCTTCGACTCAGGTCATGATCCCGGGGTCCTGGAATTGAGTTCTGCATCAGGCTCCCTGCTTGACAGGAGGCCTGCTTCTCCCTCACCCACTCCCCCTGCTTGTGTTCCCTCTCTGGCTTTCTCTCTCTCTCTGTCAAATAAATAATTAAAATCTGAAAAAATATATATATATTTATCCTTTGCATAAACTACTGAATTGAATTTAGAATTCCCAAATTATCACTGAACCTAAGACGCTGTGTCCTTATTTTAACACCATGAAATGTTGCCAAATAACTGCTCTTGTATTTGTTTTAATATTAAGAGAGAATGAAGTCTGGGTATGAGATTTTTTTTAGCTAATTAGCTAATTAGTTTGAAATCTCTCTGCTTTTTCGGTGTGTTTATTTTTCCTGTCTACTCTTATGAAAAATAATCACATGCAAAAAGATTCCCTTTATGAAATACATAACAGCATATATTTGTATTTTCAGATGTTCTCTTGCTATTTATCTAAATATTTCTTTTTTAAAAAAGATTTATTCAAGAGACAGAGAGAAAGAGTGAACACAAGTCGGGGGAGGGGCAGATGGAGAGAGAGACTTCCAGCAGACTCCCTGCTGAGCACGGAGCCCAGTGCAGGGCTTAATCCCAGACCCTGAGATCATGACCTCAGCCAAAATCAAGAGTTGGATGCTCAACTGACTGAGCCACCCAGGTGCCTAATATTTCTTTCATAAATAATCTTGGCAAATATCTCAATGAACTCTGTAGTTCATATTTTTTAAAAAAAATTTGCCTTGCTATCTTTGATTTTCATGAACGTATAAAAGTTCTACAGAGAAATGCAATGGAATAGTTCATTAGTAATCATCAGATTCAGGCAACTTTCACATAACAACAATGTTAATAAAAGCTAGTTTTTACTGAGTGTTTACTTCGCTCTGTACTAAATGTAACTATTTGCTAAATTATTTTCAAAGTTATCTTTATGTAATCCTCATAAAGATATGAGTTTATTGAATATTTATGCTTATAATTGTCCCTATATTACTTTTTTAAATTGCTTGTTATCCTAGTTTCTTGGTCAGTCGCTATCTTGGGTATATTTTGTAGTGGAAAACTGTGTTGTCTGACAATAAATATTAATGGTTCGGAACTTTGCTAGACTTGATGGCTCAAATATTAACAATAATGATATCCAGGCTCACCCAACCTGGTTGTTGCAGGAAGCACTGGATGCGGTGCATAAACAATGAATTCTGGAACACTGGAAAGAAATTTTAAAAAATAAATAATTTTTAAAAACAACAACAAAAAAAAGAAATCAGTAAATAAGTAAAAATTCAAGTGCAAAAGAATAATAATGATGATATCCTTAAGAAGTAGAGAAAGACAGGGAGAGGAGAGAAAGAGAAAGAATATGACACTATAATCTCTGTCTCCAGGCCTCTGGTTGAGGCCATATAACGTAGAAACATAAAACAACTAAGATGAAAGTATCAGATGACATGAAATCAAGCATAGATTTTGTGGTGGTGTATTACAGGAATTCAAAGTTCAGAAAGGTCATTAAGACCTGAGGTTAATTAGAAAAGCTCTGTGGACAGTGGATTCTTATCTCAACCTCAAAGGAGGTTAAGATTTGGTTTGGTCTTGGGCAGTTGGTGAGTAGCCAGTGATGAATGGGTGACATTCCATCCAGTTGAAGGACAAGCATAAGAAAGCTTTGAAATAAATAAATAAATAAATAAATAAATAAATATAAAGAAAGAAAGAAAGCTTTGAGATGAGAAAAAGCTTCCAGTATAACAAATACAACTGATCCAAGGATTTGAATCTTTCCTGAAATACTCACATGATTTTTACACAATTTTAGGAGAAGGACATAGGTTGTATTCATACTCCTTCTGATCTAATATAAAAGCATGAGGATATTTCTGGGGTTGGAAGGAGCCCAAAACTTCTGATAAGAGAAGTCAATATACCAGTGTTTGTTTGGTACTGTGCAACCCATGTTTTCAGAGATATAAGAGAGCTAAAAAGGTGGGGTTTTGCCTAGTTATTTCCTTAGTTAAAAATGTATTATACCATACTTTGCCCTATAAAAGAAGATTACAACAGAAACTATTAGTAAACTGGTATATATTTTACTTGTTGGTAGTAAATATTTCTGGATGCCTTTCTGACTATGGCATCCTTCATTTCAGTGTTTCTCAACCCCTTTTTTCCCCTGCCTTTTTCTATTTTTTCTTACCTTCACTCTAGGATGCTAGTCAGATATACTCCCATAATCTCTCATTACACAGAATGGGGATGGGAGGGCGGGTGATCCTGGGGAAGATTTGTATCAGAATCCAGGAGAGGGACATGGGGACATGGCTGTGTATGGTTTGAACATTCCCCAGGAAAGTATTGGTTACTCCTCTTCCCTGTGCCTTTTGCCATATGACAGTTCTTCTAAGTATTTTAAATTCTATACCTAGGTTGATATTTTTCTGGAATATTATTAATGCATTAGGTTACTGGGGCGCCAGCTTGGTTCAGTGGGTTAAGCTGCTGCCTTCGGCGCAGGTCATGATCTCAGGGTCCAGGGATCGAGTCCCGCATCGGGCTCTCTGCTCAGCAGGGAGCCTGCTTCCCTCTCTCTCTCTCTCTTATATCCCTGTCTGTCTACTTGTGATCTCGTTCTGTCAAATAAATAAATAAAATCTTTTAAAAAGAATACATTAGGTTACTAATTAGAGTAAATTATCTTCAGTAACTTAATTTGAGAGATTTTTTAAATCTGTCTTTCTCTCTTTTAAATTTTATTTTCTAGATCCCCAAATCCAGGAGTGAGGGAGCTCTTCAGGCTCACAGAGTTCCACAACCAGAGCTCTGTGATGGCGTCCCTCAGGTCAGCCTGCGGCTAAGTTGTAGAAAACCCTGCTGGGATGACATGAATTCAGCAGAGGATGCTAATGTTGCAAAGCTGGTATCCAGGTTGGCGTGTTTCTTTTATTTACATGTTATATGTCATATTGTCTGCTCTGATGTTTAGGCTCACATGTTTTTGCCTAATAGTTCTTATCACTAGAAATGTTTGTGGTTTATTATATATATTTTTTGTTTGTATTTTAAGACAAATTATTTAGTCAATTGGATTATAGTAGGCTCAGGGTTAAAAACTGGATGAGTTACTTTTGGGTTGCTTTTTCATAATATGTTCAGTGGTCAATATTATTTGCAATTAAAATGGACATCTGAGTTGTTACTAGGACCAACAGTCACTAATAAATTTTGCATATAGCCTTTTAGCTATTATGTTGCAAATTATATGAAAACAAACCTCTTTGTATACTTGAAGAAGGCATGCAGTTTTCTTAAAAGAGGTGAAATTGGATCTGAATCTTATTTACTCCTAGCATAGATAATTTTTCCTTCTAAGAATTTTTAATCTTTTGTTATAACTTAAAACATATTTCCATTCCAAAAAAATCCATTACAAGACAGAGAAAATTGAAAAGTATTTACAACATTAAACAAATAATACAGCTAAAGAGCTTACCACTTTAGATGCATTATGAAAGAGGGAATTTGTATAAAAGATGAAGAGAATTTAAATAAGAAGAAAAAGAAGGCCCTAACAGGAAGCACGAGAGAAGTATTTGGGAAATAACAAACGGGTGTCATACGGGAAATTGGTTGGAGATAAGGCTGGGAAAATAGAGTGGGGCCAAGTCAGAGACGACCTTGAATGCCAACCTGAAATATTTTCACATTTAATCTTTCCTTCACTGAACAATTGCTCAACACCTAACCTCTGGTTCCAGGAACTGCTCTAGGACAAGGGATGCAGCATTGAACAAAGCCAACCAGGGCCCTGTGTTTGGGGGTGCAGGCGGGGGATTGGAAAACACTTAGGAAAAACAAAAAAGCCTGTGAAGATCATTTCAGCTCTAATAAGTGGGCATATTAAGAAACTAATCAGGTGAATGTCACAGACTCAGGCAGAGACAGTTTGAGTAGGCAGGGAAAGCCTAAGTTGATATGTGAAATAGGAGGAGAAAGTGTGTGAGGGTCAAGGAAATGTGCATTTCTATGCAAAAGAACCAATCAAGGGGGACGCTTGGGTTGCCCAGTTGGTTAAGTGTCACCTTCAGCTCAGGTCATGATCCCAGAGTCCCAGGATCAGATGGAGCTCTGTATCAGGCTCCCTGCTCAGCGGGGAGTCTGCTTCTCCTCCTCCCAGTCCTGTGCTCATGTGCTCAAGCTCTCTCTCTCAAATAAATAAATAAAATCTTAAAAAAAAAAAAAAAAAAAAAGGCAGTGAGCAAGGAAACCCCTGGCCTTCATCCTACAGGTAATGGGAAGCCAGTAAAAGTTTCAGCTAGGTGGGATAGGTGATAGGAACCATGGTAATTCGGACAGGGAGAGTTTGGAGGAAGTTATAGTATTGTTTCCTTCAATAGTCATTAATCTTTACAGAGGTCTATTTATGTGGCGTTTCCTTGCCAGGTGCTGGCAGTTCAGACAATGAGAGACTTAAGTCCTGCACTTGGGAAGACAGAGGAAAAGTGAATAAAAATTGGTATGATTAGTAAGCACACATACACTAGGTGCCCATCACTGTCCAAGCAGTGGGAAACGGGCTGGTGATTAAGTCATAAGATTCTGGTGTTTTTAAAGAGCTTCTAATACAGGACATAGGGTGCCGTGTGAGGCGAGAGGAAGAGCACATTGGGAGAAGAGAGTCAGAGAGGTTTCAGAAAGAGGACGACTTGTGAACTGGCAGTAGTAGGAAAAGTAGAAATCTACTGGGGAGGGGACTTGAGGATAAGGATGCTCCTGGAAGAAAAAAGGCATGTGCTGGGGCATGCAAGGTGGGGAGGACGGCCAGGAGGAGAACCTCAGGTGCAGCTGCAGATTCTGGACCCCTGGAGTTTAGGAGGTAGGCAAGCCTAGAGGAGGGCTAAGATACTGAGCTGAATAGATAAAATCGTGAAAAACTATCCCCCGTACGCAAGAATTTGGATTTTTCTCTTGAAAATGACAGAATGTGATTGCAGGAATATAAGGCAGCAAAAGATCTAAGCAGACGTGGATTTATAAAAGCTGGTGTGGCACCAGTGCAGAAGGAGAGGTTGGGGTGCTGGGGGGAGATGAGTGAAAAGACCACACCCCCGATCCACTACCACCTGTCAGCCTCTGAGAGAGGCCGGATGGACAAGTGTGTGCTTTGAGGAAGGGCAGAGAACAGGCTGTTGCTTCCAGGAGTGGACTTGGACCAGAAGGGGTTGGGATTGTTTTTTTGTGTGTTTGACTCCAATTGGGGTATTATAATAATGAGTGAAATGGAATGTAGGCAGATTGTGTGTGTAATACACAGAGTCCATGGAGGAAAAGAGACTGGTTTATAAGCTGGGAGGTCATGGAACAAGGTGTTCAGAGGGAATTTGGAAGCCGGGGGTAACCCTCCCACCCAGGAAAGCAGGCTGTGCCCCTGGTGGGCAGCTGTGTTGGAGCAGGGAGGGGAGGGCAGTGTGCAGCCCTCACCGCTGAGGGGTAAGGGTGACACCCATGGAGGAACTGGCCTGGGGCAGTGTGAAAGTTCCGAAAAGAAGAAGGGACACAGAAACATTGGCCCTTTTCAAAGTTTTCTTCTCTAGTTTAAATATCAAGGCCAAGTGTCTGGGTGAGAAGCACTAGTGTAGATGTTATCTTCCCAAATTACTTGGCAGAGAATTATGCCAGGAATGCCATATGTAAAGCAATGAAAAGAAAAATTCAAATTTTAGTAGTTTATATCATCATTTTTATTCATCCAGTCAGAAAATGAAAGGGAAAAAAAAAAAGTTTCTTGCTCCTAAAGGTAACAAGAGAAGAGCTTCCTGTTTGGAGAATGAATTTGTATTTCTGAGATACAAATCAAGAAGTGAGATTATGGAGAGATGGCACAGCTAACGTTGCTCTGGCAACTCTTTGTTCCGCCAGTCAGCATATCTCCAGTTGAAACAAATGTGTGTTAATGTTTATGAATTTTTTATATACTTTCTAAGTTCATAAAGGATGGCCTTGAAGACTTACTCCTGCACACTTGGCAACCTTAGAGATTTAGGTAGAAACCGTGCTGCTCACCGTCACGCAGTAGGATCTCATCCAAGTTCTGTAGTGTCCATGCAGAGAGTTTACTTTTTACATACCATTTAATAGATTGTGAAGAAAATTGTCACAAAATAGGTGGAGATAATTAAAATAAATTTAATTGAAAATAAACTTTAAATCCTTTATATATCTTGAAGTAACAGAATGAATATTAGGCCAATTTTCATTAAATAAACTTATGAGGTGGTTTTCATTTGCAGTTACTTTCTAGAACAAGTTACTATTTAGTTCATAAATTTTAAATAAATTAGAAGTGTGTGTGTGTTTCTACTTTTTTCCTTAACAGTTCATTAGTTGCACCAGTCTTAAAACAAAAAGGTTGGCAATGTATATTAAATATAAGCCCATTATCTAATACAAGTTTTTTTTTAAAGATTTTATTTATTTATTTGAGAGAAAGAGAGCACAGAGGGAGAGTGAGAGGGAGAAGCAGGCTCCTCACTAAGCAGAGAGCCCAGCGTGGGGCTCAGTGCCAGGACCCTGGGATCATGACCTGAGCTAAAGGCAGATGCTTAACCGACTGAGCCACCCAGGTGCCCCTAATACAAACTTTATTTTGGCTTACCAACTTTTTTTTTTGCAGAATTGTCGAGAAATATTTAGCTGGGCTTTTTCTTGTTTTTGTCTTTTATTTTTTAGTTGCTCTTTGAAAAAGGAAAAAAAAAATAATTCAACAAAAATCTATTCTTGTTTGACCCATGATCTGATGAGTTTCGTTTACTTTACAAAACAAAAAAACATTCTCTTTGCACTTTAAAATCAGTGTGCCACGTTTATACTCATGGTTTGGTTTTCAGCAGAGTTACCCTATCAGTTAACAACCAAGAAAGAACCTTTGGTACTGAGATTTCCAGAATGGTGAATTGTCCCGTGAATTTTTAAACAACAGGTTAAAGCTGATTTCTCAGGCTTTTGAGGAGCGGTTTTTGGCCAACAGTGTTCTTTGATAACTTTGAATATTTAGAGTTGAAGCCTTGTCCAGTATTTTTGCCCCAGGTTGTCTCACTTTGGTCTTTTTCTCCTTTGTTTCAATTCTTCTGGGGCGTCTCATTTCTTCTTAAGATGTAGTAGAAATACAGGGCACCTGGGTGGCTCTGTCGTCAGGCGTCTGCCTTCAGCTCAGGTCATGATCCCAGGGTCCTGGGATCGAGCCCCACATCGGGCTCCTTGCTCGGCAGGAAGCCTGCTTCTCCTTCTCCCACTCCCCCTGCTTGTATTCCCTCTCTCGCTGTGTTTCTTTCTCTGTCAAATAAATAAATTTTTTAAAAAAAAGATGTAGTAGAAATATGAATTGTTTTTCTAATCTTCAGATAGTGGCAACAAAAATAAAAGCAAAGAGAGTAACACACTTAAAATGTGATGTTTTGTGAGTCAAGAGAAGAGCCCAATATCACTTACTGCTTATTGGCTAATTTCTAGCTTGGAACATTATTTATTCAGATGAATATCATTTTTTTCTGTATTTCTATAATTGTCAAAAATGGCATTGAGGATATAATCATATAAACAACAATCATTTTTCTAATCCTCATAGAATTTCTCACAATTAGAGTGATTCAGTGAAAAACGCTTAAGGATAAGTAACTCTTGATTTTGTTAGAGTTCAGTGGAATGCTCTATTTAATACTGAATTCTAAGCCAAAGACAGAGTACTTAATTCAGTGAAAGCATTAGCTTTCTAAAACTCACAGCAGCAGTTACTAAAATACTGTTAAGAATTCTTTTTTGGGGGCGCCTGGGTGGCTCAATGGGTTAAGCCGCTGCCTTCGGCTCAGGTCATGATCTCAGGGTCCTGGGATCGAGTCCCGCATCGGGCTCTCTGCTCAGCGGGGGGCCTGCGTCCCTTCCCCTCTCTCTGTGATCTCTTCCCTTCCTCTCTCCTACTGTGATCTCTCTCTGTCAAATAAATAAATAAAATATTAAAAAAAAAAAAAGAATTCTTTTTTGTAGGGATGCCTGGGTGGCTTGTTAGGTTGAGCATCCGACTCTTGATTTCTGCTCAGTCATGATCTCAGCGTTGTGAGATCAAGCCCCACATCAGGCTCTATGCTATAGAGCCTACTTGGGATTCTCTCTCTCCCTCTGCTCCTCCCTGTACCCTCTCTCTCCTTCTCTTAAAAAATTTAAAAAAAAAAAAAGTTTTTTTATAATTAAGATGTGTGTATTACTAAAATTCACAGTAGACTGAAAAGCATAATTTCTGATCTGGCATGCCAACTTCAAAGGAGCCCATGCCTGTCCTTCTCCACAGTGTAAGTACAGTGTACAAGTTCAGTGGGTTAGAGGCACTCACAGAAATGAGAAGGTTATTGAGCAAGTACATCCCTTAAGCATGGCTGGCACATTCCAGTTCCTTTTGGTGTACCTGATACTCTCATTCCTTTTAAAGATGCTGAGGAAGAAAAACTGTAAACATTAACTAGTATGTTAAGAAATAGGCCACTTAAAAAATTTCCTGGAAGGGAAAGCTACATATCCATGCTCTAAAAGTAAAAGGTTCTATTATAGGTAATGTTTGAGATGTTAAAAGAATTTGAAGCTTCAGGGATAGCCGTCTTACTATCTGTTTCAACATGTACAATAGTTAAGTGATCCTTTCGAGTGTTTCTAGCACTATACTTATTACTTTCAGAATCTTTTTAATTTTAGAATTTAAATAAAGAAAAGAATTAATATTTTTAGGTTTTTAGTTGTTAAATAGTATGTACTGTAATGGTCTTTTTGAAAGGCAGTGTATTTCTTTAAATGTGTGATTTTCTTAAAGGCAAAAGGAAAATCTCTAGGTTCATTCTCTAAAGTCAGAGTGGAGACTCAAGAAACCAAGTATTACATGATTAGAATTATCAAAAGTCCAGAAAAGGCAAGTTTTTTAAAAAACAGCAAGTTGATTGTGATTGTCTGGTTCTGGGGCTGGGGGAACAGGGAGGGACAGAGATTAATGTAAATGCCCTGAAGGACCTTATTTGGTGGGATGAAAATGTAAGTTACTAAAAAAATCACTGAACCATAGTCTTGAAAAATATGGATCTCAATAACACTGTTTTAAAAATACAAATACCAGAAAACCAAACAATTGCTGGGGCAAGAAATGAATATAATCTAACAAGAATATCACTTGATTGCAAATTATGCAACTATTGTTATAAGTAAATGCTACAAAAGAGAAAGTTATGTTTGTTAATCTTAAAATAACTTGTTCCTTCATACTTTTCACTGACTATAACAGAGTCTGGTGGCAGGAATAAAGATTAGGTCCTCTTGAACAGAACGTTGATTCATAAGGAGGGAGAAGAAGATGGAGATAAAGCTATTTGAATGGTTGGAATCTGGAAGAATTCTAAGGTGTGATTTGCTGTAATCAAAAGTTATTGAAATGATCAGTATTTCAGGGAGACATAGAAGCAGAAAGAAAAAAGCTCCACCATCTTGGGAGTTTCACCAAAAAAAGTCATAGGTCCATTTTCAGAAGCAGAAAAATTACCCAGTGTGCTTCTATGTCAACAGACGTTCATGGTCTCCTTCCCCATGGTGGGTGTCCTACAGACATGTCTATAGGACAGATTCTCCATTCATCTACAATGAGAGTTTTGCCCTGGTTCTTGCATAAAGTGAGAAACAATTAAGAGTGATTAAAATGCTTTCATTTTCTGCAACCAGAATAAATAAAGTTACCACTTTACCAATTATTTATTTAAAATAATATGATAAAGCAGGTAGAGCTAAAGAAAGTAGCTGTGTTGCCGAGTTATTTTTAACTTGATAGATAAGTAAGGTAGGCTACAATATGTCACTTTTAAATGTATATTAAAGACAAATCTTTTCTTGAGAGAATATTTCTGCCTGAGAGAGTTGTTCTACTCTAAAGTGCTTTCTTGTCCATTTATTCTGTTTTCAGTACTTCTGAATTGCATAGTGAATACATTCTTCTTAGAAAAATTTAAAACCTCACCAATAAGGCTTAAGCTCCCACTGAATCACTTGCTGCATAATTCTAACTCCTTCCTCTCTCTTCTTGGGGTAAAGGACTATTATAGATTTGGTTTTGTATTCTTCCAGACTTCTTTCAATGTATTTACACGGGAATATATTTTTACATACTTTCCACTTTTTAAAAAGCAGTCTTCATCATACTGAATGTATTGTGGTGCTTCACCTATCCTTGAAAATTTCCTATTTTTTCGTTATTTTTACATCTAACAAAGGAAAAAATTAAAAAGAGGGTAAGAAACGATTCCAGTGGGATGATTTTAACAGACAAAATGTCCCTGGGGTTTCTTCTTTGCTTGCTTTCTTCCTCCTTACCCTGCCCCTACCCCATACACACACATACACACACACACACAGGCTTCCCCCTGTGATATTCTTGCCCTTTCCTTCCCACCTCCAAATTCAGTGACCTTCAGGTCTCCCTCTTTGGCCTCCTGCTCCCCTGTCTCCTGTCTCTTCCACAGTGAATCTAGGCACAGCATGGTAGTTTTCTTTCTTTCTTTCTTTCTTTCTTTTTTTTTTTTTAAGGTTTTATTTATTTATTTGACAGACAGAGATCATAAATAAGTAGGCAGAGAGGCAGGCAGAGAGAGAGGAGGAAGCAGGCTCCCCGCTGAGCAGAAAGCCTGATGCGGGGCTCGATCCCAGGACCCTGGGACCATGACCTGAGCCGAAGGCAGAGGCTTTAACCCACTGAGCCACCCAGGCGCCCCAGCATGGTAGTTTTCAAGTACAGTATCTCAGACCTGAACTCAGTTCTCAGATTCTGGTGCCTGTCAGCTACCTCTACCTCAGCCTTTACCATAAGCTTACCATACCAAACACAACTCCTCTCCTCTTTTCCTCTTCCTTGCTGTGGGTTTCATTCTCTCCAACACAAGATTCAAAATCTTTTCTATAATCAGTCACCAAATCTCATCAGTATTTCATTTTCAGTATCTCCAGCATTCCTTTCTCCATTATCCCCCCCATGAGCTCAGTTCTGAATTAGGCCTCCATCACCTTGTGCTTACATAATTACATTTTTCTGCATTTCACTAACCCGCTGGATTTATTCTCCACATAAGTTGGGCCTATTCCTCCATCTTCAACTTCTAACTCTATACAGTGTCTTCTATGCCTGTCTCTCCTATTCAGAACTCTCTACTGAGCCATACTAACACATCATTCTGACTCGCAGACTGGTCAACCTAATCCCTCTTGTACCTCAGACCCTTCCCTTGCTCCCTCTCCCATCATCTGCCCATAGCCAGCCAGTTCCCAAATACTTTTTTACTATCTTACTGTCTTTATTTTGCCTCATTACTACTCCACTCCTTAGCACCTCAGCAGACCCAGGAACTTTTAAAAAGGTCATACTCCTGCTCAGAACTACTGAGTGACTCACCTGTGCCTAGCCTACGAGAGACTCCTTGCTCCATCCTCTGCTTGTCTTTCCAGTTTTTTCTCCCTCAGCTCTATGCTTGCCTTTTTCTCATCCCTACAGACACCACATAACCCACACTTTCTGGGGCCATCTCAGTTCCAGACACTGGCATATTTCAGATACATTGCAGGTTTGGTGTCCAGATGACCACAATAAGGCACATATCTCAGTAAAGTGAGTCAAATAAATTTGTTTATTTCCCAGTGCATTTAAATTTATACTATAATCTATTAGGTATGCTATATAATATTATGTTTAAAACAATATATATAATTTTAACATTTAGCACTTTATTGCTAAAAAATGCTGACCATTATCTAAGCTTTCAGTGAGTCATCCTCACAGATCACATAACAAATATAACAATAATAATGAAAAAGTTTGAAATATTGTGAAATTACCAAAATGTGACCCGGAGATATGAAGTAAGCAACTACTGATGGAAAAATGGCACCAATAGACTTACTCAATGCAGAGTTGCCACAAACCTTCAATTTATAAAAAATGCAGTATCTTCAAAGTGTATAAAGTTAAACTCAAAAAAACAAGGTATGCCTATATTCTCTTTAAGATTAGACCCTGTATTTTGATTTAATAGTATTTTCTCTTGATATTTGCCTTAAAAATTATAGAGCAAAATTATAAAATAGGGAGCCCCCATCTCATTTCCCCCCACAGCAACAGTAAGTTGGTAGTTATCCATGGACAAAAGTGCCTCTGTGGGAGCTTCAGTATCTAAGTAGAAGGTTGCAAAACCCTAGTAGAGCCCAAGACTGAAGAAGTCCATTTTGAAAGAACATGGCTGCACCCAGGTGGTAGACTCACAAACTGTAGTTTTGTAAGCTACAGACCCAGAAAACAGCCCAGTCTACCTACAGGCCTGGCTCCAGCCACATTTGGCCCTACTGCTGTTGCTAGCACCATCTTCCAAGCAACCAAGGAGGGGCCACACCCACCCATATCAGTCCAGTGACCTCAGTTTCAGCTGTGGACCCTGAAGTGCTATATGACTAGGCTCCAGCCCCTCTCAGCCTTAGTCCAGAAATAATCCTTTCCTCCGGATTGACCCGGAGAGAGAAAGACCTGTCCCTGTCCCAGAGGCAGATCTTCCAACCTCAGTCTGACCGAGGATACTGAAGCTGTGCTGGCTCCAGCCTCTCTCAGTTGTGGTCTATGGGTACTCCTACCCTCCCAGGATGGGATGGGAGACACACTGCCCAGAGGCAGGCCTGTTGAAATGTTGTCTGACAATATCCTGCAGTGGCCTTGTGACCTAGCTCCAACCCCACTGGGCATTGTCCAAGGGAAGTCCTAACCACTTAGGAACCTGGTAGGAGACACACCCATCCATACCCCTGGAGGCAAGACTGCAGACTCAGTCCTGACTGTTGACCTTGAAGCAACCCAGTGATTCAGTTCCAGCCCCTGTCAGTAATTCAGTCCAGTTTTGCCGACCCAGGGAACTTCCCAGGGAGCTGGCAGGAATTCTCCCAGGAACCTGGCAGGAGCCACACTCATCTGCACACCTGGTAACAGGCCCACTATTTGCAGACCTGAAAGTCAACGCTTGTCTCAGGGCCAGCCCTACTGACCAAGGTTCTGAAGACAGTTCCATCACCCCAGGGATCAGGCCTGTCAACTGCAAACTCCTACCGCAGACCCAGCAGCAGCCACATGACCTGGCTCACCCCTGCTCAACTGAAATCCCAGAGGCAGTAGCATCAGCCCAGGGACCCAAAAGAAGAAATTTTTATGTGACAAAACCAGTCTGTAAAGACCAGAAGAGGTGCTTTCTCTTTCAGATGCAAGATACCAACACAAGGCTTCACAGGTCACAAAGAACTAAGCAAACATGATACCACAAAAAGGAAACTAATAAAGCTCCAGTAACCAAACCCAAATAGAGATCTTTAAATTTTCTGAAAATTTTTCAAAATAATCATCTTTAAAAAGTTCAAAGAGATGCAAGATAACACAGACAGTGAAATCAGGAAATTTATACCAAAAAAATCGAGTTTAATAAAGAATTAACCACAAGAAAGAATAACAGAAATCCTGAAGTTGAAGAATATTATAACAGAACTGAAATTTGAACAGAGAACAGTAGACTGGATCATGAGGAAAGAATCAGCAAATAAAGATATGTTATTTAGAATAATTACAGGAACAAAAACAAGAAAGGAAGGAAAAAGAATGATAAAAGTATGTGGCATCTATAGAATACCATCAAGTGAATGAATATATTTCAACTTGAGAGTCCCAGAAGGAGTGGAGAGACAAAAAGGGGAAGAAAACTTATTTAAAGAAATAATGGCTGAAAACTGCCCGAGTCTTAGAAAGGACATGGACATCATTCTGCATGAAGTGAAGAACTGCAATCAAGATAACTCAAACATTATACAAATCATCACAGTTAAAGACACAGTTGGGCACTGAGGTCACTTGGTCTGTTAAGTATGCAACACTTGATTTTGGTTCAGGTCATGATCAATGAGATCAAGCCCTGCATTGGGTTCTGTGCTGGGTGTGGAGCCTGGTTGGAATTCTCTCTCTCCCTCTGTTCCTCCCCCACCCACAATCACTCTCTTAAAAAAAAAAAAAAGAAAAAGTTTTTTAGAAAGTTAAAGACAAAGTTTTTAAAGCAGCAAGAGAAAAACAACTCATTACATATAAGAAAACCCCAACAAGTCTATGGAGTGGATTTTGCAAGAGAAACCTTGATGTAGGCCAGGAAGAAGTAGGGTGATATATTCAGTTTGAAAGAAAAAAATCTGCCAATCAAGAATACTATACCCAGCAAAGTTGTGTATGTTTTCTGAATCTGTACCTTTCAAAATTGAAGAGGAGATAAAGACATTCCCAGACAAACAAAATCTTAGGAAATTCATTATAACTAGATATGCCTTACAAGAAATGCAAAGGGGGAGTTATTCAAGTTGAAACAAATGGAAGCTAAGTAACAATATGAAAGTATAAAACTCACTAGTAAAGATAAATATATAGTCAAATTCGGAATAATCTAACACTATATTGGTAATATGTAAATCACTTAATTCTAGTATAAAATTTAAAAGACAGAAGTATAAAAACATAGCTATAATAATTTGTTAATGGATATATAATATTTTAAAAATGTGTGGAGAACCTGGGTGCTCAGTTGGTTAAACAGATGCCTTCAGCTCAGGTTATGATCTCAGGGTCCTGGGATCAAGCCCCACATCAGGCTCCCTGCTCAGTAGAGTGTCTGCTTCTCTCTCTGTCCCTGCCCCAACTTGTGCTTGTTTGCTCTCTCTCTAACAAATAAATCTTAAAAAAAAAAAAAAAGTGTGACATTAATAGCATAAAATGTTGGAGAGAGGGAGAAGTAAAATTGTAAAGTTTTTATATGCAATTAAAGTTATCAGCTTAAAATGACTGCTGTAACTATTTAGATGTTTTAGGTAAATCTCATGGTAACTGCAAAGAAAAAAACTTCTGGTAGCTACACAAAAGATGAAAAAGAAATCAAAGTACACCACTACAAAATATCAACAAATCACAAAGGAAGATTGCAGGCAAAAGGAAATAAAACAACCACAAAGCAGAAAACAATAAAATGACAGTAATACACCTTATTATTTACATTTATAATACACTTTAAATGTAAATGGATTAAATTTTTCAATTAGCAGACACATATCTGAATGGATAAAAATATAATTATAATATGTCACCTACAAGACATTCACTTTAAGGACACATAGGCTGAAAATGAAAGGATGGGAAAAGATATTCTATGTAAATAGTGAACAAAAGAGAGTGGGGTGACTATACTTACATCAGACAAAATAGACTTTCAATCAGAATCTGTTACAAGACAAAAAGAAGGTCACCATATGATGGTAAAGACTTTAATTCACTAAGATGATATAGTAATTATAAATATATATGTATCCATATATACCTAATTTTTTAAGCACCTAAATTTTTAAGCAGATATTTACAGAACTAAAGGGAGAAATAGAAAGCAATACAATAATAGGAGATTTTAGTACTCCACTTTTAACAATGAATAAATCATCCAGACCAAAAAATCAAAGGAAGACCAAACTTGAAAGACACTGTAGATCAAATGGACCTAATAGAACTGTCCAGAGCATTCCATTCAGTGGTCACAAAAAACACATTCTTTGGATAAAGAAGATGTGGTATGTATACACAATGGAATACTATGCAGCCATCAAAAGAAATGAAATCTTGCCATTTGCAATGACATGGATGGAACTAGAGGGTATCATGCTTAGCGAAATAAATTAATCAGAGAAAGACAACTATCATATGATCTCCCTGATATGAGGAAATGGAGATGCAACATGGGGGGGTTAAGGGGGTAGGAGAAGAATAAATGAAACAAGATGGGATTGGGAGAGAGACAAACCATAAGTGACTCTTAATCTTACAAAACAAACTGAGGGTTGCTGGGGGCGGGGGTTGGGAGAGGGTGGTGGGGTTATGGACATTGGGGAGGGTATGTGCTATGGTGAGTTCTGTGAAGTGTGTAAACCTGACGATTCACAGACCTGTACCCCTGGGGATAAAAATACATTATATGTTTATTTTAAAAATTAATTAATTTTAAAAAGGAAGAAAGAAAACGCATTCTTTTCAAACACACATGGAACATTCTCCAGGTTAAAACATATGTTAGACCACAAAACAAGTTTTATCAAACTTAAGGGTATTGAAACCTTAGGTGTCCTCACTAGATTGTATGAAACTATGAATTAATAATAGGGGGAAATTCACAAATATATGGAAATTAACACAATCCTAAAAACCAGTGGACAAAAGAAGAAATCAAAAAAAATTTCAAAGTATTTTAAGACAAATGAAAGTTGAAATACAACATTCCAAAACTCATGGAGTATGGCAAAAGCATTTCTTAAAGGGAAGTTTATAGTGATAAGTGACTATATAGAAAAAAAGAAAGCCTTCAAATAACTAACCTAACTTTACACCTCAAGGAATTAGAAAAAGAAGAAAACTAAGCTCAAAGTTAACAGAGAGAAAAAAATAATGATTAGCGCAAAGATAAATTCAATAGACACTAGAAAAAAAGTAGAAAAGATCAGCAAAACTAAAAGTTGATTTTTTGAAAAGATAAAAATGACAAACCTTTACATATACTAACCAAGAACAAAGAGAATTCAAATAGGTAAAACTCTAAATAAAAGAGGAGACATTACAATTGATTCCATAAAAATACAAGGGATCATGAGAGACTACAATGAACTATTATACACCAGCAAATTGGATATTTTAGAGAAATGGATAAATTTTAAAACCATGCAGTCTCCCAAGACTGAATCATGAAGAAATAGAAAATATGAACAAATCAATAATAAGTAAGGACATTAAAGCAGTAATTAAAAGCTTCTCAATAAACTGCAAGGACTGGATGATGTCATGGATAAATTCTACCAAACATTTTAAGAAGTAACTACAGTCCTTCACAGATTCTTCCAAAAAAATTGAAGAGAAAAGAATCCTTTTTTTTTTTTTTAAGATTTTATTCATTTATTTGACAGAGATCACAAGTAGGCAGAGAGGCAGGCAGAGAGAGAGAGGAGGAAGCAGGCTCCCCGCTGAGCAGAGAGCCTGATGAGGAGCTCGATCTCAGTACCCTGGGATCATGACCTGAGGCAAAGACAGAGACTTAACCCACTGAGCCACCCAGGCACCCCATGAAGAGAAAAGAATACTTCTATTCTCATTTTATGAGGCCTAAATTACCCTGATACCAAAGCTAGAGAAGGCTACTACAGAAAAGGAAATTGCAGGCCAATATCTGTGATGAATAGAGATATAAAAATCTTCAACAAATTACCAGGAATCCAAATTCACCAGGATATTAAAAGGATCATACACATTAATCAAGTGGGATTTACCCTTGGAATGCAAAGATGGTTCAACATATGCAAATCAATATGATGTATGATGCACCACATTAATAAAAGGAAGGATAAAAATCATATGGCTATCTCAGTAGATGCAGAAAAAGGATTTGACAACACTAAATATTCTTTTATTATTAAACGCTGTCAAAAATTAAGTAAAAGGAACGTACCTCAACATATTAAGACCACATAAAACAAGCCATAGCTAACATCATAATTTCTGATGAATACCTGAAAGCTATTCCTCTTCATCAGAAATAAAAACAAGGGTGCCCATTTTATCACCTCTGTTAAATGAAATAATAGAAGTTCTAGCCAGAGCCAATTAGGCAAGAAAAAAAATAAGTTTAAAGGCATCTAAATCAGAAAGGAAAAAGTAAAATGGTCTCAGCAGATGACATAATTTTATATATAGAAAATTCTAAATGCTACCAAAATACTGTTAGAACCAATACACAAATTCAGTAAAGTTGTGAGATACAAAACCAATATGCAAAAATCAGTTGTGTTTATATACACTAACAATGAACTATCTGAGAAAGAAATTAAGAAAACAGTCTCATTTACAATAGCATCAAAAAGAATAAAATATTTTGTAATTAACTTCACTAAGGAGGTTAAAAAATCTGTATACTAAAAACTAACTGATAAGAGAAATTGATAAAAGACAAATCCTATGTTCATGGATTGGAAGAATTAATGTTGTTAAAATGCCTATACTACCCAAAGAGATCTACAGATTCAGTATAACCCCTACCAAAACTCCAAAGACATTTTTCCTAGAAAAATCCTAAAATTGATGTGGAAACACAAAAGACCCCAAATAGCCAAAGAAATCTTATGAAGAATGAAGCTGAAGGCTGAAGCCATCACATTTCCTGATTTCAAACTGTATTACAAAGCTATGAGTAATCAAACAGTATGTTATTGGCATAAAAACAAACATATACTAATAGAACAGAATAGAGGGCCCAGAAATAAGCTCACACAAATATAGTTTAGCAAGAACACCAAGGCTATGCAGTGGGGAAAAGATAGTCTCTTCAGTAAATTGCTTGGAAAACTGAATATCCGCATGTAAAAGAATGAATCTTGGCAACAGAAACAAAAGCAAAAATAAACTATTGGGACTTCATCAGTTTGAAAATCTTCTGCGTGGCAAAGGGAACAATCAACAAAACTAAAAGACAACCTTTGGAATGGGAGAACATATCTGCAAATGACATATCTGATAAAGAGTATCCATATCTGATTTTTAAAAGTATGAACCTCAATACCCAAAAACCAATAAATCCAACTTAGAAGTGGGCAGAAGACATAAATAGACATCTTTCCAAAGAAGACATATAGATGGCCCACAGACACATGAAAAGATGCACTCAACATTACTCATCACCAGGGAAACACAAATCAAGACTACAATGAAATATCACCTCACACCAGTCAGAATGACTAAAATTAACAACACAGGAAACAACAGGTATTGGCAAGGATGGGGGAACAAGGGGAACCCTCTTACACTGTTGATGGGAATGCAAACTGGTGCAGCAGCTCTAGAGAACAGAATGGTGCAGCTGCTCTGGAGAACAATATGGAAGTTTCTCAAGAAGTTAAAAATAGAACTACCCAGCAATTGTACTACTAGGTTATTTACCTAAAGGATACAAAAATACAGATTTGATGCGGTACATATACCCTGATGTTTATAGCAGCATTATCAACAATATCCAAACTATGGAAAAATCCAAGTGTCCATTGATGAATGGATAAAAAAAGATGTGGGACATGTGTGTATATATACATATATCTATATCTGTATCTATCTATTTATCTATCTATCTATCTATCTATAATGGAATATTACTCAGCCATAAACATGAATGAAATATTGCCATCTGAAATGATGTGGGTGGAGCTAGAGAATACTATGCTAGGTAAAGTAAGTCAGAGAAAGACAAATACCATATGATTTCAATTATATGTGGAATTTAAGAAACAAGACAGATGAACATAGGAGGGGAAAATGAGAGGCAAACCAGAAAATAGACTCTTAACTATAGAGAACAAACTGATGATTACTGGAGTGGAGGTTGGTAGGGGGAAGGGCTTTCAATGGGTAATGGGTATTTAAAAAAACGGGGCAAAGAGGTCGAACAGACTTTTTTCAAAGAAGATTATAGGAGTGGCAAGCAGATATATGAAAATGATGTCATTAGTCATCAGTGAAATGCAAAATAAAACCAAAATGAGCTACCTCATACCTGTTAGAATTACTTTTATTAAAAAGATGAGATAACAAGTATTAGTGAGGATGTGGAGAAAAGGGAACCTCTGTACACTGGGTTGGTAAGAATGTAAATTGGTACAGCCATTCCAGGTAATAGTGTGGCGGTCCCTCAAAAACTTAAAAATTGAACTATGCAATCTATTCCACTTCTGGGTATATGGCCAAAGAAATGAAATCGGTATCTCAAAGAGATATTTGCACTCTTGTGTTTAATGCAGCATTATTTATAATAGCTAAGATATGGAACCATCTAAGTGTCTGTCAATGGATAAGGGTATTAAAAAGTGGTAGAAGTAATATTCCATTGTGTATACATACAGCATGTGTGTATATGTATATTTCTTGTATGTATACAATGTAATGTATACACACACATGCAAGAGGGAAATACTCCACTTCTAACAATGCAGAGGACATTATGCTAAGTGAAATAAGCCAGATACAGAAAGACAGATGCTGTGTGATTTCACTTATATTTGGAATCTAAAAAAGTTGTGCTCAAAAGTAGAGAGTAGAATGGTGGTTGCCAGGAACTACAGGCAGGGAGAAATTGACATACACTGGCCAGAGGCTACTGACTTCAGTTATAAGGTGAATAAGTTCTGCAGATATAATGTATATGTGATGAATGTAGTTAATAATATTATATTGTATGCTTGAAATTTGCTGGTAAAGTTAGTCTTTATTGTTCCCATCACAAAAACAAAATCATAACTACGTGGGGGGATGACAGTGTTAATTTGCCTAATTGTGGTAATCATTTCACAATGTATATGTAAATCATATTTTATACCTTAAGTATATACAATTTAGTGTTTGTCAATGATACCTCAACCATGCTGGAAAAATTATAATAACCCTGCATGTGACATTTTTTGGCCTATATCACAGTTTTGTCAAGTAGCTTTGTAAAAAGATTTATTTGTATCTGAAAAGTAACTTTGGATGAAGAAATCATGATTCTGAGAAGACTATTTATTTCACAAATATTTTTTGAGTTAGACAAATTATCCAAGTTTACATGTTTTATTGACAGGCTGAGATTAATATATGTCTAGATTATTTTACAGTTACTTCCTGCCTGTCCTATATCTTGAATTTCTTTACCCTTTCATGTGTTTTTTACTTTCTTCCTCAACCTGATTATGACTGCCTGGTGGAGAGGGAGTGTGTCTTCTGGGTAGTTTTTGCATCCACAGCAGGACTTACCTAACAGGCACCTACTTTGTTTGCTGCTGCTGCCTTAGCTCCTCTTGTTGTGTTATTATTATTAAATGAGCTCAGTTTGAGTTTAAGTTCCATTCTCTTCATCTAGCTGACCTACACCTCTCAGAGGTTGAGGTCTGATTCTGAAAGAGTAGAATTTTATGTGTGAGTTTTCTCTCTTTGGGTCTTTGGAAAGTTCTCACCTCACGCCAGGGAACCTTGTACTGCCTACCCTTAGAGATACCACACAAGTCAAAACTCTGCTTTCTTGTCTTCCCCGCTTAATCTCTGGGCCATCTCCCCACCAGGACTCTGACCCTGATATTGTCCCTGTTATCAGTAAGATGTTGCTTCTTTATACAGGAAAAATCCATTGTTTTATGACACTTATAACCAGTCTCTGCAACTCTCTGCTCCTGTGGCAGAAAGTGTGTTCCTCGTGATGTTTGCCAAACAACACTTCATATTTTAGTCTCATATAACAGTAGTATAAGTCATAAGATTCAGGCTTTAAATGATACTAATAATGAATTGATATTCAACAGTTTTAACCATACTCATTGTCCTTCAAGCATCCTGATCTATTAAGTCCTGAAATTAAATATTACTTTCTTTATTTCTAAAGTCCAGCCAGCCACAAAAAGCAGTCATAACCATCACATGTTTTTACTTCATAAAGGGCACTCCAGTTGTTTCCTGAACATGTGTGTGTGTTTCCTGTAGTGTCTCACACTCTGATACGGGGGGGCCAAGTTCAGAATCTTGAACTGACTAGTGAACATCAAATGAAATTAGAATTCTTAGCTACAATATTCCTAACCATACTGTTTGAAAAATTACCAAATAATATAACTGTTTTGCTGACCTTGTAGGCTTTACTGGAGTAGCTCCCATGTAGGGAAGGGGGAGTTTGAAACCGCCTTGTGAAAAGCACAGTGGTAAACTTCCCCACATACTGCCCTGACAGAGCACTCCCACTCTTTGGCCTTACTAATGAAGGTTTATAGAAAAGTAGGTTTGTAAAAGGCCCCAAGGTCCCGGAGTGGGTTAGAAAAACATCTCTATCTTTACAGATAGTTTTCTAATCCGTTCTTAACCACCGCCAGCTCCCACAATAAATATTCCAAGGTTTTCTCAGATGAACTTTTTCATATAAGCTGAATACCTATTAAAAATATTTTCCATTGTTTAACTTTAGTCTCCTTTTATTCTTGTGGTTTAAAATGAAAGCTTCTGATATTTCTCTAAGTATTTTGATTATTAAAGAACAAATAATTCTCTACCCATTCACCAAAACTGCCACTCTAGTACAGTTGTCTGACTGTTCAAATTTTGACATTTCACTGAGATCCAAACTTCAATTTAAAGAGGTTTTTTTCAAAGTTCTTTTTTTAAAATCTTGTCTTAGGATTTTAACATTTTCTTTAGCTTACTTTATTATAAGAATATAGTATATAATACATAAAACATACAAATTTGTTAACTGTGTTCTTGGTAAGGTTTATTCTTTGGTTTTTTGTTTTGTTTATTTATTTTTTATTATGTTCAATTAACCAAAATGTAGTTTGTTTTTAGTTTGAGTGGTTGATGAAAGAGATGGTATTAACAATAAGGAAATTTATTTTCATACATGCGGATAATTTTTGGTAGCCTGTAAATCACCAAAGTATATGTGGACTGCTGTGGCCTTAACTAAATTTATTTTAGTAATTCAAAGTCAACAAACTCCTGGTGGGCACATTTTGCAATGGGCCCTGCAAAACCAGAGAGAACTAAGGCATGCTCTCTAATCTTTAGGGGTCTCCCAGTCTATTTAGTGAGGCTAATTCATCCACAGTTAACAAAAATAATGTAAGAGGTTGAGAAGTGGCATAAGAGAGGTGCTATAAAAGCCAAGAGGACTTCTCATTGAATAAATTTCAAGGAATTCAGGTTCTTTAAAAATCTGGCTCAATCTACTTCCTTACCTACTCTACCACAGTTCTTTATCCTATGCTCAGGCTGCATTGCAACCACATTATTTCAAGGATGCCATAGTAATTTCACACCTCTGCATCTTTGCTAACAACATTCCTTTTGTCTGGAGTGCCCTTTTCCTTTTCATGAATGGTCAGTGGCCTCTCATCTCTATGAAGCTCCAACTCTTGGCCACTGCATATAAATGCAGTCATACAATATGTGTCCTTTGCCTCTCCTTCTTTCACTTAGGACATTCTTTGAAGGTTCATCCATATTACGTGTCAGTATTTCATGACTTTTTGAGGCTGAATAAAATTCTGTTGAATACAGACACCACATTTTATTTATTCATCAGTTGAGGGACATTTGGGTTGCTAGGACTTTGGGACTATTATGAATAATGCTAGTATAAACATTTGTGTACAAGTCTTTCTATGTTTTCAGTTCTCTTATGTACATGGCTGGAGTGGCATTGCTGGTTTATATAGTAAGCTGTGTTTAACTTTTTCAAGAACCCATAAACTACTTCTCAAAGTGGGTGCTTCATTTTGCATTCCAACTGACAGTGTATGGTATTTCCAGTTTCTCCACATCTCTGTTACCACTTGTTAGTGTCTATTTTATTACAACCATTCTGCTGAGTGTAGGATGGTGTCATATTGTGGTTTTGGTTTGCATTTCCCTAAGGAATAATGAGGAACATCTTTTCATATGTTTATTTGCCATTTGTATATCTTCTTTGGAGAAATGGCAATTCAAATAGCCCATTTTTAAAATCAGGTTGTCTTTTTACCGGCTGGGAGAGTTAGTTATAGATCCTGGATACTGTCTGTTGTCAAATACGCAATTTTTCAGATATTTTTTGATATTCTGAGGGTTGTCTTTTCACATTTTTGATAATGTTCCCTGAAGCACAGAAGTTTTTAATTTTGATAAAGTTCAAGTAATCTATTTTTTCTCTAGTTTATGATTTTGATGTCTAATCTAAGAAACCATTGCTTAATCCAAAGTCACAAAGATTTATGTTTATGTTTTCTTCTCAGAGTTTTATAGTTCTGCTCTTAAAATTAAGTATATGGTACATTTTGAGTTAATTTTTATATGTGGTGTGAGGCATCAGTCCAACTTCATTCTTTTGCATGCGGATATCCAGTTGTCCCAGCACCGTTTGCTAAGAAGACTATTCTTTTCCCATGGAATTGTCTTTTTGGTCTCCTTATCAAAAATCTGAGCCATATTTTAGAAAAACAAAAATAAAATTATGTTAGCATCCTATCTCTTCTCTTCTTTCACCAGTGCCTTTGTTTTCTGAAAACATGAACCTCAGTTTAATAAAGAAATGGACATGGCTTAGATCTATAAAATAATATGGCACAATCCAAAGTTTTTATCTTATTTCACACAACAATCACAAAAGACTGATGTTACCCTTCTACCTCCCAAATCTACAAAGGTATTCATATCTATACCCTTATACTCTGCCTTCTGTCCTATTACAGTGGATGAACTAAACTTGCACCTCTCTGGGGTCAACCCTTGTGCTTGTACTCTGAATCCCATTCCCTTTCATTGACCTAAGGATGCTATTCAAATAATCACCTCCCTTCTCTGACATCAATTTCCTTCTTCTAGATTTTTTCCATTGGATAAAAACATGTTGTAATAACTCACAACACTTTTTTAACACTTGCCCAGAAAGAGTATCTCTCTTCTCCTTTGGAACAAATCTCCAATAAAGGAATATACCTACTTGCTTTCTTAATATCCATTCCTCCTGTTCTTCAACCCACACAACACTGAAAGTGTTCCTAGTAAGGACACCAGCAGTCTCCATACTGCCAAATCCAGAGATCAGTCTACTGTTCTCACCTTACTCTAGCTCAGCCACATTTGACCCAACTCATTATTCCCTTACAAAGAACTTTCTTCACATTGCTTCTGCAATACCACACTCTCCTCTTTTCCCTCTAGTCTTCTTGAATATGCTTTTTTACTCTCATTTGCAAAATATGTCTTCTTTTGCAGACTGTTTCTAGACCTTGCAAAGGTTAGTTTTCCTCCTGCCTCTCCATCATACTCCCAATTGATATATCCAATTGGTGCTACCACCTACTAAATTTTGGGGTGCCCCCCTAAAGTGAAAAGGCAGAGCCCCTTGTTTAAAATTATCAAAAATTTGAAGATAGCAACACCAGAGCGTTAAACCCAGTATGGGGCCCCAGGAGACTGCATATTTCATGTACCCATGAGGCTAGTCCTGCCTATTGGCTTCCTGATAAGTCCACTCAAATATTTAATAAATATCTCACACTCAGTCTATATAAAACAGGCCTCCCAATTCATACTTCCACCTAAAAAAAGGCAGTCCCATTTCTACGCAAGTTTTTCCACATCTCAATAAATTGTGCCACTATTCACCCAGTTACTCAAGCCAAAAATCTGAGATTCCTCTACCCTTTCTCAACCAATCCATCAGCAAGTCCTGTTATCTCTGCCTTCAAAATAGATGCTCACAATATGTCTGGAGTCTAAACTTTCACAGTCTCCAATGATCATCTCACAGATAATGTTTCTCCTTTTACAGTGGAGAAATCTGGTAGTCACTACTTGAACCAAATGACTAAAAATATCATTATCATGGATAAAAATCTGATAAGACAAGCATAGAAAATATTTTTGAGGATTAGAAATATATTACTGATTATTATATAAAATGTGCTATAAAATAGTATGTAGTACATTATCCAATATTTTTTATTGTGGTAAAATATATATAAAATTTACCTTATCTGCCATTTTTAAGTATAGAGTATAATAACATTAAGTACCTTCACACTGTCCCCTCTTTGTATATAATTATATATGTTATATATTATATATAAAGAAGAAAAGTGGAATGTATACAAACACATGGAACACTGGTTAGGTAAGTGATGGATTATGTTTGACTTTTACTTTCTTGTCTATATTTTGTAAATGTGTATGTGAACATATACTATATAATTTGTAATAAGAAAATTTTTTTTTTGTTTTTTAAATCAAGAATGTCAAATGTTTCAAGGAGGAAGTAGTAATTGTCATATTTTAGAGAAATTGTGTAGAGTGAGAACTTCTTTTGGACTTGGCAATTATGGCTTCATTCATTCAAGATAAAATCCCCTGAATGGAGGAATCAGATGGGGCAGCATATGAGAAACTCAGGCAGTCTGAGCTTTGGTTCAGTGGGTATGTGGCCAGGAGGGGATTCCTGGCTAGGAGAAATGCCTCAAATAGAAACTGCAGGAAAGCAGACATGACAGCAGGCGAGGACAGTTCAGCTTGCCTGAACCCCCAGTTCCAGTGAAGGAGAAAGGTCGTGAGTGTGAAAACAGAGGAATAGGGTGGTGTGTATAGAATTTGGATTTTACTTTGTAAGCTATGAAAAACTTTCAGAGCTTTCTGACATTTTTAGAGCAGTGTTTTAGGAATATCAAATCTGTACAATCTGGATTGAGGGTAGAGAAAACTAAACTCAGCAAAACCTATTAAGAAGAAAATGCTATAATTCAGAGATTAAATAATACAACTTTAAATGGGGGGGGCGGGGAGCATGAAAAAGAACAGGCATCAGTCATGGACTAATAGACAGAAAGGAAAGAGATAATATTATCTCATTTAAACTCAATGACAAAGAATACATTCAATTATTACTTGGTTTGGCCAAATTCTATACTATTTATCTGTTTCTTGGAGTGACTTAAAATCTAGGATGATATTATTTCCAGAGGTACTCATATTTGTTTAAAAGTATCTTACTAGGCTGTTTCTAGACTTTAAAAGTTGGATTGATTTATGTTTTAGAGTTGTCTTACTGAAGTAATATTCTAGAAAGTCACTGTAGAATTATAATTTGGTTTTCAAGGCATTTTCTATATCTCTTTGAATAGTGAATCAATTGCATTGCCTATGGAGGAAATCATTGGTTTGATTAGCTTTATTTAGTAATTATACATCCAGTTTATTTCTTATTTATTTGAATTTTCTTCAATTTACATATCTCCTCACTAAAATTCAATGGAGAAAAAAGTTTTTTGGTTTTATTGTGAATTCTAATAATGTTCTATATATGAATAGCACTAGGTAGAGAAGATATAGCACATACACAATGAACGCAATGGGCCCAGTTCTCTGAAATATTGAATTTAAAAGCACTTCTAAAAAATCAGATCGTTTAAAATGCAGTAGGGATGTTGACACTTTAAGGCACTATGATTGTGATCCTTTTTTTTTTTTTTATGTGACCTATTCTTGGTAACACAAATAATCACTACTTCCTCTTACTTTGTTTTTAAATATATTTTCACTTATTTATTTGGTTGCTTCAAAGAAAAGCACAATGCTTTGTGTTGAAGTAAATAAATAAATATGACCAGCCGGTGTGTTGACATTCAGAGATTCTGTGCTTGTGCTCAGTGTTTCAAGTCTTGGAAGTATGAGGTTTATTTTATGATATATGGCTACAGAATTAGTCTGCCGGTTACCATATCACACTGAACAACTCTGACATTTCTCTAAGGAACCTCTGCTGAAACCTGTTTCTCCTCTGCCAGGAAATATCATTTAACAGGGTGAAAGTTCACTGGGACAATTTAAGGCGGCTGATCTCAGGTGTGGTAGCAGCTGTTGTGTGGGACATGACTTATTTTAGAAGAACAGAAACACTATTATCTGGACTCCCAAGGGACATTTGGAGAAAGTCATGCCCACGGGGTCCCATTCCAGGAAAATGTGCTTGAGCGCTTATTTATTGGCAGTCGTCACTCACTGAGATTCCATCTGGCAAAAATGTGGATTTTTCTCTGTCCCAGAAAGTTGGGGAACAATTATGTAAGTTGTCTCAAAGAGTTTATTTTTAGCCACTTTTTATGGAGAAATTTCAGTCCCTCAGTTGTTACAAGAAATTTACTTCTGTAAAGAAAAAAATAGAGAAAGCTTCCGTATGAATTTCTATAGAACTGTGTATTCATGTACCATCAAATAGAAACACTCATCTTTCCATTTGAAATCATTACTTAGTCTTCTTGGGGAATGTTCTAAATCTTATTTTCTATATTGGGAATGTTGGAGCCAGTTAGTAAAATCAAAGCTGCCAGGCGGGTGAAGAAGGGCAGCCTGAGTAGTGTATCTCCAGGTGTGGAGGCCTGGAAACCCTGCCTCATTGCTAAAGCAGTGTTCTCCTTGCTACTCCCCCACTGCCACCCTGTAGGATTTTAGCACCTAAATAAATGAACCCTCTAGCCATCTGAGGTCCAGCAAAGCTGGTCAAATATATTTTAGTGATATAAGCCAGCACACAGTATTAAAAGTGAGATCCACCTTTAGAATTAAAGAGGGTGTCTTTGGAAAACCAACTATATAATTTCTATCCCCATGGGATTTTTTTCAACAATCTTCTTCTATAGATAAGTCTAATAAATGAGAAAATAATTATGTTGATTTTCTTAACTTTTTTTAATTTTAGCCTTAAGTAATGCAGGCAGGTTGATTTCTGTTGTTACTGAAAGAAATAGTTCACCTAAGTAGAAAATTTCCCTGTTCTACTTAGCTTGAGTGTCAGTTTTGACTTCTAAAGTAAATCTTCTATAAGGATTTAAAAATTATTCTTAAACACTGTAGTTTTTTTTTACATAAAAACAACTGATAGCCCATCTGTCATTTCTGTATATTAATTTCTTAATAAGAGGAATACACTTAAGAACGCCACTTAAAGCTTCATTTTTTCCATCTTTTTCTGTCTTCCTCTTTCCCTCAACAGCCCAGTCACTTCCTTTCCACATTGCAGCTACAGCTGGCTGCTACCACTACACACACACACATACACACACACACAGTGCTGACTCAGTATAGCAGAAGACGTTTGTTTTCATCCAGTGTGTGTCTTTGGTTCAAACAAGCATTATAAGATATTACAATACACACACACACACACACACACACACACACACTGACTCATCTAAATATAAGCCTCAGACCGAAAGAAAAAAAAGAATTCTTTATTTCTTGGAGCTTATTGATAATATGTAATATCAATAGGTATTTGTAATACTTTATTATCTGTAAGAGCTATTATGTAGTGGAAATATGGCGTTCAGATGCTGACTTCATGTGAGCCATTTACTAGCTGAGTGTTTGAGTTAATTAACTTCTTCCTTTCCACATCTATTAAAATGAGCACAGCATAGATTCTTAAGAAATGATAGTTGCCTTACATATATACCACCTCTGTAGATCCTCCCCATCCCCTTTTTTTTGACATTTATTGCTGTTGGTTGAGGATGATGTTTTCTTGAGCTCTGGAATTTGCTAGCGTTCTAACAGAGATTGCCAGAGAGCAAGTTTAATCAGGACCCTGTGCAGCAGTACCAGAGTATCGAAATTATATGTACCCTAAAAATACTGGCTTCATGATTATGGAAAACTCCTATCAGCTTTAGTCATTACCATTTATAAGTCCTGTGTCACTGTCTTGTGAAAGCCATTGCTCCTTAGTGCATTTTACAAAGATGGATAAAAATATGAGGAAGAAACTTTCCCTAAGAATTAGCACCTTGTGTTTATTAAAAAAAAAAAAAAAAAAAAAAAAAAAGAATTAGCACCTTGTTACCAAACTTGTAAGAAGGAATTTGTCTTAATATGTCCTTTTGTTTTAGGAAATAAATCAGTCTGATTTTAAAACAATATATGAAAGCAAACTAATGTGACCAAGAAATGTTCTTGGCTCTTGGATTGCTTCAAACTGATGTTGAAATTGAAACAACTGAAGCCACATCATTTTTGGAGCAGTGTTTGCTCTTGATAGCACAAGGGCAAACACATGTATTACCAAACACTTGGAATCTGATGAAGAAATTATGTAAGAAAATTAGAGGTCTACAAGTCAGCTGAAGTGTAGTAAAGGAAATAGACAATCCAGGAGAAACTGCATAATGTAAAATGCTTTAAAGCTTTCAAAAGTTTTGGATAGAATCTTAACAATCTTACATTGTCATCTCTATTTGCACATCAATGTATAAACTCAGTGATTTATTTCTTTCGTCAATTACTGGTTATCATTCTTTACCTGAACCTGGGTGAGGCATCTGCTTTATCTTAAGTGTAGATCTACAATGGGATATGTTAAAAAGTGGATGGAGGGGGGCCTGGGTGGCTCAGTGGGTTAAAGCCTCTGCCTTCAGCTCAGGTCATGATCCCAGGGTCTTGGGATCAAGCCCCACATCGGGCTCTTTGCTTGGCAGGGGGCCTGCTTCTCTTCCTCTCTCTCTGCCTGCCTCTCTGCCTACTTGTGATCTGTCGAATAAATAAATACAATATTTAAAAAAAAAAGTGGATGGAAATATTGCTTGATAAATTAAAATCTAATCAAAGGAGCTATGCTTCTGTTTCTGGAAGAGTGTTTGACCTATCAATGAATTCATTCAACACTTACTGTCTGTTCTGTGTAGTTGCTACAGGAAGATGGAGTTCTCATCCTAGAGATCTTACATTACAATAGGGAAGTAATATATAGATTCAAATAATAATAAAATTGTTGAGGGGAGAGAAAAGATAAATATCATTAGGGATGCAAAGGGCTATAGGACTTAAAAGGGAAAAGAGTTCTTCTAACCGTCCTAAGCCTGACTGACATATACATAGAATTTTGCCGGGAGAAAGTGAAATGGTAAAATAGTCCAGACAGAAGGAAAAGCATGAACGAATGTTCATGTTTGGGATAGAAAAATTTAGAGCAGGTTCAAAAATAGTCTCCAGGTTTGTTTGGAGTGATTTCTTTAGGAAATATAAGCAGCTGAACTGGAGGAGTCAGTTGGGGTTAATTGGTGGAGAGTCTTAATCATCATATTAAATAATAGGGGTTCATTGAAGAGGTGGTGGGAGCTAATGAAGGTTTTGAGCAGAAGGGTGAGTGGCGAGTGAGCAGATCACAGTCACAGTAGGAAACTCACTCTAATAGTGAAATGCATGCACTGGAGGTAGTTTGAGTGGAGGCAGAAGGATCATCATCCTACTGCAGATGACCGAGGCCAGCTGATTAAAGAGACAAGCCAGTCAACGGCTTCGCTTAAGGAGAGGCAAGGGAGGAGAAGGAAAGATGATTCACACTTTGAATCTGATTCATAAAGAGAATAACAACATCATTAACGAGAGGAGCCAGGAGGAAGAGAAATGTGAGGGTCATATAACAGGAGGGTTTCAAAGTGTTGATTAGGATAATAATACTAATAATGATTTAGTGCTTATTATTTGCCAGGCACTATTCTTTTTGTTTTACATACATGATCTTATTTATTCCTCAGAGCAACTTCAGAGCTTAATATACAGCCCACCCAAGTTTACACTGCTCGTCTGTTGTAGAATCAGGATACACTCTCCAGGAGCCTCATTCCAGAACACAACTTATTAAGCCCTAATAAAATGTCTGTACTGAATGGTGCTGGGCTGGAAGGCAGGGCAGGGAGGATTGGTAAGAGAGAAGGAAAGACAAATGAAATAAAAGGATGGAAACATCAGGGACATTTGGGGAATTCTTGGGAAAGATGACAGGGCAGGGAGCCAAAGACTCGGAAAACCGAGGGTGGGTGTTTCTGAAAAGTTAAGAGTAGAAAAGGGGGCAGCTGGGTGGCTCAGCCAGTTAACTGTCTGCCTTTGGCTCACAGGATTGAGTCCCACATCAGTCTCCCTGCTCAGCCAGGACCCCGCTTCTCCCTCTGCCCTTCACCCTGCTTGTGCTCGCTCTCATGCTCTCTTTCTCTCGAATAAATAAAATCTTTTTTTAAAAAAGTGGAAAGGGCTTCAAGAAAAGGCATTTCATAGTCAAAAGAGCACTGGTGGCCTTAAAGCAGTTTCAGAAAAGTGATGAAGTCTCAAGTCTGTCGGCATGGGGTGGGAAGTCAGTAATTTATGCAGAAGTGGGCACGGCAGAGGTAGGCTTCGGGGAAAGTCTGTCATTGGGAAAGAGGGGGAAACAGCACTAGCACCAGAGAGCAGGGCCGCTGAGGAAAACTTTTTAAGGCTGGGGGACACCTACTGGAAAGGGGCCTATCTTTAAGATCTAGGAGAGATCAGGCTTCTTCCAGAGAAAGGAGAAAATGATGATATCCAGAAGGTAGATAAGAAATTGGCATCCTCTGAGTGAGACCTTTTCTCCTAGACTAGGAAAAAGTCAAATAGAAGTCAAATAGAAAAAAAAGAAAAAAAAAAAAAGAAGTCAAATAGAAGAAGACGTGTGTATGATGTGTATATATGGGGAGCAGGGGTGCACTTAAACCGTTAAGTGTAACAAAAAAGACCAAAGACTAAAGGTACTCACTCACTCATATTTGATGATCTTGGCTTTCTGAATAAATTTTGGAGGAGAGGTAATGTGTGACTGAGAGAGCTTCAGGTATGTGGCGCTGACGACCTGCAGCAGTTTCTATGGGAATGCAGTGAAAAATCATTTAAGATAACTAAAAAGTTGCCACACAGAATTGAGGTTCATGCCGAGGTTAAATAGCATGAATTTTTAGTACCACTAGTTGCCAGGGCTATGTGACTTTCTTTTGCAATGTTTAGCAGTCTGGCAGTAGAAAACCCAGCTGGCAGGATTTAGAAAGGGTGAATACACCGAGGAAGCTAGTGAACCCATTTTAGAAATAACTAAATGCTGAGGAGAGCCAGGAATGTGCCTTTTTTTAAGCTGCATGCCTGTTGGTTTGGGTGCAGGTTATCCTCTGCAGACAGAAGAACAGTTGTTGCTAAAGAGAGAGCTAAGGTAGAGGAGGAGGAATGGGGGAGGCAGGATCTTGGGGGTTGAGTGATGCACGGGAAGGGGCTAAGTGTGGAGCAAATGCGGGCAGGGTATCAGTGTTCGAGTAGTTAGAACTGGTAGAGTTCAGGGGAATGGCGCTCCTGCTGGCTGACTGAGGAACTGCTCTGAGGATGTTAGCAACGGAAAGTAGCAAAGTAGATCCCTGATGCAGAGAGTCCCTGGTGGGTGTAGTAGTGAGGAAGAGCTGTGGTCCAGGTACACATTCCTAAATGATCATCAAGCAATGCCCAGAAAAGAAACCGAGAGTCCAAAAGAGGAGGAATTGTTATAAATAAATGATGAAACTTGAAAAGGCGTGTGATTACTGAGTTACAGTGGTCAGTAATTTTTAAAAATAACCATTGACATGTCACTAGTAATATGGCATATTAGACTTAATATATCAGGAAGGTAGACTTAATTTATCAGGAAACATAAGTGGAATCAGGTGTTAAAATTTGAATGCCCCCCTATTCATCAGTATTTCATCTTTAGTAGGTAATGAATGTAAATTGTAGTTTACAGTTTAATTAATGAATGTAAATTGTGGTTTAATTTACCATACTGATGCTGGGGTCTTTATTGTTGAACTCATTTTCGCCATTTAGTATTGATGTGTTCGTAAAAATCAGAAAAGACAAAATACTACTTCTGTCATTTGAACTTTAATTACCATTGGCCCTTGGTCAACGAGGGTTAAGGACACCAACCCCTGTGCCGTCGAAAAACCATATACAACTTTTGACTCCCCGAAGCCCTACCAATAACTTGAATAGCTGTCTTACCTATTTTGTGGTTATATGTATTGCACACTGTATTCTTACAATAAAGGGAGCTAGAGAAAAGAAAATGTTGTTAAAATCAGCAGGAAGAGAAAACATTTTCAGCACTGTACTATATCTGAAAAAAAAAAAAAATGCGTGATTGGACCTGCACAGTTCAACCTGTGTGGTTCAATGGCCAACTGTATTTCCCAACCTATCTGTATCTGACAAAATATTTAAAAACTCATATACATATAGATTAGAGTAAGCACTGTGAGGTGGCAGGATTCGGGAGCAGACCTGAGAAGCTGTGAATCCAGTTTCTGTTCTGCCACTGACTTCCTATGTAAATTTGAACAAATTACTTAATTTTCTAGTACCTACTGTACTCATCAATGAAGATGTTATGATATATAACCATGACATTTTTTTAAAGTTTTTAAAAAATAAAGCCACTTTTTAAAGTGGCTATTTTTTTTTTTTTTTATAATGTGTTATTTGCCCCAGGGTACAGGTCTGTGAATCATCAGGTTTACACACTTCACAGCACTCACCATAGCACCTACCCTCCCCAATGTCCATCACCCAGCCACCCTAACCATGATTTTCTAACTCAAGCAGTTTACCAAAGTGTTCAGCAAGATGTAAAGGCATTTTGAAAAATAAATGTAAGCAAATATACAGAACTAAGTTGTTGTAGAATCAAATTAGAATTTCCCAATCTAATATCAAAAAAGGAATATATTAATTTTAATTAAAGTCTGAACTTAAGTCAACTTCTGTTTTAAAAGGCTGATTTTAGTCATTAATATTCTATGTTAATATCTGAACACAAGTTTCAGGATGACTAACCCACTTTCATAAATATGGTTAAGTAGATTTAGTCAGACAATGAAATGTTTTTATTAGCAGGTATAATAAAGAAAAGGACACACAGTAGGATTTTGTGTTCTAAATTGAGAATTATGAGTTGTCTGTGGGGAAAAAACTGGGAAAAACTACAGGGGAGGAGGCTACCTTTTGGACCTTTAAACCCCTGCTGTTTCTCAACACCATGGACTCTGGCCGTCTGCCCTTTATCCTACGAAAAGCGATGCTCTGGGCTTTCTTATAAATTCCTTGCAGCCCTCGTGATGTGAAAGAAATCTTTTTTAAAATGTACTTCTGTTGTTCTTGCAGTGTATAAAATCTATGGATTAGCAATTATGTTCCTCAGAATAACACTTCAGTATTCTGTACTAAAGCAGAAACTGCAAGGAAGGCCGGTTAATTAACGGGCGTTTAGCAGACCTTATGGAAAAATTGATTTGGTGTTACTTGTAAAAAATAAATAGCTAGATAGACGAATAGAACACTAGATAAATACCTCAATAAGCAACCAACCAAAACATGCTGTTAATGTTCTTAGAGGGAAATGATTATGCAAATAAACACATTCAATTTTTTTTTTTAAGCACATTCAATTTTTATAAAGATAAAATGCAGAGATAGTAAGTTGAAATAACTTTCATGGGAGTAGACGCTTTGATCCCTTGAGAAGCTGGACAATCTTAGGACATGTATTCTCCCCAGAAGTGTGAGCTACGTGCCTGGGGTGATGTCACCAGTGACTAGTAACCACTGCAGGGTAAACAAACAGCAGGAAATAAATGTGGGTAGGGCAAGGGTCTAGAAGCATGCCTTCCTTCTAGAAAAATATCGTGCCTTCCAATGCCAGCGGTTTGTTTGGATTTTTTTTTTTTTCTTTTTTAAAGGAAGAGAGGGGATGGAGCTTAGGTCTTGCCTTCTGTCACAGAAACCTTTAGTTTCATAGGCGATGTCTTTCCTTGACAAATGGATTTCCTCCTTGGCAGTCTCTGTAACATTGAGAAGTACGGGACTCTTTGCTCTGGCCGCAGTTATTGGTTGCTCTCCCCAGACTGACAAGCTTGTCTGCGGATTCGCTAAGAGGAAAGTTTCGAGTTACCAGAATTAGGCAAGCCCCCTGAGAAACAGGAGGAGGAGGAGGAGCAGGAGGAGCAGGAGCGGGCGGCAGCAGGAGCAAAAGAAACAGCGCCTTTAAGCACCAGGGCAGCTGCCCCGCTGATTGGCTGGAGGTTTCAGCTGCTTCCCTGGAACAAAAGGTCAAAGTGGACTGCAGTGTAAGTGTAGAGAGGCAGCCGATAAAATAGCATTGCTTGAAGAAGTTTGGAGGCTGGGAGCGGCCGCACAGGGGCTAAGGGCAGCGCCAGTGGCCGCTCCAGCTGCGAGGTGCAGCCTGCCGTCCCGCCCCGAGCCCCGCTCAGCCGCCGGGAGAAGCCGCTTCCTGCACCGACGGCCAGATCGGTGTGCAAGAGCCAGTTGTGAGGGTCCCTGGCAATCTCGTCTGCAAGGATGGCCTGTGAAATCATGCCTCTGCAAAGGTAGTACTCTTTCCTGTGTGTTTTATTTTATTCTCTTCTGCATTTTCTGAGTTGTATGAAACCATGTAACTTTGCCAGTACTTGGCATTTTTTAGTAGCGTGCTGCAAGCGTGTGGAGCCCTGTGTCCGTGATGTCCTTCCCGAGACCAGAAGACTCTGAATATGATACTGCCGCTTTTACTGACATTGACGTCCAGTTTCTTGTGCTTCTCACTTGATGATGTTGTGTTCAGTTATTTCCTTCCTTGGATGAAAATACATGTAAGAAAACATCTCTGACCTCTGAAGGAAAACAGAAACGAAAGAATGTATAGAATGGGTTTTCTAAAAAGTGAATCAGCTCCTTCGCAGTGTTGTGAAGCTGTGGCAAGCTCTCAGCTCACTTGATAGGATGTCTGTAGGTGAGAGACCTTTTAAAAAGGCAGGTTAGGATCCCTCTCTTCTGGAGTCCAGATCTAAGCAAGGATTTTCTGTCAGCAATACATGGACACAAATGCGAAGGTCAGAATTTCACCATAAATAATTCTAGGTAGATTTATTACACAAATGCCACCTTTAAAAAAAAAAAAACTGCTATGTAAGAATGACTGAGCACTGGGTTCTGTTTTTGCATTAATAATTGTAGTATGGACTGCGGAGGGTGGAGCAGAGGAGTTATACCAAAGCAGAGAGAGGTAAATTAAAACAAAAGGGCTTGTTACAAACAAACAAACTGCTGGTGAAGGAATAAGTGAATGATGTATCCTGGAGTGGTCAGGCTGGAAGTCACCTTTGTGAGGACTAGAGTCCAGTCCTCCAGTTTCACAATCGGAAGACTGAGGCAAAGAGGAAGTCTCAGAGCTGCCCAAGGTCACGTTTTATGCTTTTTAGAATTACTTTTGCAATCATATTATTATACTTCAACATTAACCGCCTTACATGCAGTACCATTTGATTTGATATAAACACTTCCTTTAAGAAAACTATAAAGGGTTTTATTAGTGAAAATGATCTTAAAAATCAAGTGGTAATTACAGTTTATAAGGCCGGAAAAAATCTAGACAAAAATGAAGTTGAATTTTAAAACCTATGCCACCAGTATTTTACTGTATGTTCATGTTTCAACAGTGAAAATAAGGTTAAGAAAAATTCAGTGTTGGGACACCTGGGTGGCTCAGTTGGTTAAGCAGCTGCCTTCGGCTCAGGTCATGATCCCAGCGTCCTGGGATCGAGTCCCACATCGGGCTCCTTGCTCCGCAGGGAGCCTGCTTCTCCCTCTGACTCTGCCTGCCTCTCTGTCTGCCTGTGCTCGCTCTCGCTTGCTGTTTCTCTGACAAATAAATAAATAAATAAATCTTTAAAAAAAAAAAAAAAACAGAAAAAAAAGAAAAATTCAGTGTTTATTTGCAGCGTGTTTCCTGCAGATGGATGCTGTGACAGAGACCAGTGTAGTTGTTATTCTTTCACTGAACTGTTAAGAGCCCTGCAATGGGAACTTGATGGGGTGTCCCAGGAATTCCTTTTCTAAAAATTAATAACCCAAGGGAATAGACAGTGGTTCGTGGATAGATCTGAAATTCTTCTCTATTAACCCAGTGGAAAGGGCCACATACTTGAAGTGTCCAACAGACTATAAAACTAATGTACACTTTTTGGAGACTCGATTTGGTTTCCAGCTTTATAACTGAGGACTTGTTTTGCTTATAATGACTTCAGTCTTAAGGGTCTTAAGCAATCATTTTCTAGAGAAGAACATTGGCTATTACTGAACTCTGTGATAACTTCTTGATAATGTAACTGGTAAATATTTTTAAGAAAATAGATCTTTGTACCACTAAAACCTTGCTTAGAGAGTTAATGAAAGCTGAAATCAAATTAGCATAATTTCCAGAATTATTTTGCACTGTTAGTCGTTATCAGTAAGCCTCTGTAAGAGGAATAATTTGAATTTGCATTCAAGAATGCTAATTGGTGAATTCACTGCTCTGTGGTCTGAGAATTTCATTTGATTGATTACCCTGCATTCTTCCCTTCCAGCCTATGCCTGCCTTTGATTATAAACATCCTGAAGGCAAGGAGCAGGTTTGTGTAGTTCTCCTTCTTGAGGATCTCTTGTGAATTTAGATGCTTACGCAGAAAACTTTCCTCTTCCCATGTGTAATTGCTTCTTCCAAACCCAGTTCAGTGCCTTAGGCTAAGGATTTCTGGGAGTCTCTAGTAATGATGACTGTTGGCGACTGCCCCTGCTGTTAACGCTGCCTGAAGCATGTAGTTTGCAGAGCCTTGTGAAATGCATGCTGACTGATGGCATGAGTGCTTTGCTCAGTTCTGTTTTGCAGCAGTAAGGGGCTAGAAACTGGATTAAAAGTGGGTGAGTAAAAGAATAGCTTCAAGTATCAGTCAAATTCACGTTCCCTATTTTGTACTGAGCAGAGTGGCCAATGGTTCTCATACTTTAAGTGCATGACAATTACCTGAGAAACTCATTTTTTTTAAATAAGCTTATAGGAAAAGCTCCCCTCTTTCCCTAGACTTAGTGAATCTGAATCTGGGTGTGACAGGGAAAGTAAATACATTTTAAACAAGCTTCCTGAAAGCAAATCTGACACTAATGGTCCACACACTCAGGGAAACACTTATCTAAACTCTAGTTAATGATTGTAGCTTGTGTAAAGCCATTGACAGCAGGTATATATAAGTATCTAACGCTATACTACTCAACGTCCCCAAATAACATCTTTAATATCATGACTTTATAAGTGTTTTTTTCATAATCCATGCTTTCATCTACTAGGTGTTAGTGTTCCATGTTAGAACAAAGTATACTATGGCTACCTGAGTGGCACAGTCGGTTAAGTCTCTGGCTCTTGGTTTCTGCTCAGGTCATGATCTCAGGGTCATGAGGTAGAGTTTTGCCTGGGGCTCACACCCAATGCAGAGTCTGCTTGGATTCTGTGTGTGTGTGTGTGTGGGTGTGTGTGTGTGTGTGTGTCTCCCCCCTCTCCCTGTGCCCCACTGCCCCATTCTCTTTCTCTCTCAAATACATAAAGTTTTTAAAACTATAACAAACAAAGCATGCTTACAGTATTCTCAGATATATTAAACAGTTTATACTCCTAGGGATACTGAGGTAATTGAGACACAAGCTTTGCTTCAAAGAGGTCACATGCTAGGGCAGATGCAGTCATACTACCAGACAATTACAACACATGTGGTGAGTGCAGTAATGGACAGTATGATTAGCATAGTAATAGAGATGTGCCTGTTACATGGGTAACATGGACAACATCCTATGTGTCTGATGTTATTAGAGGGCATGTTTTTAACCCTAATGTCTGCTTAGCTTAAACAATTTTCATGGGTGACTTTTTAGGCTTTCTTAGCATATTGTGAAACTATGTAGAAGATAAATTTGTTACTCCTAATCTGTGTCTGAGATGAGAATAACAGATGTGTTTGCAAGCTAAGGAAAAAATAAATACTTTGGTTCCCTTTAATGTATTTTGCCATCTGTTTATTACCTATTGTAATTTGTAGACCTTCAGGAATGGAGTTGACTGTTTAGAAACGCATGATATTTAGAAGAAACTACAGAGGTTGAATGTTTAGAATGTGAACCTTTGTAAAGCGAGGAACTCCGTTCTTACAATTCACTTTAAATGGCTTAAAGATGAGATCTTATTACATATCTGTTGAGTTGTTTAGACTGTCTCCATTCTTTTTAAAAATACTAAAATATCTATATGTACTTGTTATACCAAAGGATAAAACTCAGTACACTTTAGCACTATACAGATATTCTTGCCATCTGAAAAAGTTCCCCCAAAGAAATAAAATAATAATAAAATAAATGGGGGAACCATATTAAATTAATAATTGAAATAAGTTTTCTTGGAGCACCTGGCTGACTCAGTCAGTAGAGCATGTGACTCTTAATCTCAGGGTCATGAGTTCAAGTTCCACGTGGGGTATAGAGATTACTTTAAAAAAAAGTTTTCTTCACTCAGGTGACTCTGTTCACCTTCTGTCACTAAAGAGATAGTATGTTTTATCAGATTCCAGGCTTTACATATACCTCAGGCTTTTTGCATGATTTATATCCAAGGGGACTTTTTTCCTTATATTTTGTGGGCTGTAGTTAGAATCTCTGTTTTATGTATAGGAAGATTTCAGTAGGCTAAGAAACAAATCTTTAACCCACTTAGACTTTTTCTTTTTTTAAAGATTTTATTTATTTATTTGACAGACAGAGATCACAAGTAGGCAGAGAGAGAGGAGGAAGCAGGCTCCCTGCTGAGCAGAGAGCCCGATGTGGGGCTCAATCCCAGGACCCTGAGATCATGACCTGAGCCAAAGGCAGAGGCTTTAACACACTGAGCCACCCAGGCACCCCTAAGAAACAAATCTTAACCCTAAGTCTTATGTCTATGACAAAACTCTCAACTTTCACAACAGTATTTTGATTTGCTAGATTAACTTTCCATTAGTCACTAACTCAGTTTATATCCACAGCGAATGATGATGGAAGATGAAGTTAGGAACCCTGGTGATTAATTTAGATTCCTTTGTTTTTAATGCATTGGTGTCTGCTTTCATGTATTAGCATACTATTCTTTCCCTGGTTTACTTGTCAAAGTAGAAACTGAAATTAAGAACATTTATGTAAGTTTCTTGTTCATTACTCTATCAGATTTTGGTATTCAATATATATTACTGATTCCTTCTTTTATGATGGCAAAATTTATCATAATTTCAAAATTGCAATGGCTCTTTTGAGAAGACACAGAACAACAGGGTTAATTAGCATGTATTAGGGACCCAACAGGGGAAAACTTCACTGAAACCTCTCATCAGCGGAATTCATCTGGTCTTACTAAGTACAGGTTATTAGAATAACCTTTTGCAAACAAGAAAACTGGTAACTGGGATGATGTGGGAGTTGACCAGGAAACACCCCAGGTAATGATGGTCATGCTTGTGTACCTTCTGTGTAGTGTTAGAGAGCCCTCTACTGCCTGTGGTGATACCACCAGTTAATTTGTCTCTAAACCTGTATTATTACTAACTTGACACTTGGATAGCACTCCCTGCCTGCAAACCAATGCCCCCCATCCCCCATCCCCTACACAGAGACAGTCAAAGATGGAGTTAAAAGCTGCCCCACATCAAATCTGGGTTAACCCTTATGGGGTTGTGTATCTAAACTTAGACTTCATTAATCTAGTCTATATTTGAAGAAATAAGATCTCTGTGGGCTCTACTCTCATAGGACAGTTATAGTTTCCCTGGAGTCTACATATTTGCTAAGTACTCCAAATAAAGAAGATATTTTGAACTAAGATGAGAACATTTTTAAATTTTACGGAGATCAACCCAGTCTAACCATGGAAAAAGTGGAGGTATTGGGTATTCAGCACAAAGCAGTAGGGAAAGCGGACGAAGGGTAGTAAACTTGCTATCATAAAAACATACTCAGATACTGAGAGCTATCTAGCCATATGAATTTGGTTGCTCAGGTCATTTTCTTCAGTCTATAAAATGAGATGATAATAGTTGACATACTTATGGGGGCAATTTTAGAGTTAAAGAATATGATAGCTCTTTGTAAATGATAAAACTATTCAGACTTAAAGAGTAGTATATTGCTTTTCTCTTGTGGGTTTTTTTTTTCTTGATTTTTATACTTGCAATGCCTTTCAATTCCTTGAATGCAGGACTGTTTAACACAGTGAGGGTGATGCTCTAGCATTACATTCCATTTCACTGGATGAAGTGACCTAAAGAATGGTTTGTAGGAAGTGTCATTACAACGTGTCATTAAAATTGGGGTGCCCCGTGGCACAGTAAGTTAAGTACCTGACTCTTGATTTCAGCTCAGGTCATGATCTCAGGGTCATGAGATGGAGCGCCACAGCAGACTCCACGCTCAGCAGGGAGTCTGCTGGAGACTTTCTCTGTCTCTCTCTCTCAAATAAATAAATCTTTTTAAAAAATCCTATGCTGGAGACTTTCTCTGTCTCTCTCTCAAATAAATAAATCTTTTAAAAAAATCCTATGGAATCAAATTTCTTGAAACTCTCAAAACCTTCTATCCTGCTTTTTTTCCTATGATAATTATATATTTATGTGATGATCAAAATGAATGGCCAAAGAAATAGTTTGTACTGTATGAAACTTTGTAAAAGGATTATTCTTTAAGAAGAACTGGAAATTAAACCTGTTTTGATATTAGCATTATTGAGATATGATTCATATAACCCTATAATTCACCTGCATAGAGTATACAATTCAGTGATTTTTGGTAAAATCATAAGGTTGTGCAACCATCACTACAAGCAATTTAGAATATCTTCATTACCCAAAAGAAACCCTGTGTTCTTTAGCTATCAACCCCTATTGTGGGCTGAATGTGTTCCCCAAAATTTACATGTTGAAGTTCTAATTTCTAATCTCCAGTGTGATGATATTTAGAGGTGGGACTTTTGGGGGCTAATTGGGTTTGGATGAAGGGCATAGAGGTGGCATTCCCGTAATAGGATTGGTGTCCTTATAAAGAGATAAGGGGGCCAGACTACTCACTCCTTCCCATCCTCCAAACCCACCATGGGAGGATATAGCAGGGATTGGCAGCCAGCAAGCCAGGGAGAATTCTCACCGGAACCTGACTATGCTGGCACCGTAATCTTAGACTTGCCTTCTCTAGAACTGTGAGAAGTAAATGTTTCTATTGTTCAAGCTGCCCATCTGTGGTGTCTTGTTAGAACAGCCCAAACTAACTAACACAACTGTCACTCTCCCTATAATCCCCCTATCCCGACTCTAGGCAACCACTCATCCACTTTCTGACTCTAAAGATTTGCCTCATCTGGACACTACATTATAACCCTTAGGCAGAGGTGGAACCTGCTTTTACGTCTCCCAGAAGAATGGCGTGTGAATGGGAAATAGCTGGGGAGGGATAGGGAAGGGAAGAGAGAGAGGGAGGGAGGGAGGAAGCAAACAGGCAAGCCAGGAAGGAAGGAGAAAACAGTACAAAGCCCCAAAAGCTGATTTTTGAAATTAAGATACCTAACTAAAGAAGAAAACTACTGGGCAGTAGCGGAGAGCAGAGACACAGGATACATTTGATTAAAAAACCTTTAAGGTTTGGGGTCAAGAAATCATGTATCTTCTTATCAGCTATAAGAACAAAAATCAGAAAAGTCGAACTCAATGGAAATAAAAACAAAGAACCGAACTGCCTTACTCAGATCATATTCGGTGGAATTAAAATGCTAGAAAAAGTTAAGGGTTTCGAAAGAGCTTCAAGTGGTACATTAGTATTTTGCTGTCAGCAACATGATCATGGTAAGAAATATAACTTCGCCGTCTAGATTAAAATAGCCCCTGAAACCGAGATTAGGAACCAGCAGCCAGCCAGAGCAGACCATTGATACACCGTGTAGTATTTTTGTCAGTGACTCTCCTTCATTTTCAGTTCCTTGACTTAGCAGAAACTCCAGGGTGCCTGGCCCCCGGGGCCTCTGCCTGGCACACACCTGCCGCGTCCACAGTGCTGAGCTCCCTGCGTGCTACCTCCTGCCTTCATACAGTGTCTTCTCTTTGTTAAGGACTCCCCTGTCCATTCTCTTCCTCCTGGCAATGCCTCCATGACCCTCAAAAATCATTCCCAGTGTCCCTCATGTCACCTAACCCGCCAGAGTGCTTGGTGCTTGAGAGTAAGATCTGGAGCTCTGGCTTCCACACACTTGGATTTGAACCCCACCCGTGCCTGGCTCTCCGGCCTCCCCCCTGGTGAATTACCTTTCTAAGACTTGTTTCGCTTATCTGAAAAAAATCCAGTTAGTGCTACCTCTCTCAAATGTGTCTTTGAGGGTCGACTAAGAAAATGTATGTGAAGCTCTTAGCCCAAAGTCTTGACTTGTTATGGTGAGGCCTCAACGCGTAGTAGCTGTGTATCCTTTTCTCATAGTCATTACCAAATTTCAAGTTTCTGTCTCTCCCTGGCCTATAAATTCTGTAAGGATTTAGGCCCTATCTTACTAGCCTGTGTATCTGCAGCACCTCTCATTGGCTCTGATGCATGGTAGCTACTCAAAAAATGCTGAATGAGCCCTTGTATCCGGCAGAGGAAGGGTTCGTTAAGGGAAAGATGAGAAGATAATTTGCATTGCTCTCTGCATATTTTTGTCTCCCTCGAGAAATCCACTTTCAGACTTAACACTCTGGGAAATTAATATCTGTTAAATAAAAACTATATTAACAAACCATTAATAATTTTGTAATGGTAATTTTTTTAAAGACTTTATTTGAGAGAGAGAGTGCACTAGCAGGGGGAGGCGGCAGGGGCAGAGGGAGAAGCAGACTCCCTGCTGAGCAGGAAGCCCGAGGTAGGACTCGATCCCAGGACCCTGGGATCATGATCTGAGCCAAAGGCAGACACTTAACCAACTGAGCCATCCAGGTGCCCTAATGGTAATTTTTTTTTTAATTAGTAAAAATAACTTACTCTTTCCTTATTTCCTCCTGCATGTATCCTCATAGTCTTTTTAAGTCTATTTAACTAAAGATTAGGAAATATTTTAACTTACTTATTCATGTTCTAAAAATATTTTTTCATCTACTAATATCAACTCCACCATAAGGAAAATGACTGTACATAGTATTCTAAATTATTGCCTCTCCAAGGCAATCAGTGATACACATCACTTTTCTGAACAAGAATCTCAAAGACAAATGAAAGCTTCCAGCTGCATTGAAAATAGCTTTGTGACTAAACCAAAAAGTTCTTTAAGCCCCAAACAACCTTTGGGTTTGCAGTGAAGTGAAATAATTTTCTTTTCCTGCTCTCAAGCCAGAACAAACAGATAGAGTGTGTGGCAAGGCCCTATTACTTTGCCTGAACACATCCGTTTCTGGGTTCCCTCTACACTACAGAAAGTACAGCGTTTACATTACTGGCATAGTGGCAGAATTTGCACCTCAGTTGTGCCGCTGAAGAAAAGCAATTAATTTCTTGTTTTTAAGGACAGGAGAAGACCCATGGCATAGTTGTGATTTCACTAAGTTTTGAATAGAAAGGAATAGGATAACTTAAAATAATCAACATGCACATATCTGAAAATGCTCCTAGCTGGCCCAGTTAATTTTACAAATAAGAAACAGTGCATGTTTTCAAAATAATGGGTGCCTGGGTGGCTCAGTGGGTTAAAGCCTCTGTCTTCGACTCAGGTCATGATCCCAGGGTCCTGGGATCGAGCCTCACATCGGGCTCTCTGCTCGGCGAGGAGCCTGCTTCTCTTCCTCTCTCTCTGCCTGCCTCTCTGCCTACCTGTGACCTCTGTCTGTCAAATAAATAAATAAAATCTTTTTAAAAAAATGAGTGCATGTTTTCAAAATATCATATCAAACAGTAGCATTAGCACTCAGCAAAGTCTTGACGATGCTAGTTTTACTCACCACTGACTGAGCATCTGGAGTGTTCTAGTACCCTGCTGGATGCTTGAGATGGTACAAACATAAAAACATATTCAGGAGGTGAGGCACGCGTCTGAACTCATGAATTCTGGTGTTGTGTTGCTCATTTATAGCTATGAACAGTATATCAGAGCCTGGAGGAAGAAGCATCGCCCTCTCCAGGGTGCCAGAGATGGCTTTCCAGATTAGACAACACTTGAGCTGCACGATAAAATATTCACCAGGCCGAGAGAGGTGGAGGAAGCGTTTAAGACAGAGGGAACAGCACGCACAAAGAGGAGGACTTACAAAAGTGTAGTGAGTGGTCTACAGAGGTATGTTAGATTAGGGAGGGACCTTGTGTGCCAGATTCAGACTTTTGGTTGTATCCCAAAGCAATGGGAAAGTGGCAGAGGCTTTTAAGTTAGGAGTGTGAAGCTGGTAGAGTATCAACAATAAACTGGTATGGGCAGCAGGGAATTGTTTTGTTTTGGTTTTTTGTTTTTGTTTTTTGGTGGATGGGGGTAGAATAAGCACAATTTGGTGATTGACCAAATGTGGGACTAGGAATAAAGTTCTTTAAGGAGAGTCGGTTCTGTGACTTCAACCCATGTCTCCAGCCGAGACCCCCCCCCCCCCACAAAGTGCAGTGTGAGCTTCCTGGCTGCATCAGGCCGTCAGCACATAGTTCTGCTTCACTCCGGACTTTCTGCACACCCTCCATCCCTTCAAATCTCTGAATGATGTTCATCAGAAGGGAATCCAGAGATGGAAGTAGTTAGGTGGATGGTAGTGAAATAGAATGAGATGTTCATTTGTTCCCTCCCAGTCTGTTTTTTTACTCCAAAGACAGGACACAGGCTGATAAAGAATGTCATAGTCGTAAAATCAGGAAGAATCCAAAGAGACTATGTGTTCCTGAGTCAACCAGGAAAAGAATCTTTAAAAGAGACTTGGAGGTACTCTGTCAACTTCTCCAAGGCTTTCTAGAACTATGTTGTCATGCCCACTACTGGATTTTTCTGGGACCGCTTCCTATCTGCTTATCTGCCATCCAGACTGGACAAGATCTGTGGTTCTTTGGCCCAGAGCTGACTCTGGCAATGGGGCAGAGAAAGTGTTTTGTTTCTGTCCAGTGGGAACATAGATCTTAATTCAACAACATTCATTGAGTGTGCATTATATATATCAAGCAAGAGAGAAGTGTAGTTGGCACAGTGTTTTAGAACAGTGTTCTTCAGCTGTGGGTCATGACCTGTTAGTGGTCATAAAATCAGTGTAGCAGATTGTGACCAGTATTTTATATAATTTTACATAAGTAAAATGTAACACAATAGAAAATATCCAAACAAGGGCATCTGGGTGGCTCAGTTGGTTAAGTGCCCAACTCTTGATCTTGGCTAAGGTCTTGATCTCAGGGTTGTGAATTCAAGTCCCCAGTGTTGGGCTCCAGGCTGGGCATGGAGCCTACAAGAAAGAGAAAGAAAAGGAGAGGAAAGGGAAAGGGAAGGAAGAGGGAAAAGGAGAGAGAGAGAGAAGGAAGGAAAGCAAGAGAGAGGAAGGAATGACAAAAGAAAAAGGAACTATCCAAACAAAGGATAATTTCATAAATTTTGTGTCCATTCTATGGGTATGAATAAAGATGTAAAATGTGTTTCTAACTGAAACATAGCCAAAAGTTTGTCTTTAAAAATTTTTTTTTAAATATTGTATCTGGACTACTTATTGAAGATAGTTACTACAGTCCTGGAGATCAAATCCCCATGTGAATATTAAATATCAATTTGAGTCATAGCAGATCTATAAAGGAATTTTCACAGACAACCTTTTTGTAAGATGGAGACACCTTTGTTAGGGAGGTTCTTATTTCTGAATTTAGGGGGAAAAAATTTGGTAGATGTATTCATTTTCTAGGGCTGCTGTTGCAAGCAGAGGGGCTTAAAACAACAGAAATGTATTGTCTTACTGTTCTGGAAGCCAGAAATCCCAAATCAGTGTGTTGGCAGGGGCATGTGCTCTCTTGAGGCTGTGGAGAAAGATCTGTTCCAGGCCTCCCTCCTGGCATCTATGGGTTCCTTGGCTTGTGCAGACACAGCTCTGTCTTCACACGGTGTTCTCCCCATGTGCATGTCTATGTTTGTGTCCAAACTTCCTCTTTTTAGAAGGGTGCCCATTATACTGAATGAGGGCCCACGCTGATGATGACTTTAACTTGATGCCCTCTGTGAAGACCTTTCCAAATCAGGTCACATGCTGAGACACTGAAGGTTAGGGCTTCCACATATCTTTCTGAAGGACACAATTCAACCCATAACCAATATATTCAGATTTCCACTAGGCGATCAAGAAAGTGGCAAAAATATTTTCCTGTCTTATTGAGAAAAAAGTTATCAATTTTGCAGGTCTCTTTGTTTGGTCTGTTTATTTTGCCTCAAAAATAATAGCTCTTAGTGTTGGCTAAAAATTCATGTCCTGTGACTATTAAGAGCTTCAGCTCTTTGCATTAACCCTTTGGTCAGGAAAACTGATTTGCTCTTAAGCTTCAATAAGTTGTTTTTATTTCTACTGGAGAAGTGTCGTATTCTTAGTCATAGCATGCAAATAATACAACTAAACAAAACTTATAATACAGTATCCTACATCTATAGAAATACTTCCCAGAATTATAGCTGCAAACACCTAGCTATAAACCAATCTGAAAGCATTTACAATTGTTTCCCAAGAAGAACAGGGAGATTGTTTTTCTTTTCCATATCCCTAAGTGGGGCCAAACCAAAACTCTGAGCACACCAGCTGCTATATCACTCCTGTGTTGGAGTGGTCCATGGTTCATGTCTGGGACTGGGCATAAATTAAAAGCTGTCAAGGAAGTGTGGCACTTGAAGCTTTGCAGAGAAAGGAAGGAAGGGAAGAAAATGTGCTAATTTTACTCACCTCATCATTCTCTAAGAAAATTCTCAACATGAAGAAAAACCTTTAATTCCAGGGGGGGGGAAATGCTTACCTAATACTTTTAATTGTATCCTTTTGCTCCCTTACTTAGTCTCCCCTTTTTTGCTCTTTGTTTTGTGTTAGCCCCTCACGGATGGTTTTTCCTAGTTTCTTCCATGAATAGAACCTAATCCTTAACATTTACCTGATTTTTTTTTTTTTAAATTCTCCTCAGTATTCAAGGAGCACTTGCAAACTATTTCTTCTAGCTCAATCACTTGAAAATTCAAACTGTGTAACTAAATATGCAGATGATGTTCATTTTTTTTCTTTTTCTGGTATCCAGCCACAATGACCAATTAGAATATTGGACTCATTGGAACATTTATCAGAACAGTTCAAAAGGGAATTGAATGGAATGGTGATTTGATCCAGCTGTGGAAGGTCCTTTCTGAATACCACACGCTTAGGATTCTCCCAACAGTATTTGTTTTTTCTCAGACATAGAAAGCGCTACACATTTTGTGATATCCATTAGCTTGCTGTGTAATTAAATTGATAAACATTGTATCCCATGCCTTCTGGTTAGAAATTAGTGCAACTCTTGAAGAAACGAAGGTGTGATTCATTGCTGTGTATTTACCAGTATTAAGCCCTATAAATAAATTCTATTAGGACCCCCACTAAAAACATTTTATCTGTAACTGCCCTTCTCAATTGTAGCTTCCTAGATTTGGACTGTTACTTGGGTCTATTTGATAAATTTTACTCCCAGAAGCCATTGTTTTGAGAGCATATATGACCACATGCCTGAAGAAGTTAAGCTCCTGATTATGATTGCCTGACCTGCACAAAGTGCCTGCCCAAATCTCTCAGTGTACATTCAAATTTAAAAAAAGAGAAAAAAAAAAAAGATAAACTGATTGGCTGCTTTAATTTGGCCATTATTCAGAGTTAGCAAACAAGAAATAATTAAAACCTGGGGTTTATACTAGTAACCAAGGAGGAAATTGAATGTATTCCAAGTTAATAGAGTTTGTCATTGACTTAATTTCATGGCACGCACTCGCTTTTTCATTCACAGTATTTGTGCTTATTTTAAAAAATTAAAAATGAGTCAGAATTCTCAATTTAAAATTTAGACCAAAAATTATGACTAATTTAATATCATTGCACATGCCATTAAATCAACGTAAATCCAGGAACAGGAATAACCCCTATAAATAGATACTTGGGGCCTGTAACAATAGTAAAATATCCATTTTGTACAAATTTAGAAATGGTGAATTTTTTCTAAATGTAAATTTTGTGGAAAAGTTTATTTTCTCAATTCTATTTGGAAGAATTGTCCTTAGCCATTTCTTCTTAAAATTGTCTTTAAAATCAGTGCACTTGGGGCACCTAGGTGGCTCAGTCATTACACGTTTGCCTTTGGCTCACTCAGGTCATGATCCCGGGGTCCTGGGGTGGAGCCCCTCATCTGGCTCCCTGCTCAGCAGGAAGCCTGCTTCTCCCTCTACCACTCCCCCTGCTTGTGTTCCCTCTCTCACTGTCTTTCTCTGTCAAATAAATAAGTAAATAAGTAAATAAAAATCTTTTTTAAAAATAAATGATTAAAAAAATAAATCAGTGCCTTAAATTGATTTTTAGAATTAGTTGATTTAATTTTAAGTCAGTGCTTCAGTTTTGTTTCAGAATTTATACCCTTGTCAAGTTACAAAAACCCAAGAAAAGGGTACTTTGATGAAAAGGAAAAAGAGAGATATGCAAATTAACTATCAAAATTGATTTATTTTGTTTTTCTTTTTGAATTCTGTTGTTCTTCTTGAGTACTGTGCATGGGTCAGTGCGCTGTTGACTGCTGCTGATTTGAGTAAATCTACTACTGAGTCTGTTTTGTTTTATGTAAATTGCAGTATTTACACTTTCTTTTTGGGAGCATGTAAAATTAGTCAAAAAATTAAGAATTTCTGATTTCATCTTTCATTAACAACTTTACCTTGTTTTCAGGCAGATACAGCCTGAAAAATACTTGCTTAAGATTAAAAACTCATGTTTCTATCAGGAGATACTCTTATATGGCCAGTACATTCTAATGAAATAGGCACTTTACACATGCTGCCCATCATCATATACCGTGAATGGACTAAGGTTGGTGAAGAGTCATTATAATCAGAAGCATGATATGGGGGATATAAACTCCACGAGAACTTGCTAAGGGCTGCTGCCATGAAGACTGGTCATCACATCAGTTTTCTTCACCTATTCACCAACCCCCCCCCCCATATTCTGGTAGCTTAAGACTGAAGGGAAGATGGTAACTGACAGAAATGGACTAACTTGTAATACAATAACTCACACGTCACTGGCTGTGTGACCTGTGACCTGCACCTGTTAGGTGCCCCCTCTGAGCTTACTTACCTTGAGTTGAGGAACAAGTACCAGGAAGGGTTTTGATAAGGAGTTACACGAGTTAATTAATGTTGAAACACCCAGTAAGTAGCACCTGGCTAATGAGTACATGTGTGAGGAAGAAAAGATGTAAGAGAATAAAGGATTGATTTTGATTGCCTCTGTTTGCTACAAAGAAATTTAACACATGCACACAAAATAAACATTAGCCAAAACATACCAACAGCTGTGTTTAGAACTCTGCACCATCTAAATCTTCTCCCAAAAGCACTTCTAAGTTCCAAGGAAACCAACCATATTGCTAATTGAATCTTCACTAAAGTACCCTTGTTAAATTTCATTAAAATGTGTTGCATGTTAGAGTTAAGGATCTGTTGTGGGCATAAGAATGTTTAGTACACTGCCCCCTTTATAACACATGGAGGCAATGTGCCTATAATAATAAAACCGTTAGAGGTTTTTAGTTGCAGCCTTTTTGCATAGTATTGGTCATAATTAATACTTTTTGACAGTGAATCCTTGATTAGGAAAGCCAACTCCAACATTTTTTATAATTTGTTTGGTTCAGTGTTCTCAAGGAATTTTTTAAAACCACTCTGTAAGCTCCTTGTACCAGTTTTGCTTAAAGTAGTCCTCTTCTGTAATAGCCCTGCTCCCAGTGGACACTTCCCAAATGTCACCTCTAAGGCTTCAGCTGTGTAACCCGACTCTTCAGCTGTGTCCTCAGTCCACCCACATTAGAGTCCATAACGAAGCTGATCCAGCGTTTACCCACCACTTAGGAAGAATTGGCACAACTGGTTACAAACGTTGAAGGCTTTGGCAACATAAACATTAGAGTAGCTAAGCTATAATGAAACTGGAAACCAAAATCAGGCAGGAATGAAAAATAGTGTGTCATTGTTTATGTGCCATTTTCCAACTAAAATGTTAAGACCTTTTCAACTTCTTGGACAGGTGTGTTTGTATGTATGTTTGTATGTGTTTTACAATATAACCGTGTAGTGAGATTTTGCCAGGATAATATTACCAACAGAAGCAAACTTTCCTCTTTTCATCAGTGATCCTTTAGAAAATAAAAAATAAGCCAAGAGAGGGAAAACTGAAGTTATCTAGTTGCTTCCCCAAAGGTGGTGGACACCCCAGGAGGTGTATAAGATTAACCATGGGGTACAAGAAGAAATATTAGGTCTTCTTTTTGCCTTTATCTAATAGTTTATTCTTCTACTTTTATCTCTTTAATGATGCACATAATTAGTAGAAATAGATACTTAGTCATATATTGAGGGGAGTGCTGTTTAAAAGTAAATTTTATGACTGTGTGATCACTCCAGCAGACACTAAGGGAAAGAGACTCATTCTTTGCTTTGAAGTCATTTATCAGAAGAAAAACATATGTTAAGGAGAAAAATATTGTATATATCTTACATTTTTTAAAATACTTTTATATTAAGCTTCATATTGTTGTGTTTGAAGAACGTACACTATTGTGTTGGTTGAAGACTGTAAACTAGTTATATAATTTCAGTTATGTCCTTACACGTTATCCATACTCGTTAATACTTAGAGTAACTACAGAAGACACCGAGCCAGTGTTTGCTGATGCATCTTTCATTGCTAGGGCATCATTCCTGAAGTGGTTCACCCTTAACGGGAATATTTTGTTGTCTGTTTCTTACTTTCATCATCATGGTAATGAACTATAATTAACTTTATTGAGATAATTGAGTATGCAATCATTTTAAGGGTTTATGTATAATGTGTGGAACGTGGATGGGGTCTGTAGAAATAAGGTAGTAAAAAGCTTCCTTTTGAAAAATTGATGTGACTGACTTTTCCTGAGGCTAATCTTGAGAGAAACCTCTCTTGATGGTCTCCCATGAAGAAGTAATTGACCTTGGCTAGGTCCAAGGTAGAGGATGTTTTACTAACTTTACTCCATTGTGTGATTAGCTCTCATGTGTCAAAATAGAATTTCTGACAGGAAGAATAGGGTTTTAGTAAAATTGATATGTTAAAATATTAACAGAAATTAATACAAAATTTATTTTCCTTTTAGTTCACAGGAAGATGAAAGACCTATGTCGCCTTTCTATTTGAGGTATTTATTTGATTTTTGTTGTTCTATTACAGGGAATGAAAGAGGGGTAGGGCTTCTTTGCGTTTATTTGCCCATTTTAATTCTTTTCAATAGAGTATTCTACACTGTGGCCAAACTAAGCTTATTGGAAACCTTTATAATATTCCTCATGCAGTGTTTTTCTTCTCTCTGGTTTAAGAAATCTTAAATTTAGTAGAGCTAAAAAGATTACAATAAGATACTTTATTTTAAATTTATTTTATTTAAATTTATTTTATTTAAATTCAGAAATGTCAAGGTACCCATTTTAAACTATTAAACCTATTTTAAACATTAGAAACTGCCTAATGATTATGCTGTTACCTACATCTTAAAAACTTCTGTTCCATGCATAGATGCAGGTGGGGGAGGGGTGTGAGCACAAAGCTTCAACTATGTTAGATCATTTTCTATACAGTAGTGGATTGTGAAACTGAGTATTCAGCAAGTTCGTGGAGTGCAGGGTTATTTTCTAAAGCTTATGAAGCCAGAAAAACAACTATTTTAAAACAGGTGAGTTTACAGAATTCAAAGTAGATGTTAAAACTTTCTGCAATTTTGAAATCTACTTTCTTTAAAAGATGTCAGGATTTGAGAGACATAGTTTGTTTATTTCTAAATCTGATTTGTTGTGATAGTCCCAGAGTTAGAGTTGGGCTTTAATTCAACCAACAATAGTTCAGAAATGTGTCATAAGACTTTAGTCTTAGCCAAGTAACTGCTTTTCAGTACTGTTCCGCCCTTCAGCGACTCAAAGCATATTGCATAATCACATTGTGGCAAAAGAGAGAACATCTGAGGTTTTAGTCTGAGACAACATGGTGGTCCAGTTGATTCACTTTGGTTTCCTGCCAACCAAATCAGCATACTTTGGTTTGTAGGCTACCTCAACTATACAGCTACTATAAATACAAGAGGATGTTGTTGCCGAGTACATGGTGACTCTGGTATTCATTATGTAAATACACACAGAAATATCAAACAAGTGGTTATCCTATATTAACGGAAATTAAGTTTTACATGATACAGAAGACTACAGCACCAGATCATGCCAGCAAATGAGAACTGTCCTCTGTCTTTTTTTTTTTTTAAAGATTTTATTTATTTATTTGACACACAGAGAGAGAACACAAGTAGGAAGAGCAGCAGGCAGAGAGAGGGGGGAAGCAGGCTCCCCGCTGAGCAGAGAGCCCGATGTGGGGCTCCATCCCAGGACCCTGAGATCATGACCTGAGCTGAAGGCAGAGGCTCAACCCACTGAGCCACCCTGGTCCCCCACCTCTGTCTTATTTTTATTCCTCTAGGCAATATTAGTCTATGTTTTACATGGTACTAAATTTTGTCTTTTTAACAATTTTAAAAAGCTGATGGGGAAAAAAGGGTTTATAAGTCTTAAGACCTTAAGAGACACATAATTGTGTTTTCTAATATGATGATTTTTTAAATTGTTTAGACTAAGAGTATGTCTTGAAAAAGAAATTCTGTACTATAACACTTGGTAGAAGCTATTTGAGACATAAAAACTAAAATCTTATGGAAGTAGTAAAAAACAATGAATATGCCTACTAACCCACATGTACAGGAAAGGTAAATTTGCAGAAAAAGGAAGTTACCATCAGGCATTCCTTTGGAAATTTTAAATAAGTGGAGCTATTTCATAAATGAAAAAAATAATTATTATTTGTCCAGAAATTAAAATCTCAAATATAGTTTCTTTTTCTGAATAACTACATGGTAGTCTGAGAAATTATGTAAGAAGTAAATTGTTACAAGTTAATTCAACTTTTTAAAAATAATCTCCTTGACAAGAAGTAGGGAGAATCTATTTGTTTTGTTTTGTTTTGAAATTATTTGTATGGCTTCTTTGAGATTAACTCTTCCTGGGTTATTCTAACACAGAATTTAAGTGGAAGAAAAAATACAGGATTGTTAACTATAATTAAAGTTCTTCCGGATTTTTGAACTAAAAACATAGCATGTCTACTGACAGTTTAATTTATAAATTAGTGCACTTTTGCACTACCTCTAGTAAGAGCAAATGAGTGCCTAAATGTTGTAAATGTACTTATATTTCTGTGGTCTCTTTGTCTTCCGTTCCTTTCTCTTCTACTTTATTAAGACTCCCTTCCTACAATTCTCAGAAAGGCCAGTTATTCCAAGACTCATGAATTTCATAACAATTTGTCAACATGATAAAAAACTAAATTGGCTCTTTTAAAATCCAAAATCATGTTTACTGCGGCTTTGGAAAATAAAAAGTGATTGGTAGTTGGAAAATGATATTTTTCCTGACTAGGAATATTGAATATTGAGTGCTATGTATTATATTTTGACAGCGTTAACTGGTCAGGGTTTTGGGGTTTTGATTTTGGGCTTTTTTGAGGTGGGAGAGTGGCATGTAGACAGAGAGGAAAGGTCCAAAGAAGAGATGAGACACATTGGTTGAGCTGGGTACTCATCAGAAGTAGATCCAGCCACAGGCAGACAGGCAGAGGGGATGGGTTGGGGCAGCTGGTCAGGGGTGGGATATTCAGAAGGTAGTTTATTCTGAAAGGTCCAGCATGAGGTAGAAGAGCAAAACTCAGTATCTGCAGGTCTGGGAGTGGGCAGTCTCAGGAAGACTGGATCAAAACAGAAGATAGAGCACAGCAGGGCTCCAGTGTCTGAGGGAGGACAAGAGATGATCCATAAAGGAATTCAGATACAGGACATCAGGCAAGCATCCAGCTCTTGGAGTGGAGACAAGGTGCATTCTTTATGATGAAGATAGAGTCTGTCTGTGTGGTAGAAGATCGAGATGGAGAGCATGCAGAGAACTTACAGTGCATTAGTGGAGGTTCCAGGCCCTTTCTTTGGCTTGGGGAAGGCAGGTGGGATTCAGGAACCGGGAGCCACAGAGGCCATTGCAGTCGTTACCTTGCTCCACTTTTCACCTTGTAGAATTCCAGTTTCTGTGATTACGACTCTGTTACAAGCAGTCATGTCTAAACCACATGGCAGTCTGCTATACATTTCAGTTGCCTTCAGTTTTTTCTGTAGTCAGGCAGGACATACACTCATATATTCTCATTCTAGATTAAATATCTGCTATGGTAAGAACTCTGTCTTCTGTAATTTAAGCACTTCTCCACCCTAGCCTAAGTCACCAGAACTATTTATCCTTTTTTCCCCTCAAAGGAAAGAAACAGTAGCTACGAATCTGCACTTGCTGCGTCTTCTGTGGCAGGATGCCTGCAGCTACAGTAGCTCAAACAGCCAGTATCATTGTTCCCTCCATGCTCATTAGAGATTAGCACCCTGTTGAAGTGATTAAGGAAATGAAAAGGAAGAACAGGTTATACCAAACCCTTAGCAAGATTGTTACAGAAAAGACAAGAACCTGCAGACTTCAGGTGAAGAACGTCCTTGGCGAGGATGTCCATACCGGGGGCTCTCATGCGCTCGGCTGGACTCCCAGAAAGGCACCTCTATCTCAGTTGCTCAGATTAGCAAGGGGAAGGCAGGTGACCTGACCCCATCCCAACCTGTCCTGTCCCATCCAACGTCTACATTTGAATTCCTTTTTCTTAAAAAATTTCTGGATTATACCATACAGTTTGTATGCATAGATGATACATACAGCCTATATATGAAGCCTGTCCCTGCCTGCACTTTATCAAAATCCTAAATGTGCTTTAGGGGCTACGTACCTGTAACCAGTCTTATTCACTGGCTCTAAACAGCTCACCTGGCCTCTGAGTGGTGGCTCCTTGCTCACCTAACACCTACCTTTTAGCCCCTGCCCTAATCGTCCTCTGCTTTTTCTTTCTTATTTTGTGCTCCATTAAAACTCTTAAATCGACCATCTCCATCAATTTCAGCCCAAGTTTTAATATACAAGATACAAATTAAAGCTAAATTACTATTTTAGCAGATTTGGAATAGCTTAGGGTCACTGTCAGTATGTATACGTTTTCTGATTTTCCTGAATCAGGAACATCAGATAGATTTGTATCTAAATAAGATTTTGGAATAGAAACTCATTCTTCAGTATTTTAATATTTTTATTCCTTGAAACCAGGAGTCATTAATTTGTGAAAGTCTTTTAATGGTAGATTTATGTTGAAGAAAAATTTAGCTTTGGATAAATTGAGATTAAAACATTACCTGACATTAGATGGGATCAGAAAACTATGTGACACCACTCCTACCCTGATATGTAGAAAAGTTTTTGTAGAGCATTTATGAATAACTCTTCGGAGATTACCTTTCCAAACAACTTGTGCTGGAATTTGTAGGTTTATGATTTTTTTTTTTTGGTCATGCTTTATCAAATGTTAATAGATTCTTTTTCTTCTTGACTCTGTTGTATGTTTTCTTAATTATCATTTTGAGGTAAAAATCTCTCATCAGTTGGGATAGTTTAGAAAAGCGTAATATATCAGGCATTATATTTGTTGTTGACTAACAAGTGCAGTGAACAAGCAGGCTATTTACTTGATTATCTACTTTTTTTCCCACCCTAGATATTTGGGTGTCTTTAGACACAAATAACTATATATTAACATTATTTGTTTCCTTTGTCCTTTTTAACTAGAACAGTGTTTCTCAACTAAGGAAGCACAGCATCTCTGCCTGTGGAGCTCTTTTTGAGAGAGGGGCAGGAGGGTAAATACAAACAACAAAATATAGATAACATAAAATTTATCATTTTAACTATTTTTAATTATTTTTTAATATCAGTTCACCATCTTAACCATTTCTAAGTGCATTTCCACTAATAATGCATGAATCCAATTGCTCCATGTTTTTCTTTTTTTTTTTTTTTTTAAAGATTTTATTTATTTATTTGACAGACAGAGATCACAAGCAGGCAGAGAGGCAGGCAGAGAGAGAGGAGGAAGCAGGCTCCCTGCTGAGCAGAGAGCCCGACGCGGGGCTCGATCCCACGACTCTGAGATCATGACCTGAGCCGAAGGCAGCGGCTTAACCCACTGAGCCACCCAGGCGCCCCAGCTCCATGTTTTTCTTAACAGTTGTTATATTCTGCTTTTTGATAACACCATCATTATGATACATACTTTGTATACTTTAAAGATGCTGGGATCTCACTGGCCAAGATTCTGAGCCTTGAGTGGTTTTGGGTGTCCATATTTTCAATAAGTATCATGAGATAGTCTTTTCTACAATAAGTGCTGGGAAAATAGGATACCCACATGCAAAAGCATGGAATTGGCTTCTCACCTAATATTGTACAGAAGAATTAACTTGAAATAGATCAAAGCCCCAAAGGTAAGAACTAAGCCTGTAAGAACTCTTAAAGGAAAACATCAGGCAAAAGATACACAACCCTGAATTTGGCAGTGATTTCTTAGCTATGACACCAAAGGCACAGGAAATAAAAAGTAGACAAATCAGACTTCATGAAATTTTTTAAAGTTCTACAGATCAAAAAAATAAAAGACTATCAGCAGAAAGGAAAGGAAGAATGGGGGGAAATATTTGCAAATCATTTATCTGATAAGGGGTTAATATCCAGAATATATAGAGAACTCCAAAAAATCAACAACAACAAAATGATTTTTAAAATGGGAAGATAATTTGAATAGACATTTCTCCAAAGAAGTTGTACAAATGGCCAATAAGTACATGCAAAGATGCTGAACATCAGTAATCATCAGGGAAATGCAAATTAAAACTATAATGAGGTATCTCACCTCACACCCATTAGGATGGCTGCTTTGAAAAATAAAAATAACAAGTGTTGGCAAAGAAGAAGAGAAATTGAAAACAGGGTCACAAGGTCCCAAAGAGATATTTGTACATCCATGTTCATAGCAACATTAGTTGTAATACTCATAGGGTGGTTGCAACCCAAGTGTCCATCAGTGGATAATGGATAAACAAAATGCAGTATATATACACAGTAGAGTCTTATTCAGACTAAAAAAGGAGGAAGCTTCTGATAGACACAACATGGATGAACCTTGAGGACATTTATACCTAGAGAAATAAGGTAGGCACAAAAAGTCATCTGTATACTGGGTATTTACCCCAAAGATACAGAGGTAGTGAAAAGAAGGGCCATCTGTACCCCAATGTTTATAGCAGCAATGGCCACGGTCGCCAAACTGTGGAAAGAACCAAGATGCCCTTCAACGGACGAATGGATAAGGAAGATGTGGTCCATATACACTATGGAATATTATGCCTCCATCAGAAAGGACGAATACCCAACTTTTGTAGCAACATGGACGGGACTGCAAGAGATTATGCTGAGTGAAATAAGTCAAGCAGAGAGAGTCAATTATCATATGGTTTCACTTATTTGTGGAGCATAACAAATAGCATGGAGGACATGGGGAGATGGAGAGGAGAAAGGAGTTGAGGGAAATTGGAAAGGGAGGTGAACCATGAGAGACTATGGCCTCTGAAAAACAATCTGAGGGTTTTGAAGGGGTGGGGGGTGGGAGGTTGGGGGAACCAGGTGGTGGGTATTAGAGAGGGCACAGATTGCATAGAGCACTGGGTGTGGTGCCAAAACAATGAATATTGTTATGCTGAAAAGAAATAAAAAATTAAAAAAAAAAAAACAGAAGACATTTGAGAGAGAAAAAAAAAAAAAAAGACATGTTCCCCTTATGTGAAGGACAATGTAGTCAAATTTATAAAGTCACAAAGTAGAATGGTGGTTGCCAGAGGCTGGGGGGAAAGAGAATTGAGAGTTACTGTTTAATAGGAATAGAGTTTCAGTTTTAGAAAATGAAAAGAGTTCTGGAGCTGAATGGAATGAGTTTACAACGTGAATATACTCAGTGCCACTGAAGTGTACACTAAGAAATGGTTGAAATAGTGAACGTTATGTGTGTTTTGCCACAAGAAATTTGAGGGGAGAAAAGTGTCACATAAGAGATTTTAATGCATACCCCTAGCTGAAAACCACTAAACCAGACAACTCCTGCAAGTACTATTTTATACTGCAGAATGGTTATAAATTTAAATAATGTTCATCATATAATTCTCTAGGGATTCAATATTGAGTTCTTGATATCATATTTTTTTTACTTAGTAAGAGACAAGTATAGATTCTGAGTTTTATTCAATCTGTTAATTAAAATATTGAGCATATTTATTGGACTATACTGATAAAGTATATAAATTTTTATGGTTTTTATGCTTCTCCTCATGTCTTTCATCAGCATGATAAAGCAAAGGAAAAAGTGACTGTCAGGTAATGACACCTTTATGACCATTCTATCTAGAGCTCTTGTTGTTTCATTCTTCAGCCTTCTTGCCTTCCTATAGGTTTCTGTTTATAAGAACTTCAGATCTGAATAAAATATAAATCTTTAATTTAAACAAGTAAAAGACCAGCTTTACCTAATGCAACTATCCCAGGCTTCCCATTTAAATTCTAATGATGATATCAAAGACAAAAACTAGAGACAGCTTTGTAACAATGATAAACCCATGTATCAAAGGTTACATCACTGGGATAGGCTGAGAAATGTATTTTCACTTTATAGACTTCAGTTCCACCATCTAGACAATACAGATGGCCACAAAGAGAGAATGAAGGGAATGGGGGATGGGAAACTAAGTTGGATTCCTTCCTTTGTCTACTGCACTAACTAGAAAAATGAGTGACATTCCCCCTATTGAACAGAAAGTTACTTTCTGAACCACTCCGAGCTGAACTGCATATTCTTTTTCACCTCTCTGCCCCCCTTTAGCTTGTTTATGTCAACATCTATTCAAAGACTAGAACATTTAGTATACAAAACTATCCCCCTGGGATGTTCAGTTACTTAAAGCATTTGAGAAAAGGATAAAAAGGAAGGAAGATTACCAGGCATAATGAGTGCTTTCAAGAGTACACTGTACAAAAACAAAGTACAAATTTATTCCTGATTCTCCAGCTTAGTCAGAAAATTGGACCAAATAGGAAGTGCACCTATTTAAGCATCATAGATTGTTCTAGGGCAGACTCATATATTGGCCCTTAAAATCTAAATTCATGAGCGGGCATCTGCATACAGCCAAGGGATGATGAAATAAACAAGAACAATCTACCCACCCAGGTTTTGGTAATGACCTGCCTGAATTGATGGATTCTCCTCAAGAACCACAGAACACAGAGAGCTATTTGGAACTTATAAAGAGAAATTACAAACTAAGAGAAAGGATGACTTACCCTGAGGACTCAGTGTAAAAACAGATTTCAGAGAATTGCTTTTTACATGATTCAGAAGAAAACTTGAAAAGTAATATTACTAATCTTCTCCCCAAAATGCTTAAGGACATAACCAACCCTCTCTGAAACATAAGTGGGAACCTGCAAGGGCAGAATAGGTTTACAATTGTAAGGCTAGAGACATAGAAGAATAGCTGAAAGGGGAGGGAAAAGAGAGCCAAGAAATGTATTAGCAGAGATTTCAAAAACTATGTAGGAAACCACAAAGAGCAGAAATTATTAAAAATAAATCAAGTACACAATGAGAAAGAAACTTGAGAAGCTCCTCCAGAATGAAGAGCAAAGGATAAGAAAAAACTGATAGAAATAATGTTAGATATGAAGGTCAGAGATTAGAAAGTCAACCTAAAAATTCTAAATCCAAGGAAAAAACATACTAGTAGAAATAAAAGTAGAAATCAAAGTTTATGCCCAGCTAATTAAAGAGATGAATTTTGTAAGAAATTTTTTTAATTAAGTGGTAGGAACCGATTAGAATCATAGGTGAAGGGACAAAGAAAGTAATAAAATTCTGTATCTTTTGTCTTGCATGGAAGGTAGGAGAATAGACGCAGGAGTCAAGAGTTTTGAGTTTTTTGTTTTGGGGGTTTTTGTCTTCGTTTTAATAATTAGACACATATGAGTATAAGAAGCAACCACCAGTAGAAATTTAAATCTCTTCAGAATTTAAGAGGAAAGACAGAAATCACAGGAAAAGGAAGCACCCACATTAGAAAGCATAAAGCAAAACAAAAGTAGAATAAATATATCAACTATGACAATAAATATACATGGCCAAATTCTTTGATAAAAACTAAAATTACAAAACAAAACAAAACTCGAGCTATATTTTGCTCCAAAGAGCCATACCTGAAACAAAATGGCACAGAAAGGTTAATAAGAAAAATCTAGAATTTATATCTGACAAATGCGAACAAAAAGAAAGCAGAGAGAGCAATATTAATACCGGGACAAGTAGAGTTCATATTTGTGAAACAAGACAAACCTGGACTTACTTAATTTCGTATGGACTAAACACATAAAGGCTATAAATAAGCATGTATAAAATAGCACAGCTTCAAATGATAAAAGTTTAAACTCTTAACAAGAGTAAACAGGCAAACACATTTGAAATATAGAACTTATACATCTAACTATATGTCTATAATAAAATTTAGAAAATAAATAACACTGAGAATTTTATATAACAATGAGATTTAAAATAAATGAGCATTACATACTAAACTTTGCACCCTGTAAGTAGTGCACAAGAATTCCTACTACTTTTTAAAGAATTATTCAACTGTATCTGGAAATTCTTGAAGAGTAGAAATTTTAGTGTTGCCTGGGTGGCTCAGTTGGTTAAGCATCTGCCTTTGGCTCAGGTTGTGATGCTGGGGTCCTGGGATCCAGCATCGGGCTCCCTGCTCAATCAGGAGTCGTTTTCTCCCTTTGCCTCTGCCCTCCCCACTTGTGCTCTTCCTCTCTCTTAAATGAAGAAATAAAATCTTTTTTGAAAAAGTAGAAATTTTAGCAGTCATGTATTCTGACCATGGTGTAATTGATAACAAAAAATTTCCAGTCACCCAATGAAAGCTCTCCTAAAGGAGGAAAAAATTCAGAGAGGAAATAAAAACTAATTTAGACTATTGATAAGAAAAAGGGGAAACATACATACCAAAATTTGTGGATCTAAGCTCTTTTTAAGTGGTGATTTCGCTTTCTTAGGAATGAAAATAAATGAGCCACCCAATCAGAATTTAAAAACTATATAAAAGAAGAAAAGCAACCTCTTAGAAATTAAGAAGGTTTTGATAATAGTAAGTGGGAAAAAGAACAGAACTGATGTTTGAATCCAGAAAATGGTTCTTTGGGAATAAAAATGAAAATTATAAAATAGAAAACCTCTGGTAAACTTTAAAAAGAAAAGTACAAAACTAATAATCAGAACTGAAGTTTGTGGTGGAGGGATATAGTAGTTTTTAAAAAATTAAAGATTGTTCAGGGTGCCTGGATGGCTCAAGTGGTCAAGGGTCTGACTCTTGATTTCAGCTCAGGTCCTGATTTCAGGGTCATGAGGCTCCACACTAAACAGGGAGCTGCCTGAGATTCTCTCTCTCCTTTCCTCTTTTTTCTCCCCCTCACTTACTCCCTCTTTCTCTCTCTCAAATAAATAAGTTATAGACCCTCAACTCTATGGTCGAATAGTCTTCAACAAGGCAGGGAGAAATATCCAGTGGAAAAGACAGCCTCTTCAATAAATGGTGCCGGGAAAATTGGACACCTATGTATGGAAGAATGAAACTCTTATCTCTTACACCATGCACAGATAAACTCAAAATGGATGAAAGACCTCAATGTGGGACAGGAATCCATCAAAATCCTAGAGGAGAACATAGGCAGTATCCCCTTTGACATCGGCCACTTCTTTCAAGACACGTCTTTAAAGGCAAAGAAATCAAATAAATAAATTTTTAAAAAATAAAAGATTAAAGACTGCTTGATAGAATTTTATACTGATAAACGTGAAAATCTAGAAATAAAAAATTTTCTGGAATGTACATTTTGAAAAGAAAATTCTATTTGAACCCAGAAAAGTACTTTGAATAATCTGCTCTAAGAAAATAACTAGATGTATAGCCAAAGGTTTATATGAATAACAGCATTATTTGAGAAAGATTGTATCCTTATTGAAGCCAGATTACACGAGATAGAATCAGAACTGTGTAAACTTGAATGAGATATTAAACCTCTCTGAACCTCAACTTCCTCATCTTAAATGATTATACATAGTGAAATATTTAATTTCATTCATAATTTTCCTTTACAAAGACCTTAGTCCAAAAACTAAAACTCTGAATTTCTTTTTTATGCAAAAACATGCTAAATATGTAAAACTGAAAGCTCCAGTAATTAGGGCCTGAACAAAAAGCTATACAAAAGGTGAGTATTTTGATATTTTGATAGGCTCTATTTAATTTTTTAGAAAATATTTGATAGATCATCAAAATGATTTTAATAGATCATCAAAATATTCTAGGAATGAAGAATAGTTTTTTTTTCTTAAAAACAGTTCTAATATTTAAAGGAATATGAAGTGTGAGTTTTGAAAAAGTTTGAGGATAAACATTTTCCTCCTACTAATATCCATGTAGTATGTTTTCAATTTATGTTCTAGTATTCTATGCATAGTATATGCTTTTTTTAATGCATAGTAATATGCTTTAAAGCCAAACGCTTACGTTTTTTAGATCCAAACTATCTATAACACTACCACAAAAAGGTAATACAATTTTTGTCAAAGTTTGAATACCTACAAATGCTCCCTTAACTTTCTGTATATCGTAATCATAGCTAAAAGTTAAAGCGTAGTAAATATTGAAAATCAGGGGTATTTCTTTTAATGTATGACATTGTTCATGGAAAACATGGTTTTAATGAAAAAGTTTTAATTAGAAATCTGTTATAACTATAATAAATAACACTGGATTCATCTTATAATGTTGATGCTGCATATCAACTTTTAGTATTTTAAAATAATACTAAAAATATTATATTCTGTTAAACAGAGAAATTAGGAGCTTCATGCTATTTTGATAATTAGTTACACGATCTTCATCTTTGCCCAAATTAAACATCACACAACTGTCTTTTAAATCCTGACTTATTTTTTTTTTTTTAAAAACTCACTAAATGTAAATATTCTAGAGGGGGAAAAAAAGGATAATTCTGTTCACCTAATAGTTCCTATTGAAACAATAATACTTTGCCACAATAATATTTATATACCACAAAAGAGAACATACTGAAGTAAGAGAATGTATAAAAAATGAGAACACGTGCCTCTTCAAGATGTCGGATTTTAGTAGACTTGAAATTTCTTTCTTTTTATATGTAGATTTCTTTATTTCAAATCGAGAGATCTAATTAAAGAATCACTTGTCAACAGGCATTCTGTGCATCTTATCACATGCAAATTTATAGACTAGTATTGTTGAGCGTGTGGGGCTTCCAGAAATGTAGTTTAGGTTTGGTTAATAGAGATGCAGACTAAATATATTTAAGTATACCATAGAATATATTGCAGAGTAGGCTCAGAATCTGTTCTCAAAGACTGTACCAATAGCGAATGCAGCTGTGTCCTCACTCACAGGAGGCTTGGGTCATGAAGTTCACCCTAGCTCTGGAGTCCACAGAGAGACTTATCTTTTTTCAGTTTTGAATACTTGCTTTATCAACATTAAGAAATGATCTCTTCCATCTTCAAGTGTTTATACTGCATAAGTAGGAAACTTTGTTATCAGATCAGTCAAGTGCTCGGAAAAAAAAATTCATTTCCCTTCGCTTTCTGCAAAGGACAAAAGCAAGTTCCATTGTAGACAAAGGAAATCTGTATTTTTCACTTTAACTTATTTGCTTATTGCCCATTTGTCATTTTTCTTAGAATTACCTTCATGAGTGAATTATAGCTATGGAAATAGCCCCTACTTCTGTCATTAAATATTCTTAGAAATCTTGCTATTGGTGGATTATTAAGCACATCCCACAGGAACTATACAGGTGGCTGGATACCTGACCAAAGCTATATTGGTATTTAATAAACCATAACTATGACTGAAACTGTCATAATATGCAGTTATAACCTTTTGTGGTGATTCAAACTTTAGAGCAGTAAACTTTTAGAGCTAAAAGAAAACCACAGGGACCACTAGCCAAGTCTTTCATTTTCTGTGTGAAGAAACCCACCCAGAACAGCCAGGCTAACCAACAATCCATGATTTCAGCTAATTAACTGCGGAACAAAGACCAGAACTTCTCTTTTCTGATTCCCAGTGGAACATGTTCTCAGAATACTTTCTTTAGAGAAACTCTGATTAAAAAACATGAAAATATGAACATGTTAAGTATACCAAAAATTGTAAAGGACTATTAAAGAAACGTAAAACTATAAATTATCATAAATTTGACCTAAGATCAACAGATGAACAAAATTGAATATGATTTAATTCCTTGCTTTTGTCATCAATCTATTCATTTATTTTGCATTCTGAAAATGGCTCAGTTAAGCCTCTGCCTTTAGCTCAGGTCATGATCCCATGGTCCTGGGATCAAGCCCCATGTCGGGCTCCCTGCTCAGTGGGGAGTCGGCTTCTCCCTCTCCTTCCACCTGTCCTCCCCACTTGTGCTCTCTTTCTCTTTCTCAAATAAATAGATAAAATCTTTTTTAAAAAATGTAGATGGCTTAGGTCATTTTTCTTTAAGCTATGAGGAAATCTTGATGTGTTGCCTTTTATTCACTTATGCTAGTGTAAGTTTTTCAATGCATACCCTCTTCACTTAGATTAGAATGTTTAAAAATAGCTATTGTGATATCTAAGTAATTGAAGTCTTGAAGACTCTTAGTTTCAGGGAATTACAGCTTTGCTAATCAGTGTCTTCCACAAATCAACAGCATCAGAATCACTGTAGAATTTGTTAAAAAGGCAGAATTTCAGCTTCTCAGGAAGCTTCACCTTCCTGAGACCTAGAGGTGCTGAATCGGAGCCTGAGTGAACGAGATCCTGGATGACTCCGATATGCTTTAGAATTTGAGAAGCACCAACATGGCTTTAGTTATCGCAGAACCTGTTTCTGCTTGAGGTCATTTTCTTGTCTCTTTCTTTCTCACCTTTTGTGTGTATGTGTGTGTGTGTCCTGCCCCCTACCCCCCACAAAGAAACCTAAAAATATCAGTGTGTGCTTTAGTAAGCAAAAAGAAGTTCAGGTCAAAGTGTGTAAAGAAGGGAGAAAAGGTGTACATCTACTCATTCTGAGACAGCATGGAGGACTAATTGACTGCTTATACTTCTTTGTCTTTGGAATATTTTTAGCATCTATCAGATCAACGTGTTCCCCTCTTCTGTGTCTCCCCAGAGCCATCATTCCCAATGGGCCCTGCTCTCCAAACTGAGGCTGTGTAACTACATTGAGAAGTGAAATACATAAGTTAATTACACAGTGTTGACTTTACAGAGGGTGAGCCACAAAGCATCAAAAGTAGGGACTGCCTGTTCCAGTTAAGGACAGAGAAGAGCAAAGGATATATTATTGGTTGTGTAATCTGGGAACCACTGTGAATAACAGGCATTGTGAGGCAGATGAGAAAAATGGTTGTGATTAAAAGCAAAGTAAAATACCTAAGTCCAGGCCTCCATCTACAAAGATGATTCTAGTGAGTTTTTCTTCTACTGAGTGATGGATTGAATGGCTAGTGTAGTGATTAAGAGCTTAGACTCTGAGCTAAAACGTTCTTGGTTCAAATTCCAGCTCATCTACTTGGCTCTGTCACTGTGGGCAAGTTACTTAACCTCTAAACTCTTCAACTGAAAATTGAGAAAACAATAGTACCTACCCAAATGGGTTATTGTAAACAGCAAACAGGAAAATATATGTACAAAATACTCGACACAGTGTCTGAAACATAGTTAAGTACTCAGTATTAGAATGCATTTATTTTTTCATTTGCTTTCATTTATAAAGGTTTTTCTCATCACTTTCCCTTGTGAACAGTAGCATTATTTTCTGTGTCTCTTCTGGGATTTGGCTGTGGTTTGTGGCCGGAACAAAGAGCTACAGCTCTTTTTTAAGGAAATTCTCTGGGCTGAAGAGTGAGTGTCTGCTGATCACCTCTTGTATAGTGAGTGGTAGGCTGGGTCTGACAGTGGTGATAGTGGTGATAACAGTAGAGAGTATAATGAAAGAAAAAGAGAAATAGCATACTTTCCCTTGAAGCACTTAGATTCTGGGTGGAAAGAGATGAAATACCCATGTACATGGAAGAAAAACCCAGCAGATAGATTTAAAAAAGACAAAACTAAATATGTTCTTATGTTCAAAATTGCATGGTAGATACAAGGCTGTTTGGGGTGATTGGGAGGCAGCCATCAGCATCAGTCATTAACCCCTGTCGCTTTCTTCAAGTGTTTTCTACAAAGAAGGAGGAGCAAAGGAAACCTTTGTATCTATTAGGGAAACCTATAGTGTGACAAGCATGGAAGATTTTTTGTTTGAACAGACTTTTGAATCTTGATTTAGAAGTTGACTAAGCACTGGAGGGCAGACCGTGAGAAAATCTTGATATTGATGCAGCTGAAATTGCTGCTGAACTCAACCTCATTGTGGTTATATGAACACAGGGGGCAGGCAAGAGTGCTTATCACAGAGTGTTCTATAGTTTCACTGTTCCGCTTTAGGCTGAATACTTTGTAATGCTTTTGAAGGAATTCAGGTTTGGGAGGAAACAGAAAAGTAGAGGAAATTTATAAGTGTCCAATAAAGGGGCCATAAATTAGGTGTTGAGATGAAACATAGAGCTTGAAGCATTCTTCCATCTCGAGGAACTCAGGAAGAAAGGTGGCTTAGAAATAGTTGTGTAGGGGCACCTTAGTGGCTCAGTCAGATAAGCGTCTGCCCTCCGGTCAGGTCATGATCTCAGGGTCCGGGGATCAAGCCCCAGGTCGGGCTCCCTGCTCAGTGGGGAGTTGGCTTCTCCCTCCACCCTCCCCCTGCTTATGTTCTCTCTCTCAAATAAATAAAATATTTTTTAAAGATACATTTAAAAAAGGAAAGAAGCCAGAGTTGCTTGCTTGTTCCCTGTCCCCTGTGGTTCCTGCTGCTTTCTACCTGTTCTGAGCAGTTTTAGAAAGTTTCTTCTGGCTGCAGGTCTGGAGGGAGTGGACGAGGAGGGAACAGATTTGGGCTCGGGAGAACAGGGAATGGGTAGAGTTGGTAGCAAAAGACAGTCAGTGGCATTGTAGTAATATTTTGAGTAAATGAAAAGACACTGAAGGAGCTCAAGGGCCAGTAGGGGGAGTAGAGATGGTTTTTAAAGGTCGCTTTGAAACACTCCACCATGGATGTCTTTAAAATGGAAGGGGAGGGGGGACACTGTTCAGGAGTAAACACTCAGTACTGACTCCGGAATAAACACTTAGCATTCTCCAATTCCAGAAACAAGTGAAAGTCAGCGTCTGTCGGTAGGTGGGTTAAACATTGTGCGTGGGTCACTGAGAGTCTAGCTAATACTTTCAGTCTGGAATCCCCTTCAGATGTTTGGTGCACAGTCTCATGCTCTGTCTAATCTGACTTTCTTTGTGCTTCTTTCCCACAGCACGCATGTATCCCAAGTCAGCAATGTTTCGGCAACTGGAGAGTAAGTTACTTGGGTTTCCCTTTCCCACTTAGCAAACAGAAACAAAGCTACTCTAATGGTGTATAGTATTGGACAATTAATACCATAAGCAACCCATGATGTCTGTAAAACCACTGAGAGAAGAGGACTAAAGAAGGGCTCCTGTTTGAGCTTCTGTGTGGGTGTGTGACTAGAGACAGCCTAACAATTTGAACATACAAGATTTTTGTTTCAGTCAAAATAATGACAGAGTCCATTACTGTTTACAAAATACGTGTCTGGAGAGATATCTTTTAGTGGAGGATGCCATTAAAGGTTAAAGTAGTACAATGTCTTTACTTCTTATTTTTAATCAGCCTACATTTGTTGAATAACTGTGATACGCCAAGGGTAGCGTTGTGTGTGTAATGTCAAGTAAGCCTCTGGCTCTGCCTTCAGGGACTTTACCATCTAAAAGGGACACAGAATCAAAAGCAAATCAATGATGGCAACAAGTCCTTTTTCCATAGGGCAGGGACAGTGCCCTACTGATGATGCCTGTCACATGTCTCTTTCTTCCTAAGGCTACCAGCTGCGTGTAGACCAAAACCTAAGTTCCAGTTACCTGCCCCTGCCTCCCTCTCTGACTACATTGCTCCTTAGGCTTCAGCCATGTGACATTCTGTTTCTGGAATAGGCCAACCTTATATTTACCCCAGAGCTCTTGCACTGTTTCTCAGCCTGGCCATTCATTTTCTTACCATTTACTTTTTTGTTCAAGTGTCCTCTCCTCCAAGAAGCCATTCCTGACTACCCACAGTCCTTCTCCAATTCCATGCATCATTTTGGAGAGAATTTATCACTATCTGAAAGTTCATGATTCGTTTATTACCTGTCTGCCTCATAGCAATGTAAGCTCTATAAAGATGGGGACCTTGTTTGTCATTTTCATGGCTGTATCCCTAACACCTAGGAAAGTGCCTGGTTATATTAGGCACTAGATAAAGGTTCATGAATAGTTTCTTGCTCAAAGATATTCCATCACACCCACCTCTCTTTCTTCCTTGTGAGATGTAAATGGACCTTTTTAGGGCATCTTCCATCAACAGGGATCAAGAGGAAGTGGAGAACAGGTGTGATAATGTAGAAGAGAGAATAATTTAAAGAAGCACTAAGTAGGGTGAATTTGGATCTAATAGGATGAATTGGGAGTTTTTCTTCTTCTTTGTTAGGTGGGGAAACAATGAGAGAGCTGGACCAACCTCTCTTAGCTCTGTGAATTTTAAAGAGATTCCAGAATTATACTGAGGCATATTATATATGTTCCTGCTTGTGTATTTCCTAATAGCTTTTGCCTCTTATCTGTCTATATAGTTTGGAAAAGGTGTGGGGTTTGTTTGTATACGTTAATTCACTCACATTCCTATAGACCACTATTAGGGAATCTTGAATCATTGGGATGTGGAGTTCTAAATATAAAAACTCTCTTTTTTTAAAGATTCATTCATTCATTCATTTGTTGGAGGCTAAGGGGCAGAGGGAGAGGGAGAGAAAGTCTTAAGCAGACCCTGTGCTGAACACAGAGCAGGACTTGGGGCTCAATCTCACAACCGTGAGATCACAATGTGAGCCAAAACCAAGAGTTGGGCACTCCACTGGCCATACCACCCAGGACCCCCTAAATATAAAAGTTGTAATATCCAAGTCAGACCATATTTGTTCATTGTCTTCAAGTAGTTTTAATGAGATTACCATGTGTCTGTTATTAAACTACATTTGGAAAATCTAAGTATCTTAAATTTTTCAAAATCCATCTGAACATTTTAAAAATAAATATGTGGTTCTTTTTAAAAATTTTAATACCCTTATTGAAGTCAAATTAATATGTAAGGAACTACACATACTTAATGTGTGTATAGTTTGATGAGTTTGGATGTGATCCTTTTTTCAAGTGCAGAAAATTATGATTTGAGGAGTATATGTTTAGAATTTTCCATGCCAGCTTATCCAAAATTGAATAGTGTGGTGATAAAAGAATGTAGGACACATTTTGCATTGAACACTGAGTGTGCATAAACAATGAATTTTGGGACACTAAAAAAAAATTAAAATTAAATAAAATTTTTTTTAAAAAGAAGGCTTAGACACATTAAAAGATTATATAGCTTTAAAAAGGATACCTTATCTAACTCACCATGCACTCTTTTCAGCCCCTGTGCTTAAGTATTTCCTCATGTTAGATGAAGTAAATCTACCCTGCCATCTTCAGTAACACATATTAGTGGCACATGTTTGTATGAATACAGCTTCAATTATTTACATCACAGTTTAATTGCATGGAGGTTTAGAAAGATTTTCTTGTTCTAAGTAGTAATTGTTCTGGGGAGGTCTTCCATTTTAATAGCATTATTGCCTGTATAATTTTATCTGAAAGGGATTCTAAATAGATAATAGGCATCATAAAATCATTTGTGCCAGTTTGCTTTGTAAACTATACTGTCTTCCTCTGCAGAGCTGGTATGAAATCTGACGGAACTCACCTTTGTAAGAATAGGTCTATTATTATTCTATGAGGAAAAAGTATTTCCTCATTCTGCCTCATATTAAGTGACCCTTATTTCCTGAATGCCTCTGATAAATGTTGTTAGGCTTGCTGTGAGCATTTCAGTCATCCTGGACCTACGAAGATGAGAAACACAGTGATCAAACTGGTAGAATTTGTCAGGTTTTTGGTTTTATTTTTAACACACGATGCAGATATTTCGAGATGTCTCATATGCTGCCTTTGTTCATGAAGCTGTGGTAGATCTGTCGTAGGAAATGCTGATATTCCAAAATTATGGATATAAGTTTTAAAAGGCAATCACTGATAAATTTGACTGCCTGATGGACTCTGTGTTCTGCTTTCATTAGACTCTTGGAAAGAACCATCCGGTCGGCGGTAGAACAGCATCTTTTTGATGTTAACGGCTCCGGAGGCCAAAGTTCAGAGGATTCAGAATCGGGAACGTCATCAGCATCTCCGGCCCTGTCTGCCAGACAGCGCCGCCGCCAGTCCAAAGAGCAGGATGAAGTCCGACGTGGCAGAGACATGTGAGTTGGTATTAGAGCTTTATTTGCATTTTCTCCTCTCCTTTTAAAAATACATACCTGAATTAGTCACCATGTTATAGCCATTCCCATTTCAATATTCAGGTTAAAACTATAAAATTTCCTTTCGACTATTCTGAACTTCACTAACATTTGGAAACGTGTAAGGGACTAAATGAACATTTCAGTTGGGTCTGGATGTTTTGTGTTGTCTAGATGTGTGTTGTAGGAAGCCACCTCTGATTTAATACATTTCAGGGCTTCCTCATGAATATCTTCTTTAGAAGGATGCTGAACCACTGGAGGAAAAAACTCCCACATGCCTGTCCAGAGGTGGTTTTGTTTTTTTTTTTTTGTTTTTGTTTTTGTTTTTGTTTTTAAGATTTATTTATTTGAGCGAGAGAGAGCATGTGTGCACGTGTGTTGCAGGTGGGAGTGGGGGGTAAAGGAAGAGAGAAGCCCAAGCTGACTTCTTGCTGAGCAGAGATTCTAACAGGAGCAGAAACCAAGAGTCAGGTACCCAGTTGACTGCACCCTGGTCCCAGCCATCACAGGCTGATTTTTTCCTTATTAGACAACTTTCATTTGGTTGTTAAACTAACTTATGAAATCAACAGATTTCCCTACTATATTGGCCTGGTGCAATACTGGAATATCACCGTAATACTCTAATAGTTGGCTACACTTCAGTGTCAGAATGGTAGAGCTTAAGTTTAATCAGAAGAAGAAATGCTCAAGTTCTTTATTATCATGACTAATTTTAAGCTTTCCCACAGTGTGAATTTCAAGAATAGTATCATAAGTAACTTTAGTCTCCATTAGAGGATTTGATAAAATACAAATAAACAGTTAATATTCTGTATTTTTCAGTAGTCATCATTTAAATGTCAAAGAAAATAAAGTTACATTCATGTATTTTTTCCTGAAAGTTTTAAGTTTGTTTTTATCTACTATAGCATTTAGTCTCTATAAAGCTATTGTTTTGAACTCCTGATGAAATGTCAAAGAGTAAATCAGATCCTAGTCCCCGTCCCCCTCATTCCTTTTCACCTGGATTCATAATGCACATCAAAAATCTTAGGGCTGTGGGGGGAGAGGAAACTTCTTTGTGCTTAAAGAAAGACGCCAAAGATAAGTGGTATAAACAAACACCGTGTTGCATATCATGAAGTTGTTTAAGTAACATGCTAGCAAATATGATTTTAGAAATAAAGCAGTATCAATGATATAGACCACTGACTTTTTAAGTGATCTAAGCAGCACTTTAAAAAAAAAATTGCCTTAGGGCTGTTGGATAGGAGGGAGTGCTATAATATTACCTTCAGAAAATAGAAAAATTATAATACAGGAGGTGTTTACATTTAAAATTAGCTCCTGACTAAGCTTTACAGAAAATGTTTAGGAGTATAATTAGCCCATGTACTGCCTATATTGTGCTACACAGCAAGTACAAATTATTTAATACTGTTCTTATCCTCTGTCTCATTTTTTGCCAAATAGTATGTGGCAACACATTGCATTTTTAAAATATCCTTAGTGTGTCACGACATCTTGCTTTCCACCCTCTTTGTTTGGACAGAGGGATAGCAAGCAGAGGTTGAAAGTGGTAGTAAGCACAAGAGAGCGAACAGAGCAGACGGTGGTACTGTTGATGGTGGGTGCATGGCGGCAACAGGGAACAGCACAGTGGGGTAAGGTCCAAATGAACAGGCAGCAGAAAAATATGGAACATAGAGTACCTTTCCTGCAGAATTCAGAGTTTCCCACATCCAGGTATGTTTCTATTCTAAGTTCTCTTGATCATATTCTACTATCAATATCAGGAGAACAAAAGGAGACAAAGAACATTAGAAACCAACTAATCTAACAATCTGAGAAACTCTAACCTTCCCCTTGTTTTTCTTCTCTTTTCTTCTTTTTTTTTCTTCCCTTTCTTCTTTTCACTGCTCATGCTGGTCACTCACTATGGTCAGACAAGAGTTGGACACTGAGTGAGTAAATCTCAGGCTGCAAACCGTGTGTGGCCATGGTAACTTATAGTCTCACTGTTACTTTTTCCTTGGTGCGTGGTCTGGACACTCAGAAGTTCCCTTCCTATGCTCCCTGTTGGCCTCAGCCTCCTAGGCATATGTTGTCTTCCTGATCTGACATACTAGGTAATTAACACACCTTGAAAGTCCTTTCTCTTCAACTCCCAGTCCACACTGAATTGCCTCTCTGAGCTCACCAGGTCTGGCCAGGGGCAAGGCCCTTATCTCAGGGCTCCAGACCTTACTATTTTTGTCCCCACGAAGGTCCTCTCCAGTATGTCCTCAGGAGATATAACGACATATCACTGATTGTGCAGAATTTGAGAATCATTATCATAGCCTATAGTAAGTATGTTTTTTCCTAGTATATACCTACATATAATTGATTCATTTATCTAAGATTTTCATCAGGCTTTGCTTAAAAGGTTAAGCTAGGCTTTATTCTAGTCAAAACTGTTAACTGTATGGAATGGTTCAAAAGAGTTTTTAAAAATTAGAAATTTGTTGTATTTTTGTCTATTACTGTGCCTCCTAACAACTTAAAGCTGCAACCAAGTAAAAAATATATATCCTTGAAGCCAATGATAACCACATTTCAGAGTAAGATTAAGGTCAGTGAAGTCTGTACTAAAGTCATCAGAGCAGAGTTTTGAAATAAGTACAGGAGATAGACTAAGACTATAAATATTTCATTTTAGTGCAAATGATTGATCAGGCTTATTATTTGCTATCATAAAGATATCAGAGTTTAAGCAATATATTCGTTATGCAGAGGGGTTCAGTTTATTTATTAAAAAAACTCGCCATCTGGCAGGTGCATGAAAATGATGACTCTTGGTGATGGGTATATTGAAATTCATTGTGATAGTGTCCCCTCTGTATGTGTGAAAAATTTATATTAAGTATTTTTCTTAAAAGCAAAGGGTAGTTAGGTGAAAAGAAAATGGTTTCAGCTGTCCAAAATATAATAAACTGGAAATTTGTACATATTTGTTATATAAATACTATACTAAATTCCAACTTCAAAGTAAAAAAAGAAAAAAGAAAAAGGAAAAAACGAACAAACAAACAAACAAACAAAAAAACAGTGCTGTATTAGGGGAATGGTAAATAGTTGAGTATAGCCAGAACATCAAGTGTGTCTGTAGGGATGGGGAAGAAACTCTAGGTAAAAGTGAGAAGCTCCAGAGATCTGAGTTCATGTCAAATTTCAGTGATGTCAAGGGGCACCTGGATGGCTCAGTGGGTTAAAGCCTCTGCCTTTGGCTTAGGTCATGATCTCAGGGTCCTGAGATCAAGCCCCGCATCAGGCTACCTGCTCAGCAGGAAGCCTGCTTCTCCCTCTCTCACTCCCCCTGCTTCTGTTCCCTCTCTCACTATGTCTCTCTGTCGAATAAGTAATTAAAATCTTTTAAAAAATATATTTTATCTGTTTCTTTGTCAGAGAGTGAGTAAGCACAAGCCACAACAGTGGCAGGCAGAGGGAGGAGCAGGCTCCCCACTGGGCAAGGATCCTGATGGGGGACTCGATCCCAGGACCCTGGGATTATGACCTGAGCTGAAGGCAGCCAACCAACTGAGCTATGAGGTGGTCCTCCTCCTCTTCTTATTAGAACACCAGTTCTATTGGATTAGAGCACCCACCTTATGGCCTCATTGAGCCTAATTACCTCTGGAAAAGCTCTGTCTCCAAAAACAATCACATTAACAGATGGTAAGGGCTTCAGCAGAGGAATTCGGGGGGAAACACAATACTGTCATAATTGCTTTCAAACATAAACCCTCCCCATGAAAAATATTTTAATGGGATGTATACCACAGGGGTTAGAAGTATGAAGAGTGATACACAGAATTTATATAGTAGAACAATTAATTTTGAAGTTGAGACCAAATTCATCCAGCCATCCATAGAAAGGTGTCTTGAAGAGTGTCTGCACGAGTACGTATTAGTCCCTGTCTGCTCTTCCTTGTCCTTTTGTGATTTTATACTTGGGGTATTTCTAATATTTGTTGCATAAATCTTTTCTATAATTTCACTAAGTACATATACTTACATTTAAAGTATATAAAATAAGACTAAATTGAATATGGAGTGCTAAAAATCACCAAAGATATTATAACTTTGAAAATATTAGGATCATATTTATTTCATAGTTTTGCCTCCATGATAAGCCCATCTAAGATAGGATGTGAATTTAGATGGCAGAATAAATATTTAACATGGTATTTCATTTTTGTATATGGTTGAACCGATGGTAAAATATAGTCATCTGCTTTGCTCTTTAGAGCTCATTTATTTCAAAATATAGCTGTAAGTGGTTAGGGTGTTACCTTCACTCAGTCCTACCATAAGGAAGAGACCTTACTCAGTTATACCTTGGCATGCCATTATGCTACCCTGATGGCTTAATTTGTCCTGTGATGTAGTAAAAAAACAAACAGTTTGCTAAGTAATTTAACTTTATGAAAACTCCTTAAGGAAATGTTTAAAATACTCAGAGAAATTTCAAGAATATTAAGTGAATTAAATTCTGTAGTTATGACATTCACATCTGCTTCTAAAACTAAGTCATGAACGGGGCACTGGGTGACTCAGTTGGTTAAGCCACTGCCTTCGGCTCAGGTCATGATCCCAGGGTCCTGGGATCAAGACCCACTTCGACTCCCTTTGCCTGCTGCTCCTGCTGCTTGTGCTCTCTCTCTCTCTCCCACCCCCACCCTGCTAAACAAATAAATGAAAACTTAAAAAAAAAAAAAAAAAACACTAAGTCACGAAGGACCTCCAGTTAGTTTACATCCTAAAATTCCTTGTACTGGGACATGACAAATCCATACTTCAGTTAAAATGCTTTATATTCCGCAGTTTTTATTAACTTATACTGTTTCTATCAAGATTATCAAATGCAGTCAAGAGTTTGTTATTAATGCTTTTCTACTGTGCTAAATTGTCTTTATCATTTGGGAAAACAGTTTTTTCCATTCAAGGAAAAAAAGACATCATATTTCCTTTTCAGATTTTTCTCCACACATTGTATTATAAAATGCGTGTGTAGCAGGGATCCTGGGTGGCTCAGTCAGTTAAGCATTCAACTCTTGATTTTGGCTCAGGTCATGGTCTCAGGGTAATGAAATGGAGTCCTGTGTCAAGCTCTCCACTCAGTAGGGAGTCTGCTTGAGATTCTCTCTCTTCCTCTGCCCTTGCCCCCATGCACATGCGAGTTCTCTCTCTCTCAGATAAATAAATCTTTAAAGAGTGTGTGTGTGTGTGTGTGTGTGTGTGTGTGTAATCTGTTAATAATAGGAAATTTTTTTGTAAGATTGCACTGTTCTCCTTGTTTGAATATAAATTACTTTGGGTACAACCTCAAAAGTTGTTCATTGGTAGAAACAGAGTCCTTGCCAGTTTGCCTCTAGGAATAATTTCTCTTGTAATGTGATTTATTTGGCACCAAGTGGTCTCAGGAGTAGCACAGTGCTCAGATTTTTAACAAAGAGGGAAACTGGAATTTCTGGGCACTCTCCTGATTTCCCATGTGATACAGTGACAGTGTCATTAAAATGTCCCTTTTACCTTTTAAAATTAAGCTTTTTTTTTTTTTTTAATTGAAGGGGACTTGTCAACAAAGAAAATATTCCATCTGGGCTCAACAGCCTTGAAGATTGTATTTTGAATGCTCAGGAAGTGGAAAAATTGTATGAAAATACTTCTGGTTACATTGGAGAACGGGGCAAACCTAAACGTCAGAAATCCAGTTCCAAACTTTCTGAACTCAGTGAAAACCAAGATGGTCTTGTGGTAAGTAAAAATTCTATAAAATTTTTACTTGTAACCAATTATGAAATACCACATCTCTTTTTCTTGCTTTGTAAAAAAAAATAATAATTTCAATCATGAGTTTCTCAGAACTGTAGGATATGTGTTGTGAAGACCTCAGAGCTACTAAGCATAAACACTTGTATTTCTTTTTAACAAATACAAAAATCAAAGCTGAGAAAGATTATATTCTGCCAAAAGAAAAAGAGACAGCACACTTTGATTTTCCATGTTACTCAAAGGATTTTTATCTCATTCTTTTGAGAATTTTCAAATTGTATTTTTGGAATATTGTGATTAAAGCATTTTTTATTTTCTCCCACTCTATTCATCCTTTTATATATGGTTATGTAAAAAAAAAATAATAATAATGAACTTAAGTCAGGTGAAAGAAAACTACACGGGGAAAAAGGATCAACTCCCTTTGTGTACAGAAATCTCTGTAGTCAGAAATTTAGTTCAGATCTATACTCTGCAAAGTATTTTCTTCCAAATTAATCAGAAAGAAAAACAAAAAAGGTCAACCTCTTATAGAGTTACCTCACTTCTGAACCCTGGACCATTGATTTGCTGTATAAGTTATTATAAGTAGTTTCTGACAGTAAATATTTATTCAGTTTAAATATTAGTATACATTATCCTTTTCTGTATATTCTTCACTTTCTCTGAGAAATGAGACCAAAGCCTGTCTTCTTAGTTCCTTTAGTTTTAAAAAAATTTAACAACAACAAAAACTGAAGATAAAATTTATAATATAACATGACCTGGAATCCCCATAATAAAAATAGGTAGTGCCCATTCTTAATGTTCAATGTATAAATACTCTGATCTAGTTTATCTCTGACAAGCTTTTAGCTCCATGTTGGGTTTTCTATACATTTAGTAAACTTATAAGCCATCTCTTTTCCATTGTCAATTTCAGAATATGCTTGGAGAAGATTCTCAGTTTTGCCCTAATAAAATCTACATAAATGCAAATCCAGGGAAACATGTTAATTTCTTTTTTCCTTCCAAATGTCCTTTTTTTAAAAAAAGATTTATTTATTTGTTTGTTTGTTTGTTTGAGAGAGAGAGAGAGAGCACAAGCAGGGAGAGTGGCAGGCAGAGGGAGAAGGAGAAATGGGCACCCCACTGAGTAGGCAACCCATTGCAGGGCTCGATCCCAGGGCCCTGGGATCATGACCTGAGCTGAAGTCAGACACTTAACCTACTGAGCCACACAGATGCCCCTTTTCCTCCAACTGTCTTGATATTCTGTTTCTAGAAGTAAAGTAACCAGCTAACAGAGACAGAAGCAATCACCCACTGCAGGCCCAAGTCTGATACACTCCAAATAAAGAATGTAAGGCTTGGAACCATTGCACGCATTAAATATTTTTAACATTAACATAATTCTTATTGGGGGGAAAAGCAAATTTTTAAATAAAATAAATGGTGCTAATTTCATTAGCAGTTTATTTGGCTCACAATTTGCTTATCTGCCAAAGCCATTACAACTAAAAATCCAACAGTTGACTTCTTTGGAAATATGTGCTTCTCTATTTCAATCCCTTTTTACATGAACTTAATCCATTAATATTTTCTTTCCCACCAGGAATGGCATCTTAAATTAAATAGGTAGAAATAGCTAATAAAAGTGAAAAAGTACATTTATTCCTTAGAATATGTGTCCATAAAACTGTGGACATATTCTTTATTTAAAAATGTTTGGGTGGGAGAGCCTTCTACTATCCAGTCTTTTTACGTGAAAGGATTTGCCCCCACCTTAGTTGCCAGTTTCCTCATTCCAGGATTGTGAATGTCACCTATTAACGTAAGTGAGCCAAGTGGACCATGTCTTTGTTGCAATGAATAATTGAAAAACCTGCCAGCACAACTCAGGAGAAAAACTTCCTCATCTAAAGTGAGGGTGTTCTCTAAGAGCTTTTCTAACTGTCATATTACATAAATTTTTAAACCTAATCTTCACAGCTAACCACAAAGCAAAGAGCCAGGGAACATAACAAGTATTTAGACTACACCTTAAAAGTTAAGTTGGTGCATCTTAACTTGTCCTTTATGTTTAACGTCCTAATTTTACTTTTCCCAACTCTCCCCAACACCTTTTCTTACTCCATTTCAAGTTCTTTACACCCTGACTAAACATTTATTTCTATAGTTGGGTCAGCCGGTGGGGGGGGGTGAGGGGAATTATACGTAATTATATGCCTTTATGTGCCAAGAAATATTTCAGGTCCTGGAGATAAAGAAGTGAGAAAAATTGGCAGAGGTAGCTCTCCTCATGGAGTTTACATCCTACTAGATGTATAAACAGACAATAATCAAGAATAAGTAAGTAAAACACAAAATATATTAGATACTGATAACTGCTAGGAAGAAACATAAATCAGAAAATAGGAATAGGAATCATGAGGGGGCAGGAGGTGGAGTTTGAAATAGAGTGGTCTGGGAAGACCTTCTAAGAATTTGACATTTGAGTGTAAAGATTTAGAGAAAGGAAGGAAGCAAGCTATACTATGATAGTAGGTTCAAAGGCCCTGAGACAGTCACATTTCTGGAACATTCAAGAAACCACAAAGACCCAATTGTGATTGGAAGAGAGTAAGCAAAATTAAAGCGGTAATAGGAGAGGATGGGCAGATGAAGTAGTGCCTCATAGATCATTGTGAGAACTCTGCCTTCATTCTGGGTGAGATGAAAATCCATTTGAGGGTTCTAGGTAGAACAGTGATCTGGCTTACTGAAATTCGTTTACCTACTTTGTTGAGCATCGACAGTAAGCACGCAGGGGCAGAAACAGGGAACCCAGTTAAGCAGCTATTGCAATAATCTAGATTTGAGATGATGATGGTTTGAACTAAGGTGATACCAGAGTCAACATCCATTTCCTTGCAGGCTGTACGATGCACTTCTCAAGGGAGCACTGTTCACACTGACTAAACTCCTTCTGGAGGGGTACGTTGCAGTCGTCATGACATAGTAAAGATTCTGCGTGTGTTTTGAAAGGAGAATTGACAAGAGTTTCCTGACATTACCTGTGTGGTGTGAAAGTAATCAGGGAGTCAAAGATAACTCCAGGGGTTTTGGCCTGAGCAACTAGATTTGTGTTGCAAGTTTAACTGAGATAGAGAAGACAGAAGGTTGGGTTCAGTTTGGACATAAGATTAAGCTGCCCATTAGATATCCAAGAGGGCATATCAAGGAAGCCAGTGGATTTCTGGGCCAAGAGTTTAGGGGGGGAAATCCTGGCTACAGATACAATGTGGGAGTCATCAGCAGATAGAGGATATTTAAAGCCAGTATACTCGGTGAGATGACCAAGGGAATGAGTTTAGACTGGAAAGAGAAGTTGACTCAGGGACTATGAGCCCTGAGACACACCAACATTTGGAAGACGGGGAAATGAGAAGGTACCAGGGAAGGAGATTTACGAGATCAGCAAAGTAGAAGACAGAGAAGGTGAGTTTAGTGCCTTGGTAGCCAAGTGAACAGAGTGTCTCGGGGGCAAAAAGGTCAGATGATGGCTCAAGCAGAAGACTGAGAGTTTGACCATTGGGATTAGCAAACTGGAAGTCACTTAATAAAAGCAGTTTGGATGAAGAGATGGGAGCAAAAGCCATTTTCCAGAGAAAGTGAGAGGAGAGTAACTGAACACAGTGACTAATAACTTCACACCGATCACACCAGCCCACAATACAACACAGGAGAATATGCTGTAGACCAAAAAAAGCATCTTACAGATTTGGCATCTCTAAAGTGGGAACCGTCTGGGCATGTTCCCCTTTGTACTTTCACCTCTCTAGACTGTCAAGACCAGCAGAGACCCAAGAGACTACAGATAATTCAGAGCTTAAAAATGGGGGGTAGTAAGTGACATTAGAGTGTTCTGTCGTATCTCTAATTATTGCCACAGTCCCAAACTTTTCTTCCCTTTTTAAACTCTTGGCTTATGCCTGTGCCCATCAGTCATTCTCAGAGGAAACCCTTATCTCCTGATTTATTTGGATGAACTAACATATACAGCTTGTGTTTCAGGAACTTCCCTCACTCCTGCTTCAAAATGTCTCCAGAACTCAACTCATTATTTTTTTCTTACCTGCTCAAATAGTAACATGGTTTTTCTGATTTCTAAGGTTAACCTCTAAAATGAAGGGGTATCTTTGTAAATTCTACCTTCTACATCCATCTCTCCACCCCACACCCATGCACGTGTGCAAACATATACATGTGCTCACTCACTTCTCCTTTTCATTGGCTTCCCCTTCATTGGCTCATTTCTGTTGGCCTAGGAAAAAGCTTCATCTCTAAAAGCTTTCTCTCCTGGGCACAATTTAATAGCTTGAATCGAAAGTCCCAAGTCAGTCATGCATATTATCCAGTAATCGTACTTCTACCACTTGGTTCTACTTAAATATGCAAAAGACCATGTATTAATTTGCTCACCACAAGGCTTTCTATAATTATGGAAAATTAGAAGCAATTTAAATGTTCAAAAGTGTGAGATAAGTTAAGCAACATTTGTGTGTCAGTTCAATAAAATTAGGATTCTGAAGACTTTGTAATAAAATAAAAACCATTGACAAGTTATATTTTAAGGGTTTTATATTTATTGTCAATTTTAATCCTCTCAATAATCCAGAAGGTGGATTTATTTTTATTATAACTCTCATTCTAAACGTGAGGAGAATAAGGCAGAGGAGAGTAAAGAACTTCTCCAAGGTCACATATAAGTGGTGGAGGTGGGGTTCCCCTATATCATCCCTCAATATTAAAAGTAGATTACAAAGCAATATACACAGTGCACGCATTCCTACATGTATACATATATGTGTGTATACATTATATAGGTATATGTGTGTATATATAAATTACATATAAAAATCTTCATTCCAGGAAAAAAGACTGCAAGGAAATGTGCTAAAGTGATTGTATGATGGTGGAAGTAGTGGTATTAGAAGCAACCGTTACTCCTTCTTCTGTTCTCCAAACATTCTCCATATGACACTAATTCTATAATAAGCATTACATGCATTATATAAAAAAACAAAAACATAGTCTAGTAGCTCTGTTATTTATAAACAACATCTATTTAGGGGCATCTGGATGGCTCAGTCGGTTAAGTGCCCAACTCTTGGTTTCGGCTCAGGTCATGATCTTGGGGTTGTGAGACCGAGCCCCGTGTCAGGCTCTGTGCTCAGTGGGGAGTCCGCTGGAGATTTTCTCCCTCTCCCTCTGCCCCTGCCCCCCTCTCTTAGAGAAAGTCAACGTGCTGAAACCAAACTCATTGTCCCTCCTTGATCTCTTTTTCACCAGGAAAGCCATCTGATCTCATCGCACCATCATTTTCTCAGCCCTTTACTAAGTCATTTCCTGGACTTGCCCCCAGTCCTTGAGGTGTCCTCCACCTTTTCAGTCTGTTGTCAACTTTAGTTGACTCTGCTTTAAAAATGTTACGAAGGTTCCCCTGGTCCCTTTGTATTGCTGTCACATCTCTGAGGCCCTTGTTATAACTGCCCTAGAACAGCACGTCTGCACACCTGCCCCCACTCCCAGCCCCACGCTACCTAACCTCGGCGAAACAGCCCTCTACCTAATGCAGCAATTTTCAGCCTTTGTTTTCAATCCTCTACAACTCAGCAAGACTTCCTGTCAAAAATTATCTGAGGTGACTCTCTGGATGGTATCAATATAATGTAAAAAAGCCCAACATTGTGGGCCACTGATTTAAAATTATTCATTCCTTCAATTACAACTAACCGTATGACGAGCTCTCTTTTAGGAACCAAGGACACATGGGTTATCAAAATGGACACACCCTCAGCCATCATGAGGTTTACATTCTTTATAGGATCAAATAAGAACCAAGAAAATCCTCAGATCATGACACACGCTGTGGAGAGAAATGAAGCAGGCAGAGAAGACAGGAAGTGATGGGAGGTGTAGGATTGATGTTGTGCAGAGGATACTCGGGTCGGGCCTCGCTGAGATTGTGCAGGGACATAAACGAGGTGAGGGGGTCAGCTGTCAGGAGCTTTGGGGAGAAGCTTCCGAGGCAGAGGAGGCAGCAGGCTTAGCCTGCTGAGGATAAGCAAGGGGCTGCTGTGGTTAGAGCAGAGTTGAGGGTGATTTTAAGACATGAGTCCAGAGATGTAGCGAGGGTACTGATCCCTTTAGCCTTTGTAGCCATTTTTAGGTCTTTGGGATTTACCTTGAGTGAGATGAGGAGGCATAGAGGACCAGAGAGAAGAAAATCATTTTCTGATGTACCTTTTGAAAGAATTACTCTAGCAACTGTGTTAAGAATAGCCCAGGAGGACGGGGGAGAACAGCCCAGAGGTGTTAAGGGACGAGCAAACACTAAAGCAAAATAATTGACATAATCTAAGCGGGAGATGATATCGATTTAGGCCAGGATGATGGCTGTGGAGGTGGTTAAGGTCAGACATGGGTGTATTTTAAAGTAGAAACAAGAGGATTTTCTAATAAATTGGATGTGGGTGTGAAGAAAGAGGGGGGTGTCTCAGCTGGCTTTCCCAAAGGTCTCAGAGTCACCTTTGGAAAAGCTAGCTGGAAGGATGGAAAAAACTATTGGAGGGGCAGATTCGCGGGGAAAACTTAAAGTTCCATTCAAATATGTTGAGCTCAAGATGTTTATTAGTAGAAAATCAAGTAGGCAGTTAGATACGTGAATCCGGAGTTCAAGGGAGAGATGAAATAAGTTTGGAAGTCTTTGGCACCAGGTGGCATTTAAAGCCTTGGGCTGGTCTGAGCTATGATAGTGTGTTGGGACATACCGACATTGAGTGGGTAGGCAGATAAGAAGGTATAAGCAGAAAAGATTAAGAAGGAGCAAATAGCAAAATTCAGTGCAAACATGTGGGCAAGAGGCTTATTAGATGTCAGTTAAGAGCACATCAGAAGAGAGAAATGGGAATAGTAAGTGAATAGTAATTTCATACGTTTATAGCTCACCACATCTACCTTGACAGTAGATTTGGGAGGAAGAGAGAGGAAAACATCGAGTTAAACAGGTACAAGAAAGAATCGAGAGAAATGAATTGGGTACTGCAGGTATGGAAAGTTTTTTAAACAGGTTTGGCACTTAGGGGTGCACTTCAGCAGCAGCCGAAGATAAGGCAAGATCAAGAGAGGGGTTTTAAAGACAGTGACATGGGGGCGCCTGGGTGGCTCAGCAGTTAAGCATCTGCCTTTGACTCAGGTCCCGATCTCAGTGTCCTGGGTTCAAGCCCTGTGTCAGGTTCCCTGCTCAGCGGGGATTCGTTTCTCCCTCTCCCTCTCCCTCTGCCCCACAACACACACTCATGTTCTCTTTCTCTCAAATAAATAAATAAAATCTTAAAAAAAAAAAAAAAAAACATAGTGATATGGCAAGATAAACCAAAAGAGGAGGGAATGATGCATAAGAGAAGGGGATCCATTGCAGGATCAATGTTCCTGAGTAATTGATAAGGGATGGAGCCTGGAGGAGGGTGGAGGAGTTTGATTGTAACTTACTTTGATCTAAAGACTGTTTCATCAGAAAGTTGAATGGTTTGCCCAACTCTGTCGTTCACATTACACCAAAGGTCTGTCCCTATGTTCTAACCACAACCTACCTCTTCGTCTAAGAAAAATAAATACTCTTCTAGCTTTTTAAGCTCACCACATTTTATACACACATCTAGAATTTCTTTCCTTTGCTTCGTATTGAATAGGGAAAGAATATGCTGACCACTTTGAATTTTATGTTTGGCCAATTAATGTTTAGCGTTATCATTCAGAAAGAACCTACCTTAGAAATAAAGATAATATTAACAGTGTAGCAAACTACAGTTGGAGCAGTAACCAAAACACAGAAGTCACGATGAGAAGAACCATTGTCTGCTTCACTTTCCCCAGTGCCCAGCAGAGTTCAGCACAACCTAAAATAGAAGTTGAGGGCCAGAGAGAAAAGTAGAAGACTTGCTCTGTGCCAGGCCATGTTCCTCCCTGTCAACTTTAAGCAACTTCCAATGAACGATGGTGGTTTTATCTCCTGTCCCACTCACAGAAGGAGAGTGTGAGTGTTGAGGAATGTGCCTGCTGGGGTAGCTTGTTTGGCCAGACCTAGAAGACACACATATTGCATTGTGCATCCTGTTGAAGAGTTAGTCACATGGCCATATCTCACCGCCAGAGAGACTGGCGAAAGCATTGCTACTGGGCATGTGGCTCCTTCATTTCTGTGGAAGGAAGATAGATTTCGGTGGATAGCTAGCAAGCTCTTTTATCGGCATCCTTGTATCGCATCAGTAGTTCTTTTCAAATATGGATTAAGTTACACAGTTGTTTTAAGCAGTAAAACATAAAATGTATGAAAAGGTATAAAAAGAAACTCCTATGCACATTACACCTTTGTAATGAGAGTGTATCAAATATTCTCCTTCTCTTAGAGCTCAAGGTTAGAATAATGAACCTGTTTTGACTAGCAGTGTTCTCTGAGCCTTCAGACTGAGCTGTTTGTATATGGAGGGAAAACTTTTTTTTTTTTTTCAGTGTCCTCTATAAAGGCTTTGTCAGCATTTTACGGTTTTAGAAGACAAATTTGTTTTTGCTCCAAGTGTTTTCAAGGGCTTCAGTGGTCAAACAGGTTTTGAGCCCAGCTTTCAATGCCTCGATAGAGAGGGGGCCACGGGGAACAATTGAAAATAAATTCCACAGTCTAAAGCTAATTTTTTCAAGGATTTTGCTCTTTTTAGATTTGAGGTTATTTTTATAGTTGAGGAGGGTGGTTCTTAAAATTCAGTTCCTTCTGACACCCAAAAACTGTCCAGATAAATTCTGTCATAGCACATCTGTGTGTTTTGAAAGTCACTGGTAAGACTTAAATAAAGCAAGCTTTATCTGTTTTTTTTCATGCAATTCAAGAAGCAGTTACATTAAATTATTCTTAAAAAGTCATAATCTGTTCTTTGCTATTTCTTAAAATTACCTATTAAAAAGATCCTGAGTTTAGAAGATGAGTTAAAGTAAAAATCAATGCAATAACACATTTTTATAAGTTTTGTTACTTTAATAAAACTTTCATAAATGCAAACATTAATAAGCTACTGTTTTACCATACCTAGAGAAGTGTTTGGGACATAAAACAGTTCGAAACTTACAAAAGACATTGAGTCTGTGTTTTCCACTAAGACAAGTACTATTACAGCTGCAGAGCATTTGAGAGTCCAGTAGCATACTTCCCATACAGTGGAAGCCTCTGCGTTTCAGCTGTTCTTTTGACCTGTGCATTCCATTTTTCCCTTCTCCCATCTCAGTGAAGTGGGGGGAATTGCTGATCTCTTTGTCTTAATCTTCCCTCCCTAAACTTTAGGCAAAGAATGGAAGTTAGAATTTATCACTTGTTTTCCCCTAGTGGAAATGAATGGTACTTCTGTTACTGTATTCAGAGACCTTTACTACCCTTGTTTCATTCTGGAGAAAAATGAGATAGGCTGCCAGTTGTAAAACGTTCTTGACATGTTCCTGTGTCCAAAAGGTATAGGGACAACTGCCTTTGCGAAGGAACACTGTGTGCTTGCATACCGCGTTAGTGAGAGCAGCTCATGAATATTCAGTAGTCTCCAATGTGTGGACAACATGAAAATTGGAATTACTGTAAAGCCTTAGAGAGGAATATGGAACAATATTGAAAGTCATCCTTTGTCTATTACATCCATAAAAAACAGATCCTTGGGGAATTCTTAAACATAGGGATCAAACATTTTTTTAAAAAGTGGGTAGGGAGGCGCCCGGCTAGCTCAGTCGGTAGAGCATGAGACTCTTAAAAAAGTGGGTAGGGGAGGAAGTCCAAGTTACCGCTTACTAGTTTTAACCCTGGAGATCAGCCAGACTTTCTCACATTTTACAACTGCTTTTTGCAAAGTCTTCCACTGTATAACATAACTGTCTTTTTTCTATAATTCTCAGAACCTATAAGCATTTATATCTTGGTTCTTTTTGTACAGGGAAAAAATTTTACTGAAATATCTTAGTTTATATAATACTACTGTGGTTTACTTTCTCTTCCCTCTTTCTGAATATTTCCTAGCCTCAAGGTGAAGATTTTTATTTATTCTGAAGTAGTCATTTGCGTATAATTAATTATGTATTTCATTGACACTGTTTTAAAACGATCTGAGGGTAGAGGGTTGTGCTTCCCTAGGAATTCAGGTTTCAGAGCTTTAGAAAAAAACTAATGCTATTGCACTAGATCTTACACTAAAATTTTTGATAATCTATTGAAGATCACCAGTGAGAACAAACACAGATTCTTTGTCATAGATATAACCCCCTTTATCAGGAAGATCACATTCAGGTAATAAGAGCAATTGTGCCGGTTTAAGGAGGGCCATTCAGAGAGGCCTCTACTAACTCAAACTTTAGAGTTATAAAAATGTAATAATTAAATCTCATAATTTTTATTTCTCAGATCCATTCTAAAATGAACTGTGTAAATTATCTAAGTGTGTAAATTGATGTTTAGTAATGGCAGACACAGACGCTATCTGGAGCATCGCCTTATCTGGAGAAATAATAGTAAAATATCCTTTAAATGTACCAGGTATTATTCATGTTCTTTACGTGCATTATTTCCTTTAATCTTCAAGGTCACCTATGTAATTATGTTTATTTTGCCATCTCCGGTTTCCAGATGTGGACACTGAGGGTCAAATAGGTTCATACAGTTGGTAAATAGGTTCATACAGTTGGTAAATGATAGAGGTAGGATTCAAACCCAACATCCTAACTCCAGAGGCACCATTCTATTAGGCTGTGCTCTGTCTCCCTTTGTTTCTACTGTCTGATGGAGCCCAGGGTTTTAAACTTCCAGAATTCCAGATCAGTTAGCCAAACCAACATAAATGGAAAACAATTCATTCATCTACCAAGCCAAAGATTAGTTTTCTACTCTAATTATGTGTTTATTTTGTGAGGATTTTTATATATGTCAACTTCACAGGAATATTGTGAACCTTAATCAGATTTACTTTGTAAAAGGTTTTTCACAATGGGAGGTTATAAATATGTAGATGAACACATGTTGCTTCTATATGTGTCATAGAATAGGTTGGTTGTACTTAATGTCCTTTTAAGGCAGGTATGAATCTTTGAGTTAAGTGAAAATTGGGTTCAGATCTCTAAGGCAGCTCTTTTTTTTTTTTTTTTTTTTTTAGTTTACTGAATATAAATGAGCTCTTGTTTACTTTTTTGTAATATTCCTTCATGGAGTTGGCTTACTTATGCTGTGCTCAGTCACCTGAATTATATTCAGAAAGCATTGGCCATGTCAAAAAAACCTTACAGGTTTGCCTCCTGATAAATGTTAAGCTCTCTTGGTGAGCCTGAAATACACACTATTCAAAGTAAGTTTCCTGTTTATATTTTTTCCATCCTAGCAAATAACACAAGGACTAATGTTAAATATCACAGAAAGAAAGGTTCTTATGTTAACACCATTTCTATTCATGGATAATGAGCAGTTTGGGTACAAGCTATATGTTATCCCACATTATATTAGCAGTTTATCCTGAAAATATGTTAAATGAGCAATGAATGTTCCATTGGTTTCAGAGAGGATTCAAGGTCAGATTCCTCAGTTCTAATTCTAATTTTACCCTAATGTTCTGACAGTCTGGGTTTTGCTATGTTTAGCTGTAAGATTTGAATGATACCTAACAAGGACATTATAGGATACAACGATGGTTTCCACAATGGTATCAGATATCTTCATTAAAGGAATGATAAAATTCACCATCCAATTCTATGCAAACAGCACATATGAAGCTTTCCTGATTTTACTAGTTTTAACAAAGATAGAAATATGAGAACTAGAATTCATTCATATCTGTATATTATCTGATTTTTCTATTTTAAATAAAGAAGGATGAGGATCTGCTATTGCTTCTTTTTTACCATTCCTATTGGATAACCATGATTTGTTTTGTTACAGAATATGGAAAGCCTCAATTCCACACCTTCTCATGAGAGGGCTGGACCTGACAATGTTGAACTGATGTCTGATGAAAGGTAATTTTAGCGTTTTCTCTTCACATTGCTTATTAAGAGCATGAATAGCTTGCTTTTTTTTCTCACTTAATACAATGTGCATTTCAAGAACTAGAAAGAATTAAAGGTCTGTATGTTTACCAATAGTATTTTATAACAAGGAAAATGCTTAGAATAGAAAATCTGCTGTGGTGCTGTTCAAGACAAATAACCCTACTCATGGTTGTGTTTCTAGTTTTGTTTTATTTTGACTTTTTATTCTCTTTTGTTTTTTAATTTTACAAGAATTTAATTTAGAGACATTCAGCCTACTTTTTTTTAAAGTAAATGAAATCATAATTTCACTGGATGAAAAGCATTGTTCGAAAACTGACATTTTATGATATTTTGTTGTTGTTGCTGTTGTTTATAGTAAAGAAGATGAAAAAGACGGCAGACATACCCAGCATTTTGAGGTGAGTAGCTGACAAAATTGTGATTGTAATGGGGCTCTCCGTACCTTCCTGAGAGCAAACGGGAAGCACTATTAGCCTGTCGATATGGGATAATGAGATTATTCCAGACTGTGCTTGGTCAGAAAGGCAAGTGCTGAAATGTAAAGATTCCTTGAGAAATTATATTCTTTTTGCTTTTAAATTCCTTTATTTTGCTTGCAAAGAGAAACTTCAGTGTGGTGGACATTTCCTTTTAGATTATCCATAAAACAAAACAAAAAGCTGTGATCTTCCATGTTTTTATGCATTTTTAAGTGATTGAAATAAATAAACAATAAATTTAGTGGATCTGTCACTGAGATTTATCTCATTAATTTTCAAATTAAGATAGACTCAGTGTGAGTTATTAAACCCCATTTGTTTTCTGAGTTTTGTCTCATTTTAAGTAAACCATGGCAAAAAAATATCTAACTCTTTTATGCTATCTATATCTTAAAATTCTGGTTATTTCCTGTCTTCCTCGTTCTCTGAGAGCATCACCGTGCTGACCCATGTGATTTCCCTTGTTCCCAACTCTGGCTTTCTTTCGGTGTGCTCAACCCCATTTTTCATTCACATATGTGTATATAATCTACTTCCAGATGCCTCCAACTCCACTTTCAGTATTTTTATCAGTTTTTCCCTTGGGCAAGATTTAAAGCTTTTTTCAGCCTGTTCTTGAATTCTGACCCTTGAAATAAGAGTTATATATAGAACTGTCCCTCTAACCCAGTGATTCCTAATCTTTATTGGACATCATCCTAATGCACTGATGGAGTTAGTAGCATCTAGTGAGTCCTGCCCTGCACGTGTACTGGGCTAGGAGCTACAAGTCAGTAACAGCGGCAGTCCCTACCCCTCTTGGAATTCTATAATCCAAGGGGTTAAGCATCTAAAAGCTGTGGACTCTCTTCTTAGAAAAACACACACTTGTGTACAATTTGGCATAAAATTGCTGGAAATGAATCGCCACCTCCCCGCCGCTCCCTGCCAGTGCTGTGGATTCATCCTGTCCCCTCTCTTCAGTTTTTGTTCTGTCAACTTCTTCAGCCTCACCAGGTAATAGGAGGGGAATGCTTCCTCCTTCTGACTTCACAGCTGCCGAGCCTCTCTCTTCTTTCATCTCTTTTTCCCCACTCCTTTAGTTTCCTTCTTTGGGGCCCAGGCAGCCAGCTGGCATTTTTTCCCTGACACCAGGTACCTGTTTTCAGAGCACAGCCTCCCCCATGATAAGCGTTGCTTTAGTCTCCTTCTTGTTGCATCCTTCTCTGCTCTTTTCCTCTGCTCGCAGCAAGCACTTACTCATCGCGCCATTGAACGTGCCTTTAAAGAAGATTGCCTTGCCAGCCTCCCAGAGCGGTGCTCTCAGTTCCTCCCTTTTACGCCTGTGCTCCTTTATGAGATCAAAGGGTAAAGAGCAACCTTTGTGGATAGACGCCATAACATTAACTCATAAATTCCAAGCGGCTGATTTAGCCAAGTGGCTAAACCCGTGCTGAACTCAGTTTGCCTCGGTATGTTGGTGGACAGCTCCCATGGCAGTGGATGAATCATGGGGAAACAAATCTCAAATCCCACTTGCATGTGCCAGGTCCTATTCTTACATGTGTCAGCCATGTGCAGATGCCAGTCAGCACCCAGCCCACTGCCGCCACCCCGTAAGCATTCACTATTAATAATCGTGGTTGTCATCATACGTTCAGCTAGGAGCTAAATTTAGGCAGTGAGTTAAATCCAGCCTGAGCTCTCCATGTCACCTTCCTTTTACAACTGCCCCAAAGGAGAAAAACAGGACATCACTCCACAAGATTGGGGTGATGCTTCAACTCTGGAAGACATGCGCTTCTTTCATGGAAGGAAATAGATGTTTGATTATTAGTGATGGACTGTGAAAAGATGAGTTTTCCATTTTTAAAGCCCTTTCCCTTGTTTACAGTGTGATGTCATTGTTTACTGTTGAATATGTGTAGCCCTTTCCAGAACTTTTTTTTTTTAAAGATTTTATTTATTTATTTGACAAAGAGAAATCACAAGTAGGCAGAGAGGCAGGCAGAGAGAGAGGAAGGGAAGCAGGCCCCCCGCTGAGCAGAGAGCCCGATGCGGGACTCGATCCCAGGACCCTGAGATCATGACCGGAGCTGAAGGCAGCGGCTTAACCCACTGAGCCTCCCAGGCGCCCTCTAGAACTTATTAAACAACCTAAATAGTTAATCTGGTGTTCTGGTAATGCCACAATAATTCCTAAATGTCAGAGATGAAAAAAGTAAGTCTAGACTTGGGTTATCCCTCCTAGAATTCTGCCTAATCGGTATTTTATTTCACGTCTCCTATGGCATCAGATTGAGAAGCCAGCGTTTATGTGCTCACCATGGATGGCTCTTTCCAGTGTCATTTTCCATAAAGACAGTTGGTCCTCATTAATACCATCCTTTAAATTTTTCCTTATATGCTCTTAGATTCATGTAAGATTAAGGCCACAGATGCCAACTACTGAGGAAAGGTGGTCTTTCTTCTTTTGACTAGCATTCCCATGAGAATGTGGAACATTAAACCCAGTCTCAGAGATGCTCCTTAGAGGGAAACACAGACAGAGAGAGGCAGGTCATAGAGTCTGTGGCTCAAACGCAAATGCAGGCACAACTGCGACTTTATTTCTAAAATAAACATTTTGCGGCCATAGATATGTTTTCGTTTGAATGCATGTGTTGAAAAGTGAACACGGGTTTATCCCTTTGCTGCACATCTTTTTAATTTTTTAATCACCTAATGGGAAATCTGCCTGAGATCTCAGATGGCCATTGGAAAAAAGTTAAGAATCCCTCAGAATGCCAAAACTTAAAAACTATCATTTCCGTGGGTAGGTTTTCAAAAGGTGGGCATTTTATTTTTTTTTATTAACATATAATGTATTATTTGCCCCAAGGGTACAGGTCAGTGAATCAGCAGTCGTATACATTTCATAGCACTCAGCATAGCACATACTCTTCCCAATGTCCACAACCCAAACACCCTATCCTTGCCCCCCACCCCCAGCAACCCTCAGTTTGTTTCCTGAGATTAAGATTCACTTGTGGTTTGTCTCCCTCTGGATCCCATCTTGTTTCATTTTCCCCTCCCTTCCCCTCCCCCCGGACCTCTCAAATTCCTCATATCAGGGACATCATATGCTAATCGTCTTTCTCTGATTGACTTATTTTGCTTAGCATAACACCCTCTAGTTCCATCCATGTCATTGCAAAATGTAAGATTTCATTTCTTTTGATGGCTGCATAGTATTCTTTTATATATATATATATATATATATATATATATATATATATATATATATGACATCTTCTTTATACATTCATCTGTTGAACATCTAGACTCTTTCCATAGTTTGACTATTGTGGGCATTGCTGCTATAAACATTGGGGTGCAGGTGTCCCTTCGGATCACTACGTATGTATCTTTAGGGTAAATGCCCAGTAGTGCAATTGCTGGGTCGTAGGGTAGCTCTATTTTCAACTTTTTGAGGAATCTCCATGCTGTTTTCCAGAGTGGCTGCACCAGCTTGCATTCCCACCAACAGTGTAGGAGGGTTCCCCTTTCTCCTCATCTTTGCCAACATCTGTCATTTCCTGACTTGTTGATTTTAGCCATTCTGACTGGTGTGAGGTGGTATCTCACTGTGGTTTTGATTTGTATTTCCCTGATGCTGAGTGATGTTGAGCACTTTTTCATGTGTCTGTTGGCCATCTGGATGTCTTCTTTGCAGAAATGTTTGTTCATGTCCTCTGCCTATTTCTTGATTGAATTACTTTTTTTTTTAGGTGTTGAGTTTGATAAATTCTTTATAGATTTTTGGTATTAGCCTTTATCTGACATGTCATTTATTTGACTTGTCATTTGTGAATACCTTCTCCCATCCTGTCAGTTGTCTTTTGGTTTTGTTGACTGTTTTAAAGGGGGGACATTTTAATAAAATGTCCCTTTTGGGCTGTATGAAATGAGCTAGTGTAAGGAATAACCTAGTGTACTATTCCCTGAACATATTGGAGTCCAGTCATTGTTCTTTTGCTTCTTTTTAAACTCAGTGAATTTCTGGAAATATCCAGAAGAAAGGTCGTCCTTAAAACTAACAATTTCTAGATTCCAAAAGATATCACTGAAAATACAGATTTTTTAAGTTCTATTTACAATAGAGCTTAAATCTTATGCTTCAGTTTGATTCCTTCTGATAAGTTATTTTGTATTGTGGAAATATTTCATGCCTCTGTATGAAATCCAGAACATTTAAACTGTAACCTTATATCCAATCTTTTTATCAAGAAAGCAAAACCTATAAGAACTATTGAGTGCTTAGAAGGGTATTACCTTATCTGGTGGAGGTTATTTTTATGTCAGAAGTATAAGGCTAATGAAGTGTTAAATTCTTTTGCAATATTTTTACATTCTTTATGCTTTCTAAGCCTACTGCTTAGAAGAGCTTAGAAGCATACCTTTGATAACAAATAAGACATTCATAATAAACAAAAGACCATTTCCCTTTTCTATCCTGCTTCGAAACAAAAGTAAAAGAAGGGAGAGAGAGAAAGAAGACAAGGCTTTCTAATCAAGACTGAGCATTAATATTAATCATCAAACATCTTAAGGCTTTTATTTGCCTTGAGCAGGTTTGAGGTTAATTCTGAAATATCCTGTCAACAAGTATTTATGAAATGAATCACTGTGTTACTGCAACCTTGCTGAGTTCCATGGAAGCATTAGGATTTTGTTACTGGTTTTAATGTTAGAACCAGAATAATTTAAAAGCTCTGTTTGTTTGGATTCACTTCCCATTTCATCCAGTCTCTAAAGGCTACTGATGCTTTGGAATTCCCATGAATTTTGGAACTCTGTTATGTCCATTTTCCTCTGTTGTCAGGCCAAACAGTAAATGTTTATGGTTCCATGTGTTTCTTGTATTAACACTGTGTGGTTCCTTCCTGTGCAAACTGCATTACACAGTGCACTCCCTGGTATCACTCCCGGCTCTGGTACTCTCCTAGGCTCCTTCTTTATATCCTGTGCAGGGAGGGGGAAGAGAAGGAGCAAAAATTCACCAACTATTTGAAGTCCGATAGGAGCAAGATCAATGAAGTCTGACAATTGGAAAAGCCAGGTCCAGTTAGACAGGGGGGACAGGTCTTGACAAAAATCAGGTTAATAATCTAATAGTGTTTCCTTGACCTGAACACAGGCTGTCACCTGAGGCCCCAGGCAGGGTGAGCTCTCTGAGTATTTGCTTCCTAGCAGCCTGCTTTTTTCTGTTATAACACTTGTATGTTCAATGTCTTCCTTCCACACCTTGTTAATTCCTGTAATCTTATGTGTCTAATAAGCACTTGCAGAGGAATGAATGTGGAAGGGAGGTACTCAATAATTGGGAATCGCATTTTTTTTTCACAACTACTATGGGCTAGCCATTGTTAGACATGTTTTTCATTTAATCTTCATAACAACTCTATGAAGTCTTACAATTACATGACAGAAAAAAAGCTTCAAAGAAAGAATGCCAAGAACAGAGAGGTTTTCAGAAGATCTTGCAGCTGACCAGCTGGTTTTGAAACTCTCTGATCTGAAAACCCATCCCCTATCTGCCGTACCACATTGTCTCTCCTGAGAGCTGAGAATATGCAGTGTGTTTCCATATGGTACATTTTCGACGGGAGTCTGGTGTGTGACCTCGTGGCCCAGGGATCTCTGAGCTGAAAACTGTGAAATTGCAGTAGTCCCCTGTTATCTGTGGTTTTACTTTCTGGGGTCTTAGTTACCCACAGTCAACCCTGGTCCAGAAGCAGATGATTGTCCTTCTGACCTACCACCCGAAGGTCACCATAGCCCCATAGCCCCGTGCTGCGTCCCGATCATCGCCCTCATTTCATCTCCTCCTGTTGGTATTTCATCATCTCACATCATCACAAGAAGCAGAAAGGCAAGAGAGAGAGAGACCACTTTCACACAACATCTATTACAGTATCATTGTTCTATTTATTAGTAGCTACTGTTTATCTCACTATGCCTAACTTACCGATTAAACTTTATCATAGGTGCGTATGTATAGGAAAAAGCCGAGTGTCTCTAGGGTTCTGCCCTCTCCTCAATTTCTGGCCTCTACCAGGCATCTTGGAATGTAACCCCCCAGAGAAGGGGGACTGCTGTAATTCATTTATTCTGTATTTTCCCCGAAGACATAAAACATGTAAACAACAAAAATTGAAACCAGAAATATTTTGATACTTGAGAATGTCTTTGACTTTTAAACATGAACCATCTAGGAGGAGCGACAGACAAGCAATAAGCAAGGACAGTGCCATAGGATGAGCACGAGGACAGAGAGTGGGACAATCTGGAGAGGTGGCCCATCCAGTCTAAGCTAACAACTGTTTGAGGGAAGAGTAGTTTCCATGCTGATGTATTGCTGCAGACCCTGAACAGCTTCACCGTGGGTGGCCATGGCAGCAGGATCCCTAGCTCCCATATGCGCAGAAACCCTGGGCCCACACCAGCAGCCCACTCTACATCCCCAGGAATGGCAACCACGTCAGGTGCTGGTGAGACCAGTGAGGCCAGAAATTCAGAACCAGGCCTACAGGAGCAGCAGGCCAGTGAAAGAGCAACCCCAGGGACTGATCACAGCACAGCAGGACAGAGGTGGGCATGTGGACACGCTGGCAAGTGCTGTGCCACGCGTGTCTGTGCTGTGCAAGCTGGTGCGGTTTATGTAGGAGAGACCCTTCCCCTGCTGTGTGGGAAATCAGGCCAGAAAGTCCAGAAGCTTATGTAGGTTAACATAGGGCTACAATGTGAGTGATACCCTGTTCTATGTGGCACATCCTAAACACCCTTACACAGTGACTCCAGACACACTGATCTCTTTGCTGTTCCTTAAACACAATGACCATGCCTCAGGGCCTTTGCATTTGCTTTCCTTCTTCCTGGAATGCTCTTCCCATGGAAGGTTCACTCCCACATTTCCTTCTTATCTCTGCTTATATGTCACCTCATAAGAAAGGCCTTTCCTGACCACTGGATAGAAAATAGCAAACCATGACCCCCACCTCCATCACCTCTCTTACTCTGCTTTAGTTTTATCCATAGTCCCTGCCACTACCTGACATTTTGTTCTTTGCTTACTGTCACTTCCTATAAGATTTGTTAGGACAGACTTTATTGTCTCCTCTGAAGTATCCCCAGTGTTTAGAAAATTGTTTGGCATGTGGTAGGTATGCAAAAATCATTAGCTGAATTAATGAATAAATATTATCTTTGTATCTCTTGCACACAGTGGCCCTATAATAAGTATATATCGTGTGATATATATTATTATTGAATAGACTGATAGAGTTTCAACCTGATTCTCTTCGTTAGAATAAGAGGATCTTAGGAGTTGTCTGTTCCAGCCTCCTACCCAGGGCAGTAATGTCTCCCTCTCCCACATGCCTGACTCGCCGACTTCATCTCAGCACTGTGAGGGGCAGCTCACTAATTCACAAGGTCGTCCATTGTTGTACTGCACCCCAGTCAACTGTTCTTAGAACCCCACTGGGCATTCTTGAGCCTTTTCCACAAAATGTCAGCTCTTTCAGTGTAAGGAGCTTGCGTGGCTCACAGAGCCCAGCACAGAGGGTTGCGCCAACCCATGTTGTCGAAGAAATGAAGACATCTCTGCATTTTGGAGGGTAAAAAATTAATTTTCTAATTTCAGTGTTCTTTAAAATGGATACTAATTCCGATGCAGAAAAAATTTTGTAACCTCGATTTCCTTTGTAATGGGTCTAATACAGATGTAGCAATCATGAACAGTACACGTTTTTACATGTGTGTGTGTATGTATGTGTGTTTCAGTATTTTACATGTGACATGTCAAGCACCACAGGTCTCTGAGTGCCCTGAGTGGACACAGGCATGGCAGGAAGCAAAGCCAGTGTCTGGCATTGGGAAGGGACACAGGCTGCCTACAGAACCCAATGCTTAGGCCTATAGGTCTTCCCACCAGCATTCACTCCCATCTGTAAGGCTTCAGCCTGGAAAACACGTTTCACCATTGTTACTCTGTTTCTAAAATCCTTCCATGGCTTTCCCTTATCAACCCCAGGCTAAAATCTAGACTTAGCCGAGCACGCAAGGCCTTTCTCAGTCCAGTGAGCTCGGTCCAGTGAGTTCACCCTACACCCTCATCACCTGCCGTCCCTCTGTCCTGTGCTCCCCTGCTGTGACCAGCGAACCCCAGGGGGCCTGTCTCTGCACCTGTTCCTCCTCCTCAACCCCTCTCACCCACACTGCCCCCAAAACAGAATTGCTGTTGCTGACTCATGATGGGAATCCCCAGTGGCTTCTTTTCTCATCCTGCGCTGAGAACTCCCCTCCTCCAGGTAGCATGGTTCACCTTGAATGGCTGTGAAACATGTCTCATCTCCAGCACCTCTCTCTGGCATTTGGAGATGTGCCAGTGCTTTCCTCATCTTTCCATGGTGCCTAGAAATGATGAAGAGACCGAGGGCCTCCTCTGAGTGTACCTTACGCTCCAGGCACTGTGCTAATGGCCTTGCATGCCTTTTCCTAGCTCTTCAAAGGAACCTTGCTATATTGGAATTGTTCATGCCCATTTCCCAGACTAAGAAATGGAGGCTCAGCGAAGTGCAGCAGCTCAGCCAGAGCGCCAAACACAGCAACTGTCAGCCATGCTGGTCCGCTTGTCCGCAAGACCCACGAACGTCCCCGTGTAGTGCAGTGCCGGAGGCCAGCACACGCTCCTCGGGAACGTGTGCTTGCATCACGGAATCATATTTCTTATAGTCTTCCTGTTTGTATGTCTCTAAGTGGAATGAATGTTAGAAATCTTTACTAAGAAGATGTTTATTTGCTGCATGCATATTCTAACACACGTACGCATGCACTCTACGTGACTTCATAGTTATTAATGAGCTGAGGTCCGGATTTGGTCATTCCGCCCTGGTCCACTTAGGCTTCAGCTCAAGGAACAAATAACTCTTACGGCATAAATGCATAATCTGGTTTTCACCCAATAGACAAGCGGCATTTTGAAAGTGTCTTAAAACCCCGGATTTACCTGACGATTCCATCTGACTTTAGTAGCTCATCAGAAATTGATGGATGGTATTTCATTTTATTCCCAATGTGGTGAAGAAAATAGCGGTCCTCATGTATCATTTTATGGAAATATAATAGTAAAAGCCCCTAGAATATTCCCTGGTGATATCAAAGTGAGTTGAACAGCTACTAAAAGTAGCTGGTAGTCTTAACAGTGCTTATTTTAAGCAGAAGAACATTTCTCATGCATTAATGGAATCATTTATGATTTCCACATGTTTGGGTTCTTTTTTTTTCTTTTATTATATTTGCTAAAATGAATTTCCAGTTATTCTCCAAGAAAATCTTTTGTACAGATCTGTGCTACTTGAGAAGAATATTTGTAAGTAAATACTTGTGTTTATAATCTTAGGAGAGAAGGGAAAGTGACAGTGGCTGGGTTTATAAGATGCCAAAAGAGCAAAGAAAAAATGAACGAATTTCAATGCGAATTTTGTTTGCATAAAATCACGTAGCTAAAATAGCAGGCTTTGGGAGAGAGTTTTCCCCTCCCCCAGATAGCCCTGCCTAGGAGTAGGTGCCCCCAAGGAGCAAAACCAAGTGTAGCTGAGTATTTAATATTCAGACTGGATAAATAGTACGAAAACAAGTGACAGTTGAATATTTGTAAGATATAAATTATGCATTGCTGACTTGCCAGTTCTTGGCTTTTTACTCTTTTAAAAAAAAAAAAAAAACCCGCTCCCTATGTAATTTTGGCTTACTTCCATAATCTGTCTTCCTTACAGCTAGCCCAGATGAGCCGCCAAACCCCTGTGCTGTTTGAATTTGCGCAACAATGCTTTAATACCCAGAGCTCCTCCATAAATAGTCTGTCCTCCCCACACTTTGGGTGAAAACAACCACAGGAAATCTGGGAACGTGCAGCTAGCCCCGCTTAATTGATCTAAGCCTCTGCCGGGGCCAACAGGAGAGCGTCCGTGTACACAGCCTCTGGGCCTTGCTGGACTGTTTACCTAAGGGGCAAAGAAGTCTGCACGCAGGAGACACCATGTTGCTTCTCCAGCCTTAGCAACAGCAGTCGCGGGATTTTTGTTGTTGTTTACGGTCTGCAGAGCCCTACTCCTTTAAGGAAACACAAACTCCTTTCCCCCCTTCCCGGCCCCAATCAGTCACCATCAAGACCGTCAGCTGCCTGCAGTTACCAGGAGCAGCGGCTCTGGGAAACCCTCCTGCCTTTCTCGCAGAAGAAAAGTTAAAGGAGCACAGAGGGACGGTGGCGATTTGCATGCCAGTGGCCAGCTAGCATCCAGGGGCATCAGGCTATGATTTTGGTTTCTGTACTGGGTGCAGCTGCCGCCACAGCCTGGGAGGTTTCCCCCAGAAAGAGTGGACTTGCTGCAGACGTCTGTGGGTGTTGGTGAGCCGTAGCTCCTCAGAGACGTTGTGCTGTCATTACAGACCGCCGCGATGAAGATTCAGGAGCACCCCGGCGTACCTGACTCCAAACTGCCGAGGACTCCAGATGCCGACGACCAGCGGGAGAGCTTCGTCTCCCAAGTGCCTGAGCTCGACCTGACTGCATTGTGTGATGACAAGAGCTGGGAAGGTAGGATCTTCGGCTGTTTGGATGATTTCATATTGGAAAAGCGTATATAAAGTAGCCTAAATGAGAGGGGCGTCACCACATGGATGTATGAAAGCAAACGGTGTAGGACTAACTGCATTCCTAAATGACTGCAGATCCTTTCCCTGGTATGGGAATGTGTCTCATTAAATGTTGCCGGGAGTCACTGCAATCTAAGAAAGAAAATGCGCTTGCCCTCTTTCGTAGTGTCACCTTGCAGCTTTCTTTATTTCTTAACTCCCCAGGAGTGCCGCTACCTGTGTGTTTCCCCTCTGGTAGCACCGAGCACAGGACTGAGCAAGCCGTGCACATTTAGGACTTCGGCTGGGAGCAGCTGCTCTTCCCGCCGCTACATGCCAACCACCTGCCTCCTTCATTAAATCTCCCTCCCATTTTTTTTTTCAAGAAAGATTCAGTTTGCTTTGCTTTTGTGATTGTCTTTATGGATAGAATTTTTTAAAAGCCATGTTAGCCAGCATCAGGGATTTGTCATCAAAGAGAATACTGTATAAAAAGTACTTCCAGTGGAAAGCCTGCAATAATGCAGTGTTGAAGGCTGGTTTTCCTAGAGATTTTTGGCGAAACATTAAAAATGGACTTGTGAGGAAGAAGAGGGTGTCCTCATCTTGTCAAAACTGCATTTCAGGAAGGTGCTGGCAGCGGTGCCGTCAAGCCGCACTTCCTTCCTTATCTATGTGTCTGCATCCAGACCTGTGTCAACGTGTATCCAGAATGCACGCCCGGCTGCCTCTGTACGGTGGGTGTGTTTGGAGGCTACAAAGAGAGAGAAATTGTGTGCCTGGTTTCAGAATAGCAGCACGACTTAACACGGCCACACAGAGAATCACAGCTACAGGAAATCAGTCCCTTTCCGAAGCGCCTGGATTTCCTTGTGTTCTCCCTCAACCCTCTTTAAACCAGAAAGTACTTGAGATAGTGAATTTAGATGAAGGAGCAAAAGACGATCTAAACAGACACAAGGTGAAAAATAGTAATCCTTCTATGCTCCTTGCACCCAGGGCTTGGTGCAGCAAAAACAAGCTGGTTTTTTTGTGTTTTTTTGTTTTGTTTTGTTTTTAAATTCTAGTTCTCCCTCTTTGCAATTCAAGAAACATGTTCTAGCCCTTTACCATGTAATTAGGCAGTTGGGTGGGAGATTTTCTCAGACCTTCCCAGCTCATGATATGGTCACTAGAAAAAGATTGCAGGGTGTTTGTTTTGTTTCCTTTTTAATTTCAGTGGTACCTCCCTGGGTAGTGTTTTATTGTTCTTCTTTTGTTTTATGCACTTTGGGATATTCAGGTGTGTTTTAAATTCATTAAAAACAAATCCCCACCACCACCAAAAAAAGTCCCATAGTAGCTACTGTGGCCCAATAAACGAAAAAAGCAGTAGTCAAAACAAGTGCTGTATTTGGATTTCAGGAATAACGGTCTCCTCACATCAGTAACACAAAACTCTAGATAAAAACTAGGATTTTTGGACAGAATTCAAATTAGCCACATTATCTTGGTATATTCAGTAAAGGGGTAAGGAGACTCTTCTAGTCCCCCTGAAATGGGCTCAGTTTGATGATTTTTATCTTGATCAGTCATAAATTTGTGATCTCTTCCAGCATACATGAAGAGGCCAGAATGAAAATTCCCACCAGTGTGGTTGGAAGTTAACTTTCCTTAAAACTGTTTTATTAATGTAAATAACTCTCTTCTAAATGATAATATAATAATAATAATAATAATTTGAAGGAACCAACTAGATGGAATTTTAAAAAGCTTATCAGGGAGGAAATACAATAGGCTTGGAAATGCTAATTATGTTATCTATGTAATTTATGAAAGGACTTGTGTTAACTTTTGCCAATTACTGCGTTACTGAACTTGCATATCTTAAAAATCTACACTGATTCATTTCAAGGCCATTTTGATCATTTGGTTACTGCTTTCAGTAGCCCCTTTTTACCATATATTTATTTTAAACATTCATGTGATATTATTATAGTAAGTGTAGTCAAAATAAAGGAATTGTTGCATATAAAGGGTAGTTCAGATGAGAGCTGTAAGTCCAATCGCTAAAATACTACTCTTGTTTTATAGCCTCAATAAGAAACAAACAAGTTTAATGGTAGCTTCGCAGTAAGGAATCCACTTTGCACTAATTTAATCTGTGAAAGTGAAACCAAATATATAAATGGAATTAATAGTTTACGCAAACCTTCTGAGCCAGAATCTGTCTGTAAGTCTCCCTTACCAGTCTCCCAGCCCCCGTGTAGTGTTTGCTGGTCCCCATCCCCACACCTCGTTCACACTCTCCTATCCAGGCAGAGTCGCAGAATGTCAGGTGCGATGGTCCTCAGTGAGTAGCCTGCTGGCGCTAGCCTCAGCCCTGGGTGCTCCCGTGCGGCAGTGACATTCTCTGGCTTCTGGGGCAGATTGTGTCAACGCAACAAAAAAAGCGAATGAACCCGATGATTAGATTCCATAGCCTACCTAGAGTGGAATCCTGTCAAAGTGAACGTAGGATCAGAGTCTAATCATGCTGGTTGGCAGATACATAATACATGCTTTTTTCTTTTTTTCTTTCTCTCTGTATGTAGCTATGTATTAGGGCACATTTTTTTGACCTATCTACATCGTATTATTATTTTATTACTGCCACTCTCCAAAATTAAATGAGTACACAAATCAAATGTACTTTTATTTGTTATGTAGAGCCCTTCAGAATTGCATAATTAGAATGTTCCTAATCAGCCAATTCATGTTGATTTGGAAGTATTTGTGGAAGTATTGAGGTTTAAATACTCAGCTGTCCTGGTGAAGTTAAACTTAAAAGAACTTTTTTTTTTTTTTTAAAGATTTTGCTTACTTGACAGAGATTACAAGTAGACAGAGAGGCAGGCAGAGAGAGATAGGGGGAAGCAGTATCCCCGCTGAGCAGAGAGCCCAATGTGGGGTTCGATCCCAGGACCTTGGGATCATGACCTGAGCCAAAGGCAGAAGCTTTAACCCACTGAGCCACCCAGGTGCCCCAAAAGAACATTTTTAAAGGGCTAAAATACTTTATGCTTCTTATTTATTACTTGCTACTTGTCAAAAATAACCTTTAAAATTCTCTGAAAGAATGATGAAAAAGCAAAGGATCTTAAAGACCTTTTGACTGGATGCTGCCATTATACAGGTAAAAAAGCTGAGGCCTAAAGAAGAAAAATGATGATTCAGGATAATGAAATCTCCTGACTTCCTCCCTGATGCCTCTTTCTCATCAATGCCAGTTTTGTGTCCTGGCAAACAGTGGGCCATAATGGCTAAGACCAGGCACATCCTGGGTTCAAATCCCAGCTCTACTACTTTAGCAGCTTTGTGGACAAGTTACTAAATGTGTTACAGTTTTGACCTCAGTTTCTCCATCTTTAAATAGGCATAACAGGGACACCTGGGTGGCTCAGTTGGTTGTACATCTGCCTTCGGTTCAGATCAAGATCTCAGGGTCCTGGGATCGAGTCCCACATTGGGCTTCCTGCTTGGCGAGGAGTCTACTTCTTCTCACTCTGCCTCCTCCCCCTCTGCTCATGCTCTGTCTTTCTCAATAAATAAATATTTTTTTTAAATAAAAATAAATAGGCCTAACAACAGACAATAATGAGTAAACAGATATTATAGTATTCACTTAGTAAGCTTGTTGTAAGAATTAAGTGAGCTAGTATTTGCAAAGTGCTTGGCACAGTACAGGCACCTAACAGGCATTACATGAGTGTTAGTTGATGTTATTACTGTCTTCCATAAATGTTTCCAAGTGTAGTTTCAGGAAAAACCAGACTAAGTTGGACTTCTTTGAAACCAGAGCCCAGATCTACCTAATGACAGTGGGTGGCTCTGAACACAGAGAAGGAGTCCATAATTACTGGGTCCTCCATTGCTGCCCAAGGACAGATCTTAACAAACCAACCTCTGTGTGTGTGTGTGTGTGTGTGAGAGAGAGAGAGAGAGAGAGATTGACTCTAGATTAGGAAATGTCTCATTCAAAAAGACCTCAGCTGGGCCTCTACAGGGACTCCAGTGCCCTGTCAGATTTGGAAGGAATAGCAGACAGGTAACAGAGTCAATTAGTAACTGATTAAGCAACAGTACTTAAATGTGCAGATACACAGATCAAAGTTGACACAAATAGGGGTATTCTCATTAGGAAAGTCCTCAGCTCTAGCCTGTTCCACACATTTTATTAATGACTTGAATGGAGCAATTAAGGACCCACTTATTAAATTTGCAAATAGAGACAAAGCAGATAGAAAGATTAAATTGGGATTGACAAAGCTGACAACTAAGGTTTCTTCTAACTCTGAGAGTTTGTTTGCAAGATTAACTGAACAGTTTAATAATACTACCACTGTTAAGTCTTGGAACACTAAGGAAATTTTAAAGTTTTTTTAAAAAAATTTGACAGAGATCACAAGTAGGCAAAGAGGCAGGCCGAGTGGCGGGGGTGGGGAGAAGCAGGCTCCCCACTGGGCAGACAGCCTGATGCGGGACTCGATCCCAGGACCCTGAGATCATGACCTGAGCCAAAGACAGAGGCTTAACCCACTAAGCCACCCAGGTGCCCCAAGGAAATTTTTATAATAGGATTTCCCTCCCTATATGGGATTTACATCTTCCAGCGTCTGGGATGTGCCCATTCCTCCTCGCCCCACCAAGGATCCACCTTGAAAGACGGCATGATGTTGCGCCAGGGCGTAATGCCTCTAAATAGCATGTAGCTGGAAATGAGAAGTGGAAGACATCAGCTCCTGTAATTCTAGCAGGTTTCTTCAATAAATCATCTTAGTAGCCCATTTTCTTTTGTATAGCAAATGGGTCCAGCCGGCCAAGCAGTCTCTCTATTTTTCATAGAGAGACATGCCATATTTATGTTCAGCGTTCTTTGTGACAAGACACACGGCTGAAATCACAGAACTTAAGGAATTCTGGTCTGGATATAAAAACACATTTCTTTTATGTGGTGTTTTAAGATGAAAATCTAATTTGAAACCTCTAATCTTTTCTGTTTTCCGTTTGAATACTTTCCTTGCAATATATTTGTCCATTTCATTGCTCTAGAATTACTGATTAAAATATAAACTATTTTCCAGACTAGGCACTGGGAGTGGTCGGTGAATGCATCCTCGAAACTGAATCTCTAGGTCGGCAGTGCAATTGGGCATCCTGTCCGGTAGACACTGCTCTATTCAGTTCTTCCTTTTTTGTCTAGTTGAGTGTCAACTATCAAAACATGAATAGGCCTTGTATTTTTAGATCATTACAAACGAAGAATAGTTGGCATTTTTGATTTAGTTATATTGAACTATATATTATGTGTAATTTTATAAATTATAAGAGCCTTAAATTATAATTCGATAGAAGAAAAGGAAAGAGAGATCTTGCCGTTTACAACAACATGAATGGGTCTAGAGGGTATTATGCTAAGTGAAATAAGTCAGACTGAGAAAGACAACTATCATGATTTTACTTACATGGAATTTAAGAAACAAACAAATGAACAAGGGGAAAAAGAGACAAAAAATGGACTCTTACCTACAAGCTGGTGGTTGCCAGAGGGAGGGTGGGGAGATGGGTGATATAGATAAAAGGAAGTAAGAGTGCACTAATCTTGATGAGCACTGAGTAATGCAAGGAATTCTTAAATATTATACACCTGAAACTAATATAACACAGTATATTAATTATATTTCAATAAAAATTAAATGAATTAATCCATGGAAACTGAGAGAGAGAGAAGAGAAAAATGCAAGCATTTAATGTTGGGTGGGTGAGAAACTTCACTCCTGTTCTACATGCATACTAATGATGCAGCATAACCTTTTACTTTGTTAATTGAAATTCATAATGGTTTACATTTGTCATTTTTTAGTGAATTCATTTATGCTAACTATATCCTTTAAGAGAAAATGTCACCCATAAGCTAGAATTCAGCTGTGTATTTTGTATATAGCACTGGTGATGTTAAGAAAAGGGCATACTGGGTCTTATCTATCATTCAAGTGAGCCGTTGGGAATGAGTCTGTGTTGATGCAAAGGAAATTTGATAAATGGCTCCACAAAGCCTCAAACAAGCGTAACTCTGCTCCATGATTCGTGTTGTATTGTTAATTCAGGATCACGGTACCTTTCTTAGTGGAGGTCTGGTTGGAAAATGGTCACAGACACTCTCATTTTGTACACAGAGGACACGGAACCGAAAAGTGAAAGCTCACTTGTGATATTTCTAAAGAGATACTCTGCTAGGTTCAGACAAATTAAAGGATTTCAGGATCTAAGGTAACACCTTTTCAAACTAAACTGTTATGAGTAGAAATGTCCAACTAGCCAGCACACCCACGTGCCAATACCAACATCAGACTTTGCTTTGCCTGTGCCCTCTGTCCCCCCGCACACCACTTGGCCTTCCCCCCCTTGTTTTGCTACTTTGCCACTCTGCCCCGAGGTTATTGCTGGCTGCCTCTTAACTCTTTCCCTGCCTGGCTCTGTTGATATTAGTCCTTACAGAAAATCCCTGCTGTCTTAAGAATTATCATGAAATTAAAGATACAGTCTGGTCAGTTTCATAGTTCATTTTCCGTAACTTAGCACTACACTTTTCTTATTTCTCTAGGGATTACTTTCCTCTTACCCTATCCTTCCCTCACTGTTCATCAGTTTTTTGCATAAAAGAGCTCCTATCTGAGCCCTAATGCTTACGAGGAGCCTTCTGTAAACTTTAGTGCAAATGAGGGGCAACTTCTGGGCACCTCCAGATTTAGCCAGATATGTCTACCAGAATGTTCCCTGCCACTTTTTGAGAGTAGTGGGGGGAAAAAAAATCTGTCTTTAACAATGCTTCCATATTTTTAAAAAATAATTTATATTACCATCTGAGCTCCCAGAGAACTTCATTCTCTTTAAACTATGAGAACCTATGGACCTCATTCCACATAAGGTCAATTTTTGCTTACATTAATATGCTTAACTCCCCTACTGTGGGGTCTTCAAAAATTTCAGATAATCATCCTTGTGATTGGGGCATATGGCATGTACTAAATTGAAGCACTGTCCTTCAAGTCAGGAGATTTCGTTTTGTCCCTACTCTTGTCATTGATTAGATATTTGCTCTTAGAGTCTTCAGGTTTCAGTTTCCTTGTCTATAATCTGTTAGGTTGACTCTGTGATTCTTAAACTTGAATGTATATAGGATCACTTGGGCAGATTTTAAAGTACTGGAGGTGGGGAGGTTGATATCTGGGCCCTCACCTCAATATTCTGTTTAGTTGGCTGAGGGGGGGGAGCATTAGAAGTTATGTGCATCTCCCTTCATGATGCTAATGTGTAGCTGGGGTTGAGAAATCACTAAATTAGATAGTGCATGGAGTTTCAACCAGCTCTAATGTTCTATGATTATGATATGATCTTTTTAAATAAAATACTGAACAAGCACTTGTTTAAGACAGTTTAGTAGATCTGATAAACACTTTGATAGCTGAAGGAACGAGTGTTGCTCTAGGAATTCCAGAATTTCCAAGCATGGCCGGATCCCAGCCTTGTGTAAGTCACACTAATCCCTAAGTATACTTAAAGCCTACCTTCTATTTAAATTCAGGGACTGCTATAAATAAAAACCCTACATCATCTGAGATCTGTCTTTCAAATCTGATAGGATTTTTTTTAATGCATACTAAGTTGGATCTTGAAGGAAAGAGAAATAAATACTACCCCATTCCCTCCAAAAATGACAAATCGGGATGTTGCATTGAGTGTATTTTTTCTTTCTTCTTTTTTGTTTTTTTAAGATTTCATTTATTTATTTGACAGACAGAGATCACAAGTAGGCAGAGAGGCAGGCAGAGAGAGAGGAGGAAGCAGGCTCCCTGCCGAGCAGAGAGCCGGATGTGGCGCTCCATCCCAGGACCTTGAGACCATGACCTGAGCCGAAGGCAGAGGCTTTAACCCACTGAGCCACACAGGCGCCCCGAGTGTATTTTTTTCTTAAAGACTGTCTAAAATAATTTGTACAGATTTACCCTTTGTAAAACATTCTTCTTTTTCTTTTTCTCTTTGACTAATTTATGTAAGCATCTTATGTTAACTGTGGTCTTGAGCAGCTTCTGAAATTTCAAGTGCAAAACACACATTTTACACATGCTAATCCCAGCACTAAGCAGAAGCACATGAACAGCTTACTGAAAGCCCTAAATGGGAGGTGCAGACTCCTAGGTAAATGGGCTCTCACAAGACAAATGTGACTTCCCGGTTGTTCCAGTGAGGGACGTGCAGCTACGATGCCAAATCTCTCACCCCCTGATGCCCATGCTTTGCTTCTCCCTAATGCCCTCACCTGGGAGACAGTCCTTGTCCCTGACCGGGGAGGGAAGTTGGAAGCATGCAGTATTTGCTCTCCTTCTTTAAGGTCATTCCTCCAGGTGGCCCTAGTAACTTCTCTTTGGAAAGCAAGCAATGACATGGCTGTCAGATATATTGGTGATGCTAGCCGGGGCATAGTGTCCTTCATCAGAACCTTAAATCTGAAATGAGAGTTGTTTGCATTTAAATTCAGTGCCTCCTAAAGCATTCAGAACACTTGGGAAACAGTTATGCTTCCATGAGCAATTGTGACTTCTTCCCCTCTGTATTTTGCAGAGCCCATCCCTACCTTCTCATGGCAGCAGGAGAACGTGGACTCTGATGAAGCACGCCTCTCCCCGCAGGCCGGACGCCTGATTCGCCAGCTTCTGGATGAAGACAGTGACCCCATGCTCTCTCCTCGGTTCTACGCTTATGGGCAGAGCAGGCAATACCTGGATGACACGGAAGTGCCTCCTTCTCCCCCAAATTCCCATTCTTTCATGAGGTATGTTTGTGTTGCCGGTAAGCCAATGCATCATTAGGAAGAATGGGAATGGTGTTGCAGGTCTGCAGAAGGGCATATTGGGAGTACTCCATCCTAGGACACGGGCTCTGTTGCTCCATTTTTCAGTTGGCCCGACTAGGGCGCCACATACTGCATCTCCACTAGCACTTCCTTTCCAGAGCTATCTAGAATTTAACTTTCAGGTCTGCAGTGCATATTTCAGTCCTCCCTTTGCTAATTGTAAATGTGAGCGAGAGAAACTTAGACCCGTTGATAGGTGGGACATAGAGAGCTCAGGGGTCACGAAATGAACTGGTAGTACACTTCCTTTTATTGGAGAGGATGGAGACTGTTGGGACCCCATCCCTCCGTGCTGCATCCCCACCCCCAAGCCCCTATGCAGGCAACGAGTGCCCCACTCGATGTCCCTCACAGGCGCCGGAGCTCCTCTCTCGGGTCTTATGATGACGAGCGGGAGGACCTGACGCCAGCCCAGCTCACGCGAAGGATTCAGAGCCTTAAAAAGAAGATCCGAAAGTTCGAAGATAGATTTGAAGAGGAGAGGAAGTACAGAGTAAGTGTCTCCTCGCAGGGTTGTCCTGTCCCCTCCCATGCCCTCCGGTCCCCTGACAGTACCCTCATGCCAGCATATCAGCAACTTGGAAAAGTGACAAAAAGTTAAGGGAGGTTTCTAGAGAGCCTCAAAACAAAAAGACGATAAAAACTGGATAGTAAACCCTGAGAAGCCCCAGACGTCATACATCAGCATTTTCCTTGAATTGGGTATTCTTTCAAATGATTCGGTGTTTTAGTTGACCTCTTATAAATTCTGTGAGAAGGAATGGGAAAGATCATTAAATGACTCTTTATTTTGGCTAAAACTTAGTTCGAAATTGTCTTCTAAAATTTCATCGGTACTGACCTCATTCCTCTCTCAGCTCTAAGCATTGCCCCCAAGAGTGGCAGAAAGGCATTTTACGTGGTGATCCCAGCGTAAAACGTACCCACCTCCGCTTTCCATTCTGTTAGCCCAACAGCTTAAACCCTCTGACTCCTGAAACAGGACCATGGACTTCATAGAAGCCCAGCATTTTGCCTGTGAGGAATTCTTTGAAAGCATCAAAAATAACCAGATGTAAAGAAAGATAATGGAATTACATTTATGATGTTTGCTCTGATTGTTCATGTTGAATTTTTTCCCAGTGGGACTCGACTTTCTCTTCCTCTTTAAAACGATCTGATCATGGGGCACCTGGGTGGCTCAGTTGCCCCTCAGGTCATGATCCCAGGGTTCTGGAATTGAGCCCCACGCTGGGCTCCCTGCCCCAGTTCGTATACATTTACATTAGATTTTCCTTTTCTCAGCCTTCCCACAGTGACAAAGCAGCCAATCCAGAGGTTCTAAAATGGACAAATGACCTTGCCAAATTCCGGAAACAGCTTAAAGGTAGGTAAAGTTTTAGACCTCTGCCATGATTTTCACTTGCAGATTCACGGTATCACCGCATCCTGAGTGCCACTGCTGAAATAGTTCAGAGAAGACAAATTCCTTGACGTGCTCCCCAGCCTTCTCGGTGTTCAGAGCACACCCACCCCATGCCTCACCGTGGTCTCCATCACAGGACAACCGGGGTCAGCTAAGATGCAAATTCTGCAGCATTTCCCCATTTAACTAAATCATGACTTCTCATTTGCTCTGGTGTTAGGAGAAGACCTGTAGCATGGAGGAACACAAAAAGGATTGGATCCTTGTCCCTCCAAAGCATGCTGTCTCTTAGAAGATAGTCATATAAACAACCACATGGAATACAAAGGGAAAATAATTCCAAAATGACATCTGTAAGTTGTCCAGAGAAAGCTGGCCAGAGTGAGGTGCTGGATCAGTCAGTGCTACTCAACAGTGAGGGAGTGGGTATAGAAACATCTACCACGTTCTGAGAACAGCAAACCTGTGGGTGTGGCCAAAGCATGGATTTTTTTTTTAAATTTATTTATTTGACAGACAGATCAGAAGTAGGCAGAGAGGCAGGCAGAGAGAGAGGAGGAAGCAGGCTCCCCGCTGAGCAGAGAGCCCGATGTGGGGCTCGATCCCAGGACCCTGGGATCATGACCCAAGCCGAAAGCAGAGGCTTTAACCCACTGAGCCACCCAGGCGCCCCCAAAGCATGGATGTTACGTGGCTAAAGCTTTCTCAGGAACTCTGGTTAGGGAAGCACTCCAGATAGTCCAAGAAGATGTTAGCATTTTCTCAGGTTTTACATAATAACCTAGGGATTTCAACTACTGTTATAATTAGATATTTTCTATTAAAAAAAAAAAAGATGGGGCTACATGGTTACTAACACCACAGAAAAACAACTGAGGTTCAGGAGACATCAATTCTCATATGTCACCACCCCCAAATGTTTTCATACTAGAGTCCAAACTAAAGATATCGGAAGAGGACCTAACCCCCAGGATGCGGCAGCGAAGCAATACACTGCCCAAGAGTTTCGGTTCCCAGCTTGAGAAAGAAGACGAGAAGAAGCAAGAGCTCATCGATAAAGCCGTAAAGCCCAGTGTCGAGGCCACCCTGGAATCCATCCAGAGGAAGCTCCAGGAGAAGCGGGCAGAAAGCAGCCGTCCTGAGGACATTAAGGTGTGGGGATTCGGAAGCCCCAAGCCAACTGCTAGTCAACATGGTGGAAACATAGGGCCCGACACATGGGTCCCTGTGGGGGACACAGTGACATCTGCTCAGACCTCCCACACCCTCATCCCCTACACTCTTAAATGTCTGGAGAAGCAGATGGAGCAGCCCGAGAGTGTTTTCAGTGCTAGTACTTTGGTTTAGGATGACCCTTTGAAAGCAGAACACTCTCATATAGAGATTGCAGAAAGAAGCCATTGGGGTTAACAGACGGTTTGATGTCTCTGGAGTAGAAGGGCTGTAGATGACCCTTTGGGACTCTGTAACTTGTGACTGTAGTCATCACTTGCGCTGTTAAGCTAAGCCCCATGTGCCTGACAGCCTCGCTAACCTCAGCATGCCTTTGCTGCCACATGGGAGCCACAGGTAGTAGACGATGGCTCTGCTCTGCTTTCTCTGTTGCCAGCAGAAAGCCAGGAAGAGCTAATTCCTAAGTGAGCTTTGAATAGAGCTCCGAGGAACAACTGTAGGAGGATTCTTTTTAACCTTCCTTGAGGAAATTTGCTGACCGAAAGAAGCAGGAGTGTTCATAAATGTTTCCCCAACTTTGATTTCTCTCTCCTTGTGTTTATTCAGGATATGACCAAAGACCAGATTGCCAACGAGAAAGTGGCCCTGCAGAAAGCTCTGTTATATTACGAAAGCATTCATGGACGGCCGGTATGTGAATGGACTGGGTTTCCTGCTTGGGCTAACTGTGTGGCTTTAGAAATGAATCTTCTATGTTCAGTATTTGATACGTGAGTTTTCCTGATGTTTAGGAGATGACTTCCTATTTTCAGCAGACCTAAGCTCTCTGAAGGCTAAACTGAGGAGACATTTCCCCTGTTGAGCAGATGCTGAATTTGAGTTCCAAAGAAACAAGTTTGCCGCTAACATGTAGTCACTAGTGTTCTGCTTCAGAGGGACTGTGGTGGAGGGGGGTGTAGGTTGTAGATGAGTACACAAAGCTCTAGAGGCTTCCCTGTCCCTAGGTCTGCCCCCATAAGCTGTCACTGACTCAAGACATTCTTGTCCCTAAAATGAAGGTGTTAAACTAGTATGACTTGCCCAAAAACTCAATCTCACTTCAGTGTAGCCGAGGCCAGTGTTTATCTGTAGAGAAGTTCCAAGCACCATCCTGAACCAGAAGTGTGAGGAATCCAAAATATGACTTTGCCTTTTCCTAGCGACAGGAAGCATTGAGAGCCATTTGTTATAAAGTGTGGTTATTGCATGCTGATCATTAGTCCTGGGGGAGACCGTGGCACAGTAGGCTTCTGCTCTATTCCTTAAGAAACTCATAATCAGATATCCTTGTCAGTTACTTTCGGTGACATTCTGTGGAGAGTGCTGTCAAGAACCCAACAGAACAAGTTCTTAAGAGCAGCTGTAAAGAAGCAGGAAGTTTATATTCCCAGAAGCATTTGTATACAGCCAAAATGCAGAGGTCTGTTCTCCAGTCCCAGCCCTAGCTATATAATGGAGATAGTATTTTCATGTAAAATATACTCTTTTGAATAAAGAAGATTCCAGAATAATGCACCAAACTCTAAGATCTGTGAGGGCAGGAGTTCTGGGTTTTGTTAATCTAAAAGGGCGCCTGATGTCAGCATCTAGCACAAACACCTGACACAATGTGCCCAATAAACTGTGGAATGCATCATCTGTGGTATTTTTGGTTCTGAATGTATCAGGTTTAAATTTAAAAAAAAAAAACAAAAAAAAAAACCCGTGGGGCTGCTGCTGATTGATTTTACTGGCCTATCCCTAGAGTGGAAAAATACTGGTGCTACAGGATAATGGTCACGTTTCAGGCCAAGTTTTGTTTTGGATTTTTTAAAGGCATTGAACCAAATAGTAAATGTACTGGAGCTTAAACATATTGTGAAACTTGTCCTTTTCTCCTGGAGGATTCAAAATTTGGAGAAATAGAACTGTACTCTTTCTAGCAGAGAGGAGCCCCTTCTCCACTGTTGGCTCAGAGCCTTTGAAGTGTAGATCTCCTTGTGGCCACCTGGCAGGTGGGGAAGGAGGAGGGAACTTGTGCACTTTCCGGGATCAGCAGACCAAGGGTCAGATCCCAGTCCTACTGAGGCCAGCCCTGGAGCTCTAGGCTACTGAGGTAGGAGTTGAGTGTTTTGTCTGTACCATAGCTGCCCCTTGTAGCTTATCATGGACAGTTCAGACATGTGCAGACACATTTACCTGTGGGCTATCTGGCACTGAGGAAGTGGGCTGGGTAGCTTAGCAGGTGGCTCAGGGGTTCCCCAGTCAATAATGTTGTCATTTCTGCTACAAGTATATGATCTGCTCTCTGCGGCCATCTTCTTATTAAGTGATGGAGAGAGAACGTACCTGTTTTAGTGCTCTTATCATTAGGAATATGAAATCTTAGTTCTTCGCCCTTCTCTGTTAGTCGCTTTTCTCTCATCATTCTTTTAGATGTTGGAAGGAGACCGATTTGGGTCTGGATACTAACATCTCATCGGGCAGGGAACAAGTACTCTAGAACTTTAAGTAGCATTCATTGCTGGTTCGTGGTCAGACTCTCTGCCTCCCTCTAGAACATGGTGCCCCAGCCTCCTCAGGAAAAACAGAGTTCATTTGATATCCGGCCAGTGTGAGAATCAAAGAGTAAACTTCTCATTCTTAGGTCTGTGGTGTTGCCATGGACCCTGAACTGTAAATACCATTTGGGCAACCCTCTTCCTAAAAGAAAAATATGTGGGTTTTCAGAGCTAGCCTATCATTCCAAACCCCAGCGGGGTTTCTTTGGTTTTTGTTTGTTTGTTTGTTTTTAGAAAAGCAGGTGCTCAAAGCTCATGCGTTTTTGCTGAGTCTACAGATTTGAAAGGACAATGACTGACTGTCAGAATCATAGGCCAAAAACAGTTGTGTGCTGCTCTTGTACATTTTTTTAAACAAGGCTGTTTGCTTTAACAGTACAATCCACAGAGTGACACGTAAATGAGAAACAAAACACACTCAGTTACTCAAGGGCACATAAATCCCTACTAATTATTGTGAAAGCATGTCCTTTCAACACTTCAGGATCTCATCAAAAGACCGTGTTACAGAAAGTACAACTCATAACTTCAGGTCACTGTGGTACACATCGCTCTTTGATGACAACCTAGAAGGAATGTGTTGCTTCTCAGAGCTTCTGGTTTCTCCTTGAGTCTCTTCCTCATCAGTATATTTTCATGTTATGCTCTAACATCTTGGGAACTAACATGACACGAAACACACTCTGTTCAAATTTAAATGAGACTCTGAAGCCTTATATATATATACTGCCCTTTGTCCATCTGCTATTTGGGATGATCTGATCTTTGCCTAGTCGACTATTATTACCTGATAATAAAGAGGAGAGAGTTGTCTCTTTCTGAGTTGATGGGCCAAAATGCAGTAGTTATAAGAATGTATCTCATTTGTCTTCTCCTGCTCGTAGTTTTATGACTCAGTGGTACCCTCCACACACAAACTCAAGCCAGTTGTTTAACTAAGAAGATTTTGAGGCTATATAGTTTCTCGTCTGTCTGTGGCATCATTTCTCACAAAGTGGTGCTTTTAGCCACTGTTTATAGGTAGAGGTCTTGTGAGCTCAACCTAGACAGAGCTCTGAGCCTGGAAGGCAGAAATCTCTATATTAAGAGAACGACTTGGTCAAACCCTCTTAGAGGAATCATGGCATTTTAGTATGTCTTCACTGTTTTATGATCCTACTTTACTTTATATCTTATTTGTGAATGGAAAGAAAACAACTAGGAGTCCTTAAACCTGGGCTCTTGACCCAAATCTATTGCGTTGGGCAAGTCATTACCCTCTCCAGGGCTTAGTTTCATTGTATGAAAAAATAAGGCTCTTCTAACTCTGACGTTCCAGGGTTCTAATTCTGTCCTTATCTCCATATTAAAATCCTGAGTCATTTTCTCTTTCACCTGTGTGGCACACTGTCCAGGTAACAGAGCCTGAATGGGTGTTTCTATAAGGAAGTTTTATTTAAGGCTAAGACAGAAACCATCACAAAAGATAAAGGCAGGCAAATGCAGTTGTCTAATTGGGCCTTTTGTAATTGTGTCAAAGACTTTCCCCTGTTTAAATGTGGGTTAACTATTGGCTGATGTTCGTTGGTACCTGGAAATATTATCTGAGACTTTATAGAGCAACCAAATAGAGTAGTAAGGGATCATTGAAGATTTCTTTAATCAAAAATGAAGACTGGGGCACCTGGTGGCTCGTCAGTTAAGCGTCTGACTCTTGATTTCAGATCAGGTCATGATCTCAGGGTCCTAGGATTGAAGCCCATCTTGGACTCCGTGGTCAGCATGGAGTCTGCCTGAGATTCTCTTTCTCCCTCTCCCCTTCCCCCTACTCATGTGTTCTCTCCACATAGATAGATAGGTTGATAGATAGATAGATAGATAGATAGATAAAATCTTTTTTTTTTTTAAGGCAAAGACAGAATGGAAGGAGCTGCTTTTGCCCTTTAGAAGTTTGCATCTAGGTTTTTATGTTATTCTGATTTGTGCACAAAAATACATCTTAGTAATAACCCTATTCCCACACATTGGAAAGCCATTCAGAGCTCCCACCTAAATGAAAATTTAATAAAGGTTTGAAGCAAGAGGAGTGAAAGTGTAATAGAAAATATGATGTATTACATGCTTGGCCTAAAGTCATTTCCAAGCAAGTATAGATCACAAAGATTTTCTAATCTGAATTCTGCAGTTTACCAATCAGGAAATCAAGGCTCAGAGAATTTTACTGGCTCTTTTGTTTATCATCAATAACAAAATCTCCAAGCAGCCAATGACTCAAGAATAAGAGATATCAACTTCCAGTTTTCCCATGGTCCCATTTAATATCAGCTGACCCCCTCCCCCCCCCCCTTTTTTTAACAGTTCAGCCATGGCCCTGCTTTGTTTATGGAACTATTGGCTAGATTCTGGCTCTACTAAAAAATCCAGTTCTGATAATTGCATGTGATGTGGTTTTATGATTTAGTATCACCAAGCCTTTGGCTTCAGATACAGATCATGAAAATAATTCTGGTGTAAATCCAGTAGCATTAATTCTTTTCACTGCTCAGATTTAAAGATCTCTAATATTTCTAGTGTTTCACTGCTGACTGCTCAGATTTAAAGATCTCTAATATTTCTATCAAATGCCAGTGTTAACTTTGGTGGAAATAGGATGAGACCAGAGTCAGAAACTGGACTTTATCAAATCACTCACAGGTGATTAGTTCCTGAGGATCATCAGTTTAAAACATGAACAATTCATAGAAAATCTAAATATCAGTGTCATAAGCCAAAGAATTGAGCTAATGAGCCTCTTCATCTGCTCCAACTAGAAAATGTGAACAAAGAATTAGAGAGGAAACAGGCTTCTGTCAGATTTGCCACATCTGGCTGGTTTTACCAGCAAAGTCTTCTCCTAAAATCCACACTCTGCTTCTACAATCCAGAAATGTTTCTGCCAAGCAGCAAAGAATAGGATGCGAGTCCACAATGGGAGATGCTAGCTCCTTATTATTGTTATTTTTCCTAGGTCTTTTGTCCACTGAACTATTGATTGTTGATCTTGCACAGTATTTCACCACATGTCATGGGTTGACAGCTAGGATGTGCCTTAACCTCATCCACAACACATTTCCTGGCTATACATTGTGTTTAAAAAGTGATTCCATTCATCTGTTGATGGACATCTAGGTTCTTTCCATAGTTTGGCTATTGTGGACGTTGCTGCTATAAACATTCGGGTGCACGTGCCCCTTTGGATCACTACGTTTGTATCTTTAGGGTAAATAGCGTATCATGCTTAGCAAAATAAGTCAAGCAGAGAAAGACAACTATCATATGATCTCCCTGATATGAGGAAGTGGTGATGCAACATGGGGGCTTAAGTGGGTAGGAGAAGAATAAATGAAACAAGATGGGATTGGGAGGGAGACAAACCATAAGTGACTCTTAATCTCACAAAACAAATTGAGGGTTGCTGGGGGGATGGGGTTTGGGAGAAGGGGGTGGGTTTATGGACATTGGGGAGGGTATGTGCTTTGGTGAGTGCTGTGAAGTGTGTAAACCTGGTGATTCACAGACCTGTACCCCTGGGGATAAAAATATATGTTTATAAAAAATAAAAAATTATATTTAAAAAAAAAAAAGTGATTCCATGTGTCCCAGTCCTGAACTGTGTTGTTTCACACGTGAGATCGTACAGGCCCCTCCGTTTCTACTCCTCGGACTTACCTGTGGCTGTTGTTGAACTGCCGTTGAAGTATAACGTAAATACAGAAAGAAGCCCAAAGCGTAAATATATGTCTTGATGCATTTTCACCAAGTAAACGAGTCCAGGTAACCAGCATCCAGACCAAGAAACAAATGTTGCCAGTCCTCCTCCAGAAGCCCTGCTCCTTGTCCCCTTCCAGTCAATACCAAGACCTCCGCTCAACCAAGGAAAACCATTATCTTGACTCTAAAGCTTAACTTCTGTTTGCTTCTTTCTGAACTTACTAAGTGGACTCATACAGTACTCTCGTGCCTGTAGTATCTGGCTTATTTTACGTGGCTGTCTTTTTGTGGGGTCAGTATATGATGTTGCCCGTAGCTGTGGCCCACTCATCCTCATTGCTGTGCAGTGTTCAGAACAGCATATCTGTTCTGTTGCTGGGCGTGTGGGTGGTTTCCAGTTTGCAGTTTTTCTAAGTAGTGCTGCTGTGAACATTATTCTGTGTGTCTCTTGGTGAGCTTGAGGCCACACTTGGTGGTGGTGTTTTTTTACTCTTAAGAGCAGAACTGAGGGCTCACATGTGCAACTTTAGCAGGCACTGCCAAATAGTGGTCCAGCGTGCTCCGCTCTAAGCAGCAGCGAAGGAGATTTCCAGTCCTTCCGCATCCTCGCTGACCCTTGACACCATCTGTTGTCTCATGTTAGCCATTGCGGTGGGCGCGTCTAGTAGGAACACCTATCATTTGATCCTCAGTCTTTCTGATGTAATATAACTTCTCTGTTCCCTTTCATTTTGGATGGTCATCTTCTATGAAATGCCAGTTTTAAAACTCCTTTTGATATGGCAGCTAACGATAGGAAAGTGCCATGTGCTTTTCAATATTGTGTTATTAGGAAGAAAAAGAAACGGTTCTTATTGCTATTCATAGAAAATAAGTCCACAAGATGTCTCTGCCCAATGAGAGTGACCTATCCTGGCAGGTGAAGTTCGGCCAAAAATCACTTACTGTTGACCACTTTGAGAAAGGCAGATAGAAAAGGTTACAAAGGAATAATCCATTTGTGCATAACCCACAGTTGTCTTCAGAGCGGAAGGCCCAGCAGGCCCCTAATACCATTTGCTCTTCCTTACCTCTGTAACTCTTGCCTTATGTGTCCAGGGGAAATAAAGTGCCGAAGACAGACCGCAAACTTGAAACAAAGAGGAAATACAGAAAGAAGGGATTTAAGTAATCTCTGTTGGCATTTAAGTAAAGAAGGGAAATGCATGCATACCTATGCACTTGGCATACACATTTATGTTTGAAATACTCTCTCACTTCACACATACTAATGGAATATCTCCATTTTGTCAGGCACTGAGATAGTTTCCAGGGATCCAGAAACACCTACTGCGCTCTCAGGGGGCTTAGAGTCTTGAAGAAGAGACAGATGTGCCAACAGATAGTTACTGTAGAGTATAAAATGTGTCATCTGCTGGGACTGCTGTAATAAAATGCCATACATAAGCACCTTATAAACAACAGAGATTTATTTTTCATAGTCCTGGAGGCTGGGAAGGCCAAGAGCAAGGAACTGATAGATTCGGTGTCTGGTGAGGGCCCTTTCCTGGTTCACAGGCAGCCATTTTCTTGCTGTCCTCACATGACAGGAGGGGTCAGGGGACCTCCTGGGGTCTCTTACAAGGGCACTACCCATGTTCATGGGGGCTCCACCCTCATGACCTTACCATCCCCCAAAGCCCCAATGCCCAATACCATCCCATGGGGCACTAGGTTGGAGGGGACATGCACATTCGGTCGCTAGCAAAGCACGGGTGGGGTTATGCAGTGTACACAGGTTGCAGTAGGTGACACAGAGGTGTGTGAGGTCTCTCAGAGTGGGGAAGAAGTGTTGGAAGGAGGCTGCATCGGGGAGGTGGCTCCTCTGCCAATCCAAGGAGGAGAGAGGAGGCTGTTCCAGGCTATAGGGAACTAGGCAAAGAGGGATGAGACACCCTGGTTTTTCTCTGGGGCCTGAGGTCTGACAGGAAGAAGAGGTAGCAAGTGATGACGGGCTTCTTGTACAACACCAGGGGGTTCGCCTGGTTCCTCCCCACTGCCTGTGGACACAGTCCCTTCTATGTCTGTGAATGCTCTGCCAGATCTCAGGGCCCTGGAGAGGAGACCATCCATGCAGTCTACTGGCAGGTGTTTCTTGAAAACCTACGGTTTGCCAGAATCTTGTCCTTAAAAACAAAAACAACTTCATGGAAGAGAAAGACCTGTAAAACAAAAGTAATAAAAACTGATCACAGAGCTGCACAGTTTAAGGATTATCATAGAAATACATGCTTTCTTCTTCCCTGGATCTGGAAAATTGTAAATGACTTTGAATAGTTTAAACAGGGAACCAATCATGGTCATAGCTTTGATTGAGGGAAAGCAATATGACGATGGAGTGATTTCCAAAGATCTGCCGCTGAAGTAGATATTTTAAACGTTCTCTGACTAAATACTACCACCCGTTTACATGAGTTTTGCAAGAATGGGGGAAGTGGAGCTGAATCCTCTGAATTTCCCCCAGGCCCAGAACATGCTTGAGCCACTGCTAGCCTGACTAGCGGAGGCAGCTTCTTAGCCCTGGTGCTCTTGTTTTCAGGTAAGCAAGAATGAGCGTCAGGTAATGAAGCCACTGTATGACAGATACCGGCTGGTCAAGCAGATCCTGTCCCGAGCCAACACCATCCCCATCATTGTGAGTACGGCACCTTTCTGTCCTTGACCGCCTGCGGGGTGGGTCCTGGCTGTGGTGAGAGCGCCCCACGCTGCCTTTTCACTGAGGAGTGGGCTTTAATAGTTGAACCTGGCATGAATACTTATGGCCCATCCACTTGGGGCATGAAGAATGTATCTAAGACTTCTGAGACTACGTTTGCCCAAATGAGCAAATCTGAAACTGCTAGAATTTTGTTTTCTTCCGGGCAGCATGCTTTGATGTAGGCGTCGGTCTGACTGGTGCTGGGCTGACCTCCTACCCTTGCTTCAGAGACCGAGCGCCAGCAGGACGGGGCTGTGCTTTCTCTAGGCCCCTCTAGTCCAGAGGCCTCTCCGGTCCCAAATCTTTTCTCTCCCTCCAAGAGAGGGATAGTCCCACTGGGAATCCTCTCCAGGGAGAAATCCTAAGGACCTCCAGAGAGCAGCCTCTTTGGGGAGGCTCTAGAGAAGCTGAGGTGGAACTAAAGGGAGGGAGGCTAGTACCTGGGCGGCTGGTGTCGCCGGCTGCCATCCTCTGACTGACACGCAACTGCTTTTGGCCTCCGAATTTTGATTTTGTCCAGAGTATGGAACAGCATCTTGTCTTAAGGCACTGGCCAGCTTGCCCTCCTTCCATATTTATTCTAGCATTTCCCCCTATATTTCCACCCAGGTTGTGAGTGAGCCTTACTGCCCTGTCCATCTCCTGGGACATCCTTTGCCTCTGGCCCAGTGCTCTCCTCCAGGAGTACAGGGGGCTTTCTCTGCTGACTTTTAAACTTTCTAATAAGCAGCCACAGCCTTGCTTTTATGTTGTTATTAAAATGGAGGCCATCTTAACCGCTGCTGTTCAGTTCCTGCTTTAAGTCTTCTTGTTTCTTTCTTTCTTTCTTTTTTTTTTTTTTTAAATTTTATTTATTTATTTGACAGACAGAGATCATAGATAGGCAGACAGACAGGCATAGAGAGAAGGGGGAAGCAGGCTCCCTGCTGAACAGAGAGCCTGACGCGGGGCTTGATCCCAGGACCCTGAGATCATGACCTGAGTGAAGGCAGAGGCTTAACCCACTGAGCCACCCAGGGACCCCTCTTTTTTTTTTTTTTTAAGATTTTCTTTTTGGGGTGCCTGGGTGGCTCAGTCAGTTAAGTGTCTGCCTTTGGCTCAGGTTATGATCCCAGAGTCTGGGATTGAGCCCCACGTCAGGCTTCACGCTCAGTGTGAAACCTGCTTCTCCCTCTCCCTCTGCAGCTCCCTCTGCTGTTCCCCCTGTTTGTGCGTGTACATGCTCTCTCTCTCTCTCAATCAAATATATAAATAAAATCCTAAGAAAAAGAAAAAAGAAAAAAAAAAGATTTTCTTTTTAAGCAATCTCTACACCTAACGTGGGGCTCAAACTCAAAACCCTGAGATCAAGAGCCACATGCTCCACCTACTGAGCCAACCAGGCGCCCCTCCTTGTTTATTTCTAAGATAAGATCTTTGTATTACTTTTTTTTTTTTTAAGATTTTATTTATTTATTTGACAGAGAGAGATCACAAGTAGGCAGAGAGGCAGGCAGAGAGAGAGGAGGAAGCAGGCTCCCTGCTGAGCAGAGAGCCCAATGTGGGGCTCAATCCCAGGACTCTGGGATCATGACCTGAGCCGAAGGCAGCGGCTTAACCCACTGAGCCACCCAGGCACCACTGTATTACTTTTAACAGTGTATCTGTCCCTAGGAATGAGGGAGGATCCAGACTTCAGGCAGACTTCAGGCAGGTGTGTTAGAAGAAAGCGACTTCTCTAGAAATTCTTCCCAGAATAAATTAGTGAACTAACCAACGAAAGAATTCAATCTAAGAACTCCTTTCCTTGTCCAGTCAGGAGCCCTGTGTGCCCTCAGCAGGTGTCTCTCAATAAGGAAAATGCACAGCAGGGAGGCTGCACAACACCTGAATTCCCTCAGCAGCCTATGTTGCGCTCAAAGCTTCTGACGGTTCCTGGGTTCTCGTTCCTCTGTCATCAGGGAGGACAGGGGAGGAGGAGCAGGCCAGTGTCTCTCCTCAGGCTCCTTCTGCATTCAGTTAGCATGCTCGTGGGCTAGTCTTGCTGTCCTGTGGCCTCCTTGGCTTGGGGCTGTGGGCTCTGGAATGAAGCAGCGCCTCAGACAAGAACTTTGGTTGTCTCCGGTTTTCCTGGGACTGTTTGGCGGGGTGGGGTTAGGGTGTATAGTTCAAAGTCAGTGATGAATCCTAGTGACCCAGAGGAGGCAGAGGCCTGGAGGGCAAGGGAGAGGGGTTCAGAGTATAACCACCTTGTCCACACCTGTCACAGGGATCCCCCTCCAGCAAGCGGAGAAGCCCTTTGCTGCAGCCAATTATCGAGGGCGAAACGGCTTCCTTCTTCAAGGAGATAAAGGTGAAGACATCTCCCAAACTGGCTTCCATTCTCTCCCTGCCTCCCCTCCTCCTGTGGATGAGGAGGAGGGTGGGGCGCAGCGGCGATGGGGCTCGTGGCGCTTGTGCTGTGCCTTCAGAATCATCCGCGGCTCGTAACCAACCACCAGCAGCCCCGCCTTACTGATCCTAGGGCCAAGCTGATCTCTCCTCCGTTTCATCTCATCCCCCTGCTTTTTTGTTCCATGCTGTCGTTTGTTTTGTTCTCATTTTGCTTTCAGGGATTTGGTGGGGGCAGGGGTCACAATATGTTTTGGGTTGTTTTCTTCTATTTGGAATGGATTTTCTGTATTCCAGAAACTTTTTCAATGAACTCATTGGGTAACTTTCCTAAAAATCGTATTTACTGAGTTTCTAGAAAACCTAGAATTAACAAAGGCAATCTAGATAGCACACAACAAAAAAATTATCATTTCGCAGACAGGTATCTTCCTTGCCTTTGCCCGATTTTCTGCTGCCGACTCACCCACTCCTCCTGCCTTTTGCCTTGCCCCTGGCACATGTAGTCCTTGGGATTCAGTTGATAATCTCCTGATCTGTGAATGCAGTGCCATCGCCAGCAGCCACTGGAATCTGTGCACTGGTGTTTTTCACCCCAGGAGTAATTATGGGTTCAATACAGGTAATCCTCGTCCTCAGTGGCCCCTTTCGCTAGAACAGGAAGTAGACTCCGTGCCCCTAGGTCTCTGTCTGTGTCTCTGTTGGGACCTACCTGGCCTGGACCACAGTCAGCGTCTTTTGCAGTTTTGTTTCTAGGTGACTTAACGAACTGGACTGCCTTTCATAGTGTTCTAGAAATGAAAAAACAGAATCTTTTTTTTTTTTTAATCAATCAGTGATTGTTTGTTAGCAATTGGAGTTTCACTTATATTTCTGGGAAATTCCTAAGCCTGGGTGGTCATTTATCTACTGTAGTTAGAAATAGTATCCCAGAACCGAAGGGCCTCATTCCCACAAGGGACACCAGTTGAGAACCACTCCATTGTCCTGCCTGGTCCTCATCGTTATGACTAAGGTAAGGTACTAGAAGCTGCACAGTCTTTAATCTTAATTTATTTTTTCCCTTTTCTTTGTTCTTAGGGGCCTTCAGTATTTCATATACTTAATTATAAGGTAGTAGACAGCGATTACACTCACTATCATATTCTTTTACCTAGAACTCATTCTATAAAAGTGCTCTAAACAAAACAATTAGGCAAATATGCTCTATTATATTTTAAAAATTGGAGCTATTTTCTTATAATAAGACTTGATGTTGATGAAAGAAGAAAATTTTTGTCTGGTTGGTAATTTCACATCAGAATGAAGTCACCTTAATTGAAGAAATTTGGGCAATTTTGTGTATTGAAAATGAGCAATAGAACTGTTACTAGATAAAAATGTGTTCTTTAACACATCCAAAATATGATATTTACTAATTGTCTCATTAAATGAATGGAAGATATATTAATGATGCACTTTTTAAAAGAGGGCATTCTTCCAAATCTTCTTGTTCAGCTCAGTTTATTTTTTTCACAAGTATATTTTGGCCATGGCTCTTCTTCTGGCCCACGTGGTAGTCAAAATTTCAGATAATTTTGCAATGCTTACATTGCTTTTGTAAATAGTGTTGTCTTTTAGTTCATTTTGTTCCAACTGGCTAGGCTTATTAGCATATGTTTGGACTGTACTAAGTCTTGGCAATTCTGAGACAATTTAGAATTTGATGTGGGTTCAGATCAGAAGATTGTATCAAGGTGGTTTCCTTAAAAGCCACCCCTAGTTTTAAATGCTTATGGTAGGAAAACAGATGTGTGTAAAGTAGAACCAGCCCAGTTTCTGAAGCCCTAGATCTTCCTAGATCCTAGAGATAGTCCAGTCAATTCTCCTCTCCAACATAAGAATTTCCTTTAAAACTTACCTGACAGAATAGAGACACAATCTCTATGAAGTGATTCTGTCCTCAAGCTTGGAAAATTTTATATTATATTATTAGTTGTATCATTATCAATATTAGAATACTAAGAGTCAATAATAATTATATGACATGCAGTTTCAGAATGCCTAAGTTTGATAAGTATAAAGATAATTTAAAATTACAGTATTTGTAGTTATTATTCATGTATTGCTTTCTACATAATAGGCTGAGTGTTGCCTGTTGGAACAAGATGGGAGTGAGTGTAACTGCTGCTTCCTTGAGAGCCCTCCATACCTTTACCATCGCCTGCCCTGTCCACGCTTACCCTCGGCCTGCGGACGTTTTTTTCTCCAAGTTCTTCTTACTATTCCTCATGTGATATTTGTCGCAGACCTTCCAGCAACCTCGTGGTTCTGCTCTAATCACACCAGTCTATCTCTGTCCCTCTGATACACTGAACTGAACAGGGCTTTAGGTAGGACTTCACCAGCGAGATAGACAGTGGACCAAGGACTAGTCCTGATCTTTACCTGGATGGTTGGGCCCTTTGTTTGACTAGTCCATGCCTGCGTGACTCTCAGTGTGTTGTGGGTTCATCGTTCTCTTTCTAGGGCAGCATCCCTAGAAAGCTGCGTCCAGCTTCCGCACTGTAGACATTTTGGGGCCAGATAGCTTGCTGTCGTTGGGGGCTGGCCTCTGGCCACAAGATGCCAGGAGTGCCCAACAACCACCCCCTTCCCAGTTGTGACCAAAACTGTCTCCAGACCTTGCGAAAGGTCCACTTAGGGTCAAAATCACCCCCAGATGAAAACCACTGCCCATGGCCCCGTCTCACTGCTGATTGATACAATCCCTCGCTTCACTTTCCATGGGCTGCTTGTCATTGATGTCCAACTTTTTTTTCTAACCTAAATTGTAGGACCTGGAGGTTTTTTGGCCACACTTCTATTCTAGCCCCATGAAATGATTAAATCTAGATTTTGTATTCCAACACACCAAATATCCATCCCTTCTTTGTATTATCTATGCATTTTGTGAATATGCCTTTTGGGTCTTTTACCCAAGTGGTTGATGAATATTGAGTAAGGCTGGGTCAGGTCAAGAACCTGCTATAGACTTCCCTTCAGATTCACATCACCATTGCATCATCACTCTGTACAGATTTTCACAATCAGCTTTCTTTTTTTGTTGTTTGTCTGAAAATTTTCTTTTTTAAGTAATCTCTACACCGAACATGGAGCTTGAACTCACAACTCCGAGACCAAGAGTCATATGTCCCACCAACTAAGCCAGCCAGGCATCCCATCAGCGTCCTTTCATAGATCAGCTCACCTCATTAATTATTGAATCCCAGATATTATGCCATTCCTATCAAAAAAGGAAAAATGGTTAGTTTCCATCATTTGTTTTAAGGGAGCCATTGCTAGTCACTGTTGATCATGGACTCTTTTTTAGTTGTTCATATATTATCTATGTGTTCATTCCTTCTAGGATCTATGCAATAGCCACAACTAGATGGTCATATAATTTCAAGATATAGTTTGTCATTTCTTTTTTTTTCTGTGATATTTTGCAGCTTGATGAGAATAGTTTTGTTAAGCCTCATCTTTGAATACATGATTTCCCAATGTAGGCAAGACACATTCTCAAGTTTTTAAGTTCTCTTAAAACTTTGGGATATAACTGATTAGGCCTAGACACCTGATTTTATTTCTTATCAGTCTTGGACTGTAATACTCTCTTCCAGTAATTTGTATTTTTCTTTTAAAACTAGATTACTGGACTGTTTGACAGACATTAATTAAGCACTTACCATATGCAGGCATTGGCTAAGCTCTAAACTGTGAATGGACGGACCCAAATCCCTGCCTCCACAGAGTTTAGGGCCAGGTGGTTCCACCTGGCCTTCCTCATCCAGGGAGGCGGGAGTACAGGGGGTGTGGTGTTGTCAGACAGTTGATCTGGAGCCTCTGGACCAGGTACATACCTTATCTCAAGCAATCCTTCTAAAAATTACAGAGGGTGGGAATTGTTACCTCCTTTTACAAAAAAAAAAAAAAAAAGAGAGAGAAAGAGAACAAGAGAGAGAAACTTTTAAATTACTGATTTTAAAAGTCACTTTTATTCTATACATTTTAAAATGTCTTTAATAATTTCAGTTTTTAAAAATGAACCATGAGGCATTTACTCCAACTGAAGAGATGGGCGATCTGAAGTCATAGCAGAGAGAATCTGGAAAAGCTACCTAGTTTTTACCAATTTTATCTTCATGCCTTCAGAGCAGTTATTTCGTCCTAGTTTTATACTGGTCCTTTTTTTGTTTTGTTTTTCCTGTCTTGTTTGTTTATTCGCATGATTTCTCGTCAGAGGCACCATTGCAAACATAGCAACTTTATGGTAAGAAAACCCACCACAGGCAGTTTGCATACTTGTACCTTGACTACCAATGGAACTGCACCGGCAGTTTGTTTGTTGCATTGGTGCTGGAGTCACTTGGTTTCACTGGAACAATTGATATTATACTTGCTATTGTTCATGTAGCTGTGCCCCGAACCACTTTTTAAATTTTCCAGTTATTAGGATATTCTCATCTGCTCTGACTATATATTTTGGCAGTAAATTGCTTCTTTTAAAATCTTCCATTCAGACTGATATGATTTCATCCTTAGACTTAAATTGGCACTAAGAAACTCTAATTTAACTTCATTGTTTTTCTAATTCCATTGCCAAGATAGAAAATATCATACTTTTCTTAGAATCTTGGATGCTGGAAAATACAGCTGTGGCCCTTGGATGTTCCTTGAAAAAAAAAAGCATGTTAGGATTCCAATCACGAGAACATAAATGTTTTGATCTCAAAACTTTCCTAAAACTCTGTGCATCAGAAACCACAAAATATTTTATAATCACAACTCTTAAATAGAAATATTATATTGTTCCATTTCTGTAGATGTTGATAGCTTAATAAAAAATAATGTCCAAGGCCCACAACTAATGGAATCCCTAAAGCACTGATGGCTGGTGGTGGATTTTGTTATGTATTATCCCAGAAAGAGCTGGGGATTTTGAGATTCAGTTGATTTAGGGTATAAATTATAATGGTGGTTCCTTCAAACCCTCAGTCTTGACAGCTGTTCATTGTGCTATATACCAATTTTTTCTATAGTGTTAGAGTTTTTTCCCCTACTGAGTAACTGTGTTTAGTGTTGGTGTTACTTACCGTGTTCATGTAGACTTTCAGCTATAGATGGATATAATGTATGTATGTGTTGCTAAGTGTAGATACAGAAGAAACCATATGGTGTCGGATAATTAAGTGACCGTTACGTTACATGATACTTACAATGCATGAGTGCCAGGAAAAGTAACCAGGTTTTAATCGGGGTTGCTGTGCATCTCCAGGAAGAAGATGAGGGTTCGGAGGATGATAGTAACACGAAGCCAGACTTCACGGTCACTCTGAAGACCGATTTCAGTGCACGCTGCTTCCTGGACCAATTTGAAGATGATACTGATGGGTTTATTTCCCCAATGGATGATAAAATACCATCGAAGTGCAGCCAGGACACCGGGCTTTCAAATCTCCATGCTGCTTCAATGTAGGTCCTGTCGGCCATGCTGTTGAAATGTTGGGGTGAAAATACCATTCTTAAATATTTTAGCCTTTCTATTTAAATAAGTTTTCTGACAAAACACAAGTGATTTACCTGGGGGACATCCACATGGTTAGAACAGTGCATCTTTTTTAGCTTCGGACTCCGTGTTCTCTGTTCTCCATCCCCTGTCCCTGGAGGGAGCACGGAGATCTCGCGTGAGCAGCCAGGTCTCCCGATGGCACTGCACCGTTCTGTATTCCACAGCTCTTCATTTAACACGTACCAAGAGCCAATGTCATCTTTCTTTCAAAGCAAAATACGATAAAGTGCCATGGGATTCCACAAGCCCTAAGCAGCAGGGACTTGGCGGGAGCCCCAGGAGCCGTACCTGTCGTCAGGACGTTTGGCATGCAGAGGGCGGAAGACCTCCATTTCTGCTGTCCCTCAGCGCCCCACCAGTTCTTGCATTTACATCCTCCCCCCGTCCCCACAGCCCCCATCGAGTTGCACATTCATTGTATTTATAACAATTCAGATTTAACCCAGTTTTCTTAAAAATTTCTGCCCTTCTCAGACCAGAACTCTTGGAACACCTTCAGGAAATGAGAGAAGAAAAGAAAAGGATTCGAAAGAAACTCCGTGATTTTGAAGACACTTTTTTCAGACAAAATGGAAGGTAGCGCCTGTTCCCTCTCCCCTAACTCCTGCCCCTCTGCACACACACCCCTCCTTTTTTCCTGTCATTTCTCTGCAGTGTTTCCCAAGTTGGAAAGCCTCTGCATTTTGCCTGTTGCCTAGTCCTTTGGAGGGTCACTGTGGGAGGGGGAGGGCCGTGTGGTCCTTCAGCAAGAAATGCTCCTGGGTTAGTCTCCAAGACTGATGTAAATTCAGCTAACATTTACACGACCAACCTGTCACCTCAAATTCCAATCTCAAATGAGCAACTTGGAGCTATGTTTCCAATTGATAGCATTGCTTTTTGGTTTTGGTTTGGGGAGGGGAGGTGTTGTCTTCATAGGCTAAAAGGAGAAATAAGGAAAGGGCAGCTTTTTAGGCTTATTTTAAAAGCAAAGGTGATCATTGGGTTTGAATGAAAAACGTGCAAGAAGCAGTAAGTCCCCAACACAAACAGGGTGCCTTTCCCGAGTGAGTTCCAAAACATGAGGTAATCAGCCTTGTAGAACATCATCCTAAGGAATAGCACACCTGTTTGCGAGCGACCGCACACAGTGCATACCTGTTCACAGCATAAGACGAGGGTAGGGCAGGGAAGAGATTTGCATCTCTTACATTAAGTTTTAATACCTTAAGATGATTTCATTTTAATCCAAACTATTTAAATGTGTAAATATAGTTTCTCTTTAAAAGATCCCCTTTCATGCTTCTCAAAAGTATTGAGGGAAAAACCCACCATAAACATTAACTTCACCATTGAAAATGTGTTGTATTCCAGTTTATTTCAAATATTACATATAGGGGCGCCTGGGTGGCTCAGTGGGTTAGGCCGCTGCCTTCGGCTCAGGTCATGATCTCAGGGTCCTGGGATCGAGTCCCACATCGGGCTCTCTGCTCAGCAGGGAGCCTGCTTCCTCCTCTCTCTCTGCCTGCCTCTCTGCCTACTTGTGATCTCTGTCTGTCAAATAAATAAAATCTTTAAAAAATATATATATATTACATATATTTATTTTTTTAGCATCCCTAATTTGGATCTTATGGTGACTTTCTTAAGATTTATGAATTTTTGTGCCTACATATTTGCTTTTCTTTCCCCATGCATTGTAGGCTACTTAGAAAATATCAATAGGTAGACAAAAGAAATAAGAGGCAAAAAAAGAAGAAGAAACCAAAGACAAACCAGGATTAATGTTTGTTCCATCCCATTCTTCTTTCTAAACATATTCTTGGTCTGTCTTTTTTCCATGTAATTGCAGTTGCTTTATGCACAGCTATCTTGTACATGAGGAACTATATAAAATAATGTATAAACTTCACAAGTTTTAAGAAAGGATAGCTGATGGGAATTTATAATCATCATGCAAGGTTGGGGTTTTATTTTAAGTTTTTATTTATTTAAGTAATCTCTACACATAACATGGGGCTCAAACTCATAACCCTGAGCTCAAGAGTCACGTTCTTTTCCAACGGAGTCAGCCAGGTGTCTCATCATACAAGTTTGAAACTCTGACTTCAGTCCTCATTAAATCTGGTTCCCTTATTTCATATCTGAGGAGAGGGAAGTCCCTTGAAGAGCAGGGTGAGGCCAACTATCAGATATCTGTTCCCTTCACTCAGACCATGGGGACAGAGTACTTAGCACAGTGCTTGACCTGCAGTTAGCTCTCAGCTAATATTTGCACATATTTAAAAGTATGCATGTAAAATTACTCAGTCACCTATAAGGGCTTATTAGTATTATGTGACCCAATTGCTGAATTCCAAGACTAATTTTATAATAAGTAGGATATTAACTATCTTTTTTTTAAGCCTATAAATTATGGGTATGCCAATTGCTAATTAGAAACTTAATGGTTCATTAAATGAAGTACATAAAAGTGAGAAGGCATTAAGTGTAAATAAAGGATTTCAGTCTACAGAGACTCCCAATGTGCATTCATACATACCAGCAGTAGAGAGAAAATTTTTCTACAGTTTTTAGTCCTTCCCACCATTCTACAGGATGCCAGGTTAACTCAAAAAATTCATGTGCGTGGTGCCTTCCGAGGGGAGCAATCTGTCACTGCTTATGTAAACCCAGCTGCAGTCTTGATACCCAGGGACACTTGGGAATACCGATTCTACAGGTTGATAAACTGCAGATCCTACCTGACGATAATTCACCTGATGAAGAGTACATCTAGGAGGGACAGACAGTGATCCTCAGCCCCCTTTCCTTTGTTTCCACTAGAAATGTCCAGAAGGAAGACCGCATTCCCATGGCTGAAGAATACAGTGAATATAAGCACATAAAGGCGAAACTAAGGCTCTTGGAGGTTCTCATCAGCAAGAGAGACACTGATTCCAAGTCCATGTGAGGGGACAGCCTCAGCCCGCACGGAGGGGCTACAGGAGCAAGCTGAGCTTGGCGCCCGCCTCCCCTCGTCAACAGCACCTCTGCACAAACTGGAAGGCAGCCTTGGAGCTGGACCTGCAAAGCATGTAGCCCTTTGGCCTCCAGGCCTTTGGGATTAGTCCGTTTTCGCTGCCAGCCTCAGAAACTGCCTGGATGGAAGAGGGCTGCCTGCCTGGATTTAAGAATTTTGTAAGGAAAAGTCAAGATCCCCCAGGTGCACAGAGACACGAGGGGAAGCGTTCCTAACACTGGCAGTGACGAATCACTCCGTGGAGACACACTCGTCTACAGAGAACGTGCACAGTTCTTCCCCGGATACCCGAGGAACATGTCTACTGTGATAACAAGAAACAAAGCCCAGCTCAGGACTCCACTCTGAAGAGCGAACTCGCCGTGCGGGTCCATGTCCTCTTTGCACCCGGTAAAGTGGGAACGTGCGTCGGAGCCCTGTTTGCTGCCTTGGCCACTCTTGTGAGCTTCCCACAGAGCTGCACCTCTCCCCCTCGCGCGAATTGTTCCCCTTAGGTTCTCAGGTAGACGGAAGCCGCATCTACCCGGCATGGCGGTGCAGTCGCCTGTTGGACGGTGTGTTGCTTCAGGACTTCCTCAGCTGACGAAGAATTGAGATCCCTGAGTAGGACTGGATCATCTGCAGAGGACAGAGGGAATATAGCTATGTTCATGCTGATTTTTTAAATCAGGCAACAGGGTGAAGAGCCTCGTAAATTCCTTCCTGGACATAGATTACACTTAATCAGTCTCAGATTTTCACATCCAACACTAAGCAAGGCCAGCATGCTACAGCATCCTCTTTGGGGCTTGGTTTCAATTTTGACTCTAGCCAAACCTAAAGGATCTTGCTTAATTCTTAGCTTAAGTATTGAGGATCATGAGAAAGAGAGAGAGTAAGAGCCTGTGTTCTAAGCCTTCTGAGTTCTTATTAGAGTTTAATGTTTTTTTAAAAAGTAAACCTGCACTAAAATCCCCTCACCAAGGGGTAAATGTAGCCCTCAGAACTCAGCCCAAGGCAGAATCTAAATCACACCATTTTCACGATCATGTGTAAAGAGAAAAAGAATGGTGTGTGGTCACTTAGGATTATAATTTTTTCAGAGACTGTGTCACAAAGCTGTCTATATTAGACATTTGGGGAAGACCAGGGAATTTAAAACACCAAATCCTTCATCTCTTCACTGTGCTGATGTCACCTTGTGATTTGCTGTTACTTTTTCACCTTCCGTGTCTGCACCGAGGAAAGTGAATTCTGTCTCTGCCTGTCGGTCCGAGGCCTCCGTTTGCGCTCTGTGGGCTGGAGCACAGGTGTCCGCACACCAGCCGCCGGCTGCCGAGAGAAGGCACTTCGGCAGGATCGCCTGTTGAAGATAATGTCAGGAGGAGCAGGAGAGCGAGGCCGCTGCCCTCCTGTTGGCTTTGAGAGATGCCTTCCTCAAGGGTACCATTTTGTTCAGTGTGGTAAGAAGAAAATAAAAATGTAAAACTCTACTGACCCGTCATCAGTTTCGAAATGGGTTCTTGAGAAACTGGTCAGATTGTAGTGATAGCACTGTTTTCCATTGCTGAAGTGAGGTAGAACCTGCAGTTGGCAATTGTTCTAAGTCGGGAGTAGGGGGAAAGAATACCTTTAAGTTTGCTCTTAAAAATAATCATATAGAAGCATGAGCTGTGTGTTGGAAGTGCCCTGTGTTAATCCACACATTTAAAGACGGTACATAATCTACAGATTTAAATGTACGTGAATCTATAGTTTGGTATTCTTTGCTCTACTGTTTACATTGCAGATCACTATAATTTCAAGGAGTTATATTATAAATAAAATTAAGCACTTTAGGACGTTTTCTATTTTTGAAATCTGAACATGAATCATTCACATGACCAAAAATTGTATTTTTTAAAAGAAATCCATGTCTAGTCTGTCCTTTTTGAGTAATTATTCTCTTAAATAAGCTATAATATAAATCAAATCATTACCAGTTAAACTTTAAAGCACATCTGTTTAATAAGAATATTGTTTTGAAAATACTAATATGCTACAGAATTTTAAAACATGCTATATAAATGAGGAGCTACTAAATGTTTGAAATCTATTGTTTCTGCCAAAGGTAAATTAAATGAAAGATTTATCCAGGACACCCATTCAAATTTGTATGATTAAATAAAAGAAAACACCAAGTTACAGTCAAATAAATTGTGTATGGAATGTCATGTTCTCCTTTGTAATTTCTCCTCTATATTAATTTCATAGAAGGGCACCCAGATTAAGGGCGATCCTTAATCGCCGTTTACACTCGATCCTATTTGAAGGCATGGCGGTAGGTGCCGGCTCTGCCAGAAATGCTGAGGCAAATTTGTTTCCACAGCAACCATTTCTGTAACCCAGGGTCTCAAGGCTCTAGAGGCGTCATCTTAATTGGCTTCATACAGAAGGCTCTGGACGGGGGTTTTTCCTTTGCTCTCTTGGGAATGTGTGTGTGTTTATTAGCACACGCCAACAAAAGAAATGTCAGGTGTTTTTTAATAACAATGATAAGTAAAGGTGAAGCATGAATAAACTTGATTGTATGATTGTAAGAATTAGAAATAGCAGAGGCTTGTCATTTTCACAAGCATTTGCTTTTTGTGTGTTCAGGAGTAAACATTGAAATGGATGTTTATGTTCAGTCAGTATGGTATCATTACTGCATTTCATCTCTGAATCATTCGGTTTGAATTTGCTTTTCAGACATGTATGTGCAAGGTTTAGGAGAAGGGCCTGCTTAGAAGTTTTTCAGACGGCTGCTTTGTCTTGTGCTAATAAAAGCAAGCTCACACAACCTCAGTCATCTCCCTGAATTCAGGGAAAATTTCCACAGAAGACCAAACCAAATTTCATACTGGAGAACTGATTTGTTTTTCTTTTAATTCCTAGCCATAATGCATGGAGAGCTAAAAATTAGATTTCTTCCTTCTAGTTGCCAATTTAAAGTCAAATCTTACCACTCATCGTATAGATGGGGATCCGCCACGTCTTTATTTGTAACATTAGTGTAATTCTTGCTTCTTCTCATTCTGATGCAATGCTTGCATGGTAGCCGAAGAGGCCGTCCCAGGTGTGGCACTTCTAGCCCAGGACAAGTGTCGCAAGGCTGTGGTAGACTCATAAATACTGCACTGAGCTGTCCTGAGGCGAGCAGTCTTATAGCCCCCTGAGGGCTGAGCATTTGTGAATGTGGTTAAGCTTGGAATTCCTAATAAGGTGACCACTTAGGTTTATCAAAGGGGCCGCCATGGTATCGATTACATTGGTTCTTTCTAGAACTTCCTATTTCTCAGCAGACAGAACTGGGCCCAGTATACAGAACTGGTCTAATTTACAAGGAAAATCAGATTTTAGTTTGTTGATTCACATTTTCAAAGAGATTCTTAATCTGATCATGAAGATGCCACTTTTCTTAACCTTACTACTTTTGATGCCATAAACTATCAACTGCTTTATGAAATGTTGGCTGTAGTCTAAATTCTATCTTGCATTCAAGAAGGATCTTCCCAACGCACTGCTTCCTGGAGGGTCTTTTTCACCCCTCGGTGGGGAGAGATGGTTTCTGCACTAAAACCAACACCTCCTTTACATTCTTTTTCAGTATCCACTTGGGTACATCCAAAGGGAGAGACGACACCATACTAAAGTGTGAAGCCTTTAGGTGCAGCAGAACTCACAATGTACTTTCTTTCCGTTTATTCCCTGCTTTTATTTTTCCTCTCCTTGACCCCCAAAATGACCTGAAGAGTACATTTTGCCGTAAGAGTAGCTAAACGTATTTTCAAACGTTTATTTGGATTGTGCATCCTAACACTTCACATGGTCAACGGGGCAAGCTGACAATGAGAGCGTGTGTGTGGCAGGTGCAGCCTCGTGGCGTTGGCCCTTGGCGGAGTAGGACCGTGCCCCTGGGCATCTGCATTCCTCTGCTATATGATCCTTCATAATAGAAGTGTGGACATCGGCAGAGATCAGTACAGATCTACACAAACATGTGTGTAAAATGAAATATGTCCAGCTCCAAGTCACTATGGCTGAGACATCACAATTCCATCTCTGGAGATTCTCCTCTGCCCGGAATCCGCCCGGTCGGGCTCCTGCACGTGGCTGGAGAAATTGGTGAGGCAGATCTGATTCTCAATCTGAAAGCACCTATACGTGCTGTCACAAAAATCTCCAAGAGTAGATAACAATCTTCATTAATAATATGGGCCCAGAACAATGTTTACACAACATGTGAGCAGAACGTGTTTGAAATTAGTTGTCCTTTTTTAAAATGTAAACCGAATGAAAAAGTTGTGCACACTTTTGTACATGACTGTATTTTGTATAAACTTAAATAAAATATTTTTAACTGTGACTCTTCCGGAATTTTTGACAGAGTCGGGAACGTTTGAGCTGCCTGTGGGGTCTGACGTCTCCTTTGGGTAAGGAATCATGGCTGTGCCGTGAGCCCCCCAGGAGCCTCATGAGGGTTAAGTTTTATTCTGTCTCCAGAGAGGTCACTGGAAGGTGAAGAAAACTCATTACAAATTAAGCATGGTTGTGGTTCTAGGTAGAAAAACGGGTTTGTGCTCTAGGCTCAGCTACCTTAAAAGTATTAAAAGTAATCCATAGTGACAGAGAGTAGATGGTTGGCTTCAGGATGGAAGGATTAGAAAAAGGCACAAGGGAAGTGGATGCATACATTCACTGTTTAAATAGGCTGATGGGTTCACAGATGTATACATGTGTGAAAACTAATTTAATGCTTAAAAAAATAAAATGAAAGGATTCTCAGAAAGGGCTAAGGGGTCCAGAGACAAAGGCATTAAGCCAAAACCAAAACAAAAAACAAAATCCTGCTTATTTCCAAAGTCTCTGAGACCATCATAGTAAATACATTAGCCACTTAGGATTCTCAAGCTAATAAGGCCAGCAGAAAACTGTGACTCGGAAGATAAGGCACATCTCCGTCTGAAGGGAGCATCTCGCCCTCAGCTACCCCCTGCCACAGGCCAGGCCCTGCGCATGCGCGCCAGGAAGGATCTCCAGGGTAAGAGCGCCAGAAGCCCCGCCCCAGCTGGCAGCTCAGAACACACACCCGTGACTGGGCGGCAGGCAGGTACTCCCTAAACTGTACATGTTATGTAGGCTCCAAGTGACAAAAGCGAACATTAAAAATACAGAACCTGAAATTTAAATAAAAGGAAAAAGAGAAAGTCTTTGAGAAATCCTAGTGCTGACACCAGAATTCAAGCAGAGATCTGTCTTCAGGGGAACAAAGACCCAGGACTGCTGACGATGGTGTAGGGTAATACCATTCTGCCAAAACGGAGGCTCGCTCTCAATAATTTCAACATTTGAAACACTGGGTCCAAAGTAGTGAAATGTAGGCAGAAGTGACAGGCAGCATTTAGTGATCCTCCCTCCGTTTTCTTAAGTCATATTCTGATGTTGTCCCTATTAAGGACCAGAAAGCGATACTGGCCACAAACACGGCAGGGGTCCTCCGAAGTCCTCCCTGCCGCCACCCCCACCCCAGCCCCAGAGCAAATGTTCTCACTCCTGTCTTGTAACAGTTTGCAATGCCAGGACTACCCGAATGGGAATTCAGAATGGGGACCTAGGTGCGGGGGGAGAGAGGCAGTCCCTTCCAGTTCTTTCAATGGCCTCATTATTACCACTTCTAGAAGTAGGTTCTGAATGGTGTAAGACAAAATATATCACAGTTATCCCTAGGCTAGGTCAACTCATCACGGCTGAATTTCATATTCAGTAAAACCCAAAAGTCAAAATTCCCAAACACATTTTCAGAATCCTGGCTGGCAGGCAGACAAACGAGGTTTGGCAGGAACTAGGGTTGTTGACAGCTTGGTTCTCACTTTTCCTCTCCACCAACAAGGCTTCTCCCACAGGGTGGCTCCGTGTTGAGCGACATCTGCTCAGGGAATGGGGCCCAGTGCAAACCCCACCAAGAACAGAATCTCTAAGACCCCTCGGACCTCCAGGTCTCATTTGGGCCCATGTGTGTATGAAGTGTATGTTACTGTGCATTTTAAAAATTTGTGGTCTTTTAGATGTTTGGATTTTTCCTGTCTCAAAAGCAATTCAAAGATGCTCAGAAATCCTTGTCACGTTTCCAGTTATACAGCTTTGAGTACTCTCTTGGTAAGATATTTTGAGACATTGTGATTTTTCTGTAATTGTTACTTTTAAAGAACTTAAAATTACTCCACCAGATTAGATGGAGGGGAGGGCAGGGAGGGAGAGTACGAAGAACATACCACTCTCTGGTGGCAGGGAGCCCTGCTTCTCAAACTCCACCATGCGTGTGTGGGAATGTGTAGGCATCTTGTGGTACAGTAGCCCCGGGGGCAGGGGCCGGAAGGTGCTCTGACATTCTGCCTTTTGGACAGGTTCCTGGGGCTGCTGTGCTGCTGGTCCAGAGGCCCTGCTTTGAGTAGAGGGTGCAGGCTGCATCCTCGGCATTTGTGGAAATGAGCACCTCCAAAAATCTTAGGTAAACAAAGCCTGCCACATTGGACAACAGCAGTAGAGGCCAAATACTGCTGGGTGCTGAAGGCTCAGACCACAGACTGCTTAGTTGTACAGTCTAGATACATTACTCATTCTCCGTGTCTCTGTTTCTTTTTCTGAAAAATGGGAATAACCCGTAGCAGTTTACAGGGTTATTATGGGAATTACTCGGATGCACATATAGGGTAAGCACACAATAAATCTTCACTGAATATTGGTGGCAAGTTACTGAGACAAAGATTCCAACAAGACGTTTTGAACCACTGCAAAAAAAAAATTCCCCCCAAACCCTCTCCTCACCTTCTGATTCCTTGTTTGTACTGAGTCATAAACAGAGTATACCTCCAGCACTTTAAGCATAAATTCATGCTAATGGGGTAAGAAAGATTTTATGGGAACACCGACCCATTCTCTTGAAAGGAAAATCAAAGTGTGACTTAATATTCCCAAACAAGTTGCGTCAAAACTTCTGTGCAGCTTTCTCAGGAGAGATCTATGCTTGCTAAATTCCTTCCCTCACACAGCAGGGCAAACTGCTCTGATTCTACTCCCCAGAACATTTTGGGAGGTCCAAACCTGCTCAGACACATAAAAGGAATTTACTGTCTGAGACGGCAGTTGAGACGGAGGTGGGAATGCCAGACTCCTGTGAAGGAACAGAATAACCTTTGAACTGATTCTAGGACACCTAGTGTCCTGAAATTTCTGTCTCAGGGTATATTTTTAAACAACTAAAACTGAAGCATACTCTCAGGAGGAGGGCTGTTCCGAACAGGGCATGCTCTTAACCAGCACAGTAAATGTCATCAAGTTTGGGGTACCCTACTCTCTCATCACCCTGCACAGGGGCAAACTGAAGGTGCCTCTGCTCAGCGATCCGTCAGGCTGTGGGTTCAAATGATTTTACTGTCTAGTTGAGTGAAGCCCTGTCCCCCATTACCTCAGAAATTCAGAAACTCCAAACAATGTGCCAGTGATTTGAACTTGAGAGTCCTTGAGCCTGCGGCACAAACATCTGAGCTCCTGAGGATGTCCAGGCACGAAAGGTCAGGAGACCCGTTTTTAACAAGAAGCCTTTGGCAGTGGTAGGCTGGTCCTGCTGGGACCATGAGCCAACACCTAGTTGGCACTTACTGTTCACCTTCACCCTCAATAACTCTGGCCTTTTACGACATCATGGAGAATGGAGTTATTTCTGAATCTGATCTTGGGCTTGCTTTCTCTCCTAATCCTAGAAAAGAGGTGACCATGACAGACCAATATGGTTTAATGTTTGCCATCATCTGAGTGTGTGTGTGTGTGTGTGTGTGTGTGTGTGTGTGTAATTCTTATTTAAATTTCTCAGTTCAACATCCATGGGAGCTGAATCAGTAATTACCAGAGAGCGTGTATCCAACTCCCCTGGGATTATGCCCAGGAAAATCAGCTTTTAAAAGATCTAAAGACCATGTGATTATGCACCCTGCCAAGCATCCAGCCACTCTTGTAAGAAAAGAAAAAAAAGAAGAAAAGAAAAAAGCTGACATCTGAACTAATTTTCTCAATGATACACATAACTCAGGAGGTACACACTCCATTACTTTTGGAAGGACACAAAGTGCCAAAGCCTAGATCAGTCTAACAGTAGAACCTGTTATTAACACAGGTCCAAAGAGTCTGCCCACAATCGGGTAAACACTGCCTCCAGCACCTATTCTGTTGCATCTGTTGGTTTCTCACTGCATGGGTGAAGAACATTCCAGAAACATAAACCCACCCCTGACTCAGGGTGGGCAAGCAGCCCTGCCTGATTTGAGCCAGGCTGGATTAGCACCCGAAAGCAGAGAGTTACAGTCGGAGACCAGCATTTCCCCTGTCTTCACAGGACTCTGCTCTATGAGGTTAACTAATCTTTTTGACCAAAACGGTTTTGGTTAGAAAGACATGGTGGTAGCTTCTATGTCACTTCAAACTGGAGAACTCCCTTGATGTGATCCACAAGAGAATTTTCACCTTTTCTGAAGACAGCAGAACCTGTTCTTCCTTACTACAAGCTCCTCTACTTTGTGAAATCCTCATCCCCAAGATAAGGCTGTAAGCAAAGCCCACCAATGGCTTCTATCAATGCTCCACAAAGGCATCTCTTAAAAATGGAGATGTTCTCAAACCAGAAGACTCCTAACTCAAGCAACCTTCTGTACTGACAAAGCTAAGGTTATCAAAGACAATGTGGCCATGATGTTGCCAGATCTTTTAGAGACCTAACAACTGGCTTCAAATCTGCTTGGTTCCATTTTTAAGAGCCAAAGAAAACTGAGACATCAAAAGCTTGCATTTCTTTGATGAAAATTATGCAGGTTAGCTTCGAAATTACTTTTTCTCTTATGCTTGACTCAAAACATAAAATATTCTGTTCATTGAATTTCACCTCAAATCTATTTTGGTATTCTGTCATATGCCCTCTTTATGTTTTACCTTTACGTCTATCATCTTGTCATTTATGATTTGCCTATTTTTTCCTTTATTATTCCAGTTTTATTGGGATGTGATTGACATATAATGTTTTATAAGTTTAAGGTATACAACATGTTGATTTCATATATTTATGATTCCCACCATAACTTTAATGCATGCATCATGTCACATAATTATTTCTCTTTTATAGTTTGGACATTTAAGCTCTATGCTCTTAGCAACTTTGAGGTATATAATAGTATTATTAACTATAATCACCATGCTGTTCATTATCACTGGAAGTAGGTACCCTTTGATCAACATCTCCCCGCTTCCTCTAGACACCCCACTCCACCCCCAGTCCTTGGTAACCACCATTCTACTCTTCGTTTCTATGAGCTTGGCTTTTTAAAATTATTATCATTAGTTAATTTATAATTAGAGAGCTTGTTCAGGAAAGTGGAAGGACAGAAGGAGAGAGAAAAGCCCCAGCAAGCTCCACACCCAACATGGAGCCCATTGCAGTGCTCAATCCCATGACACTGAAATCAAGCCCAAGCAGAAATCAAGAGTTAGAGGCTCAACCAACTCAGCCACCCAGGTATCCCAAGTTTAGCTTTTTAGATTTAACATACAAGTAATACCATGTAGCATTTGCCTTTATCTGACTTATTTCACTTAACATAATACTGACAAGGTTCTTTCATGTTGTTGAAGTGGCTGGATTTCCTTCTTTTTCATAGCTGAATAACCCATTGCATCTATATACCACGTTTCTTTATCCATTTACCCATTGAAAGACATTTAGGTTTTTTCCAGATCTTGACTATTATAAATAATGCTGGAATGAACATGGGAGTTCAAATATCTCTTTCTGTTTTTATTTCCTTTGGGTATATACTCTGAAGTGGGATTGCTGATTTGTGTCATATGTCTATTTTTTAATTCTTTGTGGAATCACCATATTGTCTTCCAAAATACCAATTTATATTCCCACCAACAGAGCACATGTTTCCCATGTTTTCTACAGATTCTCACCAATACTTTTCTTATCATTTTGATGCAGCCTTTATAACAGGTATGAGATGTTATCTCCTTGTGGTTTTTATTTGCATTTCCCTGATATTTAAGTGCTGGAAGCCATGTTTTTATGTATCTGTGGCCTTTTGTATGTCTTATTTGAAAATTTCTATTCAGTTCCTCTGCCCATTTTTTAATCAGATTGTTTGGTATTCTTGTACCTGAGTTATAGGAGTTCTTTCTGTATTTTGAATATTAATACCTTCTCAGACATATGATTTGCAAATCTTTTCTCCCATTCTGTAGGTTGCCTATTTTGTTGGTGGTTTCCTTTGCTGTCCAGAAGCTTTTTAGTTTGATATAATCATTTACTAATTTTTACTTTTGTTGCTAGACTTTTGGTGTCATATCCAAAAATTATTGCCAAGACCAATGTCAAGGAGTTTTTTCCCTATGTTTTCTTCTAGAATTCTTAAAGTTTCAAGTCTTAGGTTTAAGTATTTAAGCTATATAGAGTTAATTTTTATGAGTGATGTAAGATAGGGGTCCAATTTCATTCTTCTGCATGTGGTCATCCAATTTTCCCAACGTCATTTATTAGAGACTTCTCCTCCCTGAGTATTCTTGGCTCCCTGTCAAATATTAGTAGACTGTATGTGCAAAGGTTTACTTCTGGACTCTTGTTTATGTTCCATTGGTCAATGTGTGTGTGTTTTATGCCAGTACCATACTGTGTTAATTACTATAGCTTTTTAGTATAGTTTAGAACAGGAAGTGTGATGCCTCCAATTCATTCTTCTTTATCAAGATTGCTTTGACTGTTCTGGGTCTTTAGTCGTTACACTCAAATTTTAGGGTTGTTTTTCTATTTCTGGGGAAAATATCATTGGAATTTTGATAGGGATTGCATTGAATCTATAGATGGCTTGGGTAGTATGGACATTTTAACATATTAACTCTCCTGATGAACATAGAATATTTTTCCATTTCTTTGCATCTTTTTCAATTTTTCTCATCACAGTTTTTTGGTTTCAGTGTACAGTATAGAGATCTTTCACCCCCTTTATTCCTAAGTATGGCTTTGATGCCATTATAATTGGGATTCTTTCTTTTTCAGATATTTCATTGTTGGTATATGAAACAACTGATTTATGTTTGTTGATTTTGTATCTTGTAACTTCATCTATCGATTAGTTCTAACTTTTTTTGGTAGCATCATTAGAATATTCTATCTATAAGATCATATCATCTGTAAAGAAAGGTAATTTTATTTACTTTCAATTTAGGTGTCTTTTATTCCCTTTTCCTGCATAACTGCTCTGGCCAGTACAATGTTGAAAAGGACCAGTGAGAGTGGACACCCTTGATCTGTTCCTGATCTTAGAAGAAAACGCCTTCAATCTCTAAACCTTTCAACATTGAGTGTAATGCTAGCTGTAGGCATATCATATATGGTCTATATTATGTTGAGGTATGTTACTTCTAGTCCCAATTTGTTGACAGTTCCTATCAGTTATCTTGTATTGTTATATTCTTTTCCTGTATCAAGATGATCATATTATTTTTATCTTTCATTCTGTTAATTTGATGTATCACATTTATTGTTGGGTGTACATTAAACCATCCTTGCATTCCAGGGGTGGATCCTCTTGATCATGGTGTATGATCATTTTAATGTGCTATTAAATTTGGTATGCTAATATTTTCTTGAGAATTTTGGCATCTATATTCACCATATATATTGGTCTATAGTTTACTTTCCTTGTAGTGTCCTTACCTGGCTTTGGATATAGGGTAATGCTAGCCTCAAAAAGTGAGTTTGGGAGTGTCCCTCCTCTTCCATATTTTTTGGAAGAACTTGAGAAATATTGGCATTAATTTTCTTTAAGTGTTTAGTATAATTCATGAGTGAAACCATCTGGTCTTGGGCTTTTCTTATTGGGAGGCTTTTGACTACTGATTCAATCTCCTTCCTTGTTACTGGTCTGTTCAGATCTTCTATTTCTTTCTGATTCATTCTTTGTAGGTTTTATGTTTCTAAGAATTTATGAATTTCTTCTAGGTTATCCAATTTGTTGTATAATTGTTCATAATAGTATCTTATGAGCCTTTGTACTTTTGTGGTATCACTTGTAATGTCTCCTCTGTCATTTACATAGTTATTTGAGTCTTCTCTCTCTTTTCTTTTTTTAGTCCAGCTAGTCATTTGTCAGTTTTATCTTTCAAAAACCCAGCTCTTAATTTCATTGATCTTTTCTATAGTTTTCCTGGTTTCGAATGTATTTAATTCTACTCTGATTTGTTATTTACTTCCTTCTGCTAACTTTGGGCTTACTTTATTCCTTTTCTAGTTTCTTGAGGTGTAAAATTATATTGTTTGAGGTCCTTCCTTTATCTTTTAAGATTTTTTATTTTTTTAAAGATTTTATTTATTTATTTATTTATTTATTTGAGAGAGAGAGAGTACAAGCTGAGGGGAGAGGCAGAGGGAGAAGCAGGCTCCTTGCTGAGAAGAAAGCCCAACACAGGGCTCAATCTCAGGATCCTGGGATCATGACCTGAGCCAAAGGGAGGCATTTAACCAGCTGAGCCTCCCAGGTAATAAACCCCAAGACTTATTTATTTTAAAGAGAATGAGAGAGAGAGAGGAAGAGCACATGGGCGGTGGGTATGTAGCACATGGAGAGGGAGAGAGAGAATCCCAAGCAGGTTCCACATGCCCAGGATAGAGGCTCGATCTCAAGCTCAACCGTGAGATCATGACCTGGCCCAAAACCAATAGTCGAATGCTTAACTGACAGCCACCCAGATGCTCCTTGCTTTTTCTTAATGTAGATATTTATTGCTGTAAACTTTTCTTAAAACCACTTTTGCTGCATTCCATAGATTTTGGTATGTTGTGTTCCCATTGTTATTTGATTCAGGTCTTTTTAAATTTCCCTCTTGATTTCTTCTTTAATTCATTGTTCAGGAATACATTGTTTAATTTTCACATATTTAAAAATATTCCAGCTTTCTACCTGTTACTGATTTCTAGTTTCAAACCATTGTGTTGGAAAAGATACTTGGTATGATTTCATTCTTTTTAAACTTTAAACTTACTAAGACTTCTTTTGTGATCTGTCATATGATATTTCTTGGAGAATGTTCTGTATGCATTTGAGAAGAATCTGAATTTTGTTGTTGGAAAGAATGTTCTGTATATATTGGCCCATTTAGTCTAAAGTACATTTCAAGTCCCATTTTTCTTGATTTTCTGTCTGAATGATCTATCCGATTGTTAAAAGTGGAATATTGAAGTCCTCTACCATCATTGTACTGTTTTCTATTTCTCCCTTTAGATCTATTAGTATCTTCTCAATATATTCAGGTGCTCTGATGTTAGATGCATATATAATTATTATTGTTAGATTTTCTTGGTGAATTGACCTCTTTGTCATTGTTCAATGATCTTCTTTGATTCTTGTTAATATTTTTGGCATAAAATCTATTTTAGTTGATATAAGTATAGCTACTCCTGCTCTTTCATTTTTCACTGGTGTTAATAACTTTTTCCATCCCTTCACTCTGAGCCTATGTTTGTCCTTAAAGCTGAAGTGAGTTTCTTGTAAGCAGCACATGGTTGGGTCTTATTTTTGTTTGTTTCCTCGTATGCTTGTTTTTTCATCCATCTAATCACTCTATGTCTTTTGAGAATTCAGTACATTTACAGGTAAGAACTTACTAAAGCCATCTTATTGTTTTCTGGCTGTTTTGAATTCTCCCTTTTTCTGACTTGCTATCTTCCTTTGTAAATTGATGACTTTTTCATAGTGGTATACTTTCATTCCCTTTATCTTTTGTGAAGCTACTGATGGTTCTTACTCTATGGTTACTGTGAGAACTTATAGAATTTATGTTAGAATAAATAAATAAATAAATCTGGCCCAATCTTTTCGTTTGTGAATGGGGACCCCATGGCCCAGACATTTAGAGTGACTTGACTATTTCCATTCAAAATTAAACATGGCAGGCTTTTTTTCCCTCGAACTTAGCACTTATGTAAGCTATTGAATATTTGTTGAACTTATTAATGGAAAGTTCCTGTTCTCTTTACCACCTTCAAGCCATTTATTAGGTCTGGTAAAACAATACAATGTTACTGATTTTAAAAATTTATTGAACATACTTTTGCTGCATTTCACACACTTTTGATACATGTAAGTGAGTTAATAGCATCATTTGTTAAATTAACAAGTCTCATATATATTTTTAAAATATTTATTTGGCAGAGGGAGAGCACACAAGCAGGGGGAGGGGCAGACAGAGGAAGAAGCAGGTTTCCCACTGAGCAAGGAACCTGACACAGGACTTGATCCCAGGACCCTGGGATCATGGCCTGAACTGAAGGCAAACGCTCAACCAACTGAGCCACCCAGGTGTCTCTTAAGTATAATATTTTTTAAAATATTCTATTTTGACTTGTTTTATAAGATTTTATTTATTTTGACTTATTTGTTATGACTTTATAGTTGGAAATTTGGACCTCTTGATCCCCTTCATCAATTTCACCCATTGCCCCAACCCTTTCCCCTTGGCAAACACCAGCTTTTTTGCCTGTATTTATGATTCTGTTTGTTTTTGTTTGTTCATTTGGTTTTTTAGATTTCACATATAACTTAAATCATATGACGTTTATCTTATTTCACTTACCATAATACCCTCGAGAACGAGAGAAAGAGAGAGCAGGGGGAAGGGCAGAGGGAGAGGGAGAATGAGAATCTCAAGCAGACTCCACACTTAGAGTGCAGACTAGTGTTGGGCTCAATATCATGACCCAGAGACCAAAACTTGAGTAGAAATCAAGAGTCAGACACTCAACTGACTGAGCAACCCAGGTGCCCCTAACAAGTCTCAGGTTTATCTTTAATTTCTCCTTTTCCTTTCTTTTCAAGCTCCCATGCCTGTACTTCTCTCATTTCTCTTATTTTCTTTTTCTTTTTCTTATTGAAGGATAGCTGACATACAATGTTATATTACTTGCACATTATAATAGTATATTAGTTTTTTTAATTTAATTTTTTTTTAGTGTTCCAAGATTCATTGTTTATGTACTACACCCAGTGCTCCATGCAATGCATGCCCTCCTTAATACCCACCACCAGGCCCTCCCAACTCCCACCCTCCCTCCAAAAACCCTGTTTGCTTCTCAGAGTCCACAGTCTCATGGTTCATCTCCCCCTCCAATTTCCCCCAATTCACTTTTCTTCTCCTTCACCCAATGTTCTCTGTGTTATTCCTTTATGCTCCAGAAGTAAGTGAAACCATAAGATAACTGACTTTCTGCTTGACTTATTTCACTCAGCATAATCTCCAGTCCCATCCATGTTGACACAAAAGTTGGTTATTCACCCTTTCTGATGGAGGCACAATACTCCATTATATATATGGACCATACCTTCTTTTTCCATTCATCTGTTGAAGGGCATCTTGGCTCTTTCCACAGTTTGGCAACTGTGGCCATTGCTGCTATGAGCATTGGGGGTACAGATGGCCCTTCTTTTCACTACATCTGTATCTTTGGAATAAATACCCAGACTCTGCAATTGCAGAGTCATAGGGTAGCTCTATTTTTAATTTCTTAAGGAATCTCCACACTGTTTTCCAAAGTGGCAGCATCAACTTGCATTCCCACCAACAGTGGGAATGCAGTGTAAGAGGGGGTGTAAGAGGGGAACCAGTGTAAGAGGGTTCCCCTTTCTCCACATCCTCTCCAATGCTTGTTGTTTACTGTCTTGTTGATGGTATCTCAATGTGGTTTTGATTTGAATCTCCCTGATGGCTAATAATGATGAATATTTTTTCATTTGTCTGATAGCCATTTGTATGTCTTCTTTGGAGAAGTGTCTGTTCATGTCTTCTGGCCATTTTTTCACGTGATGATCTGTTTCATGTGTGTTGAGTTTGAGGAGTTCTTTATAGATCTTGGATATCAGTCCTTTGTCTGTAATGTCATTTGCAAATATCTTCTCCCATTTGGTGGGTTGCCTCTTTGTTTTGTTGACTGTTTCCTTTGCTGTACAGAATATTTTGATCTTGATGAAGTCCCAAAAGTTCATTTTTGCTTTTGTTTCCTTTGCCTTTGGAGACATGTCTTGAAAGAAGTTGCTATGGCCAATGTCGAAGAGGTTACTGCCTGTGTTCTCATCTAGGATTTTGATAGATTCCTGCCTTACATTGAGGTCTTTTATCCATTTTGAGTTTATCTTTGGGTATGGTGTAAAAGAATGGTCAAGTTTCATTCTTCTATATATAGCTGTCCAATTTTCCCAGCACCATTTATTGAAGAGACTGTCTTTTTTCCACTGTATATTTTTCCCTGCTTTGTTAAAGATTATTTGACAATAGAGTTGTGGGTCTATATCTGGGCTCTCTACTCTGTTCCACTGGTCTATGTATCTGGCACTGGCACAAAAACTGTTTTGGTGATCACAGCTTTGTAGTAAAGCTTGAAATCAGACAACATGATGCCCCCAGTTTTGTTTTTCTTTTTCAACATTTCCTTAGCAATTTGGGGTCTCTTCTGGTTCCATACAAATTTTAGGATTGCTTGTTCCAGCACTTTGAAAAATGCCAGTGAAATTTTGATCAAGATGGCATTGAAAGTATACATTGCTCTAGGCAGTATAGACATTTTAACAATGTTTATTCTTCTGATCCATAGCATGGAATGCTTTTCCATTTTGTTGTGTCTTCTTCAATTTCTTTCATGAATGTTCTGTAGTTCCTCAAGTACAGATCCTTTACCTTTTTGGTTTGGTTTATTCCCAAGCATCTTATGGTTATTGGTGCTATAGTAAATGGAATCAATTCTCTAATTTCCCTTTCTGTGTTTTCATTGTTAGTGTATAAGAAAGCAACTGATTTCTGTACATTGTACAAAATACATTTCCTATTTTGTATCCTGTTACATTACTGAATTGCCGTATGAGTTCTAGTAGTTTGGGGGTGTAGTCTTTTGGGTTTTCCATATAAAGTATCATGTCATCTGCAAAAAGAGAGAGAGTTTGACTTTTTCTTTGCCAATTTGAATACCTTTTATTTCTTTGTGTTGTCTGATTGCTGTTGCTAGGACTTCTATTACTATGTTGAACAACAGTGGCAAGAGTGGGCATCCTTGTCATGTTCCTGATCTCAAAGAGAAGGCTGCCAGCTTTTACCCATTGAGAATGATATTTGCTGTGGGTTTTTCATAGATAGATTTTATGATAGAGGAATATTCCCTCTATCCCTATACTTTGAAGTGTTTTAATCAGGAATGGATGCTGTATCTTGTCAAATGCTTTTCCTGAATCAACTGAAAGGACCATGTGGTTCTTCTCTCTTCACTTATTGATTTGTTCTATCATGTTGATTGATTTGTAAATGTTGAACCACTCTTGGCTCCCAAGGATTAAGCCCACCTGGTCATGGTGGATAGTCTTTTTAATGTATGGTTGGATCCAATTAGCTAGGATCTTGTTGAGAATCTTAGCATCCATATTCTTCAGGGATATTGGTCTGAAATTCTCCTTTTTGGTGGGGTCTTTGCCTGGTTTGGGGATTAGTGTAATGCTGGCTTCATACAAAGAGTCTGGAAGTTTTCTGTCTGTTCCTATTTTTTGAAACAGCTTCAGGCGAATAGGTATTATTTCTTCTTTGAATGTTTGGTAGAATTGCCCAGAGAATCCATCAGGTCCTGGGCTCTTGTTTTTTGGGAGGTTTTTAATCACTGCTTTAATTTCATTATTAGATATTGGTCTATTCAGGTTGTCAATTTCTTCCTGTTTCAGTCTCGGAAATTTATAGGTTTCCAGGAATGCATTTATTTATTCTAGGTTGCTTAACTTATTGGCATGTAACTGTTGATAATAATTTCTGTTCCTTGGTGTTTTTTGTTATCTCTCCCCTTTCTTTCATAATTTTATTAATTTGGGTCCTCTCTCTTTTCTTTTGGATTAGTTTGGTCAGTGGTTTATCGATCTTATTCTTTCAAAAAACCACCTTCTAGTTTCGTTGATATGTTCTACTAGTTTCTATCTAGTTTCTATCTCATTGATCTCTGTTCTGATCTTGATTATTTCCCTCCTTGTGCATGGGGTTGGCTTAATTTGCTCTTGGTTTTCCAGTTCTTTAAGGTGTAAAGAGAGCTGGTGTATTCTGGATTTTTCAATTTTTTGGGTGAGGCTTAGATGGCTATATATTTCCCTCTTAGGACTGCCTTTGCCATATCTAATGGGTTTTGGACTGGTGTGTCTTCATTCTCATTGTTTTCCATGAATTGTTTAAGTTCTTTGACTTTTTGGTTGATACAAATATTCTTAAGCAGGGTGGTCTTTAACTTCCAAGTGTTTGAATTCCTTCCAAACTTTTTCTTGCGATTGAGTTCCAGTTTCAAAGCATTGTGGTCTGAGGTATGCCGGGAATAATCTCAATCTTTTGGTATCAGTTGAGCCCTGATTTGTGACTCCAGTGTGTGGTCTATTCTGGAGAAAGTTCCATATGAGCTTGAGAAGAATGAGTGTTCTGCTGTTTTAGGGTAGAATGTTCTGTATATATCTATAATGTCCATCTGGCCCAATGTGTCATTCAAAGCTCTTGTTTATTTATTGATTTTCTGCTTGGATGATCTATTACCAAGAGTGATGTGTTTAGATCCCCTACTATTAATGTATTCACATCAGTACGACTTTTTATTTTGATTAACAGTTGGCTTATGTAGTTGGCGGCTCCCATACTGGGGGCATAAATATTTACAATTGTAAGATCCTCTTGGTGGATAGACCCTTTAAGAATGATGTAGTGTCCTTATTTATCTCTCACTACAGTCTTTAGTTTAAAGACTTTAGTTAAAGACTTTAGTTTCTTAATATATTAATTTATCTGAAATGAGAATCGCTATCCCATCTTCCTTTTGAGGCCCATTGGCATGAAAGATGTTTCTCCATCCCTTCACTTTCAGTCTGGATGTATCTTTAGGTTCCAAATTGGTCTCTTGTAGACAGCATATGGATGGGTCCTGTCATCTTATCCAATCTGCAACCCTGTGCCGTTTTATAGGAGCATTTAGGCCATTCACGTTGTGAGTGATTATTGAAAGATACGTTTTCAGAACATCATGTTGCCTGTGAAGTTCTTGTTTCTATAGATCATCTCTGTAAATTTCTGGTCTGTGTCACTCTTGGGTTCTTTCTTCTTTTATAGAACCCCCCTTAATATTTCTTGTAGTGCTGGCTTGGTGGTCACATCCTCTTTTAAACCTTGCCAGTCTTGGAAGCTCTTTATCTCTCCATCCATTTTGAATGTCAGCCTTGCTGGATAAAGTATTCTTATCTGCATGTTCTTCTCATTTAGTGTCCTGAATATGTCTTGTCAGCCCATTCTGGCTTTCCAGGTTTCTGTGAACAGGTCTGACGTTATTCTGATGGACCTTCCTTTGTAAGTAAGGAATCTCTTCCCCCAGCTGCCTTCAGATGCTCTTGTCTAAAATTATGATTCATGTGTTTCACAATTAAGTGCCTTGAGGTCTTTCTAGATTCATCGATCTTGGTGGGTGTTCTTTCTGCCTCTAGGACATGAAAGCTGGTTCCATTCCCCAGATTGAAAAAATTTTCATCCAGTATTTGTTTAACTATATCTTCTAGTCTTCTGTCTTTTTCCACCCCCTAAGGGATTCCAATAACTCTGATGTTGGAACATTTCACGGTGTCACTTATTTCCCTAATTTTGTTTTCATGGCTTCTAAGCTGTGTGTCCCATGTCTTCTCCTGATTCTTTTTCTCTATCAGTTTGTCCTCTAGATCACTAATTCTATCTTCTGCCTCGGTTACCCTAGCTGTTAGAATATATTAGTTTTATTGAGTGCAGTTACCATCTCTAACCCTACAATGTAATTATAATATCATTGACCATATGCCTATACAGTACTTGTCATCATTGTGACTTATTCTATAATTGAGAATTTGAACTTCTTGATCCCTTTATCAATTTCACCCATCGCTCCAAACACCTCCCCTCTGGCAAGCACCAGTTTTTTATTCTGTATTTATGATACTACTTGTTTTGGGTGGATTTTTTTTTAATTTGTTTTGTTTTTTTAGATGTCATATATCACTGAAATCATATGGCGTTTATCTTATTTCAGTTAGCATAATGCCCTCTAGTTCCATCCATGTTGTTGCAAATAGCAAGATCTTATTCTTTTTTTATATCTGATTAATATTCCACACAAACACACCCCACATCTTCTTTATCCATCCATCTATCCGTGGACACTTAAGGTGCTTCTCTAACTTAACTATTGTAGATAATGATGCAGTAAACATGGGGAGGGGGGCATATATCTATTCGAACTGGCGATTTCATTTTCTTTGGGTAAATACCCAGTAGTGGAATTACTGGATCATATGGTATTTCTACTTATTATTTTTTGAGGAACCTCCATACTGTTTCCCACAGTGGTTGTACCAATTTATATATCCACCAACAGTGTGCAAGGGTTCTCTTTTCTCCACATCCTCACCAACACTATTTTTTGTCTTTTTGATACTAACCATTCTGACAGAGGTAAAGTCATATTTCTTTATGGTTTTGGTTTGTATTCCCTGATGATTAATGATAATGAGCATCTTTTCACGTATCTGTTAGTCATGTATGTCTATTTAGGTCCTCTACCCATTTTTCAAATTGGATCAATCTTTTTTTTCTTTTACTTTTCGTGTTGAGTTATATTAATATTGGGAATTAACTCCTTATTAGATATATCATTTGCAAATATCTTTTTTTTTTTAAGATTTTTTTTTACTTGACAGAGAGAGAGCATGCACAATTATGCAGAGCAGCAGGTAGAGGGAGAGGAAAAGCAGGCTCTCCACTGAGCAGGGAGTCCGATGCAGGGCTCGATACCTAGGACCATGACCTGAGCTGAAGGGAGCTGCTTAACTGACTGAGCCACCCAGGCACCCCTGCAAATATCTTCTTTTATTCAGTAGGCTGCTCTTTCATTTTCTTCATGGTTCCTTCCTGCGTAGAAGCTTTTTATTGTGGTATAGTCCTGATAGTTTTCTTTTTGCTTTTCTCTCCCTTGCCTAAGGAGTCATATATAGAAAAATGTTGCTAAGGCTGATGCAAAAGAGGTTACTGCCTGTGTTTTCTTTTAGTTTTCATGTCTCACATTTAGGTCTTTAATTCATTTTATGTTTGTATATAAGAGAGTAATCCAATTTCATTCCTTTGCATGTAGCTGTCCAGTTTTCTCAACACCATTTATTTAAGAAATGGCCTTTTCTCCATTATATATTCTTACATCATTTTTTATAGATTGACCATGTAAGCATGTTTTTTTTTAAGCTGTCATAACAAACTCACTAGATCTCTAGAAAATAACCAAAGATTTATAACAACCCAGTAAATGCTGAATCAAGAAAACAGCAACTTAAAAATGGTAGAGGAGCTTTGCGGTATTTAGTGGATTCATCCACTTCCCATGCTCAGTGATGGTCTTAAAGATGACAGACTCAATTTCCAGTATAGAATCTGATCCTTGGCTTCAGAGGGATCACAGTGATCTTGTTCTCAATGAGTTTTGTTTAATTTTTGAGTATAATTGATACACAGTGTTAACATTAGTTTCAGGTGTATAACATAGTGATTCAATTTTTCTACATCATGCTATATAGGTGTGTGTTTATTTCTGGGATCATTATTCTGCTCCATTATTTGTCTATTTTTGTAACAGTGTCATGCTGTTTTGATTATAACATTTGTAGTGTATCTTAAAATCTGGGATTGTGATACCTCCAGCTTTGTTCTTTCTTAAGGTTGCTTTGGCTATTTGGGGTCTTTTGTGGTTTCATATATTAATTCATTCTAACAATCCATTTGTCTACTTCTGTGAAAAGTACTATTGGTGTTTGGGTAGGGATTGCATAGAATCTGTAGATCACTTTGGGGTAATATGGACATTTTAACAATATTATCCCAATCCATGAGCATGGTATATCTTTCAATTTGTTTGTGTCATCTTTAATTTCAATGTTTTATAGTTTTCAGTATACAAGTCTTTCATCTCTGTTAAATTTATTCTTAGGTATTTTATTTTTCTGGTGCAACTGTAAGTGAGATTGTTACCTTAATTTCTCTTTCTGCTACTTGGTTATTAAGTATATAGAAAAAGCAACATATTCTAGTATATTAATTTGATATCATACAAGTCTACTGAATTCATTTATTCTAGCAGATTTTTAACAGAGTATTTAGTGTTTTCTATATATGGTATCATGTAGTTTGTATATACTGGTAGTTTTACTTCTTCCTTACCAATTTGGATTTTTTTTTTCTTCTTGTCTGATTGCTGTGGCTAAGACTGCTAGTACTATATTTAATAAAAGTGGCAAGAGTGGGTATCCATTCTTTTCTTGTCCTTGATCTTAGAGGAAAAACTTAGTTTTTCACCATTGAGTATGATGTTAACTGTGGGCTTGTCATATATGGCTTTATTATGTTCCCTTCAAACACAAATTCTCTCTTTGTAGAGAGTTTTTATCATAAATGGATGTTGAATTTTGTCAAATGCTTTTTCTGCATCTGAGATATGATTTTTATCCTTCATTTTGTTAACGTGATGTATCTTGTTGATTGATTTGCAGATATTGAACCATCCTTGCCTCCCTGAACAAATCTCATTTGTTCATGGTGAGTGATCCTTTTAATATATTGTTGAATGCAGTTTGATAAAATTTTGATTTTTTAAAGATTTTATTTATTTGACAGAGAGAGAGACAGTGAGAGAGGGAACACAGCAGAGGGAGTGGGAGAAGGAGAAGCAGGCTTCCTGTGGAGCAGGAAGCCCCATGCTGGACCCAATTCCAGGATTCTGGGACCATGACCTGAGCTGAAGGCAGACACTTAACGACTGAGCCACCCAGATGCCCCAAATTTTGATTTTTTTTACAGCTATGTTCACAAAGTAGGTTTTTGTTTGTTTTGCTGTGTCTTTAGTTTTGATATCAGGGTAATGCTGGCCTCTTAGAATAAATTTGGAAGCTTTCCTTTCTCTCTTATTTTTTGAACTAATTTGAGAAGAATAGGTATTAGCTCTTCAAATGTTTGGTAGAATTAACTTGTAGAGAAATCTGGTCCTGGACTTTCTGTTGTTTTTTGATTACTAATTCAATTTCATTACTAGTAGGTGATCTGTTCAGATTTTCTATTTCTTCTTGATTCAGTTTTGGAAAATTGTGTGTTTCTAGGAATTCATCCATTTCTTCTTGGTTGTCCAATTTTTGGTATATACTTTTTCATATTGGTCCCTTACAATCCTTTGTATTTCTGTGGTGTCAGTATAACTTCCCATTCATTTCTGATTTTATTCAAGTCCTCTTTTTCTTGATGGGTCTGGCTAAAGGTTTATCAATTTTATCTTTCCAGAGAACTAGCTCTTGATTTCACTGATCTTTCTTCTTTTTTTCTCTCTTTCTCCCCCACCCTTTTTTCCCCCCTATTTCATTTATTTCTTCTTTCACCTTTATTACTTCCTTCTTCCTAATAACTTTGGGCTTTGTTATTTTTCTACTTTCTGTGTAAAGTTGATTTGAGAGTTTCCTTGTTTCTTGAGATTTGAGATAGACCTGTACAACTGTAAACTTCCCTCTGAAAACTGTTTTCACTGTGTCCCAAAGATTTTGGACTATTGTGTTTTCATTTTCATTTGTTTCCATGTATTCTTTTTTAACTTCCTCTCTCTCTCCACCCTTTGGTTGTTCAGTAGCCTATTGTTCAGCTTCCACATATTTGTAGGTTTTTTCTAGTTTGGGTTTTTTTTTCCCCACTCGTAACTGATTTCTACTTTAATATTGTTGTGGTCAGAAAAGATCTTTGATATGATTTCAGTATTCTTAAATTTATTGAGATTTGTTTTGTCACCTAACAAGTGATCTATCCTGGAGAATGTTCCATGTGCACTTGAAAAGAATGTGTATTCTGCTGCTTTGGGATGGAATGTCCTGTATTTCTTTTAACTTCATCTAGTCTAATATGTCATTCAAAGCCACTACTTCTTTATTGATTTTCTGTCTGGATGATCTATCTATCTATTGATGTAAATCAGGTGTTAAAAGTCCCCTACTCTTATTGTATCACTGACAATTTCTCCCTTTATGTCTATTAATATTTGCTTTACATATTCAGGGGCTCTGATGTTAAGTGCATAGATATTCAAAACTTTTATATTCTCTCTTTGGATTGATCCATTTATCATTATGTAATGCTCTTCTTTGTCTCTTGTAAGTCTTTGTTTTAAAGTCTTTTTGTCTGATATAAATATGGCTTATCCCAACTTTTCTTCACCTCTGTTTGCCTGGAATATCTTTTTCCATCCCTTTACTTTTAGTCTATATGTGTCATTAAGTCTGAAACAAGGCTTTTGTAGGCAGCATATAGATAGGTCTTGTTTTTGTTTTGTTTTGTTTTTAAATCCCATTCAGTTACCCTACGTCTTTTGATTGGAGCATTTAGGCCATGTAATTATTGGTAGGTATGTAATTATTGCCATTTTATTAATTGTTTTCTCATTATTTTTGTAGTTTTTCTCTGCTCCTTCTCTTCCTTGTAATTGATGGCTCTCTTTAATATTACACTTGGATTCCTTTCTCTTTATTTTTTGGTGTATCTATTAGAGTTTGCTGGTATGTCGTTACCATGAGGTTCATAGAAAATATCCTAAATATACAGCAGTCTATATTAAGCTATCTTAAGTTGATGGTCACTTAAGTTTAAACAAATACTCAACAAGATTTTTACTCCTTACATCCACACTTTATTTATAGGTCATATTTTACATCTTTTTGTTTTGTGAGTCCCTAATTTCTTAAATGTCATTGATTTTACTACTTTTGTCTTTTAACCTTCACATTAACTTTTTTAGTGAGTGAATATAGTACCTATACTGCATGTTTGCTTTTACTCATAATTTTTTTATTTTCACAGTTTTCTTTCTTCTAATTATGACCTTTTCCTTTTTTACTTAAAGACTCCCTAGAACATTTCTAGTAATACTGGTTTAGTGATAATGAACTCCTTTATCTGACGTATGCCTGAGAAACTCCTTTTCCCTTCTTCAATTCTGATGAGAATGATCATCTTGTCATGTAGAATATTCTTGGTTGTAGTTTTTTCCTTTCAGCCCTTTCAATATATCACGCCACTTGCTTCTAGCTTGCAGTTTCCACTGAAAATAGCTAATAAACTCATGGGGTTTCCCTTGTATATAACTAGTTGTTTCTCTCTTGCTGCTTTTAAGAGTGTGTATTTAATTTTTGACATTTTATTTATTTTTTTTAAGATTTTATTTGACAGAGATCACAAGTAGGCAGAGAGGCAGGCAGAGAAAGAGGGGGACACAGGCTCCCTGCTGAGCAGAGAGTCCGATGTGGGGCTCAATTCCAGGACCCTGAGATCATGATCTGAGCCGAAGGCAAAGTCTTCACCCACTGAACCACCCAGGTGCCCCAATCTTTGACTCTTTAATTAAAGTGTATCTTGGTGTGGATCTCCTTGGGTTCATCTTATTTGGGGTTTTCTGTGTATCCTGGATGTATTTCCTTCCCAAGATGAGAGAAGTTTTCAGCTATTACTCAAGTAAGCTTTTTGTCTCCTTCCCTCTCCCCAACCCCCTTCTCTTTCTGGGGCTTCTATAATATTCAAGTTGGTACACTTCAAACTATCATAGAGATCCGTTAACCTGTCCACTTTTGTTTTCTTTTCGATGTTCAGTTTACACACTTTCCATTACCCTTTCAGATTGCTGATCCATTCTTTGCATCCTCCATTCTACTGTTGATTCCCTCTGGTGTATTTTTCACTTCAGCTATCGTATTCTTCAATGTTGATTGTTCTCTGTATAATTTCCATCTCTTTGTTGAAAATCCACTCATCCATTCTTCTCTGAAGTCCAATAGCCATTGTTATGCCCATTACTTTGAACACTATCAGGTAGGTTGCTTATCTCTGTTTTATTTATTTTTTTTCTGAGGGTTTGTTTTTTCATTTGGAGCACATTCCTGTCTCATCTTGTTTGACTTTCTGTATTTCTACAAATTAGGCAGAGCAGCAGCTTTTCCAAGACTTGAAGGAATGGCCTTATGTACGGTCAGCCCATGCCTGTTTACTTTGGTTAGCTGGCTAGAACTATAGCAAGTACAGCCTGGGGGCTCTAAGGCACTCAGCACTGGGGTAGTCCTGGTGGGATGGCTATAGCTGAAGTGGTCACAGCTGGGGAGGCGGGGAGTGGGGGAGATTCTCAGGGCACTCTGTACAGGACACAACCAGAGCCAGAGTGGATGAAGACTTGGGCAAAGGGCTCCCAGGGTACTCCACTCTGGGGGTACCTACCTGTGATAACCGGAGCTGAGGTGTGCCAGACTGGGAGGTCTTGGCGGCACTCCTTCCCCAGGGGTTCTGGCAAAACAACTTGAGCCAAACAGGTTCAGGCCTGGAGTGTTCTGGGATGCTTTGCACCATGGTGAGAGAGGTGTAGCTACGGTGGGTGACATTCAGGGGTGTCCCAGCATATGCTGTACTGGGGCTACCTTGTGCAGTCTCCTTTAGGGGATGGCCCAGATCCTGCTTCCATCTGCACTATCAAGGTGGAAGGGAGATGTAAATATATATAAACTTATATAATTTATAAACTATTTATCTATCTATCTATCTATCTATCTATCTATTTATTTATTTATTTTGCCTCTCAGACCCCAGAGTGCATTCTGCAGGTCCCTCACTGGTAGAGCTTTAGGGCTGGTTCCTTTATATTCTAGTTGTTCCTGAAACCATGTTTTATTTTTTTTTCTGTGGCCCCAGAGTGGCCAGGGCTGATGTGGTCTAGGGATCCAGGGCTTGCTGAGGACAGTGTGGTGGCTAGGGAACCCAGACTCTGCTCCTTTCTGTGCTATCAAGGTGGAGGGGGAACATAAACACTGGCACTGCCTAGCTTCTCCAGCATCCCACTGTTTGGTGGAGGGTAAGTTCCTTTATATTCTCGTTGCCCTTTTAAGCCACAGTTTTTCTGTGTCCCAGGACAGAAAAATCTGCTCATAGTCCCTTAGTAGTCTCCTCCCTCCCCAGTGCAGTTCACATCATTAGAATTGGGGGTTCTTGTTACTGTATCTCCTGTTGTTGTCTACGTGGTCCCTCCAACCCCTGCTGTGCAGGACTTGTTCTGTCAGCCCTCAGTTGTTTTTCAGAAGGAACTGCTGTACAGATTGGCATAGACTTGTGTTCATGGAGAAGGAGAGATGAGGGTCTTCTGTTCTATCATTTTGGATCCTCTTGCAATGCACTCTTCTACTGCTACCTCTCTCACTGCTCTCAGAATGGGAAGGATTAATTCCTTCCAATGGACCCCCATCCAGTTTTCTTCTTAAACCAGTCTTAAGTCCTATCACTGCCTCCTACCCCCACCCCAAAGTTCTGAACATTTTGACAAATCCTGCGTGGCTACCAACTCAAGTTCCTTTGCTTAGCCTGCTTCCTCAGCCCCAAAGCTATCTTCTTTCCCCTCCCTCTGTCTTATTTACCATTATTCTATTTCCCCTGATGGTCTCCAAATTGTTCCTGTCCTTCTCTAAACCCTCCCCTCCACGTGAAATGCCTTTTCACCTATCACAACTTTCAGAAATCCCCTCCACCCTTCGGGCTATCCTGACCTGCTCCCTTCTCCATGTCCCTAGTGCTTGGTCTTACTTTATTAGGACTGGAACAAAATTTGACCTTTTATTATTTGAGTAGATCATTCTTCTACTGAAAGCAAGCTACCCATTCTGCAAATACAATAAGAAATAATTTTAAGTTAAAACACCAAATTTATTGCATAATATTGAACTATATGCACACACATAGAAAATAAACATTTCATATAACTGTATATCTTTTTTTAATCTTGTATTATAAAGACTGAAAAAACTACCAATTTAGCAATTGAAATAAGTTTTAAAAACAAAAAGAAAAGCAAAAATCTACATCCTTCATTGAGATCTGATGCTGTATCACGGTTCATAAATACTTCCTTTTATATAAATAAGTCTTTCCTCTAGTGACTAGGAATTTAAAATTAGGCTGACATGGATTCTTTGATCATGTAGAATTTTCTTATCCCATGATGAAGTAGGTTGAGCATGTCGCTATTTTTGATACATATATTTGCTCTAAACACAATCCCCCCCCCGAAATCCCACTGTAAACAAACATTTCAAATGCAATAAACAAAAGTCCCATCATAAAGAATGTCCTTAAATGTTAGCAATTAGGGAAAAGGAAAAAAAATAGAAATTTTGCAATTTAAATAGAAATTAAAAAAATAGACTGCATGCATCCACTAGAAGGACAGGAAGGGAGCATTAAGTCAGGAAACAATGGGATGAAGTGAGTAAGAGAAAGGGAAGGAGAGGAAGGAAAGAGAAAGAGGCGGAGGGCATAATTTGACAGGGAAAGAGAACAAGAAATTTATTAATTCTACTTTCCTTGGAGAAGATACTCTTAAAAAAAGTAATGCAACTTGCTCCAAAAGCCAGATAACTGAAGGAGTAGGGGGTCTATCGCCTCACCTTATTGTCGAAGGGACTTGGCTGAACAACAAAACAAAATTCGGCTCAGCTATAATGCTGAGCTGCTCTGCACATCTCTAAGCAGGTCCAGGAATAGGCAGAGCCAGGTAGAGGCTGCTAGTCCCTCCACAACTTCTTTTTAAAGCAACATCTGTTCATAAAGGCTCCCATGAATTCTCAAAAGAGTTCAGCCAAATTAATGAAAGAAGGGACCCAGATTCAGCCTGCGGGACTTGGGACTTTCTGAAGTAGTCCTTGCCTCCTTAGTCCTTAGAGCAGGGCTGCAACAAGCCAGGAGCATGTCCAAGTCTGCAGAGAGAGGAGCCGTTCTGCACGTGCAGGTGAGAAAGGGCGCATCAGTCAAAATCATTCTTGCGGAGGAACGAGAGGGACAGGAAGCACTGTGAGGAAAGAGCAGGGCTAAGAGAGACATTTGGGAAATGAGAGGTTAAAAAGCCACTGCCGTTTTTTCCAGCAGAGTGCAACATATTCACAAGTGCAAGGAACACTACTAGGTAATTTGGTTTAAAAACAAAAATGCCAATTTTTCACCCCCATCCCCAACCCCTGATTTTTCAGAAAGGTTGCTTCCTGTTCACAAGCCCAGAAACACATCAACCAGGTTCAGGATTCAAAAGTCCCAACCCATTCAGACAATAAAAAAATAGAACTCCCTTCCCCATGGTTTTCTGTATGGGCCTCCATGTGGACACTGAGGAAGGGAGGGAAATCTGGGGCACACTGTGGAGCCTCAAGCCAAACTAAACCCTTCATAGTTGTCAAGGGCCTGGGTCAGCCGTGCGCTCAGGATCTCTTTGCTGCTGTATTTGGGGAGATCAAGAAGGTTGTAGCAAGTGTGGGCCACGGGCAGGTAGTCCTCGCCGCTGGCTGTGGACTGAATGACAATCTGCAGGCTCGCCATGCCGTAGATGGGAATGCGATCGCTGCCGGTCAGGAACACTGAGGAGAAAGGGAAAGGCCATTACCAGCTACGCAGCCCAGGAGCTTCTCTCTGCAGCCCCGCACAGAAAGGAGAGGACCGCATGACACCCTGTGGCTCGCATGAGAAGTACACTTCTAGGTGCCAATATGGATGGCATGAATATTCACCTACGCTCGTTCTTACAAAGCAAGAGGCTGACTGCATTTCAATCCTGGGGGTAGGGGGCGGGGTGTTATATGGATAAAAATTCTGTTTTTCATTAGTTCATTTCAGACCCTGATTATATATACATGGACACAAATCATCCATCTAAATGAAAGATGTCCTAAAATGCCCTCAAATTAAAAATGGCCTCAAATGTATGTCCTCATAAATGTTAGGAGCTTTCACAAAATCAGGGAGGAAGGGAATTCCTGACGTAGGTAAAGAGCTGATCTCAGAGGAAAGCCAGGAAGAAGACCATCATCTATGGGACTTCAAAGTCTCCTGTGGCCAAGGGTCTAGTGTGTATACACCTCCTGAGCTAGGGAATATCCATTTGGTATCTGTTGGTTCCTTTTCCTAAATTTCTTAAACCAAAAGAGTAACAATGATGTTGTATTAGACATTTCACTCTTGTAACACACTGTGACTTGGCAAAAAAAAAAAAAAAAAAAAAGAGAGAGAGAGAGAGAGAGAGAGAGAGAGAAAGAGGCCAATGCAGCTCTCTTTCCATGTTTTCTAGCAATACATAACCTCAGAGTTAAATTGCTGGAATTACTACAAACAAGTCATTGGTTAAGAAACACTTTCAAAAAACCTATTACCTGAGGCTGTGGTATATAAACATCGTTGCCAGTATCTGTAGAGTTACTAAAAGTTTCCACAAGTCTAATGATCTCTGAACAGAAAAAACTCTTCTAACAAATCTCCATGGCTACACTCCTCTTGGTTGTTAGAGCCTTACAAGCTCCTTAACCTGTCATTTGACAAACCTTAACCTGTCATTTAACTTATAGACCACTGTTCATAAGAGCCAATGGAACTAGGGAGAGGAGAAGCAGGGCTTTTTTTTTTTTTTTTTTTTTTAAGCATTCTTGTATGAGCCTGCCCTCTCCCCGCTACTTCCTCTCATCCTCACTCGGTGGGAGCAGTAGAATCTGGGGGTACATCTTGCATTAATATTAATATATGCTCATGCTTATAAAGCAAAAGGGACTGCCTTTCAAAGCACATTGTTTTATTTTATATAAACAAAAACGGTATACTACTCACTAGCAAATTTCTGACCGCAATTATATACAGACACAAAGATTACAACTATTTTTGAAAGGCTGAATGTGTTGACATAAATTAGGCTTCATTCTCATTTCCAAATATATGACCCTTCTCAAATGTCCCCTAGCCAGTCACAAAGGGCCATATCTTGTATGATTCCATTTATGTGACATGTCCCAAACAGGCACATCCACAGAGCCAGAAAACAGATGGTAAGGGGGGCCGGGTGGGGTGACAGGTCAGGAGGAAATGGGGAATGACTGCTACTGAGTTCAAGGTGTCTTTCTGAGGTGATGAACATGTTCTACAAATTACTGACAGGATCAAATCTCTGTGAATATACTAAAAATCACTGAATTATATACTTTAATTGGGTGGACTATATGCTCTGTGGATCCTATCTCAATAAAGCTATTGTAAATCCTATCTCCCCAGTTACATCTGTAGCAGACACTGCAAAATTTTCAAAAGCCTAGAGAGATAAGGGAAGTTAATCGAATTAGATTCTATCAACGTGATATTTCATAATACTCATATATAAGATAACTAATATATTAAAAGCAACTGAAAATCAGCAAAATGCTTCTTTTCTTTCTTTCATGCAATACATCCTATTAGGCATCAAATAAGGAAGTACCACCTATGTTTGCCTGAGGTCTCATTAAGACAAGAAGTGGAAATACACTTCCCTCACTTACTCTTTTTCATTTACAAGACCTTGACCTGTGGGGTAAATCACCCTCCACCACAGGCAACACTAACGCATGGACAAGCACTGTGTTAACATGACTGATACTTACAGAGAAACTTCTTCTTCTTTTCCAATGGAAACTCATGAAATGTTTCCCAAAATAGTTTCACAGTGGGATGTGTGGCTGAGTAATCACCCTTGTAGATGGCAGTCTGCCCAAAAGAGACAAAGAGAAAATCCTATCTTAAAGAAGAAGAATATTACAGAGGACATACATTTGTGCACCGTTTGCAGTGGAGAGGAGGAAATAACCAGTGAGATTAGGAGGCCTCCAATGCCCCCTCAACCACAGACCACCAGGCTCTGGGCCCACCTGGCAGGCCACAGCTGCTTCCTCGGAGGTAAAGACAATACCGTCCCTACTCACCTCTTCGAGCTCCTGCCAGTTGTAGTTGCTGTTCCCCACCATCATAGCCCGCAGCTCGGAAGGCTGGAAGAGCTCAAGCACCTTGCCACCACACACCTTCAGGAAGCCACTGGAGAAGGCTGTGTACCATTCGTGAACTGAGATTTGGAAGACGTAATTCACGTAAGCATCCACGAACTCCTGCCTGCCAGAAGCCCAAAGAAACAGAATATGGTTAGCCCGAAAACTTGTAGAAGTTCTGGGGTGGAGAGAGATGAAAAATGGGATTTCATTAAACTCTCACGTCAGGAGGCATCCCGGAGATTACCAGCCAGCCCAAGGATTCCTCCAGTGCCTCAGGTGATCTGGGGGCAGGGGAGACTGGCGGGAAGTAGGGGAGGCCAGGCAGGTGGAACCATTTTACCTGAGGAGCTTGTTTTCATCTTACTTACTGTCCTCCTTAAAATTTAGTTTGGAAAAAAAAATACAGACTTTTTCTGCTTTAAAGGAAAAGTCTGAGATAATGATTCTAGGCTTTCTCCCTTCTCTTCAGAAACAAGCAAAGTTAAACCATGTGCTACTGGAATCCTCACCTATTCTAAAAGGTAATTTCCTAACTCCTTTCTGGAAAGGATTGTCTTATACAATGGGCTCCAGCTCATTAATAATCAGTCAAATGCAAATTAAAACAGTGATTTCCTGCATGTCAGACTCACAGCAAGCCAGCTTCCTGGGCTGCTTACTGTAGATAAGGGGCTGGTTTCCTGGGCACGTGTCTGCAGGCTGCAGGTCAGAGTTCTATTTGCATACACAATCTGGCCACCGTCGGTATGCATTCAGTCTCCACTAGTGGGAAATGTCAACTGAACTGAGACGTAAACATCTGGGAGAATAAGTTGCCAACATCTGGAAAAAGCTGAAACTGTAAATACACTTTAACTGAGCTACTCCCCTACTGGGGCGGCCCAGAGAGAGTACACGAGACAAATACACAGATGTTCACCGCAGCATTTTCTTGTAATACAGAGAATTGGAAGACACAAAACTAAATATCCATTAATATGAGAATCGACCAAAAAAAGATGGTATGGCCATAAGATAGGAACCATAAAGCATAGCATTTTGATGGAGTTAACTAGGCCCATATTTATCCAAATGAACAGAATCTCAAGATCAGTGTTTGAGTGAAACCCAAGTTTCTGATTGTTAAGTACACTATGACAGCATTTATGTAAGTTGTTTTTTTACATTTTTCTTTCCCTGCCATCAGTCCCATCTTGAATCAATTAATTGCATCAGATGCAACCAAAGGACCAACTACTGACTGCTCAGTTAGTGAGATGGCACAGCTCAGTGGTTTTTTTGTTTTGTTTTGTTTTTTACATTTGTAACAATACTAACTATAAGAGGTGGTGGCTCTGCTACTTACATCTTATGACCCTTGGGTAAGTTATTTAATCTCTGTGTCTCAATCCCTTCATCTGTAAAATGGGAAAAATAAGAGTACATAACCCAAGGAACTGTTACAAAAAATAATGAGTTAATACATGTAAAGTTCTTAGAACCAAGGCTGCTTTGTAAATATTAGCAATGATTATTATATGGTTTAAGGCTATAAGATCTTGTTTATTGTAAGTGTGAAATTCTACATATGCTGTACATAAGAAATGGGTAATTTTTTAAAGTGAAAGCTATAATTAATTGGTCTTAATACACACATTATAAACGTATAGAAACAGGAAAGAACAGGCATCGACTTCATCAGTGTTTTGCCAGCGTGAGAAAGGAAGCTGGAAGAGCGGGACAGGAGTGAGAGGAGGCGCGGGAATCTCGGTCATTGTTTTATTACAAAATCTGAGGCAAACACCGTTGACTCTGGTTCACAGATACAAAGATGTCTGTCAGTTTAGTCTGTACTTTTCTGTATTTTAAAATTTTTTCCTAAAAATTAAAAAATCTGACATTATGAAGACAGATCCCTTTCTACTTATCCTTCACCATAGTATCGTACTTCATACAATTACCCTTGAACGTCTTGGGTTTCCTCCAAGAAAACACTTCTTCCAGGACCACCACCCCTAACTAGCCACCAGGCATGTCATACAGTGGAGCAGTGAAGCAGACAGGGATTCAAATCCAGGCTCTGCCATGTCCTCTATGCTAACTACTAAGCCTCTCTTTTCTCATCTTTAAAATGGGGTAAATGTTCAGTTTTTTAAAATAAAAGCTACTAACACAGAAAGATTTTTACACATCTTTACCACAGATTCTCAACGTTTCTCACACCGCATCTGATGGACCACTTTCTCAAAACCCACTGGATAAAACTAAGAGGACTTTCCTGGTACAACTGCCTCAGAGAATCACCATCAACATGATTTTTTAATTATAGATGGTGATGGTTAATTTTATATGTCGACTTGCCTAGGCTACAGTAATCAGTTAACTTAAGCAAACACCAGTCAAGACAGTGCTGTGAAGGTATTTTTTAGATAGGATTAACATCTGTATCAGGAGACATTGAGTAAAGCCGAACAGTCTTCATGAAGTGGGGGGCCCTCATCCAATAAGCTGAAGGCCTCAAAAGCCTGAGGTCCTCCACACCCTCCGAAGAGGAAAGACTCTGGCATCTACACTGCAGCCTCCATTCCTGCCAGAATTTTCAGCGTGCCAAGCCCACCCTGAACATTCCCAACAGCGAGCCTCACAATCACATGGGCAGATACCCAAGGATCTTTCTTGTCTTTCTTTCCTCTATATATGTATGTATATACACACACACATATACGTGGCCTTGGAGCTGGGGCTGCACTGTTTTCCTGCCTGCAGACCCTACCAGAAGCACCAGCCCTTCCTGAGCCTCCAGCCCGCCTGCCGTTGCACTAGAACCACAACCACTAGCTCTCCCGAGTCTGCAGCCTGCTGACTGCACTCCTGGGCCTTGTCTGCCCACCTGTATGTACATGAAGTGTGCACACACTGCTCCCTACTGGTTCTGGTTCTCTGGAGAAGCCTGATATATCATGTAGATATCATCTAAATTGGGTATGGGTGAGCCTGGGGTGTGTGTGTGTGTGTGTGTGTGGGTGGGTGGGTAGCTAGGTGTAACTGTGTAAGTATATATGCATGTATATACATCTCCTACTGGCTCTGTTTTTCTGGAGAAGCCTAATACAGATTTTCATACCAGGAAGTGGGTACTATAATAGCAACTACCTATAAATGTAGAGCTACCAGCCCTGCTTCGACCTCCTGAGCCCCTCCCTATGCTCCATGTGCTACTGCAGGGTATGGGGCTGCTGCTGGGGGGTGGCCTCATGGTCACCATAGCCCTGCTGGAGGAGCAGCTGCAGCCCCCGGTCTCTGATGGCTGATGGGGACCAGCGGAAAGGTTGCCCTTCCTTCCCCCCAACCACAGGAATGGAGGCAGGACACAGGGCCAGTAGGAGCAACAGGATTTTAATAAACAGAACCCATCCCCCCCCCCCAAAAAAGTAGAATGGCTGTGGAATTGGGTAATGGGTATAGGTGTCAGAGTTTTGAGGCAGTTGATAGAAAAAGCCTAAACTGCCTTGAAGAGACAGTTGATAGAAACGACAAAGGAGATCCTGGTGAAAGCTCAGAATGAAAAGAGGAGAGCTGTAGAGAAAGCTTTTGTTGTCGGAAAATCAACATGCATCATAAGCAGAATCTGGCAAGAAATATGAATATTAAAATGCTTCTGGTGATGTCACAGATGGAAATGGGGAGCATGTTATTTATTGGAAATTAGAGGAAAGGCAATCTTGTCATAAAGTGGCAAAGAACTTGGCCAAATTATGTTCTAGTGTTTTGGAGAATTTAAGTGATAAACTTGGATATTTGACTCAGGAGATTGCCTAGAAAAGTACTGAAGGTGTGTGGTCTGGTTTCTTTGTACTGCTCAGAGTAAAATGAAAGAGGAAAGGATAAATTGAAGGAGGAATTGTTAAGCAGAAAGGAATTAGAACTTCAAGGTTTGGAAAATTCTTAAGCCTATCCATATAACACCCTCTGGAAACAGGGCCAAGGGCATGGCTGAACCATGATTTGATGAGATCAAGCATGTGGATTCAGGAATCCTACCAATCATCTCAGCAGAAGCTAGGAATAGAAATGCGGTTATCCGAGAAAGATTTGTGGAGAACCCTCTTGTCTGATGACTTGGACCCCCAAGAACTGCCTGAGAAGTCAACAAAGTGTTTTGTTTTGTTTTGTTTTTAAACTCAAGAATAGAAACACTGCCAGTTTGCACCAAAGAAGCAGAGCTGGACAAAACGAATGAAGGCTATTGGACTCTGGGAATCTACTGGTATGAAATGAGCCTAAAGAACCAAACAGTTGCAAACGGGTGTTACCTTTTAAGAAAAGGGAAAAATGGACCCAAAGGCAAATCAGAGTCCAGTGAGCCTATCACTGCTGCCATGGGCATGGATGGAGGAACCAGCCAGTAACTTCCCCTCCTGGAGCAAGATCGCCAGCCCCGTGGGCCAGAGGACACAACCTAGACCTAAAGAGGATTATTCTCCAAGCCTCAAAATTAGTGAAATTTTCCCTGCTAGGTTTAAGGCTTGCTTGGGACCTATGACCTCTTTTCTCCTGATGTCTCCCTTTTACAAAGAGAATGTCCATCCTATGCCTGTGCCCATGATCGTATTTGCAAGCAGATAACCTGTCTGGCTTCACAGCTGTAGAAGGATTGTACCTCAGGATTAATCAAACTCACCCATACCTGATTCAGATGGTATTTACATGATATATTAGCCAAGGTTCTCCAGAGAAACAAAACCAGTAGGTGTGTGTGCGTGTGTGTGCATATACATGTATATAAATGTGGGCAGACAAGCTCTGAGATTTGCAGTCAGCAAGCTGCAGGGCCAGGAGAGCCAATGGTGTCATTCTACTAGTGCAAAGGCAGGCAGGTTTGAGACTCAGGAAGGGTTGATGCTGCTGCTACAGTCTGTAGGGAGGAAAACACTGAGGTCCCAGCTTAAAGGCAGTCAGACAGGAGGACTACTTCTTACTCAGCCTTTTTGTTCTGTTCAGGGCTTCAACTGATGAGATCCACGCACATAAGGGACAGCAATCTGCTTTACTCAACTTCCCATTCAAATGTTAACCTCATCCACAGACACCCTAACAGACATACCCAGAGTAATATCCAACCAAATATCTGGGTACCCCATAGCCCAGCCAAGCTGACACCTAAAATTAAGCATCATGAATGAGACTTTGGACTTAGAGTTGATGCTGGAATAGGTTAAGACTTTGGGGGATGTTGGAATAGGGTGACCATAGGTGAGAAGGACATGACTTTTGGGAATTGGAGGATGGAGTGATATAAGTTGAACTGTGTCCCCCTAAAATTCATATATTGAAGTCCTAACCCCAGTACCTCAAAAGGTGATCTTATTTAGATACAGGATCTTTACAGAGGTAATCAAGTTAATATTAGGTCATCAGGCCAAGCCCTAATCCAACATGACTGGTGTCCTTATAAGAAGGGAAATTTTGGACAAAGAAACCTGCACAGAGGGAAGACAATGCGAAAGAGAAAAGGAGAAGATGGCCATATGCAAGCCAAGAAGTAATCAACCTTACCAACACTTTGTTCTTGAATGGAGATAAGAAATCATTAAGCCACTTAGTGTGTGGAATATTGTTACATCAGCCCTAGCAAACTCAAACAGAGACTCTAATCTCTATATGTCAATCACTATTGCTCTCAACACATCCTTTTCTTTTATAATGATCATTAACAGTTACAGAGTGTATTAGGTGTTAGTCACAGCAATAAATTCTTAGATACACACTATCTCGGTGAATATGCAAAACTACCTTTGAGTGAATGGTATGAGAATTATGTCCCAATAAAAATAAATACACATAAACTTTAAGACAACAGCTTTTTGAGACTGCAGAGATAAATTTTCAATTATTTTCCATTTTCAAAAATTTTCAAGTAAATTGTCATTATTCCAATTTCAGAAATGAATCCAAGACAAACAGCTAGTACACGGGCAGGGACAGAACTTGAAGCCAGATGTCTGAATACAGACCTGTGCTCCCAATCACTTCACCTAAGTGCCTTCTCTTTGCCCTGCCTTGATTCTTCCATTTCTAGTGTGACAGCTACATGCGAAATTACGATATGCAGAGATCAAGGTTTTACAACATGATAGCTCATGTATTCACAATTCTGTGTTACAGGAGTCCCAATTGTATATTCGAGTCCATAAAGCCCAGAAAATGAGACCATTTAAGAGATATCTGTGAAGTGCCAAAAAGTCCTAAGATACAATTTGACATACTGAAAATAACAGTAATGAAAAGATGATGGTGACATCCAACCATCAAAAAGATTGTCATTTCTTTTCCCATTTATCTATTTCCCAGATTTCCCAAACCTTCAGCACAAACTAAGCAGTAAGCACCTCGTTACAGAATTTCTTTCCCATAATTGATCACTTGACTTATTTTTTTAATATAGTTTCTTTAACTGTGATTTTTTAAATTAACATATAATGTATTAAATGAGGTGACATTTTAAAACACATAAATTTGAAAGAGCAAGTACTATATCCATTGCCAGTGGTTTTTAAAAGTCTGAATTCAAACTATAGTAAGGGTTTTTGAAAAAGTTTGCTAAGCTGATTCTGAAATTAGTATAGGAAGGTGAAATAACTAGAAGAGCCAAAACAATTTTAAAAAAAGAACAAAGTTAGAGAACTGAACATTACCTAATCTCATGACTTATTATAAAGTTACAGTTATCAAGTGTAGTGTTGATGAAAGGACAGACATATAAATCAATGCAACAGAATCAGAAAGCCCAGAAATAAACCCACACAAATATGGTCACTTAATTCTCAACAATTTTGCAAAAGCAATTCAACGGATAGTGTTTTCAATAAACAGTACTGGATCAACACGATACCATATGCAAAGAGTATAATATCCATACATCTCATACCATATTAAAAGCTAACTCAATAAGGACCACGATCTAAAACTTAAAGTTATAAAACTTCTAGAAGAAAACATAGGTGCGGGTGCTCACTTCGGCAGCACATGATACAGAGAAGATTAGCATGGCCCCTGTGCAAAGATGACACACAAATTTGTGAAGCATCCCATATTTTTCTTTCAATGGATACTCTTATTGTAAATGTGCTAAATGCTCCAATCAAAAGACACAGGGTATCAGATTAGATAAAAAAGCAAGATCCATTGATATTCTGTCTATAAGAGACTCCTTTTAAGCCCCAAAGCACCTCCAGGTTGAAATGAGGGAGGTGGAGAACAATTTATCATGCTAAAAGACATCAAAAGGAAGCTGGAGTAGCAATCCTTATATCAGAAAAATTAGATTTTGAACCACAGACTAACAGAGATGAAGAGGGATACTATATCATATTTAAAGGGTCTATCCAACAAGAAAATCTAATGATTGTAAATATTTATGCTCCTAACTTGGGAGCAACCATATAAACCAATTAATAACAAAATTTAAGAAACACATTAATAATAATAATAATACAATAATATTAGGGGACTTTACACCCCCCTCACTGCAATGGACTGCAATGGACAGATCATCTAAGCAGAAGATCAACAAGGAAACAAGGGCTTTGAATGACACATTGGACCAGATGGACCTCACAGATATATTCAGAGCATTCCATCCTAAAGCAAAAGCATACACATTCTTCACTAGTGCATAAGGAACATTCTCCAGACAGATCACATATAGGTCACAAATCAAGTCTCAACTGGTACCCAAAGACTGGGATCATTCCTTGCATATTTTCAGACCACAATACTTTGAAACTTGGACTCAATCACAAGAGGAAAGTTAGAAGGAACTCAAATACTCAGAGGCTAGAGAGCACCCTACTAAAGAATGAATGGGTCAACCAGGAAATTAAAGAAGAATTTAAAAAATTCATGGAGACAAATGAAAATGAAAACACAACTGTTCAAAACCTTTGGGACACAGCAAAGGTAGGCCTCAGGGGGAGATACATAGCAATACAAGCCTTTCTCAAGAAACAAGAAATATAGAATGTAACCAAACCTAAAAGAGCTGGAGAAAGAAGAGCAAATAAGGCCCGAACCTAGCAGGAGATGAGAATTAATAAAGATTAGAGCAGAAATCAAAGAACCAAAAACCAAAAGAACAGCAGAACAGATCAACAAAACTAGGAACTAGTTCTTTGAAAGAACCAATAAGATCAATAAACCCCTGGCCAGACTTATCAAAAAGCAAAGATAAAGGACACAAATAAATAAAATCATGAATTAAAGAGGAGAGATCACAACCAACACCAAAGAAATACCAACAATTTTAAGAACATATTATGAGCAACTACAGGCCAACAAATTAGGCAATCTGAAAGAAATGGATGCAGTCCTAGAGAGTATAAACTACCAAAACTGAAACAGGCAGAAACAGAAAACCTGAACAAATAAATAACCAGCAAAGAAATTGAAGCAATAATCAAAAATCTCCCAACAAGAGTCCAGGGCCAGGTGGCTTCCAAGGGGAACTCTACCGAACATTTAAAGAAAAATTAGTACCTATTCTCTGAAGCTGTTTCAAAAAATAGAAATGGAAGGAAAACTTCCAAACTCTTTCTATGAGGCCAGCATTACCTTCATCCCAAAACCAGACAAAGACCCCACCAAAAAAGAGAATAATAGAGCAATATCCCTGATGAACATGGATGTAAAAATTCTCACCAAGATACTAACTAGCCAATAGGATCCAACAGCACACTAAAAGGATCATTCACCATGACCAAGTCAGATTTATTTCTGGGCTGCAAGGGTAGCTGACATTCACAAATCAATTAATGTGATATATCACATCAACAAAAGAAAGGACGAGAACCATATGATCCTCTCAATGGATGCAGAAAAAGCATTTGACAAAGTACAGTTCCCTTTATCAATTAAAACTCTGCACAGCATAGGGTTAGAAGGAACATACCCTCAGTATCATAAAAACCATATATGAAAAGCCCACAACAAAAATCATTCTCAACAGGGAAAAACTGAGAGCTTTCCCCCTAAGGTCAGGAACATGGCAGGAATGTCCACTATCACTACTGTTGTTCAACGTATTACTCCAAGTCCTAGCCTCAGCAATCAGACAACAAAAAGAAATAAAAGGTATTCAAAATGGCAAAGAAGAAGTCAAAGAAGAAGTCATTCTTCACAGATGACCTGATCTCTTATGTGGAAAACCCAAAAGACACCATCCCCAAATTGCTACAACTCACACAGGAATTTAGCAAAGTGGTAGGATACCAAATCAATGCACAGAAATCAGTTGCATTTTTATACACTAACAATGAGACAGAAGAAAGAGAAATTAAGGAATTGACCCCATTTTATAGTTGCACCAAAAACCATAAGATACCTAGAAATAAACCTAACCAAAGAGGCAAAGAATCTATACTCTGAAAACTATAAAACACTCATGAAAGAAACTGAGAAAGACACAAAGAAATAGAAAAATGTTCCATGCTCATGGATTGGAAGAACAAATATTGTCAAAATGTCTATGATTCCCAGAACAATCTATAGGATCAATGCAATCCCTATCAGAATGCCATCAATATTTTTCTTAGAGCTGGAACAAATAATGCTAGAATTTGTATGGAACCAGAAAAGACCTGGAATAGCCAAAGGAATGCTGAAGAAGAAAAAAACCAAAGCTGGTGGCATCACAATGCCCGATTTCAAGCTCTATTACAAAGCTCTAATTATCAAGACAGTATGATACCGGCACAAAAACAGACACATAGATCAATAGAACAGAATAGAGAGCCCAGAAATGGACCCTCAACTCTATGGTCCAAAAATCTTCAATAAAGCAGGAAGGAATACCCAATGGAGAACAGTCTCTTCAACAAACTGTATTGGGAAAATTGGACAGCCACATGCAGAAGGATGAAATGAACCATTTTCTTATACCATATAAAAAAGTAAATTCAAAATGGATGAAAGACCTAAATGTGAGATAGGAAACCAATAAAATCCTAGAAGAGAACACAGGCAGCAACCTCTTTGACCTTGGCTGCAGCAGCTTCTGGCTAGACATGTTTCCAAAGGCAAGGAAAACAAAGGCAAAAATTAGGCACTGGGACTTCTCAAGATAAAAAGCTTTTGCACATTTTTTCATGTGTCTGATAGCCATTTGTATGTCTTCATTGGAGAAGTGTCTGTTCATATCTTCTGCCCATTTTTTTTATATGATTGTCTGTTTTGTGTGTGTTGAGTTTGAGGAGTTCTTTATAGATCCTGGACATCAACCTTTTGTCTGTACTGTCATTTGCAAATATCTTCTCCCATTCCGTGGGTTGCCTCTTTGTTTTGTTGACTGTTTCCTTTGCTGTGCAGAAGATTTTGATCTTGATGAAGTCCCAAAAGTTCATCTTCACTTTTGTTTCCTTTGCCTTTGGAGACATATCTTGAAAGAAGTTGCTGTGGCTGATATCGAAGAGGTTACTGCCTATGTCTCCTCTAGGATTCTGATGGATTCCTGTCTCACGTTGAGGTCTTCTATCCATTTTGAGTTTATCTTTGTGTATGGTGTAAGAGAATGGTCGAGTTTCATTCTTCTGCATATAGCTGTCCAGTTTTCCCAGCACCATTTATTGAAGAAACTGTTTTTTCCACTGTATATTTTTTCCTGTTTTGTCAAAGATTAATTAACCATAGAGTTGAGGGTCCATATCTGGGCTCTCTACTCTGTTCCACTGATCTATGTGTCTGTTTTCATGCCAGTACCATGCTGTCTTGGTGATCACGGCTTTGTAGTAAAGCTTGAAATCAGGTAACGTGATGCCCCCAACTTTTGTAGCAACATGGACAGGACTGGAAGAGACTATGCTGAGTGAAATAAGTCAAGAAGAGAGAGTCAATTATCATATGGTTTCACTTATTTGTGGAGCATGACAAATAGCATGGAGGACGAGGAGAAGGGAGTTGAGGGAAATTGGAAGGGGAGATAAACCATGAGAGACTATGGACTCTGAAAAACAATCTGAGGGTTTTGAAGGGGTGGGGGGTGGGAGGTTGGGGGAACCAGGTGGTGGGTATTGGAGAGGGCATGGATTGCATGGAGCACTGGGTGTGGTGAAAAAAATAATGAATACTGTTACGCTGAAAAAAATTAAAATATAATTAAAAAAAAAAAAGAAGCTTTTGCACAGCAAAGCAAAAGAAACAGCTGACAAAACCAAAAGCCAACTGACAGAACGGGAGATGATTTTTGCAAATGTTTGCTCAGATAAAGGGTTAGTATCCAAAATCTGTAGAGAAGTTATCAAACTCAACACCCAAAGAACAAATAATCCAATCAAGAAATGGGCAAAAGACATGAACAGACAATTCTTCAAAGAAAACATCCAAATGGTCAACAGACATGAAAAAATGTTCAACACAACTCAGCATCACCAGGGAAATACAAAATAAAACCACAATGAGATGCCACCTCACACCAGTCAGAATGGCTAAAATTAACAACACCAGAAACAACAAATGTTGGAAAGGGCAACCCTCTTACACTGCTGGTAGGAATGCAGTGATGTTGCAGCCACTGTGTAAAACAGTACAGAGGTTCCTCTAAAAGTTGAAAATAGAGCTCCCCTATGACCCAGTAATTGCAATACAAGGCATATACCCCAAAGATACAAATATAGTGATCCAAAGACACACCTGCACTCCAATGTTTATAGCAGTAATGTTCACAATAGCCAAACTATGGAAAGAGCCCATATGTCCAACAGCAGATGGATAGATTAAGAAGATGTGGGATACACACACACACACACACACACACACACAGGAATATTACTCAGCCATCAAGAAAATGAAATCCTGGGACGCCTGGGTGGCTCAGTTGGTTAAGCAGCTGCCTTCAGCTCAGGTCATGATCCCAGTATCCTGGGACCAAGTCCCACATCAGGCTCCTTGCTCAGCAGGGAGCCTGCTTCTCCCTCTGCCTCTGCCTGCCACTCTGTCTGCCTGTGCTCACTCTCTCTGACAAATAAATAAATAAAATCTTAAAAAAATAATAAAGAAAATGAAATCTTGCCATTTGCAACAATGTGGATGGAACTAGGGGCGTTGTGCTAACCGAATTAAGTCAATCAGAGAATGCCAATTATCATATGATTTCACTCATACAATGGAATTTAAGAAACAAAACAGAAGAGCACAGAGGAAGGAAGGGAAAAATAAAATAAGCTGAAATCAGAGAGGGAGACAAACCATAAGAGACTCGTAATCATAGGAAACAAACAGGGTTGCAGGAGGGGAGGGAGGTGGGAGGATGGGGTAATAGATTGATGGGCATTAAGTAGGGCATGTGATATAAAGAGCACTAAGTATTATATGCAGTGATGAAACACTGAACTCTACCTCTGAAACTTATAATACATTATATGTTAATAAACTGAATTTAAACAAAAAATAAAAGAAAGAAGGATGCCTGGGTGGCTCAGTCCACTAAGGGGCTGCCTTTGGCTCAGGTCATGATCCCAAGGATCAAGCCCTGCATCGGGCTCCCTGCTCAGCAGAGAGCCTGCTTCTTCCTCTCCCTCTGCCCTCCACTCTACTTGTGTGCATGCTCTCTCTCTTTCTGTCATATAAGTAAAATCTTAAAAAAAAAAAAAAACAGAAAGAAAGAAAACATAGGAACAAATCTTTACTGTCTTGGATTTAGCAAAGATCTCTTAAACATGACATCAAAAACCCAATCCATAAAAGAAAAAAATATATATCAAAATTTTGAATTTCTGGTTTTTTTAAGAAAAAGACAGCCATAGGCTGGAAGAAAGTATTTCACAAGGACTTGTATCTAGAATATGTAAAACCAATTAAAAATAAGAAAACAAAAAAACTCAGAAAGTGGGCAAAAGATATAAACTGACACTGCATCAAAGAACATCTATGAATGGCACATACATACATTGGCAGATACTCTACATCATCAGCCATTAAGGTTACTACACACATCTATTAGATTGGAGGGGTGAGGAGAAGCCCAATGATACCAAATGCTGTTGACAATGTAGAGTAATTTAACTCATACCTTGTGGTGTGAAAGCAAAATGGTATAGTCACTTTGGAAAACTGTGGAACTTTCTTAAAAAGTTAAATATACATTTACCATATGACTAAACAGGTCTACTTCTAGGTACATAACCAGAAGAAATAAAAACATATTCACTGTAGCATTTTTTGTAATCACAAAAAATGAGAAACAACTAAAGGGGAATATTACTCAGTAACGAAAAGGAACAAACTACTAGTGTACATAACATCATGGATGAATCTCAAAGGCATTACGCCATGTGAAAAAGGCCAGACTCAAAACTCTACACACACATGCTTCCGCTTCTGGACATTCTGGAAAAAAAATTTTAGAGATGGGCCCATGATCACCAGGGCTGGACCGTAAGGGAAGGCTTATGAGGGGTTTTTTGGGATGATGTTACTGTTCTACATCTCAATTAGTGTAGTGTTTACATCACTGTACTTGCCAAAGCAAAGTAAATTTTATTACATATAAATTAACACAATTAAATTTTTTTATTATACACAAAATATATCTATTTATTATATTGTGAATTATATCTCAAAAGAACAGAACATTTGAAAAAAGTAGCCTGCTTAACACTAAATTTTAAGTTTTTTAAAGACAGCAACATAAACATCCTGAAAGATGAATGCATCCTATTTGTTTCAAGCAAGTCAAGTAGGTCAAATGGATTTTATTAAAATTTGGGCTGTCACAACCTCTACACTATAGGCATTAGAAAGCCCCATTTCTGCCTCTGATTCTGCCAATCAAGTAATACATAGTAACAAAATATTTATTTCGCTTTATTTTTCTGCTTCTAAGTTCCTTATTTTTAAAATGTCAAAAGCATTCCTAACCTCAAGGTACCTGCAGCCACCAAGAGATGATAAATGGAATAGATGGGCCAGGAGTGCTAACAAGATGGACTCCATCTTTGGCCCTCCATCTGTTCATGTTTGCTGTGACCACTCTTGGTGCTACATATTACAGGGTCCTTGGAAATTAATATATATATATACCCTAGAATTCCCCACCAAGGCCCAGATTGGGGAGGCCCGCTTTGGCCTCCCATGAATCTGTTAGAGATAAAACGGTCTTTCCCCTTCCTGATGCACCAGTAGTATCACAAGATCAAATTAAAGATTAGCTAGCACTTAGTTGCATGCAAGCCCTTTGAGGTGTATGCGAACCCTTCAATCTCACTACAGTACCCTTCTGTGCATCTCCTCACTCTAGAATCTGGGCACGAAGGTCTGGATTTTGTGGAGAGTAGCTCTGCAACTACCATGGCTTGTCCTCTGCCTGATCCTCCTACCAGTAAGTCACCCTGTATAAAACTCTGTGTCAACTGTTTGAAGTAGCCTGCTTCATTTTCTGATCTCAACGTGACTTCTTAGTTCGGGGGATCACCTTCTAACAATGGGTGATATATAGAATATGTATAGTGTCAGCCAACTAAGTATAGACGTGTTATCACATTACATTCCCACAGAGCTAAAACTAAAATACCAGCCCTAACAATAAAACTCAGTCGCTACAAATGGTAACAAAAAAGGGAAAGTAAATTATGTGCAGCAGAATTAAGAAAGTAAAATAGAAAACAAGAATCACAAATACATAAACAAAAAAACCTAGAATGTTTGCTATTTGGAATATATCAGGCATTTTGTAAATGGTTCCTTTCTTTGGGGAAGAGCATTAAAATGTCCTTTTAAAAGGGAATATTATTGCAGGTTATTCTTGCAAATTAATGAATGTCGTTTGTAAAAAAAAAAAACACTGAAACACATCAAGTGCTTCCTATGTGTCAGCACTAAGTGCTTTACATATTAGTAGATAATTTAATATTCTTAAAAACCATAAGATAACACCAAATGTACTTGGGGAAGTAATTTCTTAACTTTCATATGCTTGGAAGAGCATATGGAAGAGCTTCAGTAAGTCCCAATATAGTGAAAGACAAACATTTGAATCAATAACACTGAATTTGAAAACATTCCTAAGCAATCCCTGGAAGGATCATGTCTTCTTCCATACCTAAAATATGAGCCCTCATCCTTATTCAAGAAGCTATCATTGGGTCTTACAAGCAAGATAAGGAAGTAAAATAAAACGAGGACTCACTTTGCTATTAGAGGAGATTTCTCTTTTTTTAAGAACTTTTTCTTTTTCTTTCTTTTTTTAAACGTTCTCAGATACAAATCACCAGCAAGACCACAAAGCAGATGCTTAACTGTGGAGAGCCTTGGGGGCCCCTGTCTGTGAGCACACAGGAGTGTCTCCGTGTCCCCAGTGAACAGCGCTCCTTAACACACGCTTTAACATGGAGAAGACGCGGCCCTTGCCCTGGACCCCAGGCATTAGAAGGACTTGCTTTTCTTCCACCTGCCTCCAGCTTTATTCCTGTCCGCAGGCCGAAGAGTCTAAGGGACCTTCTAGAACATACTCCAGAATACCAAGGGTCCTGAGATTTCCTATCCAAATGGCTCCAAAACTGCTCCGAGGTCCTTCTCGCTAAGAGACCTTGCCCCGCATATACATGCCGCTAAGCCGAGGAAGGACCAACCAGGGCTGCTGAGTGGGCATGTGGGCATACAGGCGGCCCTCTCCACACACGTGCACCCAGCTCCCCGAAGCGGTAGAAGGGAGTCCGTCTCCCATGCCCTCGCTTTCTGGAAAGGAATTCGCAGCATCAGAAAGGTGACAAAGCTGACTTCACAAGAGTAAGCCAGTGACACCAGACCAACGCCCGCATGGGTCATGCAGACAAAGGCCAGGACAGATGTACTGACCGCTGTACAGAAGGACCGCAGTGGGCTAGAGGAGCAAACTGAAACAGGCTGAGGCCATCTGAGCAGTTCCTAGGAAGGGGCCTTGGACACCTGCTGCCATTCCCAGCCCAGCTCTACGGGGGGTGAGGGGGACAGGTATGTGGGCGGATGGGGGGCAGGGTATCCAAGACACCGGTTTTGACGTCAGCTGCAGTGCTAGGGAGGATGGCAGGGTAGCAACAGGGGGAGGCTGGCGCAGTGTGGGGGGCAAGGCCGTCAGCTGATCGCAGGGAGCCAGTCTAGGGCGGGCGAGAAAAGGGCGGGGCCGCGGCCGACGTCACTGCCGCGGCCGACGTCACCGCCACTTGCCGCATCCGCAAGATCTCGCTGGTGCAGCTCGGGTGCAGGTCTCTGCGGGAGCCACCCTAGACCTCTGCAGCTTCCCCGGTATCATGGCTGACTCGGAAAACCAGGGGCCCGCGGAGCCAAGCCAGGCGGCGGCGGCGGCAGCGGCGGCGGCAGCGGAGGCGGCCGCGGCGGCGGAGGAGGTAATGGCGGAAGGCGGAGCGCAGGGGGGAGACTCTGACAGCGCGGCTGGGGACTCCGACAGCGCGGCCGGTCAGACGGCGGAGGAGCCGCAGACCCCCGCGGAGAATGCACCAAAGCCTAAAAATGACTTTATCGAGAGCCTGCCTAATTCGGTGAAATGCCGAGTCCTGGCCCTCAAAAAGCTGCAGAAGCGATGCGATAAGATAGAAGCCAAATTTGATAAGGAATTTCAGGCTCTGGAAAAAAAGTATAACGACATCTATAAGCCCCTACTTGCCAAGATCCAGGAGCTCACCGGTGAGATGGAGGGGTGTGCATGGACCTTGGAGGGGGAGGAGGAGGACGACGACGAGGAAGAGTACGAAGATGAGGAGGAGGGGGAAGAGGAGGAGGAGGAGGAGGAGGAGGCTGCTGCAGAGGCTGCGGCGGAGGCGGCGGCGGCCAAAGATGAGGGTCCCCACTCTGCAGTGCCTGATGACGCCAAGAAATAAGCGGGGGCAGAGATTGAGGAGGAGAATGACGACGGAAACAAAACCACTATTTTTTTTTTCAATATTGGTGGACTTAATAAGGCTCAGGTTTGGGACCAAAATACAATGTAATCAATTCTGGCGTTCCTACCTAAAATTATAGTAAATTGAAGCAATCAGATCCTGGCCAGCCCGTTTCAAATTTTTCATTTTGAACACAATAAATATATCCAAAGGTGTTGAAGAAAACAAGTTATATTTAAAATGATTTTTTTTCATGATCTCTTCTGCACGGACTGCAATTGAGACTTATTAAGGGTGTCAAGTAGATGTGAAGTAAAGAATGTCACTTTGAAACCTGTTCATTCCACTGTCATCACACTACACACAGAACACCCAGACCAAGACTGAACATGTTCTCAACGCTTAACTCTTCAGTTTCTTTAGTCCGGACATTTTCCAGTGCAGAAAAAACAGAACCCAGAAGAATCTCATCTTTAAGACTTTGCTTTTGTAACCCATCAGCTTTACACTTCGGAGAAGAGTGATGGAATCCTGGAAGCCTGTGATGGAGATCATGACAGTACTGTTTAATGAGGCCTGGAAAACTGCCATTTCAAATTCTAAAGAATGTTCTGAATATTTGAGTTTAAACAAGCAACATGGTTCTGAGAAGGAGGGTGTATAACCTGTATAATACTGTCAACATATGTGTTCGTTATTTACAGTCTCATGTTTATGTGTTCTCTCGGTAGTGTCTATTTACAAAGGTGTAAAAACAACAACAAAAAAACCCCAAATGTTTAAGTATTAAATCCCTTTACCTAGCATTCTAGAAATATTAATTTACTTGAAAAGATGTAGAATGTAGCAAATCCTGTAAAGCATGTATTCAGTGTTATGTAGTTTGATCCTTGTGAAGTCGTCTTTGTCATGTAGCTTTTAGAATGTAGCTGTGAAAATTATCAGAACTCTTCAATGAAGCTAATGTTTGGAAAAAATAAATACTTGAAGAACCAATCCAAGTGTGTGTCCCCACCCCCAGCTCAGAAGTAGAAGGGTTTAAGTTTGCTTGTATTAGCTGTGCCTTCATTATTTTGCTATGTAAATGTGACATATTAAATTAAAAAATGGTGCATATTCAAATTGTACTGCTTGAGGACAGACTGGTATACAGTTAAGGATTTTCAGGAAGGACACGTTAAATGTAAAGACTCTTAGCTTCTTTGTGGGTTTTGAATTTTGTGTGACTCAGTGATCTTAAAAGAAACAAAGTTGTTTACCACTGTAGTGTTAATAAAACAGTATTTTTAAAAAACAAAAGGACTCAAATACTCTGCCTTCTTGCAATCAAATCCCAGCTCTGCCCCTATAAGCAATGAACCTTAGGCAATTCAGTCGGTCTGTTTCAGTTTCTCCTATAAAAGGGGTAGTAAGAGCCCCTTCCTCACAATTATGGAGAAGAGGTCAGTTAACACACAAAGTCTACAGGATAGTATCTGACACACACTCAGTGCTCAAGAAATTTCAGCTATTATTTTATTATTTTTTTATTACACGAAACATAAAGACACTGATTGGAAATTCAATCTTCCCTTCCCAGGTACAAAAAGAGGGGGGATGGACATCATTATATTCTTGTTTATGATTCCTCATCAGAGAAGAATGTCATCTTTAATTTAGAAACAGGAAATTCAATAACCTATCCATTTTGGTTTCCTCAATATAAAATCAGATTTTGATTTCCTCCCAGAAGAGATAAAAGACTTTCAATGTGATATTATGCATATCCAAAAAAAGGCTACTTCAAGTTTATATCTGGGCATCTTGAATGAAGCAAAATAATTTAAAAATTAAGGACCCCACCCTTAAAAATTAAAAACTCAGATGGATTTTCTTCCATTTCTCTTAAGGGTTAAAATTATGCAAACGTGAAATTATGCTGCTTTACCTTAAGGACTGGCAGACAGCTCTGACCTGTTGCTTATTGCAATAGCAGAGTTAAACCTTAATGTACTATTAATCATCATTAGGGCCAGGCAACCAAAAGGGAAAATCAAAATAACGTATTATATAAGAAGTCAATGATTATCTTAATCATTGGATTATCTTCATGGAAGCAAAAACTAATAAAATTCAATATTTTTTATCTCTAGGAATAAGAGACTCCTTTAATATTCTTCTAGGTCTATCTAGTAAAGAAGCAAAAATGAATAAAACAAATAAGGTGTGTAATTATTGGGGAAAAAATTTTTTGCAGGCAGATAGTTATATATAGAAAACCCAAGAGAATCAACTGAAAATTATAGAATAAATCTGAGCAAATGACCAGTTGCCATATAAATATACAAAAACCATTAACTATTTCTAGGTACCAATAATGGTCAAAACACATGGATAGACTTTTCACAATAGAAATATGAAATCAAAATATAAAAAAAAACCTTTAATAAAAAATATGTGTAATCTATGTGAAAAGGAAAAACAAAATCAGAAATTAAAACAGGCTTTTAGATGGTAAGACTAAATACCACAAAAGTGTTAATTCTTCCCAAAGTAACCTTTAATTTATCACACTTCAAATCAAAACCCAAACTGGATATAACTAATCTAATGTCCCCGTGGAAGAATAGCTAAGGAAACTAGCAATATGGGAATAATTCAGATTTCTACCTTAGAATACAGACCTCCCCCCACCTGAAATTTTTTTAAGTGAAGAGAGTACATGATGTATTTATCAATTACTGGATAGGGAAAGGCTGAGATTGGTGATATAAGACCAAAAGAAATAATCAACAGACAGGACAACACAAATAAATACATTATAGAGATTTAAACACAAGCACCCCATTTTTTCAAAAGCAAACAACTGGAAATATAATTTACAATAAATAACAAATGGCAAAGGGTTTAGTGGTCTTAATAAAGAGTACCCACAAACCATATGAAAATCATTTAGTCCCAATACAGAAAGACATAAAGGACACCAGCAGACTGCTTTAAAAAGAAGAAATACTATAGCCCTGTCTGGGGCAGAAAGACACGTCCTGAGAGGGCAGCACCAGGGCTCAGTGAGGTTGGAACACGGGCATTCCCAGCCGAGTGCTCGGACCAGCCGTCTTCCTTCCACTTAGGGCAACACTTTAACTGTGGGGTTTTCTAGCTACCAATCACACCACCGTTGGCCACATTTCCCAGGACACGGGGATGCTTGTGGATGCCCTTCACAATGTCAGGCCGTCTCCACTGTTTCCTAACTGGCTTGATCTTTACCTCTGTTTCCTGCCCTGCTTATTTGATTGTTACTCAGGCAGTCATAAAACCTGCATGTCAACATCTAGCAGGATACCCCGCCTTCAAAGTGGGTCAAACACTATCACTCAGCGTTAATCCATTATATGCTCAAATTTGTCAGCAATGCACAAAATAACTGGCGGGAAGAATAGCAGTATGCATTACACATTCAATTCGGTCTCTGAGAGCATTACACAGGAAAGTGTCGCATCCCGACGCTCACTGCCAAAGCATGACACAGCAGTTCTCCCTGCCTGAGAGTTCACACTCAAGGCAGACACAGACATATTTGCACATGCATACACAGGTACACAAACACTTTTTATTGAAGAGAAATACACAGAACATAAAATTAACCATTTAAATGAACAATTCAGTGGCATTTAGTACATTCACAATATTGTCCATTTCTATCTAATTCACAGGAAAATGCACCAAAGCTGTGTAGAATATGAAAAGTAGCCTAGGTGTGTAAGAAATGCAAAATTTTACAAGTGCAACAGAATTTATTATTTGTTTTCTTTAAGAGAATTTTAGTGCTTATAAGGATTAGGTAAAATGAGTACTCTCATACATTATGATAATATGCAAGTTGATATATAATTCATTAGTGAAATCAATTCAGCAACAACGTCTATCAACCAATTGAAAATGACATACACTAATTCAATTTCACCCTTGGGATCTTATTAAAAAGCAATTTTAAAGGCAAAGAAAGCTTTAGACAAAAGATACTTGACAGGTCTTACTAAAAATAAAGGAAGAGGGGAGAGAAACAAAAGAGAACTTAGAAGCCAAATACCCCGGAGCAAGACAGTAGAACACACACATCCACATGGCAGACTGTGCAGTCATTATTAAGGGTGTCCATGAGGGCTTTGTAATAACATAGTAAATAAGGCGCTGTCTCAAGCAAGGTTTAAAAATTCAGACATATAATTTTATACATTCACAGTATATTTTTAACTATGCCAACCTTGTTTTTTAAACCCCATAGTGTGCCTGAAAGGAAAACGGCAAACTTCTAAGTCATGTCTCTTCCTGGGTTGGGGAGGGGACTCAAGTCCTGGTCTTAGCCTTGAAGGGGAGGGTGCGGACTTCACAGAGCACAAGCTCTCATCTCACTCCCAATGCCTGGCTTTGAATCCTACACTTCTAGCTATGTCACCCTGAACAATTAAGTTGTGCCTCTCTGTGGCCCAGTTTCCGCATCTGTATAGTGGGGAGGATTACATGTGAAGTACTTAGACAAATGTAAGCACTCAAGAAATGTGACTGGCATTTTAGTCATCTGCTATCCTAAAACAGCCCAATGCAAATACAAAAAGATCTTAAAGATTACACCAATAGATTATCTCAAGACATCAACTTGACAAGTCTGTCAGCAGTCCTAACTTCAGGAGATCTTAAGGAACCACAGGTGTCTGTCATGTAGGATTTTTTCCTCAGGTTCTCACTACAGAATCTGGGTGCCCTTTGGAGCACTTACGTTAAGCCTCACACTCCTTACTCGGTGATCTTTTTTTTTTTTAAGGTACTTTTCTACTTTTTTTTTTTTAAAGATTTTATTTATTTATTTGCCAGAGAGGGAGATCACAAGTAGGCAGAGAGGCAGGCAGAGAGAGAGAGGGGGAAGCAGGCTCCCCGCTGAGAAGATAACCCCATGTGGGGCTCCATCTCAAGACCTTGAGATCATGACCTGAACCGAAGGCAGTGGCTTAAACCACTGAGGCACCGAGGTGCCCCACTGGGTGATCTTTTTACTGTTTTTCAATCCCTTTCTTAACGTGGCAGAAATGGGAAAACACATCAATTTTATTTGACTACATTAAATTAAGGTCAATTTGGGGAAACCTCGAATGACATGTGGATTTTTCATTAATAGTAATAACACCACGTTACAGAGTATGAGAAATACTTAACCATGAGTAGTCGTTATTCAGATGTGATTACCAGCTGTGGCAAGAGCTGGCTATGATGTAGCCACCAGCCATCACCTATGGATGTTCTTTTACTTGGATGCTTGTAACTCCTTTGACTATCTGCAGCTCTTGTTCAAGGATAGGATGCAATCTTAAGACCAAATGAAATATAATAGATTACGGATAAAGAATTGGTATCTTTCTGGCATTTTCCTCCAGGGCAGTGGTGATAGCAAATACCTTACTGTTAACTCAGCAAATAACTTTCTGTTAAGAAAGTATCTGTTAAGAAAGTATTGTTAAGCAGTATCTGTATATTCAACTGCCTACAAGTTAAAATCCAGCAGACATTATTCTTATCTTTCAAGTTTTCTTTTTTTAAAAAATGTTTTAATTATTTATTTGACAGAGGGAGACACAGGAAGAGAGGGAAAATAAACAGGGGGAGCGGGAGAGGAGCCTGGGTGGCTCAGTGGGTTAAAGCCTCTGCCTTCGGCTCAGGTCATGGTCCCAGGGTCCTGGGATAGAGCCCCACATCGGGCTCTCTGCTCAGCAAGAAGCCTGCTTCCCCCCTCTCTGCCTGCTTCTTTGCCTACTTGTGATCTCTGTCTGCCGAATAAATAAATAAAATCTTTAAAAAACAAAAAAAAACAGGGAGAGTGGGAGAAGAAGAAGCAGGCCCGATGCAGGACTCAATCCCAGGACCCTGGGATCATGACCTGAGCTGAAGGCAAAAACTTAAGCAAAGGAGTCACCCATGCGCCCCTCATCTAGTTTTCTTAGACCCATCTAAGAAATACCCAAAAAGGACCCCCACCCCCAGTGGTGAGATTATGACATATACTAGACAAAAGGGAAAAGGAGCTGCAATGATTCATCTTTCACAGTTGTATGCAACATTTCTTACCAGGATCTCAGGATGCTTTGCTTATAAGATTTTTGCTTTTGCAGCATAAAAGAAAAAGAAGAGAAATTCACTTGTATCTTCCTAGTTGTCCTTCACCATGACAGTTATACTAAGCAATGCGGCAGTAACCACACAAGGTTCTCAGAAGCTTCTCCAGTAGGTAACTGTGTGACAGAAATAAGGTCTGCCTCCTGTCACAAGTACAAAGGCATGCACAACAGTGCCGAAAACAGCATGGATGAGTTCACTGTGTGCTCAACGAGTGCTAGTGACCCAGAAACGTCAAAACATAAACTTCACCAAAGATAGAAGTTGTTCCACACGCTAATCTCAAACACAGTGTGTTGGCAATCAAAACAGGAGCCCGCCATCATCCTCTGCCTGGCAAGTTTTAAAACTACGGCTCTCTCTATTGTACAAAGACTTGAAAACTTTTGAAGCTACTTTTTGGAAGTAATGGTAACAAAGGAGCTTCATAATACAAGTTAAAGAATGACGGGGGCTCCCTTCTCTTTATTCTCTTGAATTTAAGTACTGCCTTTCTTTTAAGGAAACTGTGTGTCATCAGAACATCCTTACTGAAAATGTGTTGTAGGAGCAGCCCCGAAGTCAATTAGTGGCCAACAACTGCAAAGTAAGAGAAAAGGAGCCCACATGTTTTTAAAGATTTATTTATTTATTAGGGAGAGAGAGAAAGCATGCACACACACACACACACACACACACATACACACACCACACACGAGAAGAGGAGAGGGAGAAACCTGAGCAGACTCTGTGCTGAGCACGGAGCCCAACACAGGCCTCAATCTCATGATTCTGAGATCACAACCCAAGCCAAAACCAAGAGTCAGATGCTCAGCTGACTGTGCCACCCAAGCATTTCCCCAACACGCCTTTTAAACAAAAGCATGCTCTTCCACACTGATTCTGAGCACTACTTGGGGTTAAGCACTGTCCATGAGTGTGCAGCAGCAGATGGTGTCAGCAGCAGATATAAACAGTGGAGAAGGAAAAGAAGATGAGAAAACAATGTCTGCCAGGAACCAACTTCTATCCCATAACTCCTGAGCTCACAAACAGTGGCTTCTTACTACCTGCTGAATGAAGTCTAAATTTCTCTATTTACCAAAGACTTCTACAATGTAACCCCCAAGGCTAAACGAGTGTGGGTCCTCCAAATGAAGCTTCCCCTGGCAAAGCCCCCAACCAGTACCCACACGCCACACACACTCACTCACTGTTCTCTCCCTGATACAACAACCAAGATTTAGCCATCACTCTATGGAGCGGCTTTCACTGTTCACTGTGGTCTTTGTCGCTACTTTCTGTTATCCAACAGGTAGGTAGGTTTCGCAACCTAACTCTATGCCATATCTGACCTCCTGGGTCTACGTGTCCAAGCTGCTATCCCTGAACTCTTCGGATTCAACCCCCAATTCAGTCTATTTCACTTTTGAAGTATGGCTGCACATGACAACAGCTTACACCCTAAGGAGACCGTGTTTTATCTCAGTATTCCTGAACACGTTATCTCCCAACTATTCAGTCAATTCAACTGATGATTCAAAAAAATATCTATTGAATAAGGAGAGGCAGTGAGAGTTATAGGGAAGGAGAAGCAGAGACAGGAAGAGAAAAAAACTCAGACCCAGAAAGAGAGAGGGAAAAAAGCAGAGACAAAAAGTACTCTAATGGAAATGCTTTTATAAAGATAAGAAGGAGTTGTAAGTCCCAAGAACTGCTTCAAGTGAAGACTACATCACAAAGGGCCTTCGACTGCACTGGGTCACTGTGCCACTCAGTGTACCAAACACACAGAGCTCTCTGAGGACTCACCACCATACAAAGACATTCTGAATGTTCCCTTCCTTGGGCCACAGGCCTAGCCCTTTGGCAGCTTCCACAAAATCATGCACACGTTATCTTGTCTGAAACTTGATGCAAAAGCTCAGATATCCTTTGAGAACTAAAGGCAGATATGTACATATATACCTGATAAAACAATCATCAAAACTACAAGAGAAACCTTCTGTGCCAAAAATCCACTCTATGATCCACCATACATTTCCCTATTCTAAAAAAAAAAAAAAATCAGACTACAAGGAATATATAAGCCTGTTCTTATGTGAAAAAATAAATAGATCATTTACTGTGAACAAAGTATCAATGTTATTCAGATAAAGACAGGATGATACATTTAGCTCCAAGGGATTCTTTTTTTTTTTTTTTTTCCCCTCCAAGAGATTCTTATTAGGGCTTGACTGGAACACCTGCTTGTCACGAGACTAATCTCTTTATTAGGTTCCTAGAATCAAGGTAATTCCATCATCTGAAACCATTTTTGTTGGGCACTTACTTTCCCCAAAGCTGAGGCTCCCTGCATAGTCTGGAAGGTTTACATGACAAAGAGGGTTACTGAATGTTACATTAGACCTCACAGTCTTCAGGTTGTCTTTAAAAATGTGCAAGGACGCAGGAAGAGGTTTGTCCGTTTTTCTAGATCTGCAACAGTCATCTCCTGAATCTAGGCCTAGTGTCTCCTCTAATATGAAAAATTAATTACAATCTACAAATTCTTGCTCTCTTACCCTTGCCTCCTCTGCAGCAGGGATTAAGATTTAACATCAATCTCTGTCTTAAAAGTGTAAATGCAGAGAAATAAAGTAGCAACATCTGCAAGGGTCTGGGGTCAGGACTAACCTGTTATCCTTGCACACAGTTACTTTGTCTCCCCCAGGTATCAGCTTCTTCTGTTCAACCACTCCATAGCTTTCTCGACAAATCTATATGTAAGGAGAAAAAAAGAGATGTTTCAATTCTGTTTACCACCTATCCTTTTAGACTCCAAATGACTGAGAGAAGCTTTAGGAACAAATGTAGCTTAATCACTACTTCTTACATAGGAAATTCTTGGGAAAAGAGAACCTGATTCAGAAAACATTACCACCTTAACAAGATATCCTGTGTTTTAAGACATGCAGTTGCCAATAAATGCAAGCAAAGAGAAAATGATACGAACTCTAGAAATCTATGTATCAAGAGTAAAGAAGACTAATATTTCATAATGTTAAGTTCACAGATGAATCATTCATTCATTTATTCAACAAATTTACTTAACTCCTTTAACAATCAAGACACTATAACTAAAATAAAATTTTTTCAGAGAAGACCCTGAATTTATTCTTTGATTTGGAAAACAACTGTATGTTCATTACAACTTGTGAGCATGATGAAAGGGAATGCCACAATCAGAAGGAAACTGTGGAAATCCTTACCGTGAAATTGAGACAGAAAGTCTCCTCAATATCTTCCCCGGGGTAATCTAAAAGTTCTTGAAGACTCCTAATAGAGAAAGAATAGAGAAAGGAAAAGAGAGGCAAGTTAGACATGGTAATAATGTTTCTACTTTAGTTATATATCTAGAATCTGTGTAAGGAAAAACTAAAAGAAGATTCTAGGATAAACATAAATCCAGACTGACAGAAAAGTGTTTATACCTTAAAAAGAAATATGACAAGGGCACCTGGGTGGCTCAGTTGGGGCAGTATCCAACTCTTGGTTTGGGCTCAGGTCATGATCTCAGGGTCATGAGATCAAGCCCACACCAGGCTCCACACTTAGCATGGAATCTGCTTTTCCCTCTCCTTCTGCTCCTCCCCCTGCTCTCTCCACCCCTGCTCTAAAAGAAATACATAAAATATTTTAAAAGGGGGGGAAAAAGTATGGCAGTAGACCTGTAAGACATTTGTTAATTATACTCTTCCCACTGCCAAGACTTACTAGATTTATGAAGAAGTTCACATAGATTTATATCTGACACACTGGTGTTCTTTTAACTGTGGTATTGCTTGGAAGTCAAAATATAAGGACACGGTACTCCAGTGGCCCTAGAGAATGTCTTTACCCACATGCATCAGAATAATCCTCCCATCATAAGAAAGCCACAAAGTCACCTCTATCCACTTAGGAATCTTAACTGGCTGACTTGTTAATGCAAGGGGCTCTGTAGGGTAAAGATACTCTATTACCTGACATACTAAAGAACACAAACAGGCCCTCTGAAAACAAGAATATGTTTATACCAACAATGATCATATCCTAGCTTTCAAGAGAATACCTTCTTGTAAGAAGGCCTCATTCACACTTTCTTCTTCAGTGAGCTCCGGGTCCAGTTTCATCAAAAGTTTCCCAGGAAGAAAGTTCTTAGCATGGAATTTAAATCCACCACCGGTTAAACCAGCCAGAATCATTACTTCAAAAATATGCTCAGCCAGGCTGGCAAAGGGGAATCACACACACTTCAACCACTCTCTGGCTTTCTTTAGTTACCCCGAAAATTAACACTGCCAGAGTCTCCTCTGCTGTTTTCCAATATTCCTTCTAAACGTTCTCTTCCCTCTGTGTTCCCACCCCTCCCATCCTTCCTGGTTTTTCAGTACTGGTGTCCTACACAGGTGGTGTGGCTCTCCCTTCCAGAGGGAACATCAGAAATGGCCCTTTCTCTATCTCCATCTTAATATTGGTACTCATTCTCCATAAAAAGGGCTATTGCTTCTTGTTGAAGCCAAAAGGATTATACTGTTTACAGAAATCCAAGGGTATGGTGTTTTTTATATATCTGATGGCACCTAAAATCAAGGCAGAAAAACTCAGAATCAAAGGGGTTTTCAGAGCCAGAAAGAGAATAACATAAAAATATGGCTCCGCTACTCTGGAGAACAGTCTGGCAGTTCCTCATAAAACTAAACCCAGAGCTACCATATGGCCCCAGCCATCCCACTCCTAGGTAGCCACCCAAGAGGAATGAAGACTTACATCCACACAAAAACCTGTGCAAGAATGTCCATAGTGGCATTATCTATGCCAGCCAAAAAGGGGAACAACTAATGAACGGATGAACACAGGGTCATCAATATCCACTAATGGATTATTATTTGGCAACAAAGAGAAATTCATTACTGACACATGTTGCAAAACAGATGAACCCTGAAAACATGCTGCCTCAAAGAAGCCAGACACAAAAGACCACGTGTTGTATGATTCCATTTATATGAAATATTCAGACTAGGCAAGTCTACACAGAAAGGAGATCAGTTGTTGTCTAGGGCTTGCGGATGAGGGGACTGGGAATGACAACTAAAGAGTACCAGGTTTCATTTTCGTACAATAAAAATCTTCTAAAATTGTTGTGATAGCTACACAACTCTGAACATACTAGAAGTCGCTGAATTGTAGACTTCAAGTAGGTGGATTGTATGGTATGTGAATTATATCTCAATTAAAATTTTTTAAAATACTCCCTTTTTAGTACTTGCTCCCTCTGTATTTCCAGACCCTGAGAGTCTCCACTCTTTGTTTTTGTACAGGACAAGGAAGAGTGAGATTTTTTTGTACCCCTGGGCACCCACAGCCTCCCTTTTCCTTTGCCTCCTCTGCTATAGGCAATGCCTCAAGTGAGTAGCAGCCCATTTACATTGTAAGAGTCTAGCCATATGGTCTGATAATGTGGTATTTTCAACCCTGAATCCCTGTGGCACAGGCACAGCCAGAGCAGTTCCCCATCTTTCAGCTTCGTACCTTCCTTCAGTGGGTGAGAGCTCCTTTAGATCTTCCAAGCCAGGCTTTACATTCAATAACTTCTTGTAGAGAGCCAGCGGAAAGTGGAGATCAACCACAGTGGAGTTGTAGATGGCTAGTCCACATGTTATGCCAATCAAGTGGAACCAGTTGTGCTCTACAAAACACTTTTCAGTATGTATGCAAACGTGTTAAAAATTTTAAAAAAGGAATGCACGGCTTGCAGCCCTCAAAACACTGCCATTTACCTCAGAATATCTTCCATATAAAATAAAGACCTCATTAATTCTTACTTATCTTCTGAGGCAGAGAAACACCCTGCAATACCACCAAAACCCATAACCTAGACGAAGTCAAGCAGTTACGGCTCATCTAACGACACAGAGAAGAGCATATAATCTTCTAGAGCAAGGCTATCCAACAGGACTTTCTACACTGACGTGAACAGTCTATGCTATGCCGTGCCATCATCCCCCAGCCCACTAGCTCCAACGACTGAGCACCTGACATGTGGCTAGCACAATTTTGGAAAGAAATCTTCAATATTATTTAATTTTAACTAAGTAAAATTTAAATTTAAATACCTACATGCGGCTAATGGCTGCTTTTTTAGAACAGTACAGCTCTAGGAAGAAAACTCCACTGGAAAAAAAGAACTAAATTATAGTCTACTTAAAATTAGATGCCATTTGAAGCTTAACTCTCCTACTGAATTTTCAAAAATAACATGTGTGCCTGTATTTGTGTAAGTGTTCACACACATACCATATTATTAAAGTAAGATGTACCTATCACTTTCCACATGTCATAAAACTCACTTCTGTATCACAGTGTTCATATTTTTACCCTTCAAAGAATAACAAAACCTGGATCTTACCTACCAGAAAGAGAAATGGGGGGTAGGGGGTGACAAAATACATGGGATCTTGTCAATGAGTCAAAAATAAAGATGAGCTACATTATTCAGACTGTTGGAATTATCTTTGTTATGCTCCCCTTTGTAAAGTCAGAAGTCAGGGGACTGGTCTGACCAAAAAAAGAAAGTCTAACACAATCCTTCCGTTTAACTGCAATATCACTAACTTACCGTATCTGAAAACCACAAAAGATTTGAATCCTGATAGTAGGTAAACATTCCGTAGATAGGATTCAAAAGTTCTTTTAACAGTAAAAGAAAGAACTCCTTTGTGACACCACCAGCATCCACCGCTTCTTCACCATCAAAGATTACCTTAAAATAATGAAAGTAAAATTAATACTTCAGGGAAATCTTTGATGTTTAATCTTTTTTTTTTTTTTTTTTGGCAAACTCTCCAAAGTCAGAACAAAGAAAGAAATATATAACAGAGAATACGCTGATGCAATGAAAACTACAAGGTGTACTTGCTGATTATTAACAAAGCACTTACAGACCCACAAAATTTCTACTAGTACTCCAAGGAATACAAAGGAGGTCAGAAGTTTACCATATGTCCAGGGAAAGTTTACCATCTATTTCGGGGAGTAAGGCAAACAAAATAATCAACTGGAGAATATGCTTTTTTCTTTTTTTTTTTCTTGAAGATTTTATTTATTTGAGAGAAAGAGAGGGCATGAGCAGGGGTGGGTGGGGGAAGAGGGAGAAGCAGACTCCCCACTGGGCAGGGAGTCCCATGTGGGACTCAATCCCAGGACCCCGGGATCATGAACTGAGCCAAAGGCAGATGCTTAACTACTGAGCCACGCAGGCACCCCTATATTTTATTTTCCAAGAGTCAAATACATTGAGGGGTAAATGTTCTGGTGCATAGAGAAAAGCAAAAGATTAAACTGAGTAAAGGAACACTTTCTGGAAGAAATCTCTTTCTGTGGGGCTCTTGAAGGAACTGATGCATATGAAGGAAGGAGAGCATCCTAAGGAGGCAGACTTGGGTTCTGTAAGGGGCTATAACCAGACCTATAGAGGGCATCCTGGCCCCATAAGGATCATCACAGTGACAGCTACAGCAAACCAACAAATGAGATTTATTGCAAGTCTGTTACATGCCAGTATTTAAACTCTATTATCCTAATCAGAACAGCCTCATGTGTAGAGACTACTATTATCAGCCCCATTTTACAGGTAAGGGCTCAGACACAGCAAAAAAATAGCATTAGAAAAAGTGTATCCTTGTGTCTGAGTTCCACACTTCTGAAAGCGTGGACAGGAGCAAAGGTGAGGACAAACACTAGGACTTCGATTGTGCAGATGTCACCAGGAGACTTAGAAGAGTCTCATCAGAATTACTGATTGAAAACAGGGGGCAGAGGGAGGCCCCTCTCTTTGCAGTATCAAAAATCTAGCCCAGAAATTCCAGGGAGAACTCCCAGGCAGATGCAGGATACTGATGCCACTCAGGGGCTGTTCTAGAAAGGGTGACAATAGCGTGGAGATCGTCAGTTTCCTACTTAAACTATCATCAGTTTCCTACTTAAACTACCTTTTGGAAACTAGAGTTTACAACAGGAATGGCGACAGAGATCTGGAAATCATCTGAAGGGAAAGATAAAGGGCTTAAAAAAAACCCACTTCAGATAATTCATTAAATATTAATCGAACACCTATTTGGTATCAAGCATTATGCTAAGCGCCCTGGGAATACAGTAAGTAGTAATACGAACACGCACAGTCTATGAGGAGAGAAAAAGTTTTAATTCAGTAATTTCAGGGTACTAAGAGTAACTATCATGATCAGTCAACAGCTTCCCAGACAATTTCACTACCTTTCCATTCTACTTTTTCCCTTCTTTCTCTTTTCTTTCTCCCCGATCCGGGCCTTGGTGGGGAATTCTAAGGTATGTATATTAATTTCCAAGGGCCCTGAAATATGTAGCACCAAGAGTGGTCACTGAGCAAACATGAACAGATGGAGAGCCGAAGATGGAGTCTGTCTTGTTAGCACTCCTGGCCCGTCTATTCCATTTACCATCTCTTTCTCTTCAATATTTGACAACCAAAACCTTCCTGACTAGAGAGTGTCACCTAGTCTTGCTCTTGCTTGCTTGTTTCTGGAGAGCTGGAGCTGGTACACCCAAGACGGCGGACAAAGAAAGCCCTATAATCCCTCAAGTAATCCACTGGCATTCTTATCTGATGTTATGTTGAGATGTTCTGCTCCACGATTTGACAGAAGGAGGTGATCAAATTCTTGTAAAACGGATGAAAGAAATCATGAATGGCAGCTATACTCCACAATTTTAATAGTAAGACCTCTGCTGTTTCTTCAACACTGTTTAATGAAAACCCTGGAAGATAGTTACAGGAATAAAATGAAGGGCTCACTTTGAGAGGCTTTTTCAGGTCAATATCAGAATGAATGCTCAGCTCTCTTAAGGCATCTCCAACGAGATTGTTCCTGCGAACATGAAGGACGAGGAAGGGGCTTCTGGCCAGCAGAGGCTCCAAGGTGAGAAGCATGAAGACATTCTGCAGGTTCGCTCCATTGACTGCCACCTGGAACAGCACACCCAAGAACACAATTACACAGACAGCAAGAGACGGACAGACAGAGAGAGAGAGGGATGAATGAAGGGATATACTCACCAACAATAAGAATGGGTAGATTTGGATTATTAATTCACAAATGTCTTAGTAAGCTTATCAAAACCAATTATATTTTATAATAGAAGTGTATATTTAAAATAAATTAAATCTCTGTAACTTCAGTTTTTATTCAATAAAGAATTACTAAGCTCCATTTAATTATTGCCCCAGCTCTACACCAGGGCAGCAAACTATGGACTGCAGACCAAACCGAGCCTGTTCCCTGTTTTTGTATAGCTCTTGAAATAACAATGTTTTTTTCATTTTTAAATGATTGGGGGGGGGAAGGGGGGAAAAAAACTTCACATGTAAAAATTATATAAAATTCAAATGTCAGTGTACAGAAAATTGTATTAGAAAAACATCATGCTCATTCATCTACTTACTGTCAATCACTGCTTTCCATGTTACAACATGAAATAGCTGAATAGTCGAGATAGACTACATGGCCCATGAAGACTAAAATACTTACTATATGGCCCTTTACGAAAATGCTTGCCAATCCCAGATCCAGGTAAACATGCATTCATGCAGAGGTGTTACATTCAACATAAAATTGCTGAAAAAATTTATAGTAGTTCTAAAAAGTTATAAGGAAAGTTACAAGCTAAACAGACTCTTTCCCGTTAGTAAAAGTTACAATGGAATGCTTAGGATGAAGAGAACACCGTAAGAAGAGGAAATCATTTTTAAAATGTGATACCTGCATCTGTAGTTCAGCATCGGTTTGTAACATTTTGGTCTTGGCTTGGGCATCAAAGATGAAAGGGTAGGAACAAAGTGTGACAGTATCCTAGAATAAAACATATTATTGGCAAATATTACAGTGTTCCACAGAGAATACTGCTGGAAAAATATAGAATTAAATGAAAAATGGATGATTTACCTGTATTATAGATGGTCTAGCCTTCTGTATAAAGAAAAATAAAAAGTCTCTTACTTGGATTGCAAAACCTGAAATTTCTAACCCCTGCAAATATAAAATATAAATAACAAAACATATAACCAATCTCTGCCCAGGCATCCTTTGGATGGCTGACTGGATTTTTGATGGAAAAGAGCAGATGTTTTGATGGGTACAGACTAAGAAAAAAATATGAAACTAATTCTAAAAAATTTTCAAGGACCTTTAAAGACCATTTCATTGACTCCATAATTTACAGCATTAACGGAATGTTCTTTTATAAGAAATCAAATTCCAAAACAGGAACTTTACAACCTTGACTTCAGATATTAATTTTATTGGGTAAAATGGATGATGCAGACTGCATTGTATTTGGTGTCATATTTCATCTTCTTACACACACACACATACACACACAAACACACACTGTACGACTAGGAGAAAACAAGTATTTGGAAGCCTGTCCCTGACTCAGCACTTAGACTAGTGGTTGGCCTGTAGAAGATAGTCCATCAATATGTGAATAAATCTAAATAAAATTCTGAGGACGGGAATAACAATAAATAATAAAAATCACAAATGAAACATATCAACAAGGTTTGTTACCATTTACCAAAAAAAAAAAAAAAAAAAGTTTTTTTTTTCTGGAAGTTGTTAGGTTATGTGACAAACATTATTGATTGATTTAATCGAAACAAAAACGTCAACAATATACACTCTGTTGATCAGCAGTATTTCTCAGACAGAAAACTGCAGGCTTACTCTGAGATCTGAAAGTGCTCTATGAATTTTTAAAAATTCTGTGAGTTTTTAAAAATAATATCCTAAAAAAAATTCATGAAAATGCATTCTGAACAACCTCCTTAAGATGATTTCCATTTATTTTAATGATTGCCCTGGCGTCACATTATATATGCTTAATTGTCCAAGGGTAAAGAAAAAGAAGAAAAGCAGCCTTCCTCTGTAAGTGATGCATTTGCGCCCAGGAAAAGGCCAGGAACAGTCTTGGCCCACTGCATGAAAGAATGTTTAATAGCTTCTGAAAAGAGAATAGAGCTGAGTCATCCCAGGGCCGGCAGGCTGCGGGAATTCAGGCACCAAGGCCTGACAGACAGCTGGCAGTTCCTCCCCACAATGCAGTGGGTTTCAATAAGATGTTTTTGCTGTCACATTTCATCATAAGGCTAATCTGCATTTTACTGATTATAGAGTTTTGTCTGCATTTAATTTATAGATTTGGTTGGCTCTATAATTGTTAAAGGCTACTAAATAAGAAGGGTTTAACTACCTCCTTTTGTGTTTCTGTATATTTCGATGAAATCATTTAATAGCAATTTTCACTAAAATCCATCCATTTTCATTAAAATTATCCTATATATAGGAACCTATATAAAGGTTCCTTTAGAGATCTTGGAACATTTCTCTAGACTAAGAAACCCTAACTGTGAGTGGATTCCAGTCCAGTGAGACAAGATAAGGAATTAGGCATATATAATCCAGACTAATTTAGCTCATTCTCATACCTACATTTCTAATTATTTGGAATTTAAAAATTGAAATCACTAAAAAAAAAAAAAAGGAAAAAAAGGCCACATACCATAAAACAGCCCTTCACAAAGTGACCTTCTAGTCTAGGTACCTGAAAAAGGTAGAAGCATCCTAGGGAAGTGGGTTTAAAAGCGGTAGCAAATTTGCAACAACATGGATGGAACTAGAGGGTATTATGCTTAGCGAAATAAGTCAAGCGGAGAAAGACAACTATCCTATGATCTCCCTGATATGAGGAAGGGGAGATGCAACGTGGGAGATTTGGAGGGTAGGAGAAGAATCAATGAAACAAGATGGGATTGGGAGGGAGACAAACTGTAAGTGACTCTTAATCTCACAAAACAAACTGAAGGTTGCCGGGGGAGGGGGGTAGCGAGAGGGTGGTGGGGTTATGGACATTGGGGAGGGTATGTGCTTTGGTGAGTGCTGTGAAGTGTGTAAACCTGGCGATTCACAGACCTGTACCCCTGGGGCTAATAATACATTATATGTTTATAAAAAAATTTTAATAATTTAAAAAAAAAGCGGTGGCAATATTCAGAACTATGGTTATTTGCTTATTCTCAAGGGACAAAAAAGATCTTTAACGTGTGTGGTCTATAAAGCAAGATAAAGTTTTGAAATCTTCAAATGTAAAAGTGACTGGGAGAGAAGTGACCAGAGTGACCACAAGAACGGCTGTGGGCATTACAGCACTGCAGCAGACCGAGTCTTCTTAAATACGGGTGTTTTTGCTGGCCAGTACAGTTATTTCAGACCTTAGCTGGCAGCTGTCTGAAGGTCCCAGCTCACTCCAGGCCCGCTGCTGTTCTCGGACCATGCTGCTGCCCTCTTGCTGCAAGTCCCAGCACGAGCCCACCCAGGCCTCCTCCAACATCTACCTCCTCAGTCCTAGTCCCTCCCACAGCCCCTCACCTGACCTCCTTACCCCTGCAAGAACCCAGTTTGGGAAGTAGGCAGATGTCTCTTCTGCAGGAGGGAAGGAGTTAAATGGAGGGCAAGGTCACCACCCTCTCCTGGAGCGGTATTGGGGTTTGGTCTGTTGCCTCCCAAGAAATCCAGAACTGCCTTGGTTAGGAGCAAGAGCCAAGGCCAGAGAGCTGATGGTCCGTGAGACCCTCCCCCAACCAGGGGAGGATCACAGTGCCAGCTCTAAAGAAGGCAAAGGAAGGCTATTCAGTCAAAAGAAGGAACAGAACGGTATGGTCTACTTCTTTGAAAAATTTTTAAAGTTTTACCCGTTTATTCTAGAGAGAGAGAGCACAAGCGCCAGTGTGGGGGAGGGGAAGAGGGAGAGAGAATCTCAAGCAGACTCGCTGCTTAGCGCAGAGCCAGCCACAGAGCTCGAAGACCCAAGAGCATGACATAAGCCGAAATCAAGAGCCAGCCACCTTACCGACTGAGCCACCCAGGCATCCCTATGAAGGTCTGTTTATCCATAAAAGGTCTATAATTTTTTATAAGTCTATGGGTTTTTGAATCTGAAATACAATCATTTAATTTCACTGATTTTTATTCTGTAAATGCTATTTTAGAAATGCTGTTAATCCCGGCATTTCTGTATTACAGGAAATGAGTGTTCAAACAGCAGCGTTAGAATTTTGCTCTACAGCTGCTCTCCCTAACGTAGGTAGGAGCGTGAGCGTGAACTGGTAAGATACGCGACCCTCTTGGGGAGGAAGCTACCTGTCCTGGGCCATCCACCGCCCCAGAATGAGTGTGACAAATATAAAAGTAGCAAAGTACTGGTAACGGATCATACTTCAAGTGCTCCTGCTTGAGATGGGATTAGACTGTGACCTTATTTCATTTTCAAAAGTATATTAAACAGAAGCATGGAATAAGTACATGGTGCAGAAGTGGGAAATTGGGAATACCCTTTTCTCCTTTTTTAAATTCGAAATCCACATTTCCTAAGTGTGGCTGTGGCTGGCTGGGGACAGGAGGTACTGTACAAACACCTGCAGCACAAGGAGAAGACAGCTCACTCAGGGCCTTAGGGCCTGCCACCGGGCATTTCTGTCCCTACCACAGACAAGTCTGGCTTCCCTGCATTACAGCTTGATGCTAAATGAACAAGTGGCCTTGTCTCGCCCATGCACAACACAGTACCTAGAGCCAGACCGCTGCCCCATGTGACATATCCAGCAAGATGTCAAGTCAGTTCTTGTGTTTACTTGGGAAGCATTTACTTTGTCGCTCACTTTCTCCCTCCCGCTGCCCTCTAGGGCAGCCCGCGAAGCCACTTGTTCTATGTGCTCTTTGGTTTTCAAGTGTAGAAGATGGCAGTTTATGAACTGAAAGAACCAAACCACTACCACCTCTTCTTTAAAATGAGCGAAAATCAGGGCCCCTGGGCAGCTCCATTGGTTAAGTCTTAGGGTCCTGAAATGGAGCCCCATATCAGGCTCCACACTCAGCACAGAGTCTACTTGTCCCTCTCCCTCTGCTCCTTCCTCTGCTCTCTCTCTCTCTCTCTGGAATAAATTAAAATAAATCTTTAAAATGAGCAAAAATCAGCCACTCTAGAATGTTCCCTTTGTGCTCCATTGCCCTTTCCACACAAGAGCAACACAGCTTTGTAACACCTTTTTTCACTGCTGCCTCTTCACTGACTACCCCACAGAGGCAACCACCACATGCTACACGTTTGCATCCCCAGTGACCAGCACACCACAGGTGTGCTGTGACACACCTGTGACACACCACACGTGCGCCAGAGCTGCTTACTGAGAACTAGTCAGTGAGGGTTTATTATATGCCACACACTGAGCACTCTGCCAAGTAAAACCTTTCCATGCTTTCTCCAGCTAATTCTCACTAGACCATCATAATTCTCATTTACAAACAAGGACACCAGGACTGTAGGAATTAAGCAACTTGCCTAAGGAGACAGAGCTGGTATGCCACCTTTGAGATCTGAACCCAGTTCTTTTTGACTAGAGCATGTGCTCTGAACTATACACTGGACTGCCTCAGCTACTACCACACTAAAACATTTGACACACAACGCCATTTATTGTGGTGTACACACACACACACATGCATGCACACACACATACACACACACAGGAATATTATCCAGCCATAAAAAAGGAAATCCTGCCATTTACAAAAACATGCGTGAACCTGAAGGGCATTATGCCAAGTAAAATGAGCCAGACAGCGAAAGACAGATACTACATGGCATCACCTCTACGTGGAATCTAAAAGAAAGCCAGAGTTGCTCACTTAAGTACTGTCATTCACAGACTGCTATCATGATCATCTACATTTCTAACACTAGCAACTTCTTTTTCGGTGGCAAAGAGAACTAGGGTTCATTAGAAGTATTTTAGTCAAGATCCAGTCGCAGAAAGGGAAGATTCAAAGTCAGAAGAACTGGCTTTTATGAAGCTAGCTAAATTGCTTAAACAGTTGGAAGAACTGTTTAACTTCTGTGGGCCTCCAATTCCTTACCTAGAAACAAAAGAGCCTAAATAGGGGCACCTGGGTGGTTCAATGGGTTAAAGCCTCTGCCTTCGGCTCAGGTCATGATCCTGGGGTCCTGGAATCGAGCCCCAAATCGGGCTCTCTGCTCAGTGGGAAGCCAGCTTCCTCCTCTCTCTCTGCCTGCCTCCCTGCCTACTTGTGATCTCTGTCAAATAAATAAATAAAATATTAAAAAAAAAAAAAACAACCATGTAACTGGGTGATGGACACTGGGGAGGGATGTGTTGTACTGAGCACTGGGTAGTAAGACTGATCAGGCACAGCCTTACCCCCGACACAAATACCAAAGTATATGTGATTTGTATGCTAATTAAGTGAATTTAAATTTTAAAAACACATTATTGTCTCTAGCACTGATCATCTCTTATTTGACAAACCAAATAATCTTCTACGTTAAATAAACCTCTTCATACACCTTGCTATTAGAGACCATTACTGACCTCCAAAAACACTACAGGGAAAATACTGTCTCAACATTGGTGATGGATCTGTTCAACTGGCAAGGACTCACATCAAATATATCTGCTGCACATGACTTCACTAAGTACAGTGACCACATCTTCATTCTATTTCCTGACATAACTCCAATTTACACACACGCCACAGAGGAGAGGTCGGTCCTCAACACCCTGGCAGAGATCCCAGGCCAGTGTGCAATCAAACTGGGCACTCCTTCCCAAGTCATGGTGGCAGGCAGGAATCTGCAGTCCTGTGGGCGGTACCTCTAACATACGGTGACAGCTAGGTCAGGGATAGGTGACATCGTCACACCCATAATCCCAAATCAGAGGAGGCCTGCAGGGTTCAGGTGCCAACATGAGACGACTGAAGTAAGCTACCTATTAGAAGATGGTAATTAGCAAATGATCCTTTCCTTAATGTCAAAATTGAGGGGCAGTGGGGATTGTGGCACGTAGAAACCTCATCTAAAGAGCCACTGTTGAACTCCAACCCACGACACCATCTGGGAGGATGGGCTATGCTGCCAGATATTCCAAGTTTCAAGAAAAGCTAAAAATTCATTTTAAGCATCTTGCCTTTTCTGTAGTAAAAGACACCTAACATAAAGTTTGCCATCTTTACCATTTTTAGGTGTACAATTCAGTAGTGCTGACTATGTTCACATTATTACACAGCAGATCTCCAGAACTTTTTCCTCTTCCAAAACTGAAGTTCTATAGCTACTAAACAACTCTCCATTTCCCTTCCTTCAGGCCCCAGCCACCACCATCCTACTTGCTGCTCCTACCAGTGTGAATACTTTAGATACCTTGATTTTTAAAATGTTGGCCAACTCATCCCAATCAAAATTCCACCAGCATTTTTCAAAGTGCTGGAACAAACAATACTAAATTTGTAGGGAACTAGAGGAGACCTCGAATTGCTAAGGAAATGTTGAAAAAGAAAAGCAAAACTAGGGGCATCACGTTGCCTGATTTCAAGCTTTACTACAAAGCTGTGATCACCAAGACAGCATGGTACTGGCACAAAAACAGAGACATAGACCAGTGGAACAGAGTGCAGAGCCCAGATATGGACCCTCAACTCTATGGTCAAATAATCTTTGGCAAAGCAGGAAAAAAATATACAGTGGAAAAAAGACAGTCTTTTCAAAAAAATGGTGCTGGGAAAATTGGACAGCTATATGTAGAAGAATGAAACTCGACCATTCTCTTACACTGTACCCAAAGATAAACTCAAAATGGATAAAAGACCTCAACGTGAGGCAGGAATCCATCAGAATCCTAGAGGAGAACATAGGCAGTAACCTCTTTGACCTCGGCCACAGCAACTTCTTTCAAGATGTGTCTCCAGGGGCGCCTGGGTGGCTCAGTGGGTTAAGCATCTGTCTTTGGCCCCCACTCTCTGCCTTCTTCTCTACCTACTTGTGATTGCTCGCTCTCTGTCAAATAAATAAATAAAATCTTTAAAAAATAGAAAAAAAAAAAAAAGACATGTCTCCAAAGGCAAAGGAAACAAGTGAAAATGAACTTTTGGGACTTCTTCAAGATCAAAAGCTTCTGCACAACAAAGAAAACAGTCAACAAAACAAAGAAACAACCCAACAAGTGTTGGAGAGAATGTAGAGAAAGGGGAACGTCTTACACTGTTGGTGGGAATGCAAGTTGATGCAGCCACTTTGGAAAACAGTGTGGAGATTCCTTAATAAATTAAAAACAGAGCTACCCTATGACCCTGCAGTTGCACTACTGGGTATTTACCCCAAAGATACAGATATAGTGAAAAGAAGGGCCATCTGTACCCCAATGTTCATAGCACAATGGCCACAATTGTCAAACTGTGGAAAGAGCCAAGATGCCCTTCAACAGACAAATAGATAAATAAGATATGGTCCATATATACAATGGAGTATTATGCCTCCATCAGAAAGGATGAATACCCAACTTTTGTATCAACATGGATGGGACTGGAAGAGATTATGTTGAGTGAAATAAGGCCAGCAGAGAGAGTCTATCATCATATGGTTTCACTTACTTAACACAGAGGACATTGGGACATGGAGAGGAGAAGTAAGTTGGGGGAAATTGGAGAGGGAGACAAAACATGAGAGACTGTGGATTCTGAGAAACAAACTAAGGGTTTTGGAGGGGAGAGGGTGGGGTTTGGGTGAGCCTGGTGGTGGGTATTAAGGAGGGCATGTATTGCATGGAGCACTGGGTGTGGTGCATAAACAGTGAATCTTGGAACACTGACAAAATAAAATTTAAAATCTTAAAATAAATAAATAAAATGTTGGCCAACTAATTAAGATTTGAACCATTCTGGCTGACTACCCATTTATGAATCCTTACTGACCACTTATGATTTCTCAGAGCACTTCAAAAGTTTCAGGAATGCCAAGCCAGCCAAAACACTGTGACATTAATACCAAAGTCAGGGACAAATCTGGGGCTCAGATGTGCTCTTCTTGCCCAAATTTGTACTCCGAAAAAAGACTAAAGCTTTAAAATCTGCTTTACATGAATTCTTACCATGCCGGCTTGATGCAAGAACCACATGAGGTAGTCTTCCTGAATGTCCACAAGACTGGAAATCTCAGGAATGTAAAATGTATCATACTCCACATGCTTCACTTTGAGATTTACCTGATGAGGAATGAAATAAAGAAAATTAAAAACAAGACAAGTCAAAGAGGGCTTTCCATGGAAAACCTCAGTAGGACATTTGAGCCTACCATCTACTCAGCCCTCTCCCCACAGGCTCCTCCCTGTGCTCACCTTATATAACTTCTCTAGGAGCTTGAGAGCTGCTGTAATATAATTGTTAAACAGTACAGGAATTAAGAATGTCTTTCTTCCTCTCAGTAGATAAACGACCGCACCTTTATAGAGGTTTACCAGCTTCATGAAATATTTTGGGCATACCTGAGACCACCAGTTATCTTTAGAAAGAAAGAAAGAAAAGACATATTTCAGCATGTATCCTTGATCGAGTTATTATGTCTTCTGCCTACTAGCTAAAAACCGCTCCAGCTAAAAAATAAACATTAGTCTAAAATACAGTTTCCCAAAGCTGACTTTAAAAAGAATCCATTAAAGCATTTCTGGAGAGAGCAGGAGCTACAAAAGAATCCCTCGAGCTTTTTGTGTAATGCTTGATCTGATTTTTTTTATCCCCCTCCAAGACCCATTCAGAGAGCTAAGCTAGAAATTCAGTTCCAAAGGTCCATATGGACAAGATGCTGAGGCACCTGTTGTGGGCGGGAGCATTCACGTCTCCTCATTCTTGCTGCCCCCCTCACTTCTGCCTCCACCTACATGCTGTGCCGGGGATGCAAAGGACCACACGCCCCTGAACACAGGGCAATCACACCCTCCCTTCAAGGGGGATGTTAGTGGAAAACTACTATTTCTGTTTCTCCCCAAACCGTGCTTTCTCATAACCAGACAAGAAGGCTCAAGCATTGGTTTCTACATTGTCAGAAGTGAATTCAGCCATACTGAAATACTTAGCAGATGAAATGATAGGATGTCTATATTTTTAAAAAATATTTCAGCAAAAATATAAAGGTGGTGGTAGGGGGAATACAGAAAACAGAAAGGGCAAAATACTAATAATCATGAATCTTTGTGTGAATGGGTACCTGCAGTGGTTTCCATACACTTTGGGATATTCTTTTAAATTTAAATTACTTTAATTAGCAGTTAAAAACAAGCGTAAAACTGAACAACTCTGATCTCTCTGCATGGCCCTACCTAGAAAAAATTAAAATTAAAAAAAAAAAACAAAAAAACAAAAACGAAACCCAAAACTTAAACATCAGGTAATGTTCCTTCGGAGATCGCCATCCTCTACCTCACAGTCTACTAGAATACCTGAAAAAATATGCCCCTCGGGGCTTCAATCTTAAAAAAGCAAAATGAAGGACTAACATATTCCTAGTGCTTTATTATTTCTGTTTTAAATCTTCTGCAAAGGTGGAAGCAATATGGAAAAGCCGGGATTCCATCCTCAGGAACACAGGTCTCTTTACTCATGGGGAGACACACTCAAGTAACATCCTAGTCCACATGGAACGCAGAAGTTACTGAGTTGCAATGAACACCTGAAAAAAAATTTACCAGAAAAAAAAATAAATAAATAAAAGGAAAAGCCAGGTGACAGACTTTCTGCACTTGATTAACAAAAACATCTCAGGCGCTACTCCCATGAGAGACACTCTCCAATTCACTGAGGAACGGAAGGTTCTTATCTCAGCAAAGTGTCCGTGGCCTGCAAAAATCAGTGTGGACTCAACTGTCCTAAAAAAGAAAAACAGAACAAACATTGGGTAAGTCTCCACTAGGTCATTTTCTTCCTCTCCTCTTTTGGAGACCTGTGCATCACACCAAACTGTTCATTTCACTCCCACCCCCTAAATTAGGTAAGGGAGAAAGTGCAACAGAGGGACAATAATTTTTGAGATGCTATTAACGACTAGCAAAGGTAGGAGGTGAAAAAAGTAGTTTAAAGTTGCATAATCTAACCTTGTGAATATTTAAAAATCAAGATTAGTCTGGCATGAATAATCTCAAATAACGTAAATAATGGTTCAATTTGCTCATCGTGCAAATATGGCCAATTAGAGGACAAGCAGCAAAGAAAGGTAAGATCTGAATGGTAAGCATATTAAATGGCAACAAATAGATTCTCGGCTCTCAGTCCACTGAGAGCCAGTGGTCACACCAATAAAATAAAAAGTACAAAACCACTGGTATTGAGTTTCACAAATTCACCTAATACTTTGCTGGGGTTTGTATCCAGCCGCAGAATGGCCATGGCCAGGGGAATGGTCAGCGTTATGTAATACTTGGAATCCTGGAGCAGGGGGAACTCCGGTAGTATTAAATAGATTCTCATGGCTTCAACATCTGGTGGTGAACTCGACAACTGAGGAATTAGGCAACTTTCAAAGCTGTTCAAGATCTGCATGAGAGAAAAGAATACTGAGAAATTCTAACGTGCCTGAGATTTAGTTACGTTACCTCTAAATCCATAAGGTATTCGATATCTCAACTCCCATTCACTCAGTATATGCACCGGGGCACTCAAGAGATACATCAATAGAACAAAAAGCCAAAGATCCCCACCCCTGCAGACCTTACTCTGGGAGGGCATTTGCTTAGAAAGAGTTAAGCTAAGAAGAAAGCCAAAGGAAGGTCAAATTCCCATAGTGAATATTTTAGAGTTAAGATTTATACAAGATTTTTGCCTTTTTATCTTACTCTTTGTTTTTCTTGAAAGTTGAATTACTACAAGATGGGATCGGGAGGGAGACAAACCGTAAGAGACTCTTAATCTCACAAAACAAACTGAGGGTTGCCGGGGGAAGGCAGGTAGGGAGAGGGTGGTTGGGTTATGGACATTGGGGAGGGTATGTGCTACAGTGAGTGCTGTGAGATGTGTAAGCCTGATGATTCACAGACCTGTACCCCTGGGGCAAATAATACATTATATGTTAATAAAAATAATTTTAAAGAAGAAAGTTGAATCACTGCAATGCAAAAATGCATTTTTTTTTAAAAAATACACTCTGTAAATGTAAGGAACTTACCTGTTCTAGAATCATGGAGTGTTGAGAGCTCATTAATTTTTCAAATAACACTCTCGTTGAGTTCAGGTCAATCCCAGGGATTTTGGGACTTGTTTTAAAATGTTCATCAATTCTAAACAAAAATTTTAAAAGTGTGTAATAAAAGAAAACAAAGCAAACACTCTGATAGGAATTAGAAATGGGAAACAAAATAGTCTGTCCCTACTGATTGGATTTAAAGTTTGCCTAGTGGACAAGTTGCATTAAAATACTACACTTCAGGGGCGCCTGGGTGGCTCAGTCGTTAAACATCTGCCTTCCGCTCAGGTCATGATCCCAGGTTCCTGGGATTGAGCCTCGCATCAGGCTCCCTGCTCAACAGGAGGCTTGCTTCTCCCTCTCCCACTCCCCCTGCTCCTGTTCCCTCTCTTGCTGTGTCTCTCTCTGTCAAATAACTAGATCTTTAAAAAAAAAAAAAAAAGCAAATAAAACTACATTTCAAGAAAGCCCCACAGAATCAAGCTCTGGAACCCCTTTGTCAAGATGATCTTAAAATTTTCAAGTTTTCTTTCTTTCCATTCAAAGTACAAGCAAGGATCATCATTTCCATTTGAGGCTATCTTGAAATTTATAAGCAGAGTGTTATTTCCCTGATTTACTCTTGAATTTTTGCCTTTTTCTGTAATTTTGGTACACTGACCTAGAGATAGATGCCGTATTGAGGGGCAAAACACACCCCCTGTGCAAACTGGCCCACTCATCAACAAATGGCAGGCAGAACAAACTTCCTTTAAAGCTTTTCTCAGTAATTTTTTTAAAAAAGCAGATCTACAACAAATACAAAGTTAGTGTCTCTCTGAGTTTACACAGGGGATACAATTACATACACCTAAGGACTAATTTCACCACTACTGTCTTTTTAACTTCCTAGCAACTAATCATTTTTTTCTAACCTTAAATAAAATCTTGGCCTTTTAGAGACTTTTAGAGAATATCTCTTAAATTCCTACTCTTGAACATTACCACATCTATTAATTACAAAAGAACTCTGCATTTGCAAAAGAGGCTACTGTTTATGAGTAATGGACACATTCAAACAGTTTTAACACCATCTGACAGCAATGCTGTAATTTATAAAAACAAAAGTAGAGTTTCTAACATTAAAAAAATCATAATTATAGGTACTGAAACTTAAATGGTCAAATAAAGAGATGCTTGGGCTTTGTTTGTGGGGTGTTTTGTTATTTTTACTCTAAAAATAAATCTACCCCAAACACAGAAATGAATTCTGGTGTCCTTTATGTAACCTTCCATATGCTTTGAGGTATTTTCTGCCATGCTGTTAAGAAAAGACAAAATATGGGGCACCTGGGTGGCTCAGTGGATTAAAGAAAAGACAAAATATTTTATCTATTTTATCTAAATGTATTTATGCTTTGTAAAAATGGTCTTCACTTTAATTGGTTTCCTGTGAGGCATTCTGCATAAACTACATAAGCAGGACTCCTGAAATAGCACAGCTGTCAGTTAAAAAAAAAAAAAAAAAGACTTTAGCCACATCTCTATGGAATTTATGAAACTAAAGATGAATAGCCTGACAAATCTGGCTAAGGGCCGTTCCAACCCTTCATAAAAACCTAATCTTCTAGAACAAGGTTTCTCTGCCTTGGTGCTATTGACTTTTGGGGCCAAATAATTCCTTGTTGGATGGATAGGATTGTGAGGTGCTTTGCAACACCCTTGGTTTTTACCCACTGGATGCCAGTAGTATTACCCCCCACCATTGGAACAACCAAAAAATGTCACCAGACATTGCTAAATGTCCCCTTGGTTGAAAAACCACAGTCCTAAAAGACCAACATCAGCACAATCCAGGATATTTTCCCTGGAGGAAAAGGCTAAATACTAAGTCTGAAATAAACTGGAAGAGCTCATTTCAGCCACCCTAATGATATAAGTACATGACCTGGCAATCTCTAGCTGAAACTGAAGAGAGTTTCTGAATTGACCTCTGGCAACCCAAGTAGGGACATAAATTTTTGGTGGGGGATGGAGTGGGATTCACACACAGAACTGAATTCTAAATCTTCTTGGGATTTCATTCACCTGGTCACTGGCAAAAAAGGACTAGAGATGATCAGGACTTGGGATCACCAGAGTTCAAAGAGCTCTGCTGCATGAGGTTCCCAAGGGGTATATTTGCAAAAGTGATAAGGCCAAGCAAGGAAATGCCATTTACTACTTGGAAATTCAGCCCAAATGGCACACCCTGGTGAACTAAGCTAGACCTAAGTCCAAGGAGCTCCTACAGCTTCCTTGGAACATCCCCCTAAGCTCGCTCTTTTTGAGAAGAGTAAAACCTTTGGGAAAGCAATCCAATGAAACTGAGATTACTTGAAGAATTAAGGATTTAAAAACAAATATGGTACACATGTTGGGGGTAACATTTTAGAATGCCCTAAGAAATCCTGCTGTTGATTACATCAACTCTCTCTGAGATAGTGTCGCTCTTTGCTAATCTTTGCCAACCAGGCATGAATCAGCATTGCCCTTCCTGACATCCTCTTGTTCTTCATTATTAGGCATTCCAATTTTTGCACAAATCATCAGCCTATCCACTGAACTAAGGCCAACCAGCATCAAAGAGAACAGAAGTCTTTGCTGAGTAAGTATTTGCATCACATGTGGGTATTTTTTTTAAGATTCTAAATCACTTACTTTTTTTCAAGAAAACTTCCATTCCAACAGGCTGCGGAAGATAAGATCTGAACAACACCACTGCTCAGAAAGAAAAAGGTGGGCAAGCCTTTAATAATCACAAAGAAATAGTTATTCAAGCCTCAACAACAGGTTAGTTATCTAGTCCAGGATTTCATTAACAGCAGCTTTCCTACCCAGATGAATCCCTGGAAAATGTACACTTGCTGTGGAGAAACACTGTGTCTCAAAATGGACAAGTACTTAAATTTTCCATAAGTCGTGTTAAAATCAAAAGTACCAAAGCGACTGAAAGAACGACTCTTGCACTGATTACCATCTTGAACATCCTTCCACCATCAACCATCTAAGATATTCCCCAGCTCAACTCCAAACATATAATCACAAAAGAAAAGCTCAGCTGTTATCTCCCAAACACAGAAATTGTCTTTGCAAAATAATAAATGAACAACCATTTCCTTCTATCGTGTTTCCTACCTGAGAAAGAAATTGAAAATAAGTGAAAATGAGTGTTTATCCCTATTACCTATATAACAGAGGTTCTGGGAAAACAGCTAGTTTCTGAGAGCCCAGAAAAAAGCTGTGTGTGAAGAGTCCTGGACCCTCTCAGTTAGTATATGGAAAAGGGAAGAAATACAACAAAAACGTGGTTAAGGAGGGGGTTGCGGTAATTGCTGGTAATGAGAGAATCTGGCTCAAGAAAATTCTCTAGAGATCACTTCCTCCATCCCCTCATTTTATAAATAAGAAAACTTCGAATGAGTCAACTGTCAAGGTCCCAGCAAAGGGGAAGCCACCTGCCCCTACCTGGATGAGTCTTATCCTCTTCCCTTACCCCTACATCCTCCCAGACTGAATTCCCTATCAGAGCCACCTAGGGTTAGAGAAACTCTGAGGACATGAGCTACTGGAGGTCATTCCCAAGGATCCCTTGGTACAGCCCAAAGTTTAGGGCCCTGGTCATTTGCCCTACTATACTCTATGTCACAAAGCAAGATGTATTATACCCATTTCAGTGTATACCACTGAGTAGACAGAGTGTGATTCATTCATTTACTAGATTCTGCAGAAAAATGAAAATGCTAAGGAAAGTCAATGAAAATGCATAAAAATGTGCAGGGCAGAATTCTCCTTTAAAATAAACTTGATCAGGGGCACCTGGGTGGCTCAGTGGGTTAAAGCCTCTGCCTTTGGCTCAGGTCATGATCCCGGGGTCCTGGGATCAAGCCCCACATCGGGCTCTCTGCTCAATAGGGAGCCTGCTTCCCCCTCTCTCTCCACCTGCTTCTCTGCCTACTTGTGATCTCTGTTTCTGTCAAATAAATAAATAAATAAAAATATTTTTAAAAAAGTAATAAAACAAAATAAACTTGGTCAAAGGCTTCAATCCTTTTCACTTGATTTTCTCAACCTGACATTAAAGTGCCATCTCAGCTAATCATTTTCAATGTAAAAATGCTACATATTATTCAAGATTAGGTAAGATAACAGCTGTCTTACTTTTGGGATACTTTGGGTTATGCAGATGAAGAAAATCTTGGGGACAAACAACCATAACCCTGAGCTTTTTTTTTTTTTAGCAGAAAGGCCAACTCACCTTCATCAGTCAGGATTTTTAAGATAAGAACAAGGTAAGTTTAAGGGACACACTCTGAGAGAATGGGGGAACAATCTATTATGTTTTCTGGGCCTAAGGACACTAAATCCTCAAGAAATATGTGGCCAAAAAAAAAAGAGGATTGCCTAAAATAAAAAATTCCATGTATATTTACAACCTCAATATGGAAGTAAGGGAAATTACTAAGCTAGAACATTCCAATATACCCTGTAAAAAATAAAATGAAAACAAGCAGCCACATACTTGATTGTATTTGCATTATTGTGTTCTGAGAGTTTTTGTCTCCAAACTGCTATGGTTTCATCATTTATTAAACTGGTGTAATGTGCTTGGTTCATCGTCCTGAAGTCAACGGCAGGGGAAGAATTCTAGAGGATTAAATAAAACAGTAAAAAAGAGAAATTATGTAGGATGGATCTTTTCTCTTTCTGCTGACATATTCTCCATTTGGGGTTTCATAGGAGCACGGGTGCACTGCCCACATACCCCTCTTCACTCCCTCACCACTGCAGGTGTCAGCTCCAGACAGTTACTGGCTGGGCTGCTCTCCGCATTTCGAATTTCTGAATGCATTTCGAATTTCTTAAGTTCTGGGGCTAATGGTTCACCCCTTCAACATCTGGTGGCAGGAAGAGGTGGAGTACAAAGGCCTAGGCCCCTCCCATCTACTCAGGACTGGGGAAAAGCCAACCTGACCTCAGAGCTCCCAAGGAGACTGGCTGAGGCCTCTGTTACACTGACCTGCAGTCTCTCCCTCTGCCCAAACCCACCTCCTTCATCCCCAAATAGATGCCCTTCTACCCCCCCACCCCGAAAAACTTTCTCAACATAAATCTCAGTCTCAGAGACTATTCACCAGAGAAACAAGCCCAATATGGCTTTTCCACACTTCTTTCCCCTCTGCTTTGAATCACTTAACCTCAAGGTTTTTAAGGTAGTAATTGTTTGCCATAACTATTCAACTAACTCCGACAAAATATATCATTAAAAAGTTCAGTTATAATGTACAGTGTAATCTATGAAAGCTTAATGCCTTTTAATTTCTTGTTCCAGGTATACAGTTATACATTTATAAGAAAGCTAGCAGAAAGGACATGTCAATAATAACCTTAAAAATTCCCAGTGCTACTGGGTATTTACCCCAAAGATATAGATGTAGTGAAAAGAAGGGCCATCTGTACCCCAATGGCCACGGTCGCCAAACTGTGGAAAGAACCAAGATGCCCTTCAATGGACGAATGGATAAGGAAGATGTGGTCCATATATACTATGGAGTATTATGCCTCCATCAGAAAGGACGAATACCCAACTTTTGTAGCAACATGGACGGGACTGGAAGAGATTATGCTGAGTGAAATAAGTCAAACAGAGAGAGTCAATTATCATATGGTTTCACTTATTTGTGGGGCATAACAAATAGCATGGAGGACATGGGGAGTTAGAGCGGAGAAGGGAGTTGGGGGAAATTGGAAGGGGAGATGAACCATGAGAGACTATGGACTCTGAAAAACAATCTGAGGGTTTTGAAGGGGCGGCAGGGTGGGAGGTCGGGGTACCAGGTGGTAGGTATTATAGAGGTCACGGATTGCATGGAGCACTGGGTGTGATGCAAAAATAATGAATACTGTTACGCTGAAAATAAATAAAAAATAAATTAAAAAAATAAACCCATTCTCACTGCAAATAAATAAATAAATAAATAAATAAAAATAAAAAAATAATAAAAAATTCCCAGTGCTACACAGCATTCTATATCCTTTATTCAGAAAGATCTAAAAAAAATAAAAAATAAAAAATAAGCACTTTTATTTTCTAAAATGTATCTTATTCAACTGATATTTCCCAAATCCTGTTCCTGATACAGAACTAAGAAAAAGTTGAAAGTGCTTTATACCCCCATAACTGTCACTAGAAAAATGAGAAACAATTATATTAAACCATTCATCCATCAATTCATAAGATGATTGTTTTTTTTCTTCTTTGTACCGACACATAAAAAGACAACTTCCATGTTTGGGTTATGGACATTGGGGGGGGGCATGTGCTATGGTGTAAAGTGTGTAAACTGACGATGCACAGACCTGTATCCCTGGGGCTAATAATACCTTATATCTTAATAAAAAATTTTTTAAAATTTTTTAAAAAGACAACTTCCAAAGTAAATTTTCTTGGTTACATCCCCTAGTTTTGAGTTAAGATATCATAATAAGGGGAAAGAAAGAGCACATGTAACAAGTAACAAATTGGAAACATTTGCCGACATTTCTGATCATCTGGGTCTTGATCATACTTTACTAAAATGGCCACAGACAGTTATAAGAGAACAAAAGTGGAAAATCACAAGATAAAGCGGACACTTGGAAACAGACAAGCAAGACTGCCCCTTCACCCTGGTCGTAAAACTACTGTTGCCTACTTTTTAATGACTCTCCCCATTCACAGGGAAGCTGAACAGACTCTGACACATACTTACTATAAAATAAATATGGAACTATTTTCTTATTCTTCATCATACGTCCAATAAACTACAGCTGACTTGATGAAGTATAATCTCAGAATCACTTAAAGACCCAAGAAAAGGTTATCAATTTTCTGTGTCTTCTAATTATATACAGGCCAAAAAAAAATTTGATCTAGGGTGTTCCCAACTTTGGATCACCAGAGCTTTCAAAATCTTGACGGCTAAGTCACACTCTAGACCAACTAAATCAGAGTCTTGAGAGACATCAGTGTTTTTTTAAAAACCCCTAGGTGATTTCTGTGGGCAACCAAGGTTGAGAATAACCGTTGGGAAAACAAAATTACGTCACCTAGGCTGGTTTGCAGGCATATGAGCGTAAACACGCACACACAAGCACACCTAACATCCTAAGCACATTCCCTCTTCAAGCCTATGCAGCAAACATCATAAAAGGAAAAGGAGGGACTCTGCCCTGCACTCCCTAAATTGCCAAGACGTGGAATCCAATGTAGGAAAGCAGTATCCGTACGCAACTCCCCCCTTCCCCTCTTCTATCTGAGACCTGGCATTAGTGGAAGGAGTTGCATTTATAAAAATGGAGCCTATCATAATACAGATGCTTTCTCTTAGGTTGTTAAGTGATTCTTCAGGTGTTATGGTAACGCAGTAAACACGTGATTTTCTCAGTCTAAACTGTGTCTAAACTGTCTGTTTCACAGTGTCTAAGTAAATATGTACAGCCTCCACTTTTAAAGAGAGAGTAACACCTTCCTAAGGGATAGTCAACTTTTAGTTTCTTTTTTGTTATCTTACATTTTTAATGCAGACCACTCTTATTAGTTGTTTAACTTTTCACTGTCCTATTTCTCTAATATGACATTATTTTATATCCTTTTCATCAATGTTTTGTTTTCTAGTCCCAATGGTGTTAACTGCAATACATTTTTAAAACAACCCCTTAGATCAGATCTCATATTTATAAAAGTATAAAACTGACTTTTACACTGGCTTTTATAGGCAAATTAAAATTGGATAATATTATTCAACTCAATTTCTTAGGGAAATGAATGCTTCAAACTCTACTTATCGATAAAAGTTACTATCCTACAGAGATTCAGTGCTTTTCGTATTTCATTTCACTGGCATTTTGAAGAAATGCAAAATAATCTCTGTTTTCCTCAAGATTTCTCTGTGAAGCACTGAAGCTGGGCCCAAAATAGGTCTAAAGCAGCAGTTCCAAATCACCCCAGATGGCAGCACTAAACAGAACCTTCTCCAGGCTCCTGACCTGGAAAATATCTAGTTGTCAGTTTCCACTGTCCAACCTGCAGCCTCAGGCTCCAGCATAACCTCTTCTACCAAATCACGGACTTTCACTGACTAGAAGGCAAGAACATTGTGTATTTAAAGATGGCAAAGTATCAGATGAATGGGGAGAAATTTCCAGGACTCAAAGGAGCCGCCGGTCTCCACAGTTCCTATTTTCTTCCCAACCAATTCTGACTCCTCTATCATCACAAACAGCTCTTCCCTGCTGTTCCATGAGAGGGTAAGGATCCATGCACAATATATAGTAGGTCCTCCCTACAAGCTGGTTGAATAAAATCGGGTGGGGGAGGGGAGGGGAGGGGAGGGTGCCCAAAAGCAAGGAAGGGAGTGGAGGGCTGAAAACAGAACTGTGTCCCAGGTTTCAGAATGACTTCCCTTGTCCAGGAGGAGGGGAGGGATTACTGCTCTGTCACAGATTATTACCTGGACCATATTCTCCTCTACCTGCAATGCTGAAAGATACTGGAACATCATTCTTCCTGACTTACCCACTAGAGTGACGCAGGACACAATGTGAAATTTTAGTGTGGTGTTATGAGCAGATGATAAATAATAAAGGATATCTGAATATTGCATCATCTCTTTTATATTTAGCATATACTCAATCACATCAAACAAACCCACTAAGTTCTCAAGTACCCATCATTTGTTGCTACCTAATAGGGAAGAAAGGGAAAGTCAAATAATGCCAAAGTATGAATTCTCTAGGCCTCCTTAAATATCTTTTGGAACAAATGTAGACATAAACAAATGATTTTAAATTATAAATTAGAACTCTATGATTAAAATACCAGGAAAATTACTGGCACTTCAAGGAAGCAAAATGGAGAGAACATCTTCAAGATCAGTTGGCTTACCTTAATAAGATAAAATTGGTAGAAACAAAGAGTAATATTGCTCTCATGTAATTATTTATTAAAATAAATACTGGTTCACCATTATTCCACCCCCAAAATAATAGTCGAAAGAATTTTTTACCTCATATTTGGAGCAAAGTACAAAAGTTTGGTCTCCTCCAGAGAAGATTTGTTTAACAATATGGTATTTAAAGCGATCTGTCAAAAAAATTTTTTCAAGAGCATATTTTTCAGTAATTAAGCTTTTTCCTTGATCCCCTTTCCTAATACTCCAAAATATGCTTCAGACTGCTTTCCTATCCATTTTATTTATGTCAAGGAAGAAACCTCTCCTGGCTCTGTGCCCAAAACTGTTTCTACTTCAATTAAAAATAATGTACAAAATGGTATTCTCCCCTCCAACTCTACCCTTAGTCCCTCCCCAACAGCAAGCTAGGATGTTGTTTCCATTTTTCATTCTAATCTTTCCAGCCACTGATGTGCAGTTTAAAACAGTCACTAGAGGAGCCTGGGTGGCTCAGTCGTTAAGCTTCTGCCTTCAGCTCAGGTCATGATCCCAGGATCCTGGGATCCAGCTCTGCATAGGGCTCCCTCTCGGCCAGAAGCGTGCTTCTCCCTCTCCCACTCTCCCTGCTTGTGTTTCCTCGCTCGCTGTCTCTCTCTGTCAAATGAATAAGTAAAATCTTATAAAATGAATAAATAAAAGTCACTGATATCAACAGTAACACTGTCTGAGTGTGCTGTTCTCCAGCCCCTCCAGGACGACGCTTGTCCTCCAAGGACCTCCGTTTCCTACTCTCTGCTTTATCTCCCATCCACAGTGACCCTCCAACACCGCCAACATTGCTTTCATTCCCAATATACCACACTATCCCCTGTCTCTACATCTTTTCCTTCCACCACCCTCAATGCACACTGTACTTTCCACCATGGTGCCTCCTACAGCGCGGCGGCCACGGTGCTTCTGTGCTACTCACTGCTGCCCGCTCTCTCACAGTCCTCTACCTGGCTAACTCCAAATCAGGCTTTAAGACACAGCTCAAACTTCCTCTAACCGGAATACTCCTAGATTCCCTCCTCTGTGCTCCCACACTCCCATGAAGGGCCCTAAAACCACAGCCTTTACATGATGAATTGAAATTTATCTACTTACGTTATAAAATCATTTTGGCAGACATCCAAACACAAATTTATGATCACACAAGTTAGGTTCTAATCAAACTTCAAAAAGTTGTGATTTCAAATTAACCTATACAACACCTAAGTTTATGAAATTGCTTTTTTCCCTTAAATACATGCATTCCCAGCATGTCTACAACGCCTTGGTGTAAAAGAAATTCTCAAACGGCAGAGGACACCTAGCCATTCTTTCACTTTGGGGAACATCATCAAAACCAAATCTTATTTATTTTGTATTTTGAGTTCCACTGCATTTTTATATGCTCATATATTCATTCCATAAATCTTTCTTGACTGAGAAGTCTGTGCCAGGCCTTGTGCTGTACACAGGTTTTACAAAGAAGACTCAGTCCCCTGCACTTAAGTTTCTTATAATCTAGTAGGAAACTTATGGTAGTTATTGTTTAAAAAAAATCCTAATCAAGGCATAAGTCACTTTATAGTCTTCAAAATCAAGTTATTATTAAATCACACTTCTTTTTAATGACTTTCCAGCTTCTTGTCAGCTGCTGGATTCATTATTTCAAGTCATTCATACTGAGTGACTGACTTACTTTGATTTCCAATGAAATGAACGCTGTGTTATTTAACTATTTTTTTTTTTAAGAGAAGAAAACAATGGCATAAAAAGAAATCATGTCATGTTATGACCAGAATAGCAAAAGCAAAAGGAAACTAACAGCACAAGCATTGAGCACAGGCTCTAGAGTGAGGCAGACCTAGTTTTAATTCCTGCCCCCAAAATCTTTGTGATGTTGACAAGTTACTTAACCTCCTTAAGACTCAATTTCCCCATCTACAACATGAAATAATAACCACGAATTCTTAAGGTTGTTTTCAGTGCTTAGCATAAGTAAGTAATAGAGCTTGGTTACATAAACATTAACTTTTATTAACAGCAATAATAACAAATAAAATTTATACACCACTACCAAGGTCCCTAGGGCCAAAATAACGTGGTTTTTTTTTGCTTACTCTCAACTGAGATCTCTAGTATCTCAATTATAGACCCTCATGCATAGTAACTACTCAAATAACTGTTGATTAATGTTAAAAAAAAAAAAAAAAGCTCTCATACTCATTTCCTCCAAAAGACTCCAAGGTCATATATAGATATGTGCTCTATAAACAATATTTTGTTGTAATTTAAAATAACATTACATTCCAATGAAAATCGCTCTTACCGGCTCTGGCTGAAAGCTGGCCACTATGAGCGGCCCAGTACCCTTTCACAGGGGATGGGCACTTAACGTTACAAGTGTGCCCTGTTCCTAATTGACCTCTTGCTCCACAACCAAATGCATAGATGAGTCCAGAAGAAGGCACGAAGGCTAGGGTGTGTTGTCTGGGGAAAAATAAATTCATATATCAGCATAGTTTCTACTGCTAGTGATATACACTGAGACTGACTTTCAGCACCCCCACATGAGCACAGCACTGTCTCTGGGTACCCCCTAGAAATGCCCCACACTGACTTCTGACTGTTATTGCAGTGGCTGGCTCTCCATTATCTCTGAGACTCTAAGCAATGAGGAAGATGGCAGCACTTGGAAAAGGCTGAATGACCAGCTGCATCAGGCCTTCGAGATGACAGGGAAGAAGCAGGGTACACCAGGCAAAATTTCCAAGAAGTTCTTTGAGGCTCTCTCACTTTCCTTTCTTCATGTCTTCTTCCCTGCTAGTCTTTATCCCAAAATAAGTCTCATGTCCCCATCCTGCTCCCCTCATCTAAAACCTGTCTTTGCCATACTCTACTCGGATAGGACTTTCTCCAAATTTCACTGTAGCTGTGTACGCAGCCAAGATCTCTTAAAATGCTGGTAGTCAGAGGGGTGCCTGGGCGGCTTGATCAGTTAAGCCTTGGCCTTCAGCTTAGGTCATGATACCAGCGGTCCTGGCATTGAGCCCTACATCCTGGCTCCAGGCTTCGGGCTCAGCAGAGAGTCTGCTTCTCCTTCTGCCCCTCCCCCTGCTCTCTCTCTTTCTCCTAGATAAATAAAATCTTTAAAAAAAATGTTAATGATTAAGTCTAACCACATGCTCTGTCATTACAAAGACAAGATTCATTTCAAGGTCTTAACAGACACTAGGAATCTCTTCAGGGCACTCACCTGCCACAAGCAATCTGTGTTACTTCACTGCCCATCAGCTCCAGAACTCTTCTTGGATTAACCTCATCATTCATGGAATCGTGTCCAAGTTGTCCACAGGAACCCGCGCCAAAGGTAAACACACCTCCACTCTAACAAGGGAAAAACATGACATGACTACATTGTATCTCTGAGTTTTGAGTACACCCCTTGAAAAGCCTCTGTACACAAGATTCATATCACAACAGTGTGTACAAGAACACGACACTCACTTGATCATTCACCAAAATGCCTTCTTTGCAATGTTCATTAAGTAGAAAAGTAATTAAAAAAAAAAAGAAATTAAGAACTACACCTTTATGGACCAAAGACAGCACTGCTCAAGGGACCATGTGCCATCTGCAAATTTCCAAAGCACAATGATGTGCTAGGAAGCAAAACAAAATGAGGGGAAACAGAGATAGGTGAAATGAGATGACTTTGCACAATCACTCATATATAAGAAATTAAATGCTCCACAACCCATTGGTAAGTTAGCTACTTTTTTTTTTTTCCTTTACAAATGAATTTATTCTAAAATTTTTTTCAATGATCACTGTTTAAGATATCATTTACCTTTTTTTTAAATAATTTATTTTTTATAAACATATAATATATTTTTATCCCCAGGGGTACAGGTCTGTGAATCACCAGGTTTACACACTTCACAGCACTCACCATAGCACATACCCTCCCCAATGTCCATAACCCCACCCCCCTTCTACTCTCAATAGTTAGCTACTTTTTAAAAAATTTTTTTATTTTTTTATAAACATATAATGTATTTTTAGCCCCAGGGGTACAGGTCTGTGAATCGCCAGGTTTACACACTTCACAGCACTCACTACAGTTAGCTACTCTTTAACAGCTGTGCTTGAAGAAATGTTAAGACATTTTACTAAAGTGAATCTTTAACAGTATTTGTTCAACATAAAAATACATTTTCATTCTCTCTGCATGTGATAGTTTTAGAAAAAAGAGGTTGATAATTTTAAGACATGAAGTACATTGCTCCGTATTTTTCACATATTTAAATGGTTTTAGAGGAACACAGAATGCTGCTATATACTATACTTTAAGGTTATTTATACTGAACTGTTTTTAAACACCATCACTACTCTAAAAGATACTATCAAAACTAATCGAGTAACAATCCTCATCTCTGCCATACCCAACACCAAACCATCACAGAACAAACCCAAACACTCTGAGTCCCTTACCTTTGTAAGGACTGCTGTGTGTTCTTCTCCACAACTAATATAGACGACTTTCTGCGTTCGTAAGAGTTTCACATGGCAAGGAGACTCTCGATCTACAATAAGAAAAAAATCAGAACGTCACTCCCATTAGTTTTGAGATGAAACGTACACAACTATCTTAGCGTGACTTTTGGGTCCTCCTGGATCCCTGACACATACGCAGCTTCCTGCCTGCACATCCACTGGAGTATCTAATGTACACCTCATTCTGAACACATCTAAAACCTAATGCGTGGTGTCCCCACACCACCCAACGCTGTCCACTCGCCAGCCCCCAAAACACACACACACACACACACACACACACACACACACAGAGTTTCCCTCATTCCATAAATGGCAACTTCATCCTCCCACTTTTCCTCTCCTCCCTTCAACCACATACCCAACGATGAGCAAAACCAACTGACCACCCCCTTCACAGTATATTCATAACCAACTTCATTCCCACTGCCTCCGAACTGGTCTTCCAGCTTCCCTGGGGCCTGCGCTCACCAAAGTTAAACTGGATCCATCTTCTCCTCAAAATATTCACTGTCTTCCCCTTTCACTGACGGAAGCCAAACCTTCCACGGCCCCACATCATCGTGCCTATACTACCTCTCTGAGCAGCTCTGCTGTTCTTCCCCTCGCTCATTCCCCTCTTGAACACGCCACCTATCTTCCCACAGTACAGACTCCACACACCCCACTCCCTGGGACTGAAACGTTCTTTGCCCAGATAGCTACACGTCCCCTTTCTCCCTCCTGACCTCCTTTGGGCTCTGCTCAAACATCTTATCAAAAAGGCCTTCTCTGGAAACCTTATATAAAACAGGACACCATCCTCTCAAACACATCTGATGTACTATACTTCCAGCCACCAGCGTGCAGTCTCCACAAAGTCGAGCGTATCGTCTGTTCTGTTCACTCCTGCACCCTTAGAACCTAACATGGGGCCAGCGCACAGAAGACTCTCAAGAAGCATGTGTGAAACAGACGCAAGTGTTTTTGAACTAAAAGATACATACAAAGACTTGACTTACCTTCTTCATCACTGAGCCCTAGCTGCCCTGCATTGTTCATCCCCCAGCCAAAAACTGCTCCTGAGAGAGACAGGGCAAAGCTGTGAGCTCCTCCTGCAGCCACCTGAGCCAGGGGGATGCCCTCCAGGGACCTCACCCTCTGTGGGCTGGCTTGGGAGGGGAACTCCTTTCCCAGGCCCAGCTGCCCGTGGCTGTTCTTTCCCCATGTGAAGAACTGACCATCTGAAATAAAGACAGGGTGACTGGTGTTACCAGACAGGATACAAGTTCCTTTCACAAAAATAACCTCGTAAGAACAACTTAGTGGCCCAGGAGAATCATCTGTTAGTTGCTCCCCTTCAACCTACCAAACCCTCCTGAGAGCAAGGGACAGAGACACTTCAAGCTATGAAGACTGCCAAAACCTGGGGCACCTGGGTGGCTCAGAGGGTTAAGCCTCTACCTTCAACTCAGGTCATGATCTTGGGGTTCTGGGATGGAGCCCCTCGTCAGGCTCTCTGCTCAGCAGGGAGCCTGCTTCCTCCTCTCTCTCTGCCTGCCTCTCCGCCTACTTGTGATCTCTCTCTTTGTCAAATAAATAAATAAAATCTTAAAAAAAAAAAAAGACTGCCAAACCAAAACTCCCATTTGTCATTACAACAGAGAGATAAATTGAATCTTACTGCCCTTCAAAGGCTATTAACATTTATATAAAGAAAAGAAAAAATTAAACGTGTAAGCCAATTTAGTTATGACTAGGCCAGTTACCGGGCTTAGATCCACTAAGGGCACTGAACTAATTCTAACCACACCAAGATCATGAAGCCCAGGACTCAGGAGGTCCAGGCTTCGAGCTGGACTATCTCACAGAGCATCAAGCATGGCATGTTGGTACAGATTTCCCATCAAATTTATTCTAACATGGAATACAGTATTATTTGTGAACTTAGATTTCCCTAACTCCCTCCCTCCTTTTCACTTATTTGGGAGCTTGAGAGTGACTAAAGCTAAGAAAAACCAATCTTCCATATGTTCAAGAACACCGAGGTTCAGTCCTGCCTCCTTCTCATCCTTCCCGAGAGAGCAATGATGAACACCTCCTTCACTGTCCGCACCCCAAAAAAGGTATGAGCTGCACAAAGGCTGTCTGAGAAACACCACTGTCCAACAGGACCAGTGTGTTAAAGGGGTCCAGCTAGAAAACATCACACACAAATGCAAAGAGAAATGGTTCCCAAATTAACATAACATTAGCATGTATTTCAATGTTACATTACCAGCTGCAAGAGCCAAGCAATGCCAGTTGCCACAGGAAACTTGTAATATCGTCTGCTGGTTCAGCTTCTGTATTAACCTAAAACAGAAAAGGCTTTCTTCTTAAGAAGGCATTCCCAAACAGTGACGAGAAATATTCCCAACAGTGGTAATAAATAACACCCTTCCTAAAAGACTTTTTAAAATTAAATGCATAATCTTACATGATATAATTCTATTAGATCTTTCACTAACTTCCTACCTCCTAGGCAGTTACAAACAAACAAAACAAACAAAAAACAAGACAAAAAAACACATCTGCACTTAATCCCATTACCACACTCTTGTTAATTCCAACCTTGTCATCTCCAGTCGAGGGAAATGTGGAATAAGCTATAAAAGAGAGATCCCTAGGAATGTGGCTGCTGTCTATGTGGTTTTCAAAATGAGGGCAATGCAATGATCCAGCAATCCCACTTCCATGGATACATCTAAAAGAACGGAAAGCAGGGTCCCAAAAAGATATCTGTACACCATGTTCAGAATAGCATTATTCACAGTGCCCAAAAGGTAGAAGCAACTAAAGTGTCCATTAACAGATGAATGGAAAAACAAAATGTGCTGTATTCATACAAGGGAATGTTAAATCAACCCTCAAAAGAACGGAAATTCTGCATATGCTGCAATATGGGTGAAACTCAAGAACATTATGCTAGGTGATATAACCCAGTAACAAAAAGGCAAATACTGGGTGCCTGGGTGGCTCAGTGAGTTAAAGCCTCTGCCTTCGGCTCAGGTCATGATCTCCCAGTCCTGGTCCTGGGATCGAGCCAGCATCAGGCTCTCTGCTCAGCAGGGAGCCTGCTTCCCTTCCTCTCTCTCTGCCTATCTCTCTGCCCACTTGTGAGCTCTGTCTGTCAAATAAATAAATAAAATCTTAAAAAAAAAAAAAGGGCAAATACTTTATGAGTGCACTTATGAAAGATACCCAGAGTAGTCAGATTCATACAAATCAAGTTTGACGCTGCTTGCCAGTGGCTGGGAGAGGAGAAATGGGGAGCTGTTATTTAAGGGGTACCGACTAACTTTTACATGATAAATTTTTGCAATTTCTGGATATTGTTTACACAACTACATAAATAGGCTTAATACTACTGAACTATGCATTTAAAAATGGGTAAGATGCAAAATCCCATGTGATGTGTATTTTACCACAATTTTTTTATCACAATTTCATAGGGTTGGGGAAAAAACAAACAAAAAAAGTCCACGTAACGATGCTCGGTGCTGGCCCACAGACTTGGGCACCTGGGAATATCTCCTGCTCTCTAATGTAATAGCCTGCAAGTTGCCACCATCCTCTTCATTAAGTCTATGCCGTGCGAACAGAAGAGCCAGATGGCCGTCCTCTCGGGAGAGGGGCATCTTAGAAGACAGAGGCCAGTGTGGGAGCAGATTATTTCGAGTGACAAGCAGGTATTACTTTTGTTACTATTTCCTTTTCTCACATACAAAAAGCTTATGAAACAGAACTCACATACAAATTTAGTATCTAATAGAACCCAACTATTTTTTATTGACTCACATGCAGTTGTAGGAAATAATACAGAGAGAGCCCTTTTACACTTTGCCCAGTTTTCCCCAGTGGTGACATTTTCTCAGACTAGAATAATAAGGTCATAACCAGGATACTAACATTAATACAATCTACAAATCTTTTCCACACTTCTCCAGTTTTATTCGTACTCAATTCTGTGTATTAATTTTACCATCTGTGTAGGTTCATGTATCCACCACCACAGTCAAGGTATTGAGCAGCTGAACACCGTAAGGATTCCTCCTGCTAAACTCTTAGACCACTACTCCCCTCCCCTACCCTTAGCCTCCGACAACCACTAATTCACCCACCATTTCTTAAATTCTGTCATTTCAAAAATGTTATATAAATAAAATCATATAGTAGGTGACCTTTTGGGATTGGATTTTTTGCCTGTCTGAATAATTCCCTGGACATTCATTCAAGTTATACAGTTACCAATAGTCTGTAGAACCCAACTCCTTTTTAAAACTGGAAAATGCACTACTGACTAGGGGACCTATGTTTCAGAAATTTCATGCAGTAACAGCCCTTTTTCTCCTGGCCAGTTTTCACTCAAATTCCCCATAATTCTCCCTTTATGGGTTGACTGCTAGCCTTGTCACAAATGTCATAATTGGTTATAGAAAGAAAGCAGGTCAAAAGAACAAGAAACAACAGGGAAACTGTAGCCTTGCGTAGAGAGGAGGGATATGTAAAGAGTGCAAGCATGGGATGTGTTTTACCTATGCATCTCATTCTTCTCTCCTAGCAACATAAGGTACACAATACAACACTCCACTTTCTTATTTTTTTTTTTAAGATTTTATTTATTTATTTAATAGAGATCACAAGTAGGCAGAGAGGCAGGCAGAGAGAGAGAGAGGGAGGAGGAAGCAGGCTCTCCACTTAGCAGAGAGCCCGATGCGGAGCTCGATCACAGGACCCTAGGATCATGACCTGAGCCGAAGGCAGAGGCTTTAACCCACTGAGCCACCCAGGCACCCCCAACACTCCACTTTCTTTCTTTTTTTTTTTTGAAGATTTTATTTATTCATTTGACTGACAGAGATCACAAGTAGGCAGAGAAGCAGGCAGAGAGAGAGGAAGGGAAGCAGGCCCTCTGCTGAGCAGAGAGCCCGATGCGGGACTCGATCCCAGGACCCTGAGATCATGACCTGAGCCGAAGGGGATGGCTTAACCCACTGAGCCACCCAGGCGCCCAACACTCCACTTTCAATTGAAGAAATCAGAGCTTAGACAAGTTAAAAGAATTTGCCCAAGGTCACTCACCTAATTAATAATAGTACCAGTATTAGAGTGTGAGGGCAGTTTGACTTCAAAGCTATGTTCCTTTCTACAAGACTAGAGTATGAATTAAGAAATTTATGTCAATTAAGTTATAACATAAAATTATACACAGACCAAAGCCTCAAAAGTCATCCATAATTTAGACATGGCTATTGAAAATTAAACTGCTACTATAACACAGGCTACTTCGTTTTTAGAAATGAAATGCCATTAAAAATCTCTAAATCTCTGGTCATCAACAAGTGAAATATTTTTGTCATTTACACTATAAATCTTTTCCTTAATATTTACATAATTTCATTAAAATATATACAGTACCCTTTTTTTTTCTTATTGCCACTCTCTTTCTCTCTTCCCCAACATTCAACTAATTTTTGGAAAAATGAATCCAAGATATTACCTGTTCTAAGTCAGGAAATGAGTCAAATCACGCTTACCTCCATGTTCCTCTTTTCCTTAAAACAACTTTTGATGAAAGTGACAAAAATCTAAGAAGGGCAGAAAAGGAAGAGGAAGAAGAGTATTTTGTCCTTTAAAGGGGACAATAATTGGGCTGGGGTGGAGAGGCCACTTATTACACAGCCTTGTAACAAACAATAAATGTGCTGGACACCCTTAACAATGGTGATGCAAAAATGCATAATCCAGGTCTCATCATCAAAAGTTCCCAGCTTTGTATGACAAACAGTCATTAAATAAACAGTTACAGAGATGTGCAAGTATGACAGTAGGGGTGTGCTCTATGTTGGTCATCTAAAAGAACAGGAATAAAGTGACGGAAATAAGCGAGTGGCCTCTCTGATCACCAAGAACCCTCCGCAAACTGAGACTCCATCCCCTAAGGAGAGCATCTGGAAGTAACTTCAGTGTTTCAAATATTTACTTAGTGGTGAAGTGCCTGTTGGATACTTTATTAAATCACCTAATATCTGGAAATAAAGTAAATATTTAAAAGTCTTAAAACCACTGTATTAGGGGCACCTGGGTGGCTCAGTGGGTTAAGCCTCTGCCTTCAGCTCAGGTCATGGTCGCAGGGTCCTGGGATTGAGCCCCACATTGGGCTCTCTGTTCAGTAGGGAACCTGCTTCCTTCTCTCTGTCTGCCTGCCTCTCTACCTACTTGTGATCTCTGTCAAATAAATAAATAAAATCTTTTAAAAAAAAAACACTGTATTAGTATTTTTGTATAAAAAATAATTTTGTACATTTGGTATTTTAGCTGTTCGTAATGCTCATGATGGCTAATATTAGAAAATGGGTCAACCTTTTGATTTGAGTTCAGAGTCCTTAATTGAGTGATTGATTTAGGTCTATAATTTTAAGTTAAAGGTTAGTAAGTGCCGCAGGAGAAAAGATGCTTTTTTTATTCAAGCATTTACTGAATTCCAAACACTATGCTAACAACTAGGTTACTGGAATAAATAAAGTACAATTCCTGAACAACTCACATTTTTTTAACTGGAGACAGACACTTTTATAAATAATTAGTTTTTGTGACAAGTGCTATAAAGTATAAGGCACAGGAGTGGCACCAAAAACACAATAACAACAACAAAAAAACAGCAATTAAAGAGAGAAAGCAGAAGGAAAGCAGAGTCTCACAAAGCAACAGCAGGAAAGAGTATTTATAAAACTGACTTCTGGAAACTCAAATTCCTGTCTGTGACCTTCTTACCTGGGCACTGCCACCGAGTCTTCAGTCGTCATGAGTCCTAGTTGACCGTCACTCCCTGCGCCCCAAGAAAACAGTTGGCCCCGGTCACTGAGGGCCAGACTGTGAGACTCGCCACATGCCACATGGACAATGTGCTGATCTGCCAAAGCTCCAATTTGCTCTGAAAGAGACCAAACCAAGGAGGAAGATATAGAGCCTAGAAACAGGAATCACACAAGATTTTCTTACACAGCATTATCCTTCTAGGCAGTTTTGTTTTTCAGAAAGAACCACTAAATCTGAGTATTTATAGAGATGATAAATTTCATACATTTCTACAAGTTATCAGTTCAGATCCCTGCTCCACTGGGTAACATATACGCCTGTAGCAGCACATACATCTCAGATGTTCTGCCATGGGACTGGTGCTTCTCTCCAGGGAGAAGCCTGAAGGTTTACTATTTGGAGATACTGAACCAGAGAGGCCTGGAGGTGAGTGAGAATGAGGCATATTACTTAAAGTAGTGGGACTGAGTGAAATTCTGCCCAGGAACAATAAGACTCATTTCCCAGAGCCCTCCCTCCCTAATCCAGAAAATACCTTTTTCCCCAACATTCCAGAACACAGCCTCATACATACCGAGCAGAGAAAACAGAAAATTTCTCTAAGAAAAAAGCCCAAAAGAGAATATCCACAGATACTGACATCTGTAGATCCTCCAAGGAAATGTCCAGCTTCCTCTGAGTTAACAAGCTTTGCCCTCACACAGCTCCACTCACGTCTTAGAACCACACTCTTAAAAATAAAGCTTTGGCAAGGTTAATTACATATGAGGAAGATGTTAACATGAAAGAAAAAGAGAAAAAAAAACAGAATATGAACTCAGAAGATAAGGATCATGCTGGGAGCAGAAAAAAAAATTAAGTTGTTAAAGAAATAGAAGATAAAGACCATTCAAACATTTGAGGAACAAAATCGCCTTAGAAAATGAAAATATGGCAGCACAAATTAAAGACAAAACCCCTTCAAAAGCAGAATGGGAAATAAGTACTGAAGAAATTCCCACAACTATATGATCAACTAATCTTCAACAAAACAGGAAAGCATATCCAATAGAAAAAGACAGTGTTCAACAAATGGTCTTGGGAAAACTGTACAGCAACAAGCAAAAGAATAAAACTGGACCATTTCCTTACACCAAAAACAAAAATAAATTCAAAATGGAAGAAAGGCTTAAATGTGAGACTGGAAACCACCAAAATCTTAGAGGAGAACACAGGCAGCAGCCACTTTGAACTTGGCCAGAGCAACTTCTTATTAGACATGTCTCTAAGGGCAAAGGAAACAAAAGCAAAAATGAACTATTGGGACTTCATCAAAATAAAAATTATCTGCACGGGGTGCCTGGGTGGCTCAGTGGGTTAAGCCTCTGCCTTCGGTTCAGGTCATGATCTCAGGGTCCTCAGATGGAGCCCCGTATCAGGCTCTCTGCTCGTCGGGGAGCCTGCTTCCCCCTCTTTCTCTCTCTGCCTGCCTCTCTGCCTATTTGTGATCTCAATCTCTCCTCTGACAAATAAATAAATAAAATATATTTTTTTTAAAAACCGTCTACACAATGAAGGAAATAACAAAACTAAAAGGCCGTCTATAAGAACGGGAGAAGATACTTGTAAGGGACATAGCTGACAAGGGGTTAGTATCCAAAATCTATAAAGGACTTATCAAACTCAACACCCCAAAACCAAATAATCCAGTTAAGAAATGGACAGAAGACGTGAATAGATATTTTTCCAAAGAAGACAACCAGATGGCTAAGAGACACATGAAAAGATGCTCAACATCACTCATCATCAGGGAAATACAAATCAAAACCACGATGAGATACCACCTCCCACCTGTCAGAATGGCTAAAATTAACAACACAGGAAACAACAGGTGTTGGTGAAAATGCTGAGAAAGGGGAACCCTATTGCACTGTTGGTGGGAATGGAAACTGGTGCAGCCAACTCTGGAAAACGGTATGGAGTTTCCTCAAAAAGTTAAAAAGAGAGCTACCCTATTATCCAGCAATTGTACTAATAGGTATTTACCCAAAGGATACAAAAATATAGATTCGAAGGGTTACATGCACCCTGATGTTTATCAACATCATTAACATTATCATCAACATCAACAACATTATCAACAATACCCAAACTTTGGAGAAATGGCCATCAACTGATAAATGGATAAAGAATAAGTGGTATACACATACAATGGAGTATTACTCAGCCTTCAAAAAAAAAAATGAAATCTTGCCATTTGCAATGATATGGATAAAACTAGAGTGTATAATTCTAAGTGAAGTCAGTCAGTCAGAGAAAGACAAATACCATGTAATCTCACTCATATGTGGAATTTAAGAAAGAAAACAGATGAAGATATGGAAAGGGGGAGAAAAGGAGAAGGGGAAAAAACCGTAAGAGACTTAACAACAGACAACTGAGGGTTGATGGAGGGACATGGGTGGGGAATGGATATTAAAGAGGGCACTAGTTGTGATGAGCCCTGGGTGTTATATGTAAGTGATGAATCACTAGTTCTATTCCAGAAACCAATATTGCACTTTATGTTAACTAATTAAAATTTAAATTAAAAGACAAAGAATTGAAGAAATTTTCCAAGAAATAGAACAAAAACGCAAAGAGCAAAACAGAGAGGGTTAAAAAAAAAAAAAAAAGAAATGAGGGGTTTATTTCAAAAGGTCCCATAATGGAAAAATAAGAACTCCATAAAGAAAATGGGGAAAACACAAGGTAAAACATTTCAAAGAAGAAACACTAGAAAAGTTCTCAGTAGGACTTAAATTTCACATTGAAAGGACCTATAAAGGACTCGGAATAATGACTGATGAAAGACCTACTTCAGAAGACTTCATTCTGAAATTCTAGAACACCAAAAAAGACTCTTATAAGCTTCTAGAAAGGAAAACAGTTTATACACAACAGAACAGGAATCAGAATGACATTAGATTTCTCAGAAGCAATACTGAAAACTAGAAGATAATGGAGCAATGCCTTCACAGTTCTGAAGGAAAATGACTTCCAACAGAGAATTCTATACCTAACTAACCATGAATCAAATGTGAGGAGAGAGGGAAAAAAAAATAATTTTCAGGCATGTAAAGCTCTCAAAATATTTTACCTCCAAAGCTGCCTCTTTCAGAAAGTTACCATAAGATAATGCCTCCTAAACAAAGGAAGATTCAGGATCCAAGAAACAGAAATCTTACATAAGAAGAGGTGAAGAACATTTCCAAAACAGCTATTATGTAGCAAGTCCATGAGAGGCAAAGTTGAAGGAATGTCTCCAAGGTGAAAAGTGAAATACAATCCGATGAGTTTTATATTGTTATGACTTTTACAATTCTGTCAGAAAATACAGAAGTTACAGTGCAAAAGAAAAAAAAAAGATACTTAACTCCAGAAAACAAATAAGATGTTTTATAGGAAATAAAAGCAATCATTGAACACAGAACCAAAATAACCAAATAAATATAATTTGCATAATCAAAAATTTAGTTGATTTTAAGCAATCAATTATTGGCAAAAGGATGAGTATCTAAGGGTGAGGAAGAGGAAAAAGTAGGCGGAGAATATAAAGGAATGCTAAACTTCCCCAGCATCTCTACACTATGTCCAATATTGAAAAAAAATCAATAAACAGCATTATAAGCATGTCATTTAGAAAAGGTAAATATTAAAAGAAAGAGCTAAAATTGTTGACAGAAATGGTCTCTGCTACGGAGACTGCAGGGGAGGCAGTGAGCTTCTGTTTGACCTAAAGATAGCTGGTATAAATTTATTACTTGGAAACAAACAAAAAAAATGTTTAATTAAGCAACCAAAAATATGCTCATGTCTGAGAAATCTCCTAAAGATGCTCTAACTCCTATAGTTCCCATTGCCCTACTTCTTTAACCTCTACTCACTATTGGGCCCTACAACCCAACTCAGCTTTGCCTCCCACACTAGGAACAGTCCTGTCTTTGGAAGAAGGTAAGAAACTCCTACCTCGGGTGATTCAGACTCTACTTCTCTGATCAAATATCCACCTTGTACCACAGTTCCAGGATTTGGGCAGCTTTTACGGCCTCCTGGGCCTGGGTACCTGGCCTGACACGTGAGCCATGACTGAGGCCTGTCCCCTAATACCTGACTTCCTATGCCAACCATTAGCCTTTCCTGCCTGGATGTTAACATTCAGCCTGACGTGATACTAGTAAGTTTCCCCACTGTCTGGCAGGACACTCTACCTGATCTGCCACTATTTTCTTGCCTCAAAATCTATCAGTACCATTCCTTTTGATCTTGTTTACCACAGCTCAACAGCCTCAAAAAGGGCATGTCTCGATTCCAAGTACCATTTACTCCTGATCTGGTCAAACCTAAGACAAATCAGTTCCCGCCCCACCACGTATTAGCCATCCAAACAGATATCCAGCCCCCGCTGCCACAACAAGACCTGCGGCCCCAAAGGCAACATTCCATCAGGGAAAGATGCGTGAAGAATCAAACCGGTGACTGCACCAAGTGCAACTTGTTTTGCTTCTTCTAGCCAGAAAATTAAGCTCACCAGATTCAGACTGGGGATCTGTTACAGTGAAATCATAATCCCTCTTGTAGAACCCACTCCCTAGGTCAGGCCAATGTGGGAATGAAGGCTTCATCCACGATTCTCCCTAAACACCCCCCTGCTCCAGTGGGAAGTCACGCTCAGACTACAGTGCACATTTTCACACACAGTCTCTCTGGTTCATTCTGTCAAGACTCTATGCTATATTTTGCAGATCATGACAGAATCTCAACCCACACATTAAAATAATTAAACACACTGAAGAAATATTTGGCATTTTTTGAGGATAAAAAGTATATTTTCTCTCTGATCCTCTCATAGCAACCCTTTCAAGTCTTTAACAGTCTTTAGCTATGTTCTCAACTTGGAACGCGCCAAGATAATCGGGCAGACGGGAGCAAATACGGGGTGCTGCTTAGAGCAAGTCAGCAGGTCAGGTGGGCTTACATTATTATGATGATTTCTACTTGACTTCTGAACCCACCGAATTTTTAATGTATTTTTGGGTTAACAGTGAATTGGGCATTGAACCACCAAAGGACGGTAACATTGAAGGATGGTACGAGCCTAGAGGGTAGATGTATGGTGCCAACACTTAATCTTGCAACAACCCTGTGAGGCAGGGTTGTAATAAGCCCCATCTCAGAAGACATATGTAATTTGGCCAAGATTCACAACTAATGAGTGGAGGAACTAGAACTGGATCCCAGGTCCTTCTGACTTCAGAACCCATTGTACCTACTAGGCTGTATTATATTCTGTCATGGAAGAAGATTAGACAGTTATGAAACTGGTAAAAGTTAACAGTGAAGTGATTAGCCTACATAGGAAAAATGGGAAATGGACACTTTCTCCTCATTGTTCAGATGAGAAATACAGTCAGTAGTTTGCAGTTTGGACGGAAAGCAAGGAGAATATACAAAATTAGTGCTCCATATTTGCTCCTAAATTTTTAACTAATAAAACAATAATAAATTAAAGATTTTTATTTATTTATTTGACAGAGAGAGATCACAAGTCGGCAGAGAGGCAGGCAGAGAGAGAGGAGGAAGCAGGCTCCCTGCTGAGCAGAGAGCCCGACGCGGGACTCGATCCCAGGACCCTGAGATCATGACCTGAGCCGAAGGCAGCAGCTTAACCCACTGAGCCACCCAGGTGCCCCAAAACAATAATAAATTAAATGTCAGCAGTTTGTATGGCAAAAGGGATTAAACTAAAAAAAAAAGGGGGGGGAGGATTAAACTCTCATTACTCAAATGTCTCTTTTCTGAGTTTCCCCAAACTGTTTACCCAAAGATTGCACTTTTAAGAGTAGAAAACAAAAGCAGGGCCATCCTGTGAGAAATGTTGTGCTTTGCCCTGCCATCCTGTGGATTTTGAGTCCTCACATTCACCCAACCCCCCGTTCCTGTTTCCCACTGAACTCGCCCTAGTGCCCACCCTGCCTCTCTCTGCTACATTTGCTATCCCCTGGTAGTGTCCCCCAGCACTACCAACCCATTCTGAGGGGTGCAACTGACTTTCACTGAAGCTCTGGGATGAGGGAAATAAACACTAGCTCAGCAAACCACTCAAAATAAAACATCATCCAAATTCTCCTCCAGATCCCCAAAAAAGAATTTCCTAGATTCTCCTCCCGGAGTCCCCTGTCTTCCTGTAACATGACTAGGCTCTCTCTCCATTGTTTGCTTCTCTATCTGTCTTGTCCTAAGCCATATTCTAACTACTTTCATAATTATTCTCATCTAAACATTTGGGAGACGGAGAGTCTGGGCTATGTTCAGTGGAATCTCAACTCTGTAATACAGCTCACACTTTAAAGTGATTTCCTACACCCCCAATAAAAGAGATCTCTCCACAACAGGAATTATGTCCTGTTTCTGAGCCAAGACACTCAAACCAGAGTCAGTTTTTCAAAAACAAATTTTTTTATTCATTGTACAGTAAAACTGATCTTTTATTATGTACAAGCCTATGATTTTAGACATATGTCACAAAGAAAATATGGAACAGTTCTATCACTCAAAAAAAAAAGTCCCTTGGTCACACACTCTCCTCATCCCTAGCTCCTGGCAACCACGAATCTGTTTTCTAGCGCTATAGTTTTGTATTTTCAATACTGCCACATAATGGAATCCTATAGTTTCTAACCTTTCAAGACTGGATTCTTTCACTAAATGTAATGCCTGGAAGACTCATCCGATATATTTGGACTTTTGATCTACATGCCAGCGCAGGAATGAGCGGGGAGAGGCAAAGGCAGAGGGAGAAGCAGGCTCCTGCTTAGCAGGGAGTCCGTCACAGGGCTCAATCCCAGAACTCTGAGATCATGATCTGAGCTGATGGCAGATGCTTAACCAACTGAGCCACTCCCGTGCCCCTTTCCTGGGTTTTCATATGCTCTTATTTATATTTTCTGGAAAATGTTGACAGCTGTGTTGTAGTTTTCAAAGCTTCTGCATTGCCATTCACATGTGTGCCCTGTGTGCACCACAAAGAGGCCCGTCTGGAATGTGAGTGGTGGTCTGTGTTTAGTTCAGTTCTTAGAGTCATTTACATGCTAAGTAGGATAAGATCCGCATATAAATAGCTCAGGGATGAGCCCAGCAGTTCACAGATGACTATATGCAGTTGCTTTCCGAAGGTCCTCCTTCCCTGAAGTCTGTGAAATCAGCCCAACATGTTCAGGTTTCCTGGGGCTCCTTTGCTGCTCTCTAGCCTATATACTGAACTTCCACAGCTGTGCCTGCCTCTGGGCCAAATGGCCGGAGGACCGGAGGTGGGACATGGGAAACTACATGGCAATCCAGTGAAACTGGAAACCCAGAGCCAGAATTTTAAAATAACATTTTTTTTCTGTACATGTGGGCCTTTTTGTTTTGTTTTTGTTTGTTTTATATTTTAGTTAATCAGGAAAAGTCCACAACTTGGTTAAATTAAAAAAAAAAAAACAAACCCAAAGGCACATCTCTCCCACAAATGCTCCAACTAAAATTATATTTAACCTTCCTCTACAGTGAAGTGCTGGATTCCTGGAGACAGGCAGCATCTCTGAGTGGCTGATACTCCATTTAAATTATCCAGGAATATCAAATGTTTATTTGCTTAATCCTATGTATGACTGTCCCAAGTTCAAACAACCATTAAACCAAATCTTTGCAACTGAAGAATGAGAAAAAAAGATCAGGTATAATAGAGTTCAGAGTAGTATTTCTCAGTTCAGAGACAGGTGATTTTACCTTGGGCTTTAGCGTTCATATACAACCCCCTCCGCCAAAACAATGACTACAATGATGACGATGATGATGATGAAACCACTTACACACTCTGAAGAATGCTTCTGAGAATATTTTCTTCTCAAAGCCATAAATTTCAAATTACCATGTATGCTTTCAGATGCAATAAACCAGATACACTAAGGCGCCTGGAACATATGGAGGCCTGTCGCAGGCAATGGGAGGGAAGAAGACTGTGTTCGTGAGTCACCGGCACTACCACCAGTCAGAATAAGATTAGCTGCAGTGACTCAGTTATTTTCAGGAACTCAGAACTGTCAATCATGGCATAATCTGATGCTTTAAAAGGATTTTAATAGAGGGGCATGGCTCTGGTTCAAGATGGCCAGGTAGGAAGACCGTGAACTCACTTCCTGCACAGAACACACCAAAGCCACACCTATTTATAGAGCAATTCCTTCTGAAGAAGAACCAAGGGCTGACTCAACAGCTTCAGCACATCAGAAGATAGACCACACAGAGAACAGCAAGAAAGAGAGGAAACAGTAACAAAGGGAACCACCACCCCAACACTGTGAACTGCAGTGGGGACAGATAGTCCCCAAATAGAGGGACCGTGGGCAGATTTGTCTACCGTGGGGCACAGGAAAAAGCCTCGGTTTAAAAGACCAACTAGGACATAAAAGATCCAGCTCTAGAACTGCACCAAATGGTGGGAGAACTGCTGGAACTCTCTCTCCAGGTCTGAGGGACAGGAGAGCCCCGTGGTTTACATTCCTCTTCCACCTTGAAAGCATGGATGAGAACAAGGTCCAGGCACCCTGAGTAGCCTAATGCCTCAGCGAGGCCCAGACCCCTAACCCACACCAGCCCCAGCCATCCCACTAAGGTGGCCCCAGCATACAACACCATGAGACCCCTGATCAGAGCTCATTATAGCTCCAGCCAGTGCACCAAGGGAACACAGGCACAAAGTACCTTAGGACACCCCAGGCCTGCACCAGTTTGGCCTCAGATGACTAAGGTTCCCCTGATGCACATTGCTCCAACATCCTGGCTTTGGCTAGCTTTGGCTCTGGCCACCCCACACCCACCACATGGAACACCCCAGAACCCCGGGTCATGCCTGCCTCTGTTCCAGCTGCCCTACCAGGGCACCCTCTGCATGGAATGACTCAGGAGCCCACAGCCCATACCCTACCTTGTCTCCAGTCACCCTACCAGGATGTCCCCTGTATAGAGTGCCCTGGAACATCCTGGGCCACATCAACCTTGGCTCCATTTGCCCCACCTCCTATGCCCCCTATTCTGGGCACCCCAGAATCCCCCAGCTTATACCCACTTCAGCTTTAGCAAGTCCTGCCAAGGCAACTTCTATACAGAGAGACAAAGGACAACACAATCACACCCAATTCAGCTCTGACCACCCCACTAGGGCAGCCTCAGCACAGAGTGCCCTTGGTCTGCAAGCCCATGCCACCCACAGTTTCAGCGGACAAGCAAAGTCACCAGGCACACACAGTCTACACAGGGCTGACCATACACAAGGCTATTCCTTCAAGTTCAGAAGTAGCTGTTCTGCCTAACCCATACAAACAAACACAAAAATCAAGCAAAATGAGGAGACAGAGGAATATGCTCCAAATGAAAGAACAAGACAAAAACCTTAGACAAAGAACAAAATGGAGATAAGCAACATGCCTGATAAAGAGTTTAAAGTAATGGTCATAAAGATGCTCACCGGACTGGAGAGGAAAATGTAAGAACTCACTGAGAACGTCAACAAAGAGATAAAAAATATAAAAAAGAATGAATAAGAGCTGAAGAATACAATAACTGAAATGAAAAGTACACTAAAGGGAATCAACAGATGAGCAGAGAGAGAAGAGAGCAGTGACCTGGAAGACAGAGAAATCAAAAGCATCCAAGTGGAACAACAACAGAAAGTATTTTTAAAAACTGAGGAGGAGTGGGGGGGTGGGGGGCGTGTTCCTGGCTGGCTCAGTGGGTATCTCAATTATGGGGTTGTGAGTTTGAACCCCACACTGGGTGGAGAATTTACTTTTTAATGAAGCTGAAGTTCTATGAACACACTATTTGTTCATTAGAACAACTCCTCTGATACTATCATTACCTGCAGGGAAAATAAAGTAATGAAAACCATCACCAATAACCAAGTTTTGTCTCTCTATATTCATATACAATTAAACTGTTACTTTAAAAAAATAATAAATGTGGATAGGTTAAAGAAGAATTTAAAAAATACATGGAAACAATGAAAATGAAGATACAAATCCCAAAATCTTTGGGATGCTCTCGAAATAACTCTAAGAGGGAAATTTACAGCAATGCAGGACTACCTCAAGAAACAAGAAAAATCACAAATAAATAATGTAACGCTACACCTAAAACAACTAGAAAAAGAAGAATAAACAAAACCCGAGGGCATGAGAAAGAAGAAAAATAATAAAGATAAGAGGGGTGCCTGGGTGGCTCATTGGGAAAGCCTCTGCCTTCGGCTTGGGTCATGATCCCAGAGTCCTGGGATCGAGCCCCACATTGGGCTCTCTGCTCGGCAGGGAGCCTGCTTCCTCCTCTCTCTCTCTGCCTGCTTCTCTGCCTACTTGTGATCTCTGTCTGTCAAATAAATAAATAAAATCTTAAAAAAAATAAATAAAGATAAGAGCAGAAATATAGGAAATAGAGACCAAAAAAAAAAAAAAAAAAAAAAACCAACCCACAAAAAACAAACAAACAAAAAACAGAAAAGATCAATGAAATCAAGAAGTGGTTCTTTAAAAAGATAAAGATACACCTTTTGCCCAACTCATCAAGAAAAGAAAAGAGAAAGAGAGAGGACTCAACTAAATAAAATCAGTAAAAAAAAAAAAAAAAAGAGACATTACAGATACACAAAACATTATATGAGACTACTATGAAACATATGTATCAAGAAATTGGACAGCCTAGAACAGATGAATTCCTAGAAACACACAATCTTCCAAAACCAAACCAGGAAGAAATAGAAAATCTGAATATACTAACTGCTGGCAACAAAAGCTGTCTGGCAATCAAAAGACTCCCCCAAAACCAAAGTCCAAGAATAGATGGATTCACAGGTGAATTCCACCAAACATTTAAAGAGTTAATGCCTATTCTCAATCTATCCAAAAAACAAAAGGGGGAGGAAAGCTCCCAAACTCATTCTAAGGGGCCAGCATCACCCTGATACCAAAACCATATGGATACTACAAAAGAAAACTACAAGACAATATCCCTGATAAAAAAGATGCAAAAATCCTCAACAAAACATTAGCAAACTGCATTCAACAACATATTTAAAAGGATCATTCATTTCAATCAAGTAGGATTTATTCCAGGGATACAACGATGCTTCAATATGCATACATCAATCAGTGTGATACACCACATCAACAAAGTGAGGGATAAAAATCACATGATCATGGGGGCGCTTGGGTGGCTCTGTCAGTTAAGTATCTGCCTTTCCTCAGGTCATGATCTCAGGGCCCTAGGCTGAAGCACCCGTCGGTGTTCAGTGAGGAGCCTGCTTCTCCCTCTCCCTCTGCATGCGGTTCCCCCTACTTGTGCTCTGTCAAATAAATGAATAAAATCTTTTTAAAGAATCAAATGATCATCTCAATAGATGCAGAAAATGCATTTGACAAAATTCAACATCTGTTCATGATAAAAACTCTCAACAGATGTTGAATTTTGTCAAATGCAAAATTCATTTTGTCAAATGCAAATGTTTCCAGGGCACATACCTCAACATCATAAAGGCCATATATGAAAAAACCACAGCCAACATACTCAATGGTGAAAAACTGAGAGCTTTTCCTCTAAGATCAGAAACAAGACAAGGATGTCAACTCTTGCCATTTTTATTCAACATAGTACTAGCAGTCCTAGCCACAGCAATCAGACACACACACAAAAAATAAAAGACATCCAAATTGGTAAGGAGTTAAACTATCACTACTTACAGATAACATGATACTAATACATAGAAAACCCTAAAGACTCCCCTTGAAGGAATATATAAATTCAGTAGAGCTGTGGGATATAAAATTAATACACAGAAATTGGCCACATTTCTATACACTAAAACAAAGATAGCAAAAAGAGAAATTAAAACAATTCCATTTAAAATTACATGAAAAATAGGGCACCTGGGTGGCTCAGTGGGTTAAAGCCTCTGCCTTCAGCTCAGGTCATGGTCCCAGGGTCCTGGGATCAAGCCCCGCATCGGGCTCTCTGCTCAGCGGGGAGCCTGCTTCTCCCTCTCTCTCTGCCTGACTCTCTGCCTACTTGTGATCTCTCTCTGTCAAATAAATAAATAAAATCTTTTAAAAAAATTACATGAAAAATAATAAAACATCTAAGAATAAATTTAACCAAGGAAGGAAAAGACCTATCTTCTGAAAACTATAAAATAATGATGAAAGAAATTGAAAATGACACAAACAACTGGGAATATATACCATGTTTATGAACTGGAAGAATACTGTTAAAATGTCCATACTACACAAAGCAATCTACAGTTTTGATGGAATTCCTATCAAAACACCAACAGCATTTTTCACAGAACTAGAATTTTTATGGAACCACAAAAGACCCCAAATAGCCAAAGGAATCTTGAGAAGGAAGAACAAAGCTAGAGGTATCACAACCCCAAATTTCAAGATACAACAAAGCTGTAGTAGTAACCAAAACAATATGGTACTGGCCTCAAAAACAGATACATAGGTCAATAAAACAGAACAGAGAACCCAGAAATAAACCCATGCTTATATGGGGTCAATTTAATCAAAAGAGGCAAAAATATGCCATGGGGAAAACACGGTCTCTTCAATAAATGGTGCTGGGAAAATTGGACAATATTCAAAGAATGAAAATAGACCACTTTCTTACAACATACACAAAAAGTAACTGAAAATGGATTAAAAACCTGAATATAAGACCTGAAACCATAAAACTCCTAGTAGAAAATATAATTTCTTTGACATTGGCTTTAGTAACATTTTTCTAAATATGTCTGCTAAAGACAAGGTAAACAAAATAAAAAATAAACTGTTGAGACTACACCAAAATAAAAAGCTTTTGCACAGCAAAGGGAACCATCAATTAAACAACAAGCAATCTACTGACTAGAAGAAGATATTTGCAAGTGATATATCCAGTAAGGGGTTAATATCCAAAATATATAAAGAACTTATACAACTCAATATCAAAAAATAAATAATCTGATTTAACATGGGCAGAGGACCTAAATAGACATTTTTCCAAAAAAGACCTACAGATGCAAAAGAACACATGAAAAAATGCTCAATATCACCAATCATTAGGAAAATGCAAACCAAAACCACAATAAGATATCACCTTACAGGGGTGCTTGGGTAACTCAGTTGTTAAGTGTCTGCTTTTGGCTCAGGTCATAATCCCAGAGTCCAGTGATCGAGCCCTCAGGATGACTGCTTCTCCCTCTCCTACTTCCCCTGCTTATGTTCCCTCTCTCACTACTTCTCTCTCTCTGTGAAATAAATAAATCAAATCTTAAAAAAAAAAAAAGATATCACCTTATACCTTCAGAATAGCTAGAATCAGTAAGACAAAAAAGAACAAGCATTGGTGAGGATATGGAGAAAAAGGAACACTTGTGCACAGTAGGAATGTAAACTGGTGCAGCCATTATGGTAAACAGTATACAGTTTCCTCAAAAAATTAAAAACAGAAATTCTATATGATCAAATCATTCTACTACGTCTTTACCCAAAGAAAACAAAAACACTGATAAGATACACGCATCCCACAGCATTATTTCCAAGAGCCAACTACAGAAGCAATCCAACTATCCACTAACAGATGAATGGATAAAGAAGATGTGGTATATAGGTACTGGGGAATACTACTGAGCCATCAAAAATGACATCCTGCCATCTGCGACAACACTGATGGAACTAGATGGCACAATGCTAAATGAAATAAGTCAGACAAAGACAAATACCATACGGTTTCATTTACATGTGGAATCTAAAAAAATAAAACTAAAAAACAGAGATAAACCCATGAAAAGAGAAAACAAAATGGTGGTTGCCAGAGGCAAGGGGTAGAAGGATGGGAAATGGATGAAGGGGAATGGAAAATAACAGGTTCCCAGTTACAGAATGAATAAGTCATGGGAATAAAAGGTTTTGTATTTGTATAAATGTATCCTAAAGGAATAGTGTACACTGCATTAGTATTAACAGAAAAAAAAATTAGAAGTAAATTGGGATTATATGCTATGAATAGAAATATGCAGTCATTAAAAAGGCTGATACAGATCAGTATAAACAATCGTCATAAAAATACTCATGAGACATAAAATGGAAAAGAAGGGTTACAAAGAAGTAATATGATATGACTACATTTTTTAAAATTACACTTATGTTTTAAATACTGGAAGGATATATTTCAGACCAGTAACTGTTTTTTGTTCAGGGTAGTAGAATTTAAGAGTATTTTTTATTTGCTTTTTTATAGGTATTTAAATTGTGAGCAATATACATAGACTACTTAAGTAGTATGAAAAAAAGTTAAAGCTTTTTAACTTCCTTACCACTTCCCTGTCCTAGTCACTTTCTTTCTCAACAATTCAAATCCTTTCCCTTTAATGTGACTTAACAATAGGAGACCATTTCCAAGCTTGCAGGTTATTTTTCCTTTCTAGACTGTGTGCTACCTTATAAACAATAAATGTAAAAATGTATAATCATAATGCAAGATAAAAGGCTCCTGGAGGGGCTTCCTAAAGATACTTAATCCCACTGATTTTTATAGATTTGGATAAAATTTTATCACAGCAGGTGAAACCTCTCTGTATCGAGATCCCTCTACTTTATATTTAAAATGGCAGTCTTGGGGGCACCTGGGTGGCTCAGTGGGTTAAACCTCTGCCTTCGGCTCAGGTCATGATCTCAGGGTCCTGGGATGGAGTCCCCGCATTGGGCTCTCTGCTCAGTAGAGGGCCTGCTTCCTCCTCTCTTTATCTCTCTGCCTGCCTCTCTGCCTGCTTGTGATCTCTCTCTGTCAAATAAATAAATAAAATCTTTTAAAAAATAAAAAATAAAAATAAAATAAATTGGCAGTCTTCTGTCCATTTTTTCTTAAACACATCTGTGTAAAAACTCCAATCAAACAAAGGTAGACTGCATTGATGTGCAAGACCCAACTATATGCTGTCTTTAAAACACCCACTTCCAGGGTGCCTGGGTGGCTCAGTGGGTTAAAGCCTCTGCCTTCCACTTAGATCATGATCCCAGGGTCCTGGGATTGAGCCCTGCATCGGGCTCTCTGCTCAGCAGGGAGACTGCTCCGTCCTCTCTCCCTGCCCGTCTCTCTGCCTGCTTGTGATCTCTGTCTGTCAAATAAATAAATAAAATCTTAAAAAAAATAAAAATAAAACACCCACTTCAAACATAAAGGCACAGAAAAATGAGAAGTAAATGGATGGGGAAAATACATCATACTAACACTAATCAAAAGAAAGCTGAAGCTACTATATTCATATCAGGTAAGGTAGACTTCAAAGCAGTGAATACTTTATCAGGGATAAAGAATGACATTTTATGACATTAAAAGGAACAATTCATCAAGAACCTAATAATCTTCAATGTGTAAATACCTAATAACACAGTTCCAAAATATTTGTAGCAAAACTTAGAGAGCAAAAAGAATAAGCAAATAAACAATGATAGTTAAAGATATAAACATTGTATTCTCACTACTGCATAGAACAGGCAGACACAAAATCAGTAAGTATATAGACTACTTAACAACACTATCAGCCAACTTGACCTAATTGATATTTATAAAACACTCTACACATCAACAGCAAAATACACATTCATTCCAACTGCACACAGAACATTCACCAAAATAGACCATATTTGGGGCTATAATACAAATCTAAATAATTTTAAGAGGCGTGGAATCATATAAAATATGTACTCTGAGCATAGAGTAATAAACCAGAAATCATTAATGAAAAATGTCAGTAAAATATCCATGTATTTGGATATTAAACTACATACTCTAAATAATTCATAGGTCAAAAAAGAAATCATAAGGGAAATTATTACAAAGTATTTTGAATACTACATAAGAACAGATCCAGTGAAAATCTGTAGAATACTACTAAATAAAGTGAAGCTTAAAAGGAAATTTTTAGCATGAAATGCTTATTAGAAAAGATTTTTTTTTTTAAGATTTTTTGACAGAGGGAGAGAAATCACAAGCAGGCAGAGAGAGAGGGGGAAGCAGGCTCCTTGCTGAGCAGAGATCCTGATGTGGGGCTCAATCCCAGGACTCTGAGATCATGACCTAAGCCAAAGGCAGAGGCTTAACCCACTGAGAAACCCAAGCGCCCCAAGAAAAGACTTTAACTGACAAACTAGTGATTTAAATTCTTACATTAAGAAACTAGAAAAAACAGTACATTAAGCACAAAGTAAGTAGAAGAAAAAAATATTAACAGCACAAACCAATAAAATAGAAAACAAAAAAAGAAAAATCATTGAACCCAAAAACTTCCTCTTTAAAATTATCAGTAAAATTGACTAACCTCTACCTAGTCTAATCAGGAAACAAAGAGAGAATACACAAGTTATCTATACCAGAAAAACAGGTCTTACAAACATGAGAAGAATAACAGGAACATTGGGAAAACGTAACAACATAAGTGAAATAAATAAATTCCCTGAAAGACACAAGCGATGAAAACTCACCTAAGACAAAACAGGTAACCTACTACCCCTGTATTTTTTTTAATTTAAATTGTAACTAAAAATGCTCCCCAAAGAAATCTCTAGGCTCAGATGGCTTCAGTGGTGATTCTACAAACCATTTAAAGAAGAAATAATAACCTGCAATAAGCCTATATAAAATATAGACAAACTTCCAGAAAACTAAAGGGAATACTTCCCAACTCATTGTATGAGGCTGGCATTGCCGATAGAACAAAATCAAAGACAGTAAAAGAAAAGAAAATCAATAATCCTCATGAATGCTGACAAACAAACCTTGCCAAATTTTTAGAAATCAAAAGAATATGTCAAAGTCATCAAGTGAGATTTGTCCCAAGAATGCAAATTCAATTTATTTAAAAGACTTTTTTTTTTTTAAAATTTAACAGAGGGAGAGAGAGAATACAAGCAGGCAGAGGGAGAGGGAGAAGCAGGCTCCCCATGGAGCAGGGAGCCCCATGCAGGGCTCAATCCTGGGATCATGACCCGAGCCGAAGGCAGGCACTTAACCAACTGAGCCACCCAGGTGCCCCTGCAAGTTCAATTTAACATACAAAAACAATTCAGATAACTTATCACTCAGCAAACTAAAAATGAAAATCCATAATCACCTCAATAGGTTGAGAATAGCATTTCACAAAATTCAACACTCAGACTTTAAAAAAAAAAATCAGTAAGTGTATCAGGCATCTTTCACAACTTGATAAAAGGAATCCAAGAAAAACCCACTGCTAACAAAACACGTAATGGTGAAAATGAAAATGGTGAAAAAAGGAACAAGGCAAGGATATCTACTTTTACCACTTCTATTCATCACTGTACTAGAGTTCACTCAGTAAAATAAGGAAGAAAGAGGAAAGAAAACACATGGGAAGGAAGAAATAAAAGGAAAAATGGATGGATGGAAGGAAGAAAACTGACTTTTAGATGACACTATCATTTATGTAGAAATTCATAAGGAAGCCACGAAAAAAATGTTACCAGAACTGTTAAGAGAGTTTAACACGGTGATTCAAGATCAATTACAGAAAATTAACCGTATTTCTATATAATACCAAAGAAATTAAAAATTAAATTGTTTTTAAAATACCATGTATAATCAAATCAAATATATGAAGTACTTAGAAACAAATATGTACAAAGCCTATTCACTGGGACGTACAAAATATTGCTAAGGAAATTAAAGACCAGAAAATGGAGGCATTCATTTTGAATTATTGAATTATTCAATTCAATATTGTTAAGATGTCAATCTCAGGGGCAACTGGGTGGTTCACGTCATGACCCCAGGGTTCTAGGATCAAGCCCCATGTCGGGCTCCCAGCTCAGCAGGGAGTCTGCTTCTCCCTCTCCTCCCTGCTTGTGCTCTCTCTCGCTATCTGTCTCTCTCCCTCAAATATATAAAATCTTTTAAAAAGAAAAAAAAAAAGTCAATCTCCCCAAATTGGTCTAGTGATTCAAAGTAATCCCAATGAAAATCCCAGAAGTCTTTTTAATAAAAACTGAAATGCTGATTCTCAAATTTATATGCAAACCCAAGGACCCAGAATAGCCAAAATATTCTTTTTTTAAATTTTTTATTTAAATTTAATTTAAGTAATATATAGTGTACTATCAGTTTCAGAGTTACAGTTCAGTGACTCATCAGTTGCATACAACACCCAGTGCTCATTCCATCACATGCCATCCTTAATGTCCATCACCCAGTTACCCCACCCACCCACCCACCTCCCCTCTAGCAACCCTCAGTTTGTTCCCTATAGTTAATAATAACTAATAGCTAAGGGTCCCTTACAGTTAGCCTTTTTCTCTGTTTTTGTCTTATTTTATTTTTCCTTCCCTTCCTCTATGTTAATCTGTTTTGTTTCTTAAACTCCACATACGAGGGACGCCCGCGTAGCTCAGTTGGTTGAGCATCTGCCCTCGGCTCAATTCATGATCCAAGGTTCCTGGAATCTCGTCCCACATTAGGCTCCTTGCTGGGCGGGGAGGCTGCTTCTCCCTCTGCCTGCCACTCCCCCTGCTGCTGCTCTCTCGCTCACTGGCTCTCGCTCTCTGACAAATAAATAAATAAAATCTTGAAAAAAATCCCATGTATGAGTGAAATCATACGGTATTTATCTTTCTCTGACTGGCTTATTTCGAGAATAGCCAAAATAGTCTGAAAAAGAAAAACAAAGTCAGAGGATTTAGACTATCTGCACTACATACTTTCAAAATTTACTACAGAGCTACAGTGATCGACATGGTGTAGTACTGATTAAAGGTAGATAAGCAGAGTAACAGAACAGAATGTCTAGAGATAGACCAGTACACACCTGGCCAACTAATTTCCAAAGGTGTCAGGGTAATTCAGTGGGAACTAAAGTCTTTTTTTCAACAATGGTGCTGAAAATGGATATCCATATGCAAAAAATGAACTTTGAGCATTATATCACAAACATACAAAATGTCAAATTGAAGATCACAGACGTAAATATAAGACCTAAACTATAATATTTGATGAAGAAAACTTAGGAGAAAAATCAATATAATCTTGGGTTAGGTAAAATTCTTACAACACAAAAAACATGAATCCTAAAAGTAAAAACTGATCATTGAATTTCATCAAAATAAAAATTTTTTTTCTTTGGAAAAGTGAAGTTTTTTTGTTTTGGGTTTTTTTTTTTCTCTTCAAAAGACACTGTCAAAAAAAAAATGAAAAGGAAAACCACAGATTGGGATATTTGCAAAATATTAGATAAAAGTCTTACACCCTGAATATACAGATAACTATCATACCTCAAGACTAAGATAAGCAGTGGAATGCCAGGCTGGCTCAGTCAGAAGAGGAAATGACTCTGGATCTCAGGACTATGAGTTTGAGCCCCACACTGGGTGTAGAGATTCTTAAAAATAAAATTTATTTAAAAAAAATTAAGGTAAGCACTTTTATTTCTTTTTTGATGGGCAACATACTTGAATATATACTTTGCTAAAAATAAGGTACATTATTAAGATATATTATTTCTTGTGCTAAAATAAGCATGTGAAAAGTTGCTCAAGATCATTAGTCATTAGTGAAATACATATTAAAACCACAATGAGATTCTATTGCACACCAATCTGAATGGCTAAAATTAAAAAGATAGACAGTATCAAGAGATGGTGAGGATGGAGAGCAACTAGAACTCTAATGAACTGCTGGCAAATTTAAAACAGTACTGTCACTGTGGAAGTCTGGCAGGTTCTCAGAGTTACCATATAAACCAGCTCCTAGGAATTTGCCCAAGAAAAAACAAAATACAGGGGCGCCTGGGTGGCTCAGTGGGTTAAGCCGCTGCCTTCGGCTCAGGTCATGATCTCAGGGTCCTGGGATCGAGTCCCGCATCGGGCTCTCTGCTCAGCAGGAAGCCTGTTTCCTCCTCTCTCTCTCTCTCTGCCTGCCTCTCTGCCTACTTGTGATCTCTCTCTGTCAAATAAATAAAAATCTTTAAAAAAAAAAAATACATTGTCTACCCAAAAAATCGTACTCAGATTTTCTTAGCAGTTTTGCTCAAAACAGCCCAAATTTAGGGGAAAAAAATGTCCACTAACTGATAAATGGATAATGTGATATATCTATAAAGTGGAATACTGTTCATCAATAAAAACCCTATAAACTACTAACATATGCAATAATATATGAATCTCAAAAGCATTAATCTAAAAAGCCAGGCACAAAAGATTATATATGATTCCACTTATATAAAATCTTAGAAAAGTCAAAACTATAACAACAAAAAGTAGATGTAGGGAAAAAACTGGAAGCACAAGAAAGGTTTTGGGATAAAAGAAATGTTCTCTATCATGATTATGGTGGCCATCTTTTTCTCTATGACTGCTAAGACCCATTAAATTACACACTTAGAACTGGTGAATCCTACTGCATGTAAATTACATCTCAATAAAGCTGATTTTAAAATGTAATACACGCACCAAATAAGTATGATTTTATCATCTACAAGATTCTATATACATTAGATGGGACGATGGGTGGCTCAGTGGGTTAAGCCTCTGCCTTCAGCTCAGGTCATGATCTCAGCGTCCTGAGATTGAGCCCTGCATCGGGCTCTCTGCTCAATGGGGAGCTTGCTCCCCACCGCCTCTGCCTGCCTACTTGTAATCTCTGTCAAATAAAATCTTTTTAAAAAAAATTTTTTTAAATGATTCTATATAGAGGTCAAAAAAAATTAAGATATGGGGTTTTTCCCCCCAATTTTTATTTAAATTCTAATTGACACACAGTACAAAACTGCTTTCAGGAGTAGAATTTAGTGATTCATCACTTACTTAGTGCTCATCATAACAAGTGCCCTCTTTAATGCCCATCATTATCTAGCCTATCCCCCACCCACATCCCTCCATCAACCTTCTGTTTGTTCTCTATCTTTAAGAGTCTTTTATGGTTAAAAGACTCTTAATCTTAGGAAACAAACCAAGGGTGGCTGGAGAGGAGCAGGTGGGAGGATGGGGTGGCTGGGTGATGGACAGTGGAGAGAGTATGTGTTATGGTGGGTGGGTGTTGTTTAAGACTAATGAATTACAGAACTGTACTCCTGAAACAAATAATAGCTTATATGTTAAATAAAAGGAAGGGGAAAAAAAGAAAATTATCCAATTACTTAATGATCTGTTTAAACCTAAAAATTTATAAATACATATGTATTTGTTTTGATCAAGCCCTCCCCCCAAAAAAGAGTTTGTTTCCCTCTCTTCCCCCCCGATATGTTAACCTGTTTTGTTTCATAAATCCACCTGAGTGAAGTCACACGGTATTTGTCTCTGACTTACTTCACTTAGCATTATACACTAGGCTCCACCCAGGCCATTGCTAATGGCTAAATTTCATTCTTTTTGATGGCTGAATAATACTCCATTGTGTATATACACCACATCTTTATTCTTTATTCTTTATCCATTCATCAGTCAATGGACATTTAGGCTCTCTCCATAGTCTGGCTATTTTTTTTTAAAGATTTTATTTATTTATTTGACAGACAGAGATCACAAGTAGGCAGAGAGGCAGGCAGAGAGAGAAAGGAGGAAGCAGGCTCCCCGCTGAGCAGAGAGCCTGATGTAGGGCTCGATCCCAGGACCCTGGGATCATGACCTGAGCTGAAGACAGAGGCTTTAACCCACTGAGCCACCCAGGCGCCCCCACAGTCTGGCTATTGTTGATATGGCTTCTATAAACATTGGGGTACATGCATCCCTTTAAATCAGTACTTTGTATCCTTTGGGTAAATACCTAGTAGTGCAATTGCAGGTAGTTCTCTTTTTAACTTTTTGAGTAAACTCCATACTGTTCTCCAGGGCAGCTGCACCAGCTCGTATTCCCACCAACAGTGCAAGAGGGTTCCCTTTTCACATCCTAACCAACATCTATTGTTTTCTGTGTTGTTAATTTTACCCATTCTGACTGGAGTGAGGTGGTATCTCATTATGGTTTTGATTTGTATGTCCCTGATGCCAAGGGATGCTGAGCACCTTTTCATGTGTCTTTCAGCTATCTGGTTGTCTTCTTTGGAAAAATATCTATTCATCTCTTCTGTTCATTTCTTAACTGAATTACTTGGTTTTGGGGTATTGAGTTTATTAATTTCTTTACTGATTTTGGATACTAACCCCTTATCAGATACGTCCGTTTGCAAATATCTTCACTCATCCCAAAGGCTGCCTTTTAGTTTTATTGCTTCCTTTGGTGTACAGAAGCTTTTCTTTTTTCAAGATTTTACTTACTTGAGAGTAAGTGGTGGGGGTGAGGGGCAGAGGGAGAAGCAGACAGAGAAGCAGACTCCCCATTGAGCAGGAAGCCTGATGTGGGGCTTGATCACAGGGCCCTGAGATCATGACTTGACCCAAAGGCAGACGCTTAACCATATGAGCCACCCAGGCACTCCTGCCAGAAACTTTTTACCTTGATGAACTCCCAACAGTACATGTTTGCTTTGTTTTCCCTTGCCTCCAGTGATGTGTTTAATAAGAACTGCTACAGCCAAAGTAACAGAGGCCGCTGTGTTCTCCTCTGGAATTTTGATGGAATCCTGTCTCACATTTAGGTCTTTCATCCATTTTGAATTTATTTTTGTATATGATATAAGAAAGTGGTCCAGTTTCATTCTTATGCATGCTGCTGTCCAGTTTTCCCAACGCCAATGGGAAGCTGTCAAATAAGATATGGTTCTGAACTCAAGTTCCCTCTAACTGAAGAGCAAACAAGGCATGCAAACTCATGTTACAGCACCATGTGCAGGAGGCTAAAGACAGCCCATGAGACAGGCATCTAATCCAGCCTGCACATGAGGGAGAGAGAGGAGAGGCTGCTAATTTTTCTTTCAAAGATTTTATTTATTTGACAGAGAGAGCGAGAGAGCATAAGCAGGAAGAGAGGAGGAGGAGGAGGGAGAAGGAGAAGAAGGCTCCACACTGAGCCTGATGGGGGGCTCGATCCCAGGACCCCGGAATCATGCCCTGAGCCAAAGGCAGAGGCTTAACTGACTGAACCATCCAGGCACCACAGAGAGGCTTCTTGGAAGAGGGAATATCCAAGATGTGTCCTGAATGATAAATGCCTGGTTATTTATTTACCCACCCACCCAGCCATCCATTCATCCACTCATCATGACTCAAAATCTCCAACAGGAGACAGACTCAAAGATTATATTATAATGAGGTAAATCCAATGACAAAATTGTGTATATCATATAATGAGGACAAAGAATGAGTAATCAAACCAGCCTGAGAGGGCCTAGAACAGCTTCCTTAGAGTCAATACTTAAAAGGGAGACTTTTCTCTGAATGCATATACCTGGGTCCATCCTAGCTACTTGAATCAGCAAATTTAGGAAGACCACATATTGTGTGTGTGTGTGTGTTTTAATTGTCCAAACATTCTAATGTTAAGAAAGACTGCAATGAAAAGCTATTCGTGACTCTGGATTTGGCATTTGGATTTCTTGGCTATGACACCAAAGGCACAGGAAAAAAAAAAAAAAAAAACCAGAAAGGTGAACTGGACTTCATGAGAATAAAAAATATATATATGCATCAAAAGACTCTTTTCAACAGAATAAAAAGGCAACCCACAGAATGGGAGAAAATCTTTCAACTTGCCTATCTGATACGAGAATAATGTCCAGAATATATAGAAAACTCCTAAGACTTAACAACAAAAAAGACAAACAACCCAATTCAAAAAGCAGAAACAACTTGAACACACATTTCTCCAAAGATACTTAAATGGCCCATGAGCACATGAAAAGATGCTCAACACTGCCACTCATTAGGGAAAAACACATCAAAATTATAATGAAATACCACCTCACACCCATTAGGATGGCTACAATCAGAAAAACAAATATAACAAATGTTTATGAGCATGGGGAGAAACTGGAAGCCCTGTGCACTGCGCACGGGAATGTAAAATGGTGCAGCCCCTATGAAAAACAGGATAGGGGTTCCTTGAAAGATTAAAAACAGAATTATCAGATGATATAGCAATTCCACTCCTGGGTATACGCCCAAAAGATCTGAAAGCAGGGTCTCAAAATGACATTTGTACACCCCAGTTCTTAGAAGTATTATTCACAATACCTAAAACATGGAAGCAACCAAAGCATCCACTAACAGAGGAATGGATGACGAAATGCAGTAGACCACAATACGGAGTATCTCTCAGCCTTGAAAAGGAAAGAACTTCTGACACATGCTACAACACGGACAAGACTTGAGGCAATGACGCTAAATGAAATAAGACAATCACAAAAAGACAAACACTGTATGACTCCACTTAAATGAAGTAGTTTAAAGTATTCAAAAATCAGAGCTCAGAATGGTGGCTGCCAGGGGCCTGAGGGAAGAGGGACATGGAATGAGACTGTTTCACTTCTCAGATGGAAAGAGAATTTTAGAAACAGATGATAGTAATGGTAGCATAACATTTATAAATGCATTTAATACCACTGCATTGTACACTGAAAAACAGTTAGGATAGTGAATTTTACGTTACATGCATTTTGCCACACAAAACACTGCATTGATTCTGAACCTGTTATGCACAGGAAGCACCCACTATATCATTAGTACTAAAATTTCTAGCACTTATTCCCGGCTTCCTATGTACCAGGGACTCTTGAGGTAGGCACTCTTATGGACAGACTCAATTTTTTAAAAATCTCTCATACTCTCATACTCTGCTAACAAGAATGTAAAATGGTGCAATTACTTTGGAAAAGTAGTCAGCAATTCCTCAACAAAGTTAAACCTAGTTAACTCTGTGACCAAACAATTCCACTCCTAGGTATGAAAACATATATCTAGACAAAAACTTGTACACAAATGTCCATAGCAGCATTATTAATAATATCCTAAAATCCCATCAATAGACCACACAGAAACTAAATGTGGGATATCTATACAATGAAATATTATTTGTCAACAAAAGAAATTAAAATATATGCTATAAATCTTAAAATTAAAATCAGCCAGTCACAGAGGACTTCATACTGTGTGATTTCATTTATCTAAAATGTCCAGAATAGGCAAATCTGTGAAGGCCAAAAGTAGAGTTGCAGTTGCCCAAGGCCAGTGGTTGGGGCATGGAGAAAAGTTAGATGACTGCTAATGGTGTGAGGTCTCTTTTGGGGTGATGAAATGTTCTAGAACTGACTGTGGTGATGGTTGCACAACTTTGTGAATATACTAAAAACCACTGAACTGTATACCTTAACTGGATAAATTATATGGTATGTGAATTATATCCCAATAAAGCTATTATTAAAAACAAAGATGTCTCAGGGTAGAGGATGGGTCCAAGCCTAAGTCAGCAGTCTGTCACTGCAATGCAAGTATAATTACCTAGCACAGAGGTAACCATATGACTTCTCATTCTGGAATACTTAGAGTTTTAAGATAGAAAAGAAACTCAATAAATATTTGGGTAAGGGAACTAAAGACCTGTAGGATATCAATACTCAATATATTTGGGTCCTCCATACCAACAATATACAGTTGACCCCTAAATACCATACGTTTGAAGTGCATGGGCCCACTGACATGTGGATTTTCTTTGACAAATACAGTATGGTAGTATACATGTATTTTCTCTCCCTTATGATTTTCTTAACGATATTCTCTTTTCTCTAGCCTACTTTATTCTAAGAATATGGTACATAATACATATAACATACAACACACACATTAATCGATGTTTTATGTTATTAGTAACGCTTACAGTCAACAGTAGGTTATTAATAGTTAAGTTTTCGGGAAGGCAAAAGTTATACACAGATTTTTGACTACACAAGGTCGGCACCCCCAACCCATGTTGTTCAAGAGTCAACTGTACTTACAGCTGATTTCATAAACATCTTCCCCAAAGGAAATCAGGCCAATCTCCTACAGAAGTGCAGGCAGTCTTTCTAGGAGTACCCTCTTTCTCACAGCTTCACCCCTGTAGACATGGAGATTACTGCAAGCTAACAAGCAAATGCCTGACAGCTGAAGCTGTATAAGCCTATCTAGAAATAAATTCCACGGAGGAGTCACAGGAAGGAAAAATCAAAGGGACACCATTTTTTTTCCAGTAAAGTTGTGACTTGACTTTTCTTCAGGGAGCTGCAGTGAGATTTCCTGATTTGAAGAATAACTGTCATACGACATTAGAGTATGTACAACATAAGGATGTGATATTTGTATATATCGCGAGATCACTGCAGTAAGTCTAGGTAACATCCATCACCATACTTAATTACATTTTTTTTTCTTGTTATGAGAGTTTTCAAGACTTACTCTTAGCAACTTTCAAAAACACAATATTACCTGCTAAAGTCACTACGCTATATATCACAACCTCGGAACTTATTTTGTAAGCGAATGTTTGACCTTTTGACCACCTTCTCCTGTTTCACCCACCCCTTCCTACCCCTGCCCCTGGCACTCAGAAGTGCCTTCTGCACTTCTGAGCTTGAGTTTTTCCTTTCTCTCTCTCCTTTTTTTTTTTTTTTTTTTTTTTTTGGAACTACACATAAGAGCTTATATAGCATTTGTCTTTCTCTGACTTATTTGGCTTGATTTCACTTATACAAAAAGGGATTTTATATTCCTTAATTAGCAATTTGTTTCTTTCTATAATATAATCACTCATTTATTCAAGAAATAATTACTGAAGGCTGCACTTACAGATGCCAGACACGATTCTAGGTATTGGGAGACACAAAACAGCCTCGATCCTCACGAAGCTTAAACAAATATAAGAGAGAGACAAGACAGAGAGAAAGCAGTATATGAGATAGGCCTACACTGTGAAGAAAAGTAAAGTGGGGAAGGGAAACAGGAGGTGCTGGGAGTTGGTAGGGGGAGAAATTCACAGGATAGTGAAGTGAGGGAGGTGGGTTCAGGGATGGTTTCAAGGTTTTTGACCTGACAACTGGAACTGCTATTTACAAAAATTGAGAAAGTAAGGTGGGGAACAGGCTTGAGGGGAAAAATCAGGTTTGGCTTTGGGATCTGTTAAATTTAAGATGCCAATTACACATCCAAGTGGAGACTTAAATGGACACCAAGTCTGGAATTTGGTGAAAATGAGGCTGGAAATAATTTGTGGGTCTGTGGGTCAATGGTATAAAGACGGCACCTAAAGCCTGAACTTGTGACTGTCCATTTGATTTCTTCAACCTCTTCCCTCAAGTATGAGAAAGCTGTTTCCATTACTCTGCCACTGAGAGACTGCTGCAGTAAGCGTCCTTAGAAATAGTTCCTTCTGCTATAGATTAGCATTTTTGTGTAAGGAAGCTTAAAAATAGAACTGCTTATTCAAAAGGTATAACCATTTTAAATTTTACTAAATACAGCGAGCTGATTTACAAAAAGACTGCAGCAGCCCACACTCTCTCAACAGGCACAGGATAGCGCCCGTTTTCCAATACTGGTGAGCAGTGGATATTACTCTCTGAAATTTTTTGCCAATCATATGGATGAAAAAAAATGGTATCTCATTTTAATCTTCATTTCCCTGAACATATCTGCATCTATTCATTGGCTATTTGTAAGTGCTTCTCTGTAAAATGTCCATTTTATGACAGGGTTGCTTATCTTTTTCTTAACAACTTGAAGATGCTCTGTTATATTTGAGATACGAAATTCATCTGGCAATTCATGGCATGATTACTCTCAGTCTAGATTCACCTTTCTGTTTTGTTCATGAATGCCTTATATCACAGAAAAAAAATTTAATTTCATGCAAATCTGCCAATCATTTCCTTTATGGTTTCTGGACCACCTGTCTCACTTTAGAACCCCCAATTCTAAACACATCCCCCTAATTTGTGTCTATCATTTTCATAGTTTTACTTTTTACATTTACGTCCTTCATACATCTAGAAGTTACTTTTGACTAAGGAAGGAGCTAGGGGGTCTGGGTCTATTTGCAGATAAACAGCCAACTATAACAACACCACTTATTTAGTAAACTATCCTTTCCCACTGAAATGCTCTGGTATCATATGCCCGACTCACCTGGGCAACCACGCAATCTTGACCAAAAATAAATTCTGCCTAAAAGTGTAAAGTGCCTTCATCCTTAATATAAACATGCAAATTACACAAGACTGAGACATACAAAATTCCAAGTCAAGAATTCCATAAGGGAAGAGGAACAACAGAAGCGAAGGATGACCAACGGTGGCTTCTAGATTTGTGGCTCTGGTCTGGTCATGATGACAACCAGTCCAGGGCTAGGGACAGAGAGGAGGCACTTAAACTAGAACCAAGAAGAATTCATTGGAGTCTTGGGCTCCCTCCAGTCTTTCTTGTCCCAGAGCTGTCACTGGTTGGTTTCATCCACATGCACTGAAGCCTGATACCACTACCACCCCCAACACTGACACTTGAGGGTCAGTCCTAAGAAGGTCTCTAGACAGCTCTGTTTAGCTGAAACACTGCCAAAGTCAATGGCACATTTAAACTGTGGACAAATTTGAAATAGTGTTTTTCTGACCCTAAACATCTAAATCAAGGCTGGTAAATGCTAATTCATAAAGTGATTTACCAAAAGGACGGGCAGTGAAAAAACGGACTAGGAGTTTGGTTTCTTCTTGAGCTCATACAGTGACCAGAGAAAGAAATTCTATGGGTCCAATGGTCCTGCCCAATCCCAGGTGAAGTGTACTAGCACTCTCCCCACCTTCAACCTGTGCTCCTGATGCGTGTGTGTGTGTGTGTGTGTGTGTGTGTGTGAGAGAGAGAGAGAGAGAGAGAGAGACAGAGACACAGAGAGACAGAACAGTCGGGGAAAAAGAAATATCACTTACTACTCTCTGGGGCCTGGCCCACCCCTTTCTACTCCTAATCACCTTATGTCAGTTTAGAAATATAAAAAGTAGCTATTTACAAAAGCTTTGCAAAGCCTATAGATGAGTCCTCTTCCATATAAGAAGGCAGCCAATGCTTTACGACAAGCTAGAATGTAAAGAGAGAGGCATCCAGTCGATCTGAATTATATGCAGTGACCAAAAGGAAAGCATAAAATAGCCAGAAAATGTATACTCATATACTGTTCACCACTAATGTCTCCACATGGAAATACTAAATACCAAAGCTTCTGTGCTTCAGAAATGATCTTCAGTGAAGAACAAAGAACGGAAAGAGGGGAAAAGCATGGGCTAACACGCAGAATGACACCACACAAGAACTTCCAACTCCCCATGAATGACTAGCCGGTTTGGGGCACCTCTACCATGTGCCACCCCACAGTAAACAAACAAAAACATTCCATAATTACCTCAGCATTCTTTCCTCCAGGTGAAGAAAAAGAGCGGTTCATTTGTGCCTCCTGCTGAGCTCAGCATGACTGCGAGCTTCACTTTTCCTACCTTTCCTTTCTCTTCTCCTGGTGGCCAATATTCTTACTTTCAGCTGGGCTGGAGGAGACCTACAGCAGCCCATCAGCAAGCAGCCCACAACTCCTTAAAAGAAACCAGGGAAGTTGCGTCTAAGGCCATAATGAGCCCCATGCTCTTCTGCTACTTTGATTGTTGTGTCCCATAGCCTCTGCGTAGAGGCAAAACGGAGAACTTGCCGTCTCATTCAGCTCAATCTGTTCAACCATGATCAGCACTATCCATACAGCACTAGGTCGATGCAACCAATCAGTGAAAGTCTTCTCACGTGATAAAGGACATTAAACACAAATCCATGCCAAGTGGGAAACAGATTCCTTAAATGGTTAAGAATTCTCTGCAAGGTCTCATTAATATGACTTTGAAAAGAGGTTAGAAAAAAAATAAAAGCCTGAAATTGGTGCAGCCACTATGGAAAATGGTACAGAGGCACTTCAAAAAAATTAAAAACAAAAATTTCATTCATTTCACTAGTAGGTATTTACCCAAAGAAAACAAGAACACTAATTAGAAAAGCCATATGTTCCCCTTTGTGTCCTGTAGCATTATTTACAATAGCCAAGATGTGAAAGCACCCCAAGTGTCCATTGATAGATAAATGGATAAAGAAGATGTGGTGTATACGCATATAGTAAAATATTACTCAGCCGTAAGAATGAGATCTTGCTATTTATGACCACATGGATGGACCTAGAGGGTATTGTACTAAGTGAAATAATTCAGAGAAAGACAAATATTATTTCATTTACATGTGGAATCTAAAAAACAAATGAACAAACAAGAAAAAACAAAAAAACAGAACCAGATCCATAAATACAGAGAACTGGTGGTTGCCAGAGGGAAGGGGGGTGGGGACAGTAGGCAAAATGGGAGAAGGGGAGTAGGCAGTATAGGCTTCCAGTTACAGAATGAATAAGTCACAGCGATGAAAAGTACAGCACAAGAAATATAGTCACTGTTAGTGTAGTCACCTTAAGGGGGAAAAAAAGAGCCTTATAACTCTCTTCCTATAGCAACATGTACAACTCCTCAAAGAGTTGACAGCTGAGATGCTACTGTGACTAGACCTCATGGAAAGTTCTCACTCTTGAATTTTAACGAAGTAAATCATATTCCTTTGAAAGTCTGAGTCCACTGCAAATGTTTTCATTTCAATAGCTGATAGAGTATCAACGGAGAAAAATATCAAAAGAAAGAAAATAAAACTTTCCATACAACAGGCTAATGATGGCATCCAAAAAACAACATATTGGCAAAGCAGACCCTTGCTGATAAAGCACTTGGGGATAAATGCAGGCTCTAAATCAGACCCAAAAGACCTTAAATCACATCAGTGAGCTAGAGAATTGGCAAGGAGCATAACTCTGCATCACTACAATATTCCACCCCCATCCATCCACCCCTTCCATATACATAAACTCATACCTACACATTTGGTTTAAAAAAAAAAAAAAAAAAAAGAACTGTCACTGGAAAGTATTTGTATCAATCCTATTAACAAATGGATATTCACAGTCACCTGGAAATGTACTTACCCCTGGGGTAAGGTGTGGTGGTAAGGGCTGGGAGGTATGGGAAAGGGTATACTTTAGTGTTTGCATTACTGCATGATTTTAAATTAGGTTGACGAATGCCTGATTCATGACCCAGATGATACTACTTGCTAAAGGCACTATTCTCAGGACACTCATGATCTTGGCAGTCTTTCTAAAAATGGGTTAAACTGGGGACGCCTGGGTGACTCAGTTAGTTATAACCTTCTCCCTTCAGCTCAGGTCATGATCCCAGGGTCGAGGGATGGAGTCCTACATCATGGGATCAGGCTCCCTGTGGGAAGCCGGCTTCTCCCTCTGCCCCTCTCCCTGCGTGTTTCTTCTCTCTCTCTCACAAATAAATAAAAATCTTAAAATAAAAAAAAAATGGGTTAAACTGATAAAGCTTACTGAGCTGAAGTAGCCGAGTCTATTGTAGCTCCCTATACAGAAGTTCTGCTGTGTGATACTAAATCCAATATTAGTTCTGTGAAGCCTCATAAATGGAATTATTGATCATTCAAGTCACTCTTTTATCCTCCATCCTTAAAATTCTGTGATCTTCTTTAAATAAAGATCATTCTGATCTTTACTGACCAAACCCCAGAAATCTCCCAGAATCCATACAGAACACAGCAACATAACAAAACAGTAAAACCTATGAGACCTGTATTTATTTAACACATTTCCTACCCTATGTACCTACCATGCATTAGCACCTAAATACAAAACTAAGATACTCTTAAGAAATACACAATTCCGGGGCACTTGGGTGGCTCAGTGGGTTAAGCCTCTGCCTTTAGCTCAGGTCATGATCCCAGGGTCCTGGGATTGAGCCCCGCATTGGGCTCTCTGCTCAGTGGGGAGGCTGCTCCCCCTTCTCTCTCTGCCTGCCTCTTTGCCTGCTTGTAATCTCTCTCTGTCAAATAAATAAATAAAATCTTAAAAAAAAAAATACCCAATTCCTTGTCATATGTACTAAACACCACCAAATCACTGCCTCATAATGACAGCCATCAGTTTTGTTCAAGGCCAAAGTTAAGGTGTTGCTGTTGATTTCATGAAAGGAACTACAGATGAGAATATGAGCAAAAGGAAGATGCCATGATTCCACTTTAAGGTGTCAAAGAGCCTAGATTGCACACAATATAAAATCGGCCTTGTGGAAGATGCTGTGTGTTGCTTACCCATTAACCATCACCCTCTTTCTCCTTGCACTAGAACCTTTAGGGCTGCTGGGCTCCTCCCCAGTCCTAGGAAATGACACTTGACTATGCCAAACTGTTAGTTCCTATTTCACTAACTCAGGCACACCAGTGACTAGTCTATGGTAGGCTCATACCCCAGGCCACGCCCATGAGAGGTGTATGCAAGGGGGTCCTAGGCAAGGTTTTCCCCATTTTTGAAAGGTGACACAAAAGAAAACTCCCCTTCCCGTCTGCCTTTGAATACAGCTGTGTGAGAATGTGATGCCTGGAACTGCGGCAGTCACCTAATGACCATGAAGGGAAAAGCCCAAGGAAGAAGGAAAACAGACTGAAAATGGCAGAACAAAAAGACAGCAGGCACCTGCAAGCCTGACAGTGTCCTTGTGCTACTTTAACCAATCCTAGAACTTTCTATAAAGAGAGCCTATGTTTTATTCATTGTTCCTGCAGAAATGTAGCTTAGTATTCTGTTACTTGCAGCTGAAAGCATCCTGGCCATACACACAGGCCCACTTAAAAAAAAAAAAAAAAAAGCCAGGGTCAGACAGGTTCAGACTTCAAAGAGATTTCTTCTTAGGCAATCGCAGAATGCAGAAAGGAAAACCACTTACCTTCTTTCACATCATTTGGATCCCTGCTCAAAGATCTACCTCCATCAAAGAGAACAAGAAGCCTAAAGTAATCACACCCAGAATTCAGGTGGGCTCAGCATAAATCGGTTGCACCCTATTTTCCGGAACTGTGGCAATATCAAATCACCTGGCTAGCTGTTGCCAAACCACTTCTAGTCCTGCAGGAGCATCACACAGTAAGCCTTAGTGTACTGTAATGTCCACAGGGGCCTAATTCACTTCACTTCCCTTTGCAATTTTGGACCAGAATGCTGGAGGCAATGTTAACCATGGCATAAAGAGAACATGTATGTATATATGTCCATATGTGGATAGCCCATTTTTATACAGTGCCCAATATATACGCAAGGTCTTTTTCTTAGGACCTAAAGTAAAAGACCCCAAAAAGTTGAAAATAAAGACTATCCTTGAAAACTCAAAATACAAAAATTAGCATAATGTGTGTAGCTTCCCTTAATGACCCTGGTTTATAGCATCTTCCTCCCCTGTATGTATAGGCCATTCATCAAATCCTATAGTGATTACTAAAAAAGTAATCAAAGTACTCGTTTTTAGGTATATATATGTAATGAATTTATTAATTTAATACGCTAGAATAATAAAATCAAAAACATTACAGGGAAAGATGTTACCACAAACTACTACAACTACTGAGAGCACATGAGTCCTAACTTCAGGCCAGGCACTATTCCAAACACCTGAGATAAACTTATTAAATCTTGATGAAATCCTATTATGTAGATATTATTATCCATGTTTTATGACTAAGAAAACCGGGACACAGAGATGTTAAGCAACTTTCCCAGAATCACACAACCAGTGACTGGCAAAGCCAGGATTACAATATTGAAGTTTGGTCAAGAGTCCATACTCTTACTCATTAGACTGTCTCCCATAATTAGCTAACACTCCAAATCAAAATCACTCACAATAACAATTTCAACTACTATGAGTCATCTAATAATTGTAAAGAAATTGCAAGACATGTCTTAAAATGAGTGAAAAACTAATCCAAAATCCACAAGGACAGGGGACAGTGTATCTGCTGGAGAATTACCAAAGACATCAACATTACATGCTATGGAAGGGTATTTACTCAGATTCCAGTAGCTCCTGAAGAACTGTAAAATACCAGCTAAATAAACATATAGCATCCAGACTGATAAATTTTCCAAAAACACTCTACCTATCCTAGACCCATCAAGCTCACAGACCACCAAGGTATAACAGAGATGATCAAAATGACAAAATTGTTACTGCAACACAAAAATTCAGAAGCAAAGGCTGGACTGACCCACTAACGTCATGAAAAATCCCTGGAGAATGACACCATTCTGAAAACTGCCCCTTCTCCGACGGCTAGATTTCCCTCCTCCCACAAGCTCACAAACATAAGATAAACTTGAACTTTGTATGTGTGTGGTTGTAAAAGAGAGCAACCGTGAGAAACGTGAATGTAGCACTGTGGGTGACCTGACTCAGACCTGACTCTTCACTACAACTCCCATTTGGACACACTTAGGACCCTGGTCATTCGCTCCACACACAATGAACGGGATCATGTAATCTTTACAGGAACAATAGGAACACATTTTACATCCCCACCTAGCCTGTAAACTCCCAAAGGGTAGGATCTGCACTAAATGCAGTGTGTTCTTAATTAATTAATTAATTAAAATGCAGTGTGTTCTGACAGTAACGGCAACAAATGAGGAACCTAGTAGTCTAGTCACTCAGTAAATATCAGCTGAATCAATCACTGAATGATAAGAAGTAATTCAAGGAAATAAAGGAATAAAGAACAAGAGGCAAATTGCAAGGCAAAATAAAATATATCAGCCTGAAATATGAATGATCATGTGTGTTTTTCCCCCAGATATCTGGCAGTCAAAAGAGCATAAAAGAACTGGCTGGCAGTCACCTGATGGTTTTAAAGATGAAAAGGGAATTAATTGTTTCTCTATACCTTTAATCAAAATACCCTGAGTATATCTGGCATTTAACCAATAAATGCAAGTACACAAGCTTCTTAGCAGCCCAGTTTATACCCTTTTGTTTCTTTTGTAAGGAATGAGGGGAGATTAAAAGTAAACAAGAGAAACAGTTTTAAGAATAAAATTCTATTGTTTTCTTCCAAGCAGCCAGCAAAATTCTACGATTACTAAAACCAAACTGTCAGCACCCAAGCAAAACTGAAACTCAACTCCCTTTCCTGTTCTCCTTTACTATACCTGGGATGAAATAATACTGACCTACTTTATAGAACTATAATGAGGATTAATCAGCTTAAAAATGTCAAGCTCATTCAGAGGAAGAGAGATTATAATACCTATAGTTAACCATTTCTAAATTAACAAATGAACTCAATCTCTTTTATCACAATGCAAACCACTGTTAGTTAAAAGTAACACTGCAAATTTTTAAAAGTCACAAAGAACACCTCACATTAAAGAATATGCCGAGGTGCCCAGGTGGCTCAGTCAGTTAAGCAGCTGCCTTGGGGCTCAGGTCATGATCCCAAGGTCCTGGGATAGAGACCCCCATCAGCCTCCCTGCTCAGCAAGGAGCCTGCTTCTCCCTCTACCTTCTGCTCCCCCTGCTTGTGTGCTCACGCTCTGTCAAACAATTAAAATTTAAAAAATCTTAAAAAATAAAGAATATGCTCATTAATAAGTATGTACTTTCTAAAACTTTCAGGTATCTTTAAAGAAAGTAGGCTGACAAAAAAAAAAAAAAAAAGAGAGAGAGAGAGAGAAAGAAACTAGGCTGAGTACAGACAGGAAAAAGTAAATTTTGATGACCCACCCCAGAAAATAAAAATTATTGAATGACATTGGCTCCTGAGTTCCAGGCCTCTGAACTAGAAAGCTGTCCACTCAGCTAAAAGGAAGTCACCACATCCCATAGGGTTTGATTACTTCCACCGCCATCGTCATCATCATCATCAGAAAGGTTTTCACAGCCTCCTGGACCACCTGCCACCCCTAATGAGAAAGGGATGGGGTTCCTAACAGGACAGTGTTGAGATAGGAACATTTCCTATGGCACCTTCTGCCTTTTATTTCTGAGTCATGCCGAAGAAACAGGCACTTCAGTAATGGGAAGTCATTACAGGGTGGCTTCCCTTTCCTTCCAGCTCAGCTAGTTTGCTTTTCCTCAAAAGCTGATCAACATGACCGAGTTACCACGTCCTTCAGATGCCCGAGAGGAACTTGATAAGCTAGTTGAAAGGGTTAGCAGCAACCACAGCTCTGGAAATATTCCGCTTTATAAACCTCATTTATCAAACAGTGGGAGAGCTATTACATATGGGAATGGGCATTATGGAAATGCTTAGTTTGAATACAAAATGTGAATAAGAACTGGATTAAATTGCCTGCAAGGAAGTAAAAGGAACGAATCATAGACAGGAATCAAACCTGGTTGCACAGAAATGTTAAAGTCTGCTTATAAATGGTTACCTTTGAGGTTTCCTATGAAAAGGCTTCCCAGAATGTCAATGCAGAATTTGAAAAATTTAACATTGTGAAGTTAGATGAAATAATTGCACCTACCATAGTTCTTGCCTACTCAAAACAGAAAGAAAGGCTGGAAGAGGTTTACATAAATGCAGATATCCCGAATAACATAAGGATTAGCTGAAGCTAAAATCCCCGTATGAAAAATCTGAGTATGCATGAAGAGAGGAGACCTGTGGGTTTGTCTGAAGAATACAGTGCTGACAATGTGGCTGGGTGGGAATAAGAGAAGCAGAGTAAACAAAGGTAAAATTCTTGAATTTTTCTCCTACGGGCAACCAATTTCTATGTTAGTTCAAAAAATATTTCAAGATGTGCTTAATGTTCAGTTATAGTTTAGTCACTTTACTTACAAAAATATCATAATTTTGGGGGAAAAAACTCATGTTTTGCTTGCTTTCTTAAGAAGGGGGAAAAAATTAAAAATTTAAAAAGAAGGGGAGGCACACAAGTCTTCCTGTAATTCTGTGACTCTATATTGTCAGAAATTAGAAGATGAATTCATGGGCAAAAACATGAGGAAATTAGTAATAATCCCACAATGCCCTTCATCACTGAAACTATCCCTGATTTGGGAGGAGAGGTAAGGTTGATAATCACAATGTGATGCGGAGAATGGGGGAGAGAAAAGTCATACAGAACAGTTATAATTCAACTGGGTTTTGGTTTCGTTTTTTTTTTAAGTGGGACATGGAATTTAGATGGGACATTGAAATTCTGCCCATAAAAAATGCTTCTGGGAATCACAGGGCTCTTTGCCTTTGGCCAAAGCACAAATGAATGCGTCACAGAGACAACTAAGCTAGAAGCCCCGGCTGCCCAACACACTGGGAAAATCTCAGAACTTCATATCCAGGAGTTTCAGGATTTGCTGTGTCCTTGAAATGCCCTCTCTTCATCACACACAGGATACACACAGGAAGGTGGTCACGTAAGTACTAAGAAGTAAGAGAAATGAGATGACAAGAAAAGCACAGTAGCCTCGGGAACAGCAAAAGCAATAGGTAACTATTACATGTTCTTAAGGAGAAAAAAAAGAAACCCTTTAAAATCACTGTGGAGTGCTTTACCACTGCTATGTCACAGGTATAGGATTCCTCCTCAAAAAATAAGTTTGTGTCCCTTACAACCATGACAATTAGAGACAGTGTGTACAAGCTGAACCACCAGCAGGACAGACTCAAGGTGCATTGTCGGAGGCAGGCCCCTGGCCAGGGCGGCCTCCGCCATTAAAAGATGGCGCCTGGCTAGTTGCCAGGTTAGGATTGCCTCGTGAGACTAAGTGGAACGCCCAAAGAGGAAGTAAACAGCATTGGTTGCTAGCAAAGTTGTTCGTTTAGGTGCACAGCCTGATTCGCTCCCTCCTGTACCCTGCTCGCTGATTGGTCATGTAAGCGTATATAAGTGTGTAGACTTGCGGAAATAGAGAGAGAAGAGAGAGAAGATGCATCCGAACCAGGGTTCTTGTCGTCCTTGCGGGGCGAGGGCGATAGTGCATGTTCTTTTTTTTTTTTAAGATTTAATTTATTTATCCAACACAGAGAGACACAGGGAGGGAGACGCAGGCTTCCCACCGAGCAGGGAGCCCGATGTGGGGGCTTGATGTGGGGCCTAATCCTAGGACCCTGGGATCATGACCTGAGCCCAAGGCAAATGCTTAAAAACTAAGCCACCCAGGTGCCCCTCAAGGAACATGTTCCGACAGAAGAGTCTCATCCCATCATCCCGGTGCATCCCCTACCCCATCTTCTTCCACCTTTCCTTCCCCCTCACTCTCTTTAATCCTTCACCCTACAAAGTCCTTTGGTCTCGGCAATGGTGTGGAATTGAAATCACAAACCTGCCCACTGTCCCCAGAAGTGTCCTGAGAAAGTGGTCTTCTATCAAGTTCCCTCCCCAAACAGCACGGACGTTCCTTGGCAGTAGCGTTTCTGCAGGCTGGGGCCAGCAGTGGCTGCCTGAAAAAGGGTCTGTCACTGACTTCCCCTCTCTGCCTAGTGGCTCTCCAGGTCACAGTTCTCAATAAACACATGGAGAAAACAAGCTCATTCTCTTTTTTCCAGTCATTAAAAATAAACCCAAACAGTCCCCAATTTAGAACACACCTACCAACAAAAAAAAGTTAAAAGAGAGGGAGGTGCCCACCCACATAATCTTTCCATTCAAAGAGGAACTATTCCACAGCTGCTATGGAGTTTATAATTAACAGACAAGCTTAACCAACAACAGAAGTTTCTGGAATCTACTGTAATTTACACTAGGACCTTGCTTATTACAAATTTAGATTACAAGCATGGGCTGGATTCTGTGGCTGAATCCAAAAGCCTTCTCCACGCACCTCTAGCTCAAGTCTCTTGCAATCACTCAGCCTTGCCTACAGGGAGCGGCTGCAGGCTCAGGCATTGGCCTGACCCAGTGTGCAGGCAAGAGCAGCGACTGCTCCTGCTCACTCACTCCCAGAGCCCACAGACCACCCACCGCCAGCTCCACGAAGCTGTCAGGAGGCTCCTCCGGAACAATGTCGCATCGCACTGAGATGCGTTCACCATGGTGCCTCCCCCGGGTCCTTGCCATCATTGGACTGCAAGCTTTTTGTTTCCTTTCTAACCAGCCACCCCAGGTCAGATCCTCTCACCCCAGGTTCTAAGACAAAGGTGGGGTGGGGGAGGCCGCCACAGAGGGCAGAGTCACAGAGCAGACAGACAGGAAGGGGAAGCAGGGCAGCCCTCACAGGCACTGGTAGCTTTGCTGAGTTGTCTTTATGATTTGAATCTACTGCGTCAAGAGCTACATTACAACAGGGAGTGAGTCTCCTTTTACAGGAAAGGGAACTGAGCTCAGAAACTCAGTCAGAGACCGGTAACACCTACACCAGCTTTGCCTGACTCCAGAGTCCACCCTAACTGCGTCATCTCTACAGTCCTGGAAAGATCACCTCCTGGTCCCCAAAATCCTCCCTCCGAGGCTGGCCATGGTGAGGACAAACCCTTCGAGGATCATTGGTATGAAATGGGCCTTAAAAGCCTCTAAGTCCTGGCTGAACGTTCGCATTCCCACAGGAAGAAGTGAGCTCTGGGACTGTGACTTGCCATTAATCCCTCTCTAGGCATTAATGGTTAGATTCCGGCTCTCACTTGGGGCAAGAATAGGAACTTCGTGTGAGTTTTAACAGAGGGAAGGGAAAGAAGGCTTTAGTTTTTACTCTTTTCCAAAAAGAAAACCATTTTTAGAAATCAAAAAACTTTCCCACATATTATACTTTTATGTTCATTGGTAAAACACATAATGGATAGGAATTATTAATTCAATTAGGAATTGGCAGCACCATTATCGAATTTTTATTTTAATGAGTAACAGAATCTACTAACATTGAAAAATGGTAGCATCAGGTACATTGTACATATAAAGGTGTACAAACATACGGCCCATGCTACAAACTCCTTCCTTGAAATCCTAAGAGCCCAGGGCCCATAAAGCCCTGACAGAACATTGAGATTTGCTCCAGGTGAGTAGGCCTGATGGGATGTCTTAGGGAGGGCTCCAATGAGGGAACCTTGAGGCAAAGAATGGGGAAAGAGCCCACAAATCATACTTCACATACTTCATAATTTTGCTTAAGATTAGCTCTCCGGGGGTGCCCAAGTGGCTCAGTCATTAAGTGTCTGCCTTCGGCTCAGGTTGTGATCCTGGGGTCCTGGGATGGAGCCCCGCATCAGGCTTCCTGCTCAGCAGAAAACCTGCTTCTCCCTCTCCCACTCCCCCAACTTGTGTTCCCTCTCTGGCTCGGTCTCTCTCTGTCAAATAAATAAATAAAATCTTTAAAAAAAAAAAAAAAAAAGCCCTACAGCCCTTTATCCAATGGTCAAATTATTAATTTATAAATTAATACTGACATTTGGGCAGGTGAACTATGGAACACAGCCACTTGCTATGGGAGGGAATAAATATGAGAAAGGAGAGAGACAATGTGTCATGGAAAAAACTGAGCTCATCCTGATGCCAAACTGACCCTCCTAGACAAACACAAAAGAGTAAAATTATCTAGAAAAAAATATCAAGGCTGTTCTTTAATGAAGCTTCTGTACGTTCACTTTGGATTTGAATAAAATTTGGATTGAATAAAAAAGATAACAAGTAACAACAAAATGACACACACCCACATTAGTGTAAAAAACACAACACGGCCACAACTGAACACACTTCCTTATCATTTCTCACCAAAGGGAGACCCATTTAAACATCATCACCACCCCTTCCAAAAATCCAAGACGAGAAAGTACCTCATAAATTCTTGCTACATCTATACTGAAGGTCAAACCCACACAGAAAAAGTGGGAAGAAAATAAACTGAAATCACTGGACAGACCCTATATGTACAGCCCCTTGCACCTTCCATCACGTCTTGCCACACTATTCAACATTCCCTCAACAAGGATGGCACCTTGACAGCTATGCCTTTAAAAAAAAAAAAAGTCACAGGGTACACTCAGGTGTGAGCAATAACTGGGTGTTCCTGCCAAAGGCATGCATACACACACACTTGCTGAAGTCCAACTGTGCCTCTTACTTGACCCCCGAAGGCAGAATGGGTCCTGCTCCCTGGCTCCTTCCAGCATAGTCTTCAACTTACCTCACACATCCTTCCACGGGGAATTCCTACAGCCACACCATAACTACCTCCCATTCACCTATCTCTTCATACCCAGCACAGTGTTCATCCCACAATGCTACCGGAAAGTGTGTTGCCAAAAACTGGTGAGTGAATACGCAATCAGAGAAAACGTTTCTGATGTTGACTGTGTGAGGGTTACAAATCCACAAAATGATCGTACTGTCGCAGCATTCGATTACTGGGGAAAATCCTTCTCTAACTCTGTATATGTGCTGCCGAAGCGAGCACTAATCCTTCTCTAACTCTGAACTAACTCATCAAACTCCCTCCCCTGGCCAATGATATTCCATACGTTATCTAATAAGACAAAAAAGGATATCACACAAAAAGACTTGATTTGAACACAAAAGTTCCACACGGTAAGGATCCCTGCACCAGGGAGGTGCAGGTAATCGACTGGGTAGGTGATCTTCAACCCACTCTCAGCCTTTCTCACCAATCATGGAGGCGGACTAGGCATGCTCACCTGGCTTATTTCCTTCCCTCTCGTGGCCCAGCTGCCCCTTGGTGTTCAAACCGCAGGTGTAAACTTCCCCATCCTCCAGCAGGAACACGGAGTGGTTTCCTCCACAGGCCACTTCCTTGACGCTTCTATCGGATATGAATCCACACACCTGTGGCTCGGCCACAATCCCCTGCAGGTTGGTACTGATCCCAGGTTGGCCCAGAGACCAATATCCCCAACATAACATTGTTCTGATCCTTCAGGGAGTCATGTAGCCTAGAAGAGAGTTCTGTAAAAAAAGGTTAAAGAAAAAAACGGGTCAGAGAAAATCACTTTTAAGTAATAAATATAATCACTTAAAAAAAAAAAAACACTCCTCTTAATATTCTTCAGATACCTTGCATCTCAAAATAATACATATTCATATCATGGAAAATATTTACAGTAATGATGCTATTGTTGTGTTTCAGTAGGAGTTTAAAAAAAATTTCTAAACAAATTTTGTTTGTATAAATGAATAGTGAACACAGACAGAATGTGCTTTTTAGATCGCTGATAAGAAACTCCGAGTACAGGAGAATCGCTAAAACAATATTTGCAAACCATTATGGCAATAACAGTCTGGAAATTATCCTACTAACTTCATCCTGTCATTTCACTGTGCCCCTTTTGAGTTTTCTGCTTATTTCATGTTTTGAAATTTTTTGAACTAATTAACTCCTTTAGGTTAGCTTGGATAGTAATAATTCACCACTTGAAACAAAAACAAAAAATGAAGAAAAAAATGTTATCTCCTCTGTCATTTCTTCTTATTCATCCTTGTGGCTCTGAGTCAAGCTTCACTTCCTACCTAAAACCCTCTAAGGGTCATTCCAGCCACACAACTACTGTCTTGCCTTGATTGGAGACTTTCTCTGTATCTTAACTCTTCAGCCAGATTTTAACTCCCTTAATTAGGGACCCCAGTATAAGAGACCTCTTTGCTTTTGCAGCTACTCAATCAACTCTTGGCTGATCGCTGCTGACTCCAGTCCGAAGTTTCCCCACCTTTTAGAAATTTATACTTCCCTTTCAATATAAACAAAACCCAAATCTCATTGCTCTCTACCAGTTCACAGCCATTCACTAGAATGGCTATAATCAAAAGGACAGATAATAACAAATGTTGGTGAGCATGTGGGGAAACGAGAGACTTCTAGGTTGCTGGGAGGAACGTAAAAAATGTGCTGGTCCTTTGGAGAATATTCTGGCACTTTGTCAAAAGCCTAAATATATAGCTACCATATGATCTGGCAATTTCACTCCTAGGTGTATAGCCAAGAGAACTGCAAACATATGTCCACACAAGAACTTGCCCAGAAGGGGGACCTGGGTGGCTCAGTCAGTAAAACGTCTGACTTTGGCTCAGGTCATGATCTCAGGTTCCTGAGGCTGAGTCCAGTGTCAGGCTCCCTGCTCAGCAGGGAGTCTGCTTGATCCTCTAGTGCATGCATGCTCTTTTTCGCTCTCTCTCAAATAAATCTTAAAAAAAAAAAAAAATAGTATACAAGTGTTCATAGCAGCATTACTCGTAATACCAAAAGGCAAGAATAAACCCAAATACCTATCAATTGAGGAATGGATCAACAAAATGGGGCACTTCCATACAGGAGAATATTATTTGGCTACCTATAGTAATGTTATCTGACTTATTCTTTGAACTCCTAAGGCTTTCAGGAAAGGTATGGAAAACTCAAAATAAAATATAAAACTGAATCTCAAGATGCTTTCTTAATCACAAAGTTCTGTTTCTTCCCAAGATTTTTATACCTTGTCTAGACTCTCGAACTAAAAGGACATTCAGCTTAACTGTTATTCTTTGAGTTAATTACAAAGGGACATAAGATGAAACACAAGCTGGGGTGGGGGGGTAGGATATACATGTTAAAAGACCAGCAAAATCACATAATCTTTTCATAATTTAATTTTCCCAACTAACTTCGCTCATCATTTTTAATGTTTCATGAGTTCACCTTATCCCGCCTACCAATGATTACATAAGCAGCATCATAGAGCTTACTACACAACAGTCGCTGTGCTAATAAGCATTTTATATTATTTCACCCTCACAACAACCGTGTGCCATAAGTACTATTTTTAGCTTCATTTTCAGGTAAAGCAAGCCTCAGAGAGACTGAGAAGCATGCTCAAGGTCACACAGCTAGAAGGCGCCAGAACCAGGCTTCGAATCTAGGCCTGATGCCAATTTCCACAGTCTTCTCCACTGGGCTGCACACTACCCAAGCAGATTTACCAGTCACCTACAGGGGCAAGGACACAAAAATTACTTGCAGAACAACTAACTGTCATCAGGATACAATACAGGATGCCCTGCAAAGTTGAAAATAAAGTTGCCCTCTAAGAGTGAAACTAGTCAGAATTAAAAGATAATGGCTGAGACTGGGCAGCTGTAGCATTAAGCCATCCCCTTAACCAGCCAAGTACAAAGAGTGCATCTAAAAATATGACATCAAGAAGCTATTATTGTATGTCTGCAAGAAGATCTACAAACAATGCTCGCAGCAGCTTTATTCATACTAAACAAAAATGGCAGAAACCCAAATGTTCATCAACAGGAAGCTGGATAAACAGATTATAGTATATTCATACAAGGAACACTACTCATCAAACAGGGGAAGGCACATGGCTGAAAACCACTAAACCTAAAATAAAGCTGCAACTCAATGTGATGCAATCTTTCTGAATAAGAAAGGTTTAAAAAATATTCCTCAAGGGTGTTATCAACTGCTTTTTCTTATCCAAGTCCCTCTTCACCTAGTAACAAAAATTCACTGCTCTCTTGCACAAGGATAAGATTGGCCAAGCCAATCAAAGAACACCACTCCAGGGGCAGGAGGCTGGCTCACTCAGTTAAGTGGCTGCTGCTGGCTCGGGTCATGATCCCGGGATCCTGGGATTGAGCTTCTCCCTGCTTCTCCCTCCCTCTCTGCTGCTCCCTCTACTTGTTTGTGTTCTCCATCAAATAAATAGATGAATAAAATGTTTTTAAAAAACCAGGGGTGCCTGGATAGCTCAGTGGGTTGGGCCTCTGCCTTTGGCCCGGGTCTCTCTCTCTGTTTCAAATAAATAAATAATTTTTTTTAAAAGATTTTATTTATTTATTTGACAGACAGAGATCACAAGTAGGCAGAGAAGCAGGCAGAGACTGAGAGGAAGGGAGAGCAGAGAGCCCGATGCGGGGCTTGATCCCAGGGCCCTAAGACCATGACCTGAGCCGAAGGCAGAGGCTTAACCCACTGAGCCACCCAGGCACCCCAATAAATGAAATCTTAAAAAAAAAACAAACCCTACAAGCCATACACATGACCCCCACCAAGTCAGAGAAGGCCACCCGTAAACCACAAGACATGACTGCAGCAAACCAACGCCCCCTGAGCCATTGTGATTGGTTCAGGGATAGGATCAGAGTCACTGAATTCTAAAGGAAGACTACCATTTGCCTCTGAAGGATGATGGAAGCTGCTGGAAGCTCTGTCCCTGCCACACGAGAATGCCTTTGAGACATTACGACTCTCCCAGCCAGAGTTTCAAACACAAGAGACAGAACGAGTCCCAGTACTGTTCTGTCCCAGTACTGATCCCCCCTTGCCTGGTGAGAGGACCACCCCCTTCCCTCTTCCTAGCTGCAGCTGTTCGTTATTCGTGGACTCCATGCACGCGAATCTACCTACTCATTCAATGTATTTGTAATCCACAAGCAATACCTGGAGCATCTCTGCAGCCATTCTCAGATCGGGGCACCGATCACCGTGTGTCACCCAGGCGCACGTTCCCAGCCGAAGTCGAACAAGAAGATGCTCTGCCTTCTCGTTTCAACTCTCATACTGTAAAGATGTGGTCTTTCTGCCATCTATTTTGTGCCACACTTCTCAGATTTTTATAGTTTTTTTTGGTGATTTTGCTATTTAGAATGCCCCCAAGCATAGCACTGGAGCTGCCCAGTGTTCCTAAGTCCAGGAAGGCTGTGCTATAGCTCAGAGAGAAAACACATGGGTTAGACAAGCTTCCCTCGAGCTTGAGGGACACTGCTAGTGCCGGTGAGTTCAATGATACTCCATCAAGCGTGGGATTTATCTAAGGAAAGGAAGAAGGAATTCACTGATCTCTACACACAGTGGTTGCGCAAAGTGCAACTGTAACCCATACAGTGCACATGGAAGCCACAGGGAAGATGGAAAAGTAGCTGAATCTGGGGATTCATGAGATGAGCAGCATGTGTGGTAGACAGCACTGCTGGCAGGCTGGGGGCCAAAGGAAACACCATCGCATTACCAAGGATCTGAAAAATGCTAAAAACTCTCTTGGCTAGTGTTTTTTCATAAAGAAATATTGTCTACAATTGATCATTTGTAAATATATATATAATTTGTAAATGTTTATAGATATATATATGTATATATATATATTGATCATTTATATACAAACTGATCATTTGTTAAAAAAAAAAAAGAAAAGAAAAATATATACATAAATAACCTAGGTGCCTAAAGAGAAATGCACATAAAACACACACAAAATGAGGTTATACATGGACCCATTAAGCAGAGGCTCTTAGCAGGAACCTCACTTACCCCATATCTCTAGAGAGGCCATAGCTCAGTACTCATGAATTCAGTGTTTGCAGCGGCTTTGTGGAAAGTAACTACCACAAACAATGAAAATCAACGGTAGATAGTGGAATCTCCCTTTTTTGTTTATTTAAGATTTGTTCAAATTGGGGCGCCTGGGTGGCTCAGTCATTGGGTGTCTGCCTTCCCCTAAGGTCATGGTCCCAGGGTCCTGGGATCGGGCCACATCGGGCTCCCCGCTCAGTGGGGAGCCTGCTTCTCCCTCTCCCACTCCTCCTGCTTGTATTCCCTCTCTAGCCATGTCTCTCTCTATCAAATAAATAAATAAATAAATAAGATTTGTTCAAATTAGATTTCCGTCATTTGAAATTTTAAAAAGTCCTGACCGATAATATTAATAATTACATTATTTTTAATAACAGTAGGTAAGACTTAATTTGAGCTGACTCTGAGTCTGGCACTTTTGCTCTGTGCTTCATAGATACTAACTTATTTCATCTTCTGTGAGGTAGGTGCTGCTATTATCATGTTTAACTTATAAATGAAAAGAAGGGGAACCAAAAACAAAACAAAAGGATAAAGGTAAAGAAAAAGAAAAAAAGAATGAAGGGTCTTGACTAATTCACACAACTAGGCAATGGCAGAATTAGTATTGAAGCCCAGAGTCTATGCTCATGACCATTATGTCATCTAATAAGGAACCTAGAAAATAAGGAAGTAGCCAAGGGGTCAGAACTTCCCAATGTCTCCAGCACCATGCAGAGAGGGAAAGGGTGAAATGCTAAGTAATCACTGCCCAAGAGTGGAGGTGGGTAGATAGGACTCCGTAACGTTAGTCATTAAATTCACCCAGCCACTTGCCTTACGTAGATTCCATGATTAACAAGCAACCTGAAATAACTTGGTTTCCAAGGCAGCTTCCACTATGGGGAAAGAACACCGTGACCAGCTGACCCAAGTGTCCCAGTCTTCCTGGCATTCTACTTCTCATTATCAATTTGGCATCCTGGATGTATTAGCTTCTTGTAAGTTTGTTTGGCACGAGTCGGTCCTTGAGAAGCAGTTGAGCTCTCGGTGCTCTGGCCTGCTGCAAGTCTGAGGAAGCCGTCTGACGTGTGGCCTCAGCCTGATTCAACTACCATTTATTTCAAAAAAGACAACTAGAACTGTTATTCAAGAAAACATCAAAAATCCTCCCCACCTGAGTTACAGTAATGGAATTTTCAAGTAGTCAAATAACAACTACTTACTAGGAGGAGTAACAAACGAGGAACCACAAATAAAATGTATTCCCATGAATGGATTAAAAATCCTAATTAGAAATATGATCTAGGTCATCATGAAGCTCTGCCAAACCTATAGAAGGAGGCACTAAAATCATCTAGCTTTCAGGAGAGAAGTTCAGGGCGGTGCAGAAACCAGCCGTTAATCTCGCTTTCACTTAAAAGTATACTCTGGAAGAACCCGCAGATCTAGTAGCAACCGGCATCCGTGAATTTAAAGTCTAGCTTCAGCAGTGTTCCTCATCACTTGCCATTTTGCACCTATTTTTCCTCACTCACTGTCTCTCCCTTGCTCCTGGAGGAGTGGAATCTTCTCCCTCCTTCCAGAACACACAGTTACGAGCAGTGCTGCAGAAGAAGCCGGGACTGCACTCTGGCTCGGCACCTACGCCAGCCACTGCAGTCCCAGCCCCTCCTTTTCCTGCCTGATCTCCCGGTCACAAAGCAAAAGGAAGGAAGACGTTCTGTTCCCTCTATGTCTCACCTGGTACTTTTCCCAGCCCTTCTCCTCATCTATTTTTGGTAAAAGATTCAGGATAATCTCAGCAGGGTTTAAGGGTCAAAAGGACTAAGGTTCAAGCCTGAATTAACTACATGCTAGCCGTGAAGCCTTGGAGAAGATACTTAGCCACTGTTTCCTGTCTCCTGTCTCTAAAATGGGGAGAAGAGCGCTTAGCATGATGCCCAACACACAGGACTAAGTGAGGACTAAATGTCAGCTGCTGTACCTGTACCTCCCTAGGCCTTGTACTCTTCCCCGAGGCCCTCAGCAAACAGGACAGCCCGCAAAAGAGGCTGGGGGTATGACTCCTTTCACCCTCCCCGCGGTTAGCATTAGCTGTGTTCCACCAAATCATGCTACAGCAAAGCAGCACAAACCACCATCTGTCATAACTTTGATGACGGGGATTCCAGGTTGCTAGGAGAAAGTTTTTTGCATGTCTACTCTTTCAAATTCTGGGTGGGGGGTGGAGTGGGAGTAGATAAAGCTCCTTTTATTAGTCCTAGTAAGGTAAGTGCTAAAAGATAAGCTGTAATTCCTAAACTTTGTCTTATTAATCAAACCAGGCACACAGCAGCCTAATGACTGATTCTTATTCCTTGTCTGAAAGTCACTGAAACCTAAATGACACTCGGGCAGAACTTTTAATCTCATTCATAATAGGGATAAGCGTCATTTCAAATAAGCTTAGAAGACATTACCTGCATGATGTATGGGGGAAAGGGGACTCTTTTTCAACAGCAGGAAAAGGCAATGCCCAAGGCTTTAGTGCTCTGCAGGCACTCCCCAAATCCAAGCTTGAGATAAATCTGGAGTCAAAATTCAAATGCAGAATTAATTCCAGTAACAACGGAGATTTATTATTCTGATGACACACTATATTGTTAAAAATTCTGCTATCAGACAGAAATGGCACAGAAAGCAGAGAGGAGTTTTCAGTCATGAGAATCTGCTCCTTGCTGCTTTCTCTCTCTCCTTCACTTCTGCTGGACTTTGGTTCTCTATTTTAGGCAGCACAGGAACCATTTCTAGCCCTCCCCAGATGATCTCATTACAGGTGGGACCTTCTTCACTAGCTGGTGCTGGGCTCTATAAAACTAGAAGAACGAGCTCTCTGCTGTCTGGGTAAACTGTGGGCTGCCTTCAAAAGACACTTGACCAGCCTGACAAGAATTGAAAAGTCTGACAGTGCCAAGTCAAAAATATGGAGCCACCAGGGCTCTTACACACAGCTGGTGGGAGTGTAAATTGACATACCACTTTGGAAAACAAGTTGGCATTATCCAGTGGAGGTGAAGATGTGAAGAGCCACAGCATGGCAGTTTCACTCCCACACATATGACCCGCACAGTCCAACTTACCAAGGACCTATGCGGCTCCTGCACCATGCTGAGAACTGGAGATACAAAGATGAGTGAAAACTGCAAACTGAACTTTCAGCTAAGATGGAAATGTTACATACCTGCACTGTCCAGTAAGGCAGCTACACTACACTAGCTACACATGTGGCTAATGCACTTTAGGGACTGAAATTACCTGAAATCACTTTTAATTTTAATCCAAGTCATATACAGCTAGTAGCAACCTTATTGTAAAATGAAGCAAGGACCCCATGGCCAGGTACCTTAAGATATATGCACAAGGATGTACAGGTCAGCACTGCTTGAAACAGGTAAAACAAAGACAACCAAATGTCCATCAATAAGGAAATGGATGCCCTGTGGCACAGCAATCAAAAATAAATGCACTCTACAACCACCACTGAAGCTTACCTTGAAAGCAATGTTGAGGGGGAAAAGAATGTTACACAAGTATAACAAGTATTTGTAGATAAAAATATTAGTGGTGGCAAAGCTTTGAAGAAAAGCAAAAAAAAAAAAAAAAAAAAAAAAAAAAAAAAAAAAAAACCTGAAATATACAAGGTAATGATTTTGGAGCCAAGAGAGTTGGAGGATACAGAGTATAAGGAGCACGATGGGAGTTTCGACAGCATGGCTGATGTTCTGCTTCTGTTCGTTTATTGTTGCCTCTTAGCATATATATTACATATATTGTCTTATATCTTAGGTCTTATGAAGTAATTGTCTACAATTACTTCACAGTAAATGAAACTGGAAAGTACTATGGAGGTACTGTTGCTGCTTCCTGCATCTCGTCCACCACTCTTCCTCCTGTGCAGAGGCTGGGAGCTTCTTCATGGCGGGGATAGGTTTCACTCATCTCTGTGTCTCCAGTTCTCAGCAAAGTGCAGGAGCCCAGCAGCTGCTTGCTAAGGGTCCTGGTGACCTGAACCCAGATCAGAGAAAACCAGCACTCCCACAACGTAAGTTTGTTAACAGTTTTGTTTACCAGGTTATACTAGAGAAACATTCCCCTATGCAGTAACAAAAAAATAATTATTTCCTGCATTCTAAAATGCACCCTCCTAACCATGTTTTAGCAGATCTGAAAGCAGAATGCCTTCTACGATCAAAGCTTTTATGATCATTACAGGGTAGTGGTTCTCAGTACCCCCAGCATGCTAGAACTCAGGAACATAAGCTCCGGAAAGGAAGGACTGAGCCTCTTTTGTTCATTTCCCAATCCTCAGAGAAGTGTCTGCCACACTGTTAGGGGCTCAATAAACAGTTGCCAAATAAAGAAAAATAGTTACTATTACTGCAAGCCTACTATGTATCTGAAACTTGCTAGGAACTTCACATAGATTATTTAGTTTGCCCTTTACAGTAACCTCAAGGCTTAGCAAGGTCAAGTGCCCAAAACACTACATGTATATAAGTAGTTGAAATAGAAACTTAGTAAGTGGCAAAGGCAGGATTCATATCCAGACTCCAAAGTCCATGCTCTTAAACACGACACGATACCATCTCACAAACAAAATGAGCCAAGTTCTACCCCTTCACCACTTTCGGAAAATACATGTTTAAAGAAAACTGCCTAAAGTTAGTGAGCTTATATTAGCTGAATCACCGGCCATCTTTATAGGAAAACAGAACCTATGTTAGCCAGAGATGGGGGAGAGGCAAGGAAAACAATCTCATAGACAGACAGATTTTCCACCCTATCCACCCTGACTTATAATAATATTAATCCAATTACTGATTCACACACAGAAACACAGGGCTCTGACACCAGTAAGTACTATTTCCAAATGCAGTAAATGTCTAAAGAGAACAGAGTTATATTATCAAAGAGATCATCTTATTACAAACACTTTCAAAGTCCACCTGATCCAACCTCTAGGCAAAAGACTTCATTCCTAACCTCATTTTAATGGCAGCTGAAACCTTCCGAGGCCAAATGACTTTGGTCCTCTGAGAAGTGAGTGGGCTGAAGCAGAGACCAGAAACTAGGTCTCCTACTTCCTGGGCTCACCTTGTTCTCTTCACTACATCACAGCAGAGGGACGTCATTAAGGATTTGTTAAGGTCCCTTTCTAGGAGCTATACTAACCTGAGTCCTTTACATAGTTTATCTTGTTTAATCCTCTTGTCAATTCTGTGAGTCAGATATTATCTCCATGTACAAGAGGAGGAAACTGGATTCAGAGAAATTAGGTAACTCACCACAGGTCACACCATTGGCATTCGGACTGGAAGCCAGAATGGTTTTCCCTCACCTCCAAGACCTGCAAGTTCAAAAAAGTCATAATTAACATTAGCACAGTGCTACAAAGTGCTTTCATGTCATTGAAAAGAAAATGAGAAGCAAACTACTGAAAATAAGAACATCTTTATATTTATGCAAACTTAAATATTCCCCAATAACTGCACCTTAAAACAGGAGTTTGGTTAAATACCAAAATAAGATAATCTCTAACCAACTCCAAAGATGTCACCTTTAAAAGTGAACTTGAGGGGTGCCGGGGTGGCTCAGTGGGTTAAGTCGCTGCCTTCAGCTCAGGTCATGATCCCAGGGTCCTGGGACAGAGTCCCGCATCAGGGTCTCTGCTTGGCAGGGAGCCTGCTTCTCCCCCTCCCTCTCTCTGCCTGCCTCTCTGCCTACTTGTGATCTCTGTCAAATAAATAAATAAAATCTTAAAAAAAAAAAGTGAACTTGAGACACAGGTAGCATCTTAAAAAATTACTGGCATTTGTAGTAAATATAAAGGAAAAATTACTTTATTTTTAAATCTCCCATTTCAGTTAAAAAGAGAAAATTTTGAAAAATAATTCAATTTTATCTCTTTTCCTCCATTTTTTCCATGTACCACACACATTATAGCTTATTTTGCCAGAACTGTTTTGAAGACTTTCTCTTTCATTCCTGTCATCACCACATCCTCTTTCATGCAAAACAAGATGAGACTGAGAGGCACCTTAAATCTCCCAAAAGAAAAAGTGGTCCATAATTTTAATGTATTATCATCATAACTTTATTTCTATCTTCTTATGTAGAAACTCCTATCCAATTTGGAGAATATTACTTTTATTTCTGAAACTGCAGCAAAACTATCTTGTATCTCCAAGAGAAGTGCAACTCTCATTTTTTTAAAAAAATCTTTTTAATTCTTATGCAAATCTTAAGAAATTTAAATTAGTTACTCAGAACGAAATGCTATAACCAACAACTCCCCACACCATTGGGAACATTTTAGAATCTCTGTTTCTTTTTTCAAAAATAAAAACCCAACTACTTACAGAACAAGTAAAACTGTATGCTAATGAACCGTTTCTTTTTTACATGCTGAAGGAGGAGTTTTGCCAGAGAGGCTGTGAGCCTTCCTCCTTGATTCCTGCATACCTTCTCCAGAAGGTTCCTAGCCTTGGTGTGGTAAGACATTAATGTGTAATTCATCTATTTTGCTTTAAAAGGAGGTTAAACATATTACTCCCCTTTTCTGATTTATAAGGTCATTCCCCTGGCCCCGGGATAAAATAAAGTACAAGAAGAGACAGCTTCACAGTAATCTGCCTACTAAAACAAGACCTCTCCAGAGTCAGTGCATTTTAAAAGGCTGCCAATCCTCATTTTATTTCACTTTTCTTTCTTCTCAGTCTGGAGTTAAAAATCAGCTCACTTGATGTTATCAGATCATCAAATGAAAGGGTCTAGAAATAGCTTCCTATTTGTGGAAGGAGCCAGAAGACATACAAAAATGGAAGAGAGCTCTCGAATCGTCTTTGCTAAAGCATTCCGTGTGTAACGAATGCAAGCAAAATCCTGGAAGGCTTGCTTAGCTCTGAATCCAAGGGACTTCCTAATGGGGCTGATTTAAAAGCTAAAGAACAATGTAATCAGAAAACAGCCCCAAACCGTGACAGACCAAAAGCAAAGTTCAAATACACATTCCCCGGGGCCGCGGTGCATACCCAGAGTCACTGCACGGTTTGCCTTAGGTGCTGCTCTACCGCGCTCCCGGGCTCGTCGGTTTCAGGTCACACACGCTCGTCCCTGTCAATGGTCCCGTTTGCCCACTCCACACGTTTACACAGGACTCCAAGTGCCACCTGCCCCCGAACGTCCCAGCTCCTGACACCCCCGCGTCCGTCCACGCACTTACGTGTCCACACACACACACACACACACACGCACACACGTGTCCACACACACACCTCGCCCCGGCTCCGCCCCGCAGGCGGACTCGGGCGAAGCGAGCCGGGTACGGCCTCCGCCGGGTGGGTGGTGCCGGGCGCCGCGGCCCCGCCGGCGCTGTCAGCCCGGACTCCGAGCCCCGCGTCCTCAGTGCAAACTCCTCGCGGCCGCCGGGGTTCCCCCCAAAACGCGGAGGCCTCGCCGGCTCCCTTGACGCCGGGAAACGTCCGTGTCCCTCACCGCGAGGGTGTCACCGGAGCCTCGGCATTCAAATGGGGACAGGCGAGGAGGAAGGGGAGGATCCTCTTTTTGACTTTCTGCGTCGCAATTCCTCCCGGTCTGCACGCAGCCGAGTTGGGGTGGGGGGCGCTCCCATTTCTAAGGCTGCTTCCGGCCTTTCTGGGCGCGGGGCTCTTTCGGTCCCAGGGCAAGCCCCGAGAACGCCGGGGAGGCGCGCGCGAAGCCGAAGGGCACCTAGCGCGCCCGGCCCGGCGCAGCCCCGCCGCCCGCCGCCCGCGCCCCGCAGGCGCCGCAGCCACCGCGCCCCGACCTCCCCGCGCGCGCGGCTCCGGGTCGTCGCGGGGAGCGCCCTGCAGCCGCAGCAGCCCCAGCACCCCCTCCGGGAGCCGCGCGCGGACAGCCCCGCCGGGCGGAACGCGGCGGTCGCGCGGATGCAGCGCCGCGCTGACTTCTTCCCGGGAACCCCGGCCCCCGACCCGCGTACCTCGGCGGCCGCCGAAGCGCCGCTCGGGATTCCGACTGTGACAGCCCCTCCGGCCCGGCTCGGGGTTTCTCCGTTTTCGGCGTCACAATAATAAGGAAGTTTCCCCGCAAGCCTGAGGGCGGCGGAATGCGCTGGGCGAGTGACTTCCCACCCGGCCAATGGGGGCCCTTCTGGGGCGGATGGGCACCAATGGCGGCCGCGGCGGCGCCGGAGGCGGGGCGGCGAGATCCGCGGGCGGGAGGCGGGGAGAGGCCCAGGCCGGGGAGGGAGGCGGGGGCAGGCGGAGGTGACAGGACCTGCGGGCCCCGCGAGGGGACGGCGGCGCGGGCGTGTGTCGGCCGGGAGGCAGCCGGCAGACCCAGAGCGCGCGCGCCGGAACGCGACTGCTTTTCTCCGACGGGGAAGCGAGCGGGACTGATCAGCGGTCGGTTTGTCAGGTTCTGGGTCTTAATATTTATGCAGAGGTGACCGAAAGCCTTGAGCATGGGAGGAAAATCTAGAGGGTGAGTTATGAAGCGTTTTATCCCGCAGGGGAGCAGTCTTCTGTTTCGTACCTCTCGGGAGGACTGGAGGAGGCGCGGAGCCTTTGAAACGCGGGGCTGCGCGCTGGGAGAGAGGCGGGAAGGAAGTCGGGTGCAGAGGCCCGCACCGCCTGGGCCCTCCAGGAGAGTTGGGGGCCCGAACCGGAGAGCGGTGCTGCGGGAGCGAGCGGGGCTTGGGAGGCTGGAGAGTGGGGGCTGGCGGGGCATGCAGAGAAGTCACTGAGTAGATCTTAAATCTTATCTGAAAGACACCATGTGGCTTCTTTGATGGATAAAGAAATCTGTCCTCCCCTCCTTTCCCTGGCACTGAATCTCAGAGCTTTCTTCTCCTCCCCAAGGTCACAATGCTGTCAGAGTTCCCGTGGTCCTTGTCCTTTTGAAGTAAACGTTCTCACAGACACACGGCTTCATGTATCTGTTGTCCCCCCCACCTCCCTCCCTTGAATTTGAAGCACAGAAGCAGAACACACTGGGGAAGTACCACTCTAACCCAAAAGAATGGCTTTCCTAGTGGATGAATTTCTGTAACCTGTCATTCGAACTGGGAAGGAGGCCAGATTCTTCCCAAGGACGTTCAAATCAGGTCAAGTCTGCAGTTACCTGTTCTGGAAATCTAATAGATTCACCAAGCCAAAAAAAAAAAAAAAAAAGTTTTGAGGTGTGGGGATGGGTCAATCTTGGCTGACCTAGGAACTCTCAATGAAATAAAGCAGGTTGTCAAATGCTCCTGAGACAAGAAAGAGAAGAAAAAGCAAAATCTCAAATTATCAGGTAGCTAAGGTCATCTGAGAAAATTTCAGCCTTTGAAGTTTCAATCACACTGGACACCTTTAGAAACAGTGGGGACTGGGGCGCCTGGGTGGCTCAGTGGGTTAAGCCGCTGCCTTCGGCTCGGGTCATGATCTCAGGGTCCTGGGATCGAGTCCCTCATCGGGCTCTCTGCTCAGTGGGGAGCCTGCTTCCTCCTTCTCTCTGCCTGCCTCTCTGCCTACTTGTGATCTCTCTCTGTCAAATAAATAAATAAAATCTAAAAAAAAAAAAAAAAAAAGAAAAGAAACAGTGGGGACAATATTAGCAAGATTCCCTTATACAGTTTCACAGAAATCTAGATATCTCACAAAGACATAATCCCTGTCAAGAGATGGTATCACAAAAAGGAACTGGGGAAATAGCCAGAGAGGAGTTAGGGTAGGAAGGGAGGTTTCCCATGGTTGAGAAGGAGAGAGCAAGATTCTGTGTGATTCATGTACCAAATATAAGGTTTGTAATCAGTCAGCATTTAGGTCAATATATTTGTCCCATGGCTTAAGTGTTTTCTTAAGAAATTTCATCTTGAGGAAGAAGTTGGGTATCAAAGACTCGAGCCTGAAGTTGGGATTTAAGTATGTACAAACTGGAGTACTGTCAGCTTCCTGACTAAATAAACATCCAGAACCCTAGGAAATTACTTACATGTAGAATGATCAGTGAAGATACTTGGAGTACTTCATTTTATTTTCTTAATTGAACCAACATAAAATGCCTATTTCCTTAATAAGCATGTCCTGCTCCATTTACCAAAATGGCTTTGAATGGCCGCAGCACCAACAGTAGTCTTTTTTTTTTTTTAGGATTTTTTAAAATTATTTGTATTAACATATAATGTATTATTTGCCCCAGGGGCACAGGTCTGTGAATCATCAGGCTTACACATTTCACAGCACATACCCTCCCATAACCCAGATGTCCATAACCCAGCCACCCTATCCCTACACCCCACCCCCCAGCAACCCTCAGTTTGTGAGATTAAGAGTCTCTTATGATTTGTCTCCTTCCAGATCCCATCTTGTTTCATTTTTTCCTTCCCTACCCCCCAAACTCCCCACCCTACTTCTCAAATTCCTCATATCAGAGAGATCATATGATAGTTGTCTTTCTCTGATTAACTTACTTCGCTAAGCATAATACCCTCTAGTTCCATCCATGTCGTTGCAAATGACAAGATTTCATTTCTTTTGATGGCTGCATAGTATTTCATTGTGTATCTATACCCCATCTTCTTTATCCATTCCTCTGTTGATGGACATCTAGGTTCTTTCCATAGTTTGGCTATTGTGGACATTGCTGCTATAAACATTCAAGTGCACGTGCCCCTTCAGATCACTACATTTGTATCTTTAGGGTAAATACCTGGTAGTGTGATTGCTGGGTCATAGGGTAGCTCTATTTTCAACTTTTTGAGGAACCTCCATGCTGTTTTCCAGAGCGGCTGCACCAGCTCACATTCCCACCAACAGTGTAGGGGGGTTCCCCTTTCTCTGCATCCTCGCCAGCATCTGTTGTTTCCTGACTTGTTCATTTTAGCCATTCTGACTGAGCACCAACAATAGTCTTAATAACATATTTAAACTGTCTTGAGAGACCATACTTTACTTTTTCTTTGCATTTCTATAGCTCCATCTTCCATCCGTTTCTTTCTGACTTCGCGTATGTTCCCTCAACAAATATACTGTATATTGAGCATCTACTGTACTGCCAGCTCCTGCGGATTTCTTGATGAGGAAAATGGCACAGTTTCTGTTGCCTTCAAGGGGGAGGCAAACACTAACCACATCAATGCACCAAGGAGTACATAGTTGCTAACTAAGATAAATGTTATGTAAAGAAAACATTCATGTTAAATATAAAACCTAAAAAATAACTATAAACAAAACCGACTTCCAGTTAATGCTATGTACACTGACGTATTTAGGAGGAAGTATACTGATATCTGCAAGTTATTTTGAAATGTACATTTTAAAAGATGGATTGAAGGCTGGATAGAGAGATGGATAGCTGGATATACATGTAATAAATCCAGTATCCCAAGATGTTAATTATAGACTCTCCATGGTAGGTAGATGGTTGGGGTTTTTGGAATGCCTGGGTGGCTCAGTTGGTTAAGTATCTGCCTTCGACTCAGGTCATGTTTGGGATGGAGCCCCACATGGGGCTCTCTGCTAGTGGGGAGCCTGCTTCTCCCTCTCCCGTTCCCCTGCTTGGGTTCCCTCTCTCATTATCTATCTCTGTCAAATAAATAAATAAAATCTTTTTAAAATTTTTTTACAATAACAAGTGTTGGAAAACAAAAAATAAATAATAAGAGATGTGATAAATTGTAACTGTAACCTTTGACAGGCAGAAGGGATCATGTAGTCCAGCTCTAGCCCTGGACAGATGAGGAATCCCCAGTGACAAGGGGATGATACCCAGTGCTGCTACATCTCCACCTGAACAGATACCCATTCGCACCATTTTTTACAGGTCACTTTTTGAAATGCTTGTGCCTATTTCAAATTGAAAGAAATTCTCAGTACAGTAGGAAGACTGTTCAATGATGATTGTTTTCTGTGTTTGACTTATTTACCTGGCAGACAAACATGAACTTGGTAAACTTAGAGACAGATCAGACTTGTGGTGAAAAAATAGGTTAGCCACAACATTCTGTCTTTCAGGTATACTTTTGAAGAGATAAGTGTCTTCACCTCTGGGAAAGGAAACCAATGATTATTTGACAGATAGTATGTGCGTACTCTGTAAAGCTACATAATGACAAAGGTGTTTTTTGGTCCCTCCACCGCCCAAAATACTCATTTTGTCCATGTAGTCAATATTCAAAGGAAAAATTCATTCTTAAACATTTTTTACATGTTTTCACTGTTTTTTGTTGCTTAATATAGTTTACCTAAGAAGCCCATATATGCCCAGGCTACATTATCTAAGCTTATTGAAAACTGTCCTATAACATACAGCACTGATTTATTACTGTGAAAAATAACTTGGAAGAAAAATATCATGGTAAATCAATATTTCCATCAATCAAATAATTATTAAATATTTAGTTAATGTCTTCTATATGTATTGCTGGATAAGAAGCATTATTCCTTACCGCAAAGAGCTTACAGGCTTTATGACTATTCCTTTGTGTTTCTTGAAACTATTCATAGTTTAATTTTGCATTTTTTAAAAATCAGTCCATTTGGATGAAGCACAAACACCTTAACTTAAATATTAGAAACTCAGTAATATCGTATAGGTTAATATCAATTAATGTTACAAAAAAAACATTGGATGATTGAGCATTTCCTAAGAAAGCCTTTAGGGTGAGCTTTAGTTTGTCCCTGAAGACCTTTGCAATAAAGTCTTTAGGAAGTGACATCTGAAAATTTCTCTTCTTACAAGGTCCCAAAACTTGTATCCTTGGAAGTGGCATCCAACCTAGCACTCGGACTGCACTGACAAAATAAGACCTTGGGGGATTACAGTAAAGAGCATGTCTATTGCTGTGTAGCTGCAGTGTGTGCAGATTTTAACTGCCAAAAATCAGGCAACTGTTTTACCCTGCTAGATGCAAAAAAAAAAAAAAAAAGAGAGAGAGAGAGAGAAAAGAAAAAAAATCTCCAGAAGTTCACTTGTGTCAAATCAAAATAAAATCATCAAAATGAAAAACCCCTTTTCTTTGAAGTTAAAGATGAAATCTAGGTCAAATGAAATTTAAGGAATTTTATTATATCCTAGAAAAGCTAAAGTGACCCTATGGAATTATAAAGGGCATGCATAAAACAGTATTAGACAGCTTTATAACTTGGCCATAAATTCAAGGAACACAGGTGAATATGCATAATAAATGGTTTCTTGCTCTACCGTTATAATACATCATATGTTCCATGACATTACCTGATACACTGTGTTATCCCTTGGGGCAATGCATAGTTCGGGTTGCATGGAGTGTGATGCAGTAATTCATTTTCCTCAAACCTAGCAGAAGCATATTTAATGTATTGTCTCAGTTGACTTCTCTCATTTTTACTAAATAAACTTTGGGGCACCTGGGTGGCTCAGTTGGCTAAGTGTTTACCTTTGGTTTGGGTGGTGATGCCAGAGTCCTGGGATTGAGCCCCAAGCTGGGCTCCCTATTCGACAGGGAGTCTGCTTCTCTCTCTGCCTCTGCCCCCGCCCTTTAGTGCTAGCTGTCTCTGTTTCTGTCTCTCTCAAGTAAATAAAATCTTTAAGAATAAATAAACAGGGGCGCCTGGGTGGCTCAGTGGGTTAAAGCCTCTGCCCTCATCTCAGGTTCTGGGATCAAGCCCTCTGCTCATCAGGGAGCTTCCCCCTCTCTCTCTGCCTGCCTCTCTGCCTACTTGTGATCTCTGTCGGTCAAATAAATAATAAATAAATAAATAATTTTTAAAAATAAATAAATGAACCTATATCTTTAACATACTCCAGGAAGAAGGAAGTAATCAGAGGGGGTTCTATCTGTAAGGTTGTTATATAATATAATATAAAATAACAATAAGAATCTATAAAAAAATAAAATAGTATTGTGTTTCCAAACTTTATGGCTACCCTTTATATAAAGGAGAATTGATAATTGGTATTTAACTTTCCATTGGTCTCCAGCATTTGTCTTCATCCCACATGTAGGTAAAAGCCCAGTGAAGTCAGCCATTATATTTGCTTTTAAATTGTTGACTAACAGGGGTGCCTGGGTGGCTCAGTGGGTTAAAGCCTCTGCCTTCGGCTCAGGTCATGATCCCAGGGTCCTGGGATCGAGCCCCACATTGGGCTCTCTGCTTGGCAGGGAGCCTGCTTCCTCCTCTCTCTCTGCCTGCCTCTCTGCCTATTGTGATTTCTGTCTGTCAAATAAATTAAAAAAATCTTTAAAAAAAAAATTGTTGACTAACAAATTGTTCTTACCTTACAGATATTTAAGATACTATAGAATCATCTTATAGATACTATGGCTATTTCTGTTTCCCTCTTTCCATGGGCTTTTGAAAGCCTGGAACAAAATGTATATCCCATCTGTACAGAAGCTTATTGCATACATTTTGAGAAGTAACCTCAATTCAAGATTCATTATAACTTTTCTATGACATTTTCCCATTGTACTCATTTTCTTACCTACTTAAAGAAAAACAAACCTGCTTTTCTCTTCCAAAAGTATATATAAGAAAAGAAGAAAATAAAAATGATCAGTCTACCACCTTTTTTTAGTTCTTATTATTTTGTCTTTTCCCCACACACATATATATATTTCTAAAAGTGGCTCATTTTCTACATTTTACACAATGCTTTCTGAATTTAACAATGTATTTAACATCTTCAATAGAATTAAATAATATTCTACAACATCATTTTAAATTGTATGTAAATTACATATACCTACAAAATGGATATACTGTAATTTAACCAATTTCTTATTGTATATTCATTTTCCATTCTTTTCCATTCTTTGCATTCTATAAGCAGTAGGACAAACATAGCTACACATAGTGAATATAACTAAAATATTTGCCCTCACCTTTGATTACTTCCTTAAGAAAAATTCCTAAGAGAATAATTGCTAGGTCAGGCAAAATGCAGAGTCTTAAGACTTTATAGAATATTGCCAATAGGGACGCCTGGGTGGCTCAGTCGGTTGGACGACTGCTTTTGGCTCAGGTCATGATCCCAGAGTACCGGGATCAAGTCCCGCATCGGGCTCCCAGTTCCACGGGGAGTCTGCTTCTCCCTCTGACCTTCTCCTCGCTCATGCTCTCTCTCATTGCTTCTCTCTCAAATAAATAAATAATCTTTAAAAAAAAAAAAAAAAGAATATTGCCAATATTCCCTAACAAAAGATGGTACCAGCTAAATACACATACAATGTCTAAGTAGCCCTTGTCCAACCCCCTTACCAATAATGGGGTTGTTTTGGTTTGGTTTTCATTTTATTGTTTTTACTGTATTAATAAGTCACCTTATGTCTTGACTAGAATATGTGGATTAACAAGATTTAATCTTGTTAATTAATAAGAATTACTCTTGACTAGAATTTTGAATAATTAAAATTAAAACAAAAAAATTCTAATAAAATAAAAAGTCACATAGCCCACATCTGAAAATCAGCTTAGGTAAGACGTTTCTAAACATGAACATCAAAAATTACCTAAATGCATAAAAATCTATGAGTAGGGTTGTTGGTCCTTTCTAAAATTGTTTAATGTCATGTGACTCCTCAATCTTCCCACACACCTTCCAGAAATAAAAGGCTGCAGGAAGGAAGTTCTGTACAAACTTAGACTGTTGTTAATCATATTCTTATTCACACACACGCACATACCAATAACAATCAGTTGATGGTTCGCCAAGTTCCATAGAAAAATAAAAAGCAGACAAAGTGGGGCACGTGGGTGGCTCGGTCAGTTAAGCAGCGGACTCTTGATTTAGGCTCAGATCATGATCTCAGGGTCGTGAGACTGAGATTGAGTTCTCTGTCAGTCTCATGCTGAGCATGAGGCCTGCTTAAGATTCTCTCTCTCCATCTCCATCGGCCCCTCCCTACCCAACAAATAAGTAAATCTTTTAAAAAAAAGGAGGGGGGGACAAAGTATCAGAATTTATTTCATCCATCAATAGAATGGTAGCCAAAGAAGGCACTTTATTGTGCACTTCTCAAAAAGAAAACGTAGTGTCATGATTTGTAATAATCCATTGTGGTTCAGTCACCTTTGTCATCAGTCACCTTATGTGTACCAGTGAGTCCCAGGCTTTATAGAAGAAAATGACCTTATTGACCAATGATCAGATAAGCATGTAGTTCAAGTTCTTTCATAGCCTTCAGAAGTAGGTTTGTACTATTTCATCCAAGTTCTTACCTGGTTCTCTTTTTGAGTAACTGGATAAAATTTCAACCTAGATATATGGCTATCAGCCTAGAATGAGAGAGAACCACCTGACCAGTACCTGGAATGAAACATGCATGCTGGATGTTATGCATTATGTTCTGATGGATTGTACTGATGAACCCTGTACTTACGGTAAGTAATTTGGAAGGTGTAGTGAATTAAATAGTTTCCCCCCAAATCCATGTCTACCTGGAACTTCAGAATGTGAATTATTTGGAAGAGGGTCTTCACAGATGTAATTAGTTTCATTAAAATGAGATCATAGATCATAAAGTGAGAATTAGGAAGATTCTAAATCCAATAACAAAAGTCCTTTTTTTTTTTTAAGCTTTTATTTATTTAACCGACAGAGATCACAAGTAGGCGGAGAGGTAGGTGGCGGCAGGGGGTGGGGTGGGGTGGGAAGCAGGCTGCCCACTGACCAGAGAGCCCGAAGAGGGGCTCGATCCCAGGACCCTGAGATCACGACCTGAAGCAAAGGCAGAGGCTTAACCCATTGAGCCACCCAGGCACCAAACTAATGTCCTTTTAAGAAAGCCATGTGGGGGCACCTGGGTGGCTCAGATGGTTGAGCATCTACCTTTGGCTCAGGTCATGATCTCCAGGTCCTAGAATTGAGCCCCACGTTGGGCTCCTGGCTCAGCAGGGAGTCTGCTTTTCCCTCTCCTTCTGCCTCTCCCTCTACTTGTGCTCTCTCAGTCTCTGTCTCTCTACCTCTCTCAAATGAAAAAATTTTTTAAAAATCCTTCTTTAAAAAAAGCCATGTGAATACACAGAGACAAATATGAAAAACATCATGTGAAAATAGAGATTGGAGTGATGGGTGTCTCCTAGCCAAGAAATGCCAAGTAACCACCAGAGGCAAGAAGAGAGGCATAGAGAGTCGATTCTCCCTCAGAACCTCCTGAGGGCATCAAACTGCCAACACCTTCATTTTGGACTTCAGCCTCCAGAATTGTGAGAGAATACATTTCTGTTGTTTTAAGCCACCCAGTTTGTGGTACAGAGGTAAGTACATTGCTGCAAAAAGTATAATAGGCTTTTAATGCGGTAGCTGTGGCATCTGTGACCAGGGTGATTGCCAGGATTGACTTAGAGATCTGGCATCTTAGACGAGAGTTCCCTTGCCCTGAGAGCTCTGTATGTGTCCTTCCCAAAGTATCAACGCAATAAAAAAGAATGATATTTGCAAACTGACAAAGTCTATTCTCAATCAAGATATACAAGGAGTTAAACTCCCTGGCTAGATCTTTCCAATAAACATTGACATCCTTTTGCAAGCAAATGTAGGTTAGCCAAGTCCATTTTACAAAGTATACTTTCTCCACCTGGTATTTTATTTTATTTTTTTAAAGATTTTATTTATTCACTCAACAGACGAGCTCACAAGTAGGCAGAGAGAGAGAGGTGGAAGCAGCTCCCCGCCGAGCAGAGAGCCCGATGCAGGGCTCAATCCCAGGATCCTGGGATCATTACCTGAGCTGAAGGCAGAGGCTTAACCCACTGAGCCACCCAGGTGCCCCATCCACCTGGTATTTTATTATAGTAGCAGTAAACCCAGAGTTCCATATTAGTTTCATCCAGAAAACATATAAATTATGTAAGATTGTGTGTATATAAGACTTGACCTTGAAATTCTAGTCATTTCAAAGATAAATCATGTTTTCATTGATCTTATAGCAGAACGGGTACCCTTTATGAATGAGTGTAACATAGAAGCTGGGAAATATTTAATTCTATTTTATTTATCCCACAATGTAAGACTTTGTTAAAGTGAAATTTCATGTCAGTGGAGAACCGAAGAAAATCAGTCATATCCGTAGGAAACTCCCATCAAGTCCATTCCCTTGTAGTACCTTTTTTTTTTTTTTAAGATTTTATTTATGTATTTGACAGACAGAGATCACGAGTAGGCAGAGAGGCAGGCAGAGAGAGAGAAGAGGAAGCAGACTCCCTGCCGAGCAGAGAGCCCGATGCGGGACTTGATCCCAGGACCCTGGGATCATGACCTGAGCCGAAGGCAGAGGCTTTAAGCCACTGAGCCACCCAGGCGCCCCCCCTTGTAGTACTTTTTAATGATTTTTCATAGTACTTTTTAAGGAAATCTTGACAATCATTTTTATTTTTTAAAAAGACAACATTAGGGGCTCCTGGGTGGCTCAGTGGTTTAAGCCTCTGCCTTCGGCTCAGGTCATAACCTCAGGGTCCTGGGATCCGAGCCCTGCATCAGGCTCTTGCTCAGCGGGGAGCCTGCTTCCCCCTCTCTCTCTCTGCCTGCCTCAATGCCTATTTGTGATCTCTCTCTGTCAAATAAATAAATAAAATCTTTAAAAATAAATAAATAACAAGCCAACATTATGTTGTTTTGGGGTTTCTTTACAATTTTATTTATTCATTTGACACAGAGAGAGGGTACACACAAGCAGGGGGAGCAGCAGAGGGAGAGGGAGAAGCAGGCTCTCTGTTGAGCAAGGAGCACAATGCAGGCTTGCTGGACCAGAGCCGAAGGTAGACACTTAACCAACTGAGCTATCCAGGTGCCCCAGGTCGGCATTACATAGTAAAACAAAATACAAACGGTTTTGATCCATACAGAGGTCAAAAAAGAGTTACTTAAATAAATTGTTTATTTAGGGGTTCCTGGGTGGCTCAGTGGGTTGAGCCTCTGCCTTCAGCTCAGGTCATGATCTCAGGGTACTGGGATTGAGTCCCACATTGGGCTCTCTGCTCGGCGGGGAGCCTGCTTCTCCCCCTCTCTCTCTGCCTGCCTCTCTGCCTACTTGTGATCTCTCTTTCTCTCTCTCTCTGTCAAATAAATAAATAAATACATATCTTTAAAAATTGCTTATTATTTTATTTATTGTTTAATAAATATTTATATAGTATAATAATATGATTTATTGTTTATTTATTGTTTAGGGAAGAAATTCTGACCCCAGGTCAGCCTCTGAAGCATTCAGTGGACTTGGCTATGCTGAATCTAAGCTACGCTGAGAAGGATCTCTTAGTATACAGAACAGACATCAAATTTAACTGCAGAGACATTTTACTTAGGAGATCAACTAAGCAACTCCATGATTTATATCACTGAAAAAAAAAACAAAACAGTGGCTATTAATTAGAAGCTCCCTAAGCTTTCTATACCTCATCTATTCTTTGAAGAGACTGCCAATGATAATATATCAAGTTATTTTAATATCCACTCTGTAGAGATAATAGTGTTTGTAATATTGAGAAAAGTCCTTTGAGAAATATAGAGGAAATATTTGGTAAAACACCAGAACAGAATTTTTTAAAGAACACATTGTCAGCAAATAAAAGAACTACTAAGAGAATGAGCTCTGCAGCCTCTTGGCAAACTGGGTCTAGAAACACAAAAAGTTCTGCTGTAAGGGTCTAGTGTGGGAAAAGAGGAGCAGGAATTCGTGGTATCAATCTACAGCAAAAAAGAGATGAAGATGGAGTTTCCATGTTGCCCTTTCTGCTGCTTCTTCCCTTTTGCCCTTCCTCCTCCACCTTCATGTACCCCAGGCCATTAGCACATGATTCTAAGCTTTCGTTTTCAATCTTCTACCCTTTCGAGAATCTGATGGCATTACATGTTGTCTCCACAAAAATGGTACATTTGCTCACATAATTATGAATACCATTCTAAGAGTATTTATGGACTCTTTCCATCTAGGGACGGACCTATATACTCCTCATCCTCTTCATTATGAACCTTTGCCTTAACTGCTTACCAAATCTAAGAATCAGATAAGCTCATCTGTCTTAAATGCAATAAGGCTTAATATTTGGCTATTCTCTCCTAGAAGGAATTTCAAATCTAGGATAACGTCCCCATCTCAAGATCCTTAATCACATTTGCAAAGTCCCTTTTACCATATAAGAGAACATATTTACAGGTTCCAGAGATTAGGATGCAGACATCTTTGGGGAACCATTATTCAGCCTACCACACTCTACATTACCTCTTCCTCAACCCTAGTTTTGGTCCTTATCTGTACCCTTGGACTACTTCAACATTTCCCTAACTGGCTGACATGAGTCCCACTTCTTCCATGAAACCCTCTGGAGGTCCAACCCACAATTTGACTTCCTATAGCACTTTTTATGAACATGATGTCCCTAGCATTTATTACATGCTATTTGTGTGTCTCCACCAGTTTCCCACCATATGATCTTAGACAAGTCAATTTCCATTCTTGTGCCTCTGTTTCCCTATCTATAAAACTGATAATATTTGTACTCTCATCGTAGGAATGTTCTGATCATTCAATGTAATAACAATGCACTTAAAATGCTCAGCATACAGCACTTAATAAATGTTAACTCCCCTTCCTTTTTCTTCTATTTACTTTCTTTAGCATATGAGCCATATTAAAAATTCTTTCAGGGAAGGGACTATTTCTTATGCATTAAAATATACCATATACATTGTAAGATCAATATCTTTTATCACTATTACTGTTGATGACAATAATTAATCATATAAGAGATGATTCCAATAATGTTTCAGATTTGGTCCTTCCCACTTTCTATTTCCCATTCTGGAGTACAAATGAATACCTTCTCTTCCATCAAACTATTTATATTTCTATTGAGATATTTAGAGAATATTTATATTTGATTAACTATGGAAACACCTAAGGGTAATGGCTGGCAAATAGCGGATCTTCATCAAGTGTTGGCACAAAGAATTAATCTGTGTTCAAGAATCTGTCTGTTGCATTGCTTTCTTTACTTCTGAGTTACTATTTGAAAAAGGAAGAGGATGAGGTACCTGGGTGGCTCAGTGGGTTAAGCCACTGCCTTTGGCTCAGGTCAAGATCTCAGGGTCCTGGGATTGAGCCCTGAGCCCCATGTCAGGCTTTCGGCTCAGCTCAGCAGGGAGCCTGCTTCCCCCTCTCTCTCTGCTTGCCTCTCTGTCAAATAAATAAAATCTTTTTTAAAAAATTTTTTAAATAAAGAAAAAGGAAGAAGTTGTATTTGATTAATCTCACAGCCCTTTGAATCTCTAAAATCCACTATTCCTATAATTCTGTGAATAGAGTAAGAAGCTACTTTGACCAAGAAATAACCCTTTCTTATGTTTATTTTCTCTCTCCAGGACTTAATTTAAGTTCAAATTAGTTAACATATAGTGTAGTATTCGTGTCAGGAGTAGACTATAGTGATTCATCACTTACGAAAACACCCCAGTGCATCACAAGTGCCCTCCTTAATGTCCATCACCCTTTTAACCCATCCCCCAGTTCCTCTCCGGCAATCCTCACTTTGTTCTCTATCATTAAGAGTCTCTTACAGTTTGCCTCCCTCTCTGTTTTTATCTCATTTTATTTTTCCTTCTCTTCCCCTATGCTTATCTGGTTTGTTTAAATTTCACAGATGAGTGAAATCATATGGTACTTGTCTTTCTCTGACTGACTTATTTCACTTAGCATAATACACTGTAGTTCCATCCACATCATTGTAAATAGCAAGATTTCATTCTTTTTGATGGCTGAGTAATATTCCATTGTATATGTATACCACATCTTCTTTATCCATTCATCAGTCAGTGGACATTTGGGATCTCTCCATAGTTTGCCTATTGTTGCTAATGTTGCTATAAACATTGGGGTGCATGTGCCCCTTTGAATCAGTATTTTTTATCCTTAGGATAAATACCTAGTATTGCAGTTGCTGGATCATAAGGTAGTTCTCTTTTTAACTTTTTGATGAACCTGCACACTGTTTTACAGAGTGGCTGCACCAGTTTGCATTCCCACCAACAGTGTAACAGTGTTCCCCTTTCTCTCCATCCTCGCCAAGACCTATTGTTTCCCATGTTGTTAATTTTAGCCATTCTGACAGGTGTGAGGTGGTATCTCATCCTGGTTTTGACTTGTATTTCCCTGATGATGAGTGATGTTGAGCATTTTTTCAGTGGTCTGTGGACCATCTGGACATCTTATTTGGAAAAATGTCTATTCATGTCTCTGCCCATTTCTTAACTGGATTATTTGTTTTTTTTAGGTGTTGAGGTTCATAAGTTCTTCATATATTTTGGATACTAACTCTTTATCAGAGATATCATATGCAAATATCTCCTCCCATTTTGTAGGTTGTCTTTTAGTTTTGTTGTTTATTTCCTTCACTTTGCAGAAGTTTTTTTTTATCTTGAGGAAGCCCTAATAGTTCATTTTTGTTTTTGTTTCCCTTGTTTCCAGAGATGTATCTAGTAAGAAGTTGCTACAGCTGAAGTCAAAGTGGTTGCTGCCTGTGTTCTCCTCTAAGACGTTGGTGGATTCCTATCTCACATTTATGTCTTTCATCCATTTTGGATTTTTTTATGTATGATGTAAAAAAGTGGTCCAGTTTCATTCTTCTGCATGTGGCTGTCCAATATTTCTGACACCATTTGTTGAAGAGACTGTCTTTTTTCTACTAGATATCTTTCCTGCTTTGTTGAAGATTAGTTGGCCGTATAGTTGAGGGTCCATTTCCAGGTTCTCTGTTCTGTTCCATTGATCTGTGTGTCTGTTTTTCTGTCAGTACTCGACTGTCTTGATGATTATAGCTTTGTAATACAGTTTGAAGTCTGTAATTATGATGCTGCCAGATTGGTTTTCTTTTTCAGCATTTCTTTGGCTATTCAGGGTATTTTCTGGTTCCACACAAATTTTAGAATTGTTTGTTCTAGCTCTAAAAAAGTGTTGGTGTTGTTATTTGATAGGGATTTCTCTGAATGTGTAGATTGCTTTGAGTAGGATAGACATTTTAACAATATTGGTTCTTCCAAGCCATGAGCGTGGAATGTTTTTCTATTTCTTTGTGTTGTTTTCAATTTCATACGTGTTCTATAGTTTTCAGAGTACAGATCTTTTACCTCTTGGGTAGGTTTATTCCTAGGTATCTTATGGCTTTTGGTGCAATCATAAATGGTATAGATTCTTTGATTTCTCTTTCTGCTACTGTTGGTATATGGAAATGCAACAGGTTTCTGTATATTGATCTTATATCCTGTGACTTTGCTGAATTCATGTATTGGTTCTAGCAGTTTTTTTGGTGGACTTTTTTGGGTTTTCTACATAGAGTATCATGTCATCTGCAAAGAGTGAAAGTTTGACTTCTTCCTTGCTGATTTGGATGCCTTTTTATTTCCTTTATTTCTTTTTGTTGCTGAGGCTAGGGCCCTTTCTTACCTTTAAATCATTTCCTCAAACACTGCTCTCACTTTGGTATCACCATTCTATGGGGCCAATTTATGATAACATGTCTGTTTATGAAGACAGAAAAGTCTATTCCACTTACTGCTAGATATGATTAGGTTTACAGCTACTACTTAAATAGCTATTACCTGAAACTATCTTCAGTATTAGAACCCTACTTTATACATGCATAAACATAAAGTATCCTTTATTATAAGGCAAAAATTTTCTAAATCAACATATATATGTAGCACTCACATAAATATTCACTTGATTGAAGATAATATCATAAAAATACTTTTAGAAACAAATGTATAATGGGAGTTGAAAAAGGAAGATGTAAGTAATATGATCTTTGGCCAGAAACACCTGAAACTAAGTCAACAACCTCTTCCCTTAAGGTCCACAAGGAAAGATGCAAATAAAAATAAGCACTTTGTTTAAAAAAAAAAAAAAAACAGAAGCTACAACAAACAAATATTTGCTATTAGATAAAACTTTAATGCCAGACTTCAATGCAGAATTTTAGGGAATAGTCAGAAGTTTGGTGAACAAGCGCCTTTGCCTAAGCTTATTATTTCCTATGTCCTCTATTTCTGCCCCAACACTCACATCCAAGTCTTAGATCTTCCTATTCTAATACCCACTACAATCTTATTTATACATCGAGCATAAGACTCTATTCTGAGAAAGCATGACTCAATTAATGTCCTTTAACTTTACCAATCCAAAGCAAACAAACAAACGAAAACTTTACCAATCCGTAGCAACTCCTCTTCCTTGGAGGAGAGAAGAAATTGCCACAGCCAACAACTCGAGGAATTCCGCCTTTACACCATATAGCAAATAAATTCCAGAAAAGTTTAAGAAATAACAAAAACTTCAGAAAAAAAATAATAAGTGATTGCTTACAAAACTTTGTGGAGAAGAAAGTCTCTAAGCATGGTACCATGAAACAAAATGGAAAAGATTAACGGGTTTTATTACTTGAAACTTAGAACAAAAAATTAAACCTGAAAAAAGTTAAAAGGCAACATTTTACTAGGAAAATATCTGTTCTGTGCATGACAAAGGCTTTTACAATAAGAAATAAGAAAATAAGATAATATAATAAGAAATAAGAAAAAATACTCTAAGAAAGAGCAGAAGTCTTGATGAGTAAAACGCACACACACATAAATGGGGAGACCTATCCAGCATTTTCAGGGAATCATTCCTTGAAGAGAAAACATTTAAGCTTAAGTCTTAAGGATGTGAGGAGTTGCCGGGCTGGGAAAGATCATCCCTGGCAGAGGGAACAGCATGTGTCAAAGTTCTGAGGCTAAGAAGAGCTCGTCATTGTCAAAGTCCTGAAAGGATTGCCAGCTCACCAGTGTGGCAGGAGCAGAGTGGGCAGAGCAGAGAGTGGAAGGAAGCTTGGAGAAAAAGTCAGGGACGTACCATGCCAGCTGTTACAGGGGTTTTAGTTCTATTATAAGTGCAGTAAAAAGCCACTGAGTGGGGGAGTGGGAAATGTTAAACAGATCACCCGTTCCTGGATAGATGGCAAGAGATGGAAGGGTGGGAATGCAAGTTGGTGCAGCCACTTTGGAAAACGGTGTGGAGGTTCCTCAAAACATTAAAAATAGAGCTACTCTATGAGCTGGCAGTTGCACTACTGAGTATTTACCCCAAAGATACAGATGTAGTGAAAAGAAGGGCCATATGCACCCCAATGTTCATAGCAGCAATGTCCACAATAGCCAAACTGTGGAAAGAGCTGAGATGCCCTTCAGCAGGCAAATGGATAAAGAAGATGTGGTCCATGTACACAATGGAATATTACTCAGTCATCAGAAAGAATGAATACCCAACTTCTGCATCAACATGGATGGGACTGGAGGAGATTATGCTGAGTGAAACAAAGTCAGGCAGAGAAAGTCAATTATATGGTTTCACTTACTTATGGAATATAAGGAATAGCATGGAGGACATTAAGAGAAGAAAGGGGAAAATGGGGGGGGGTACAAAAACAGAGGGGGAGATGAACCATGAGAAACTGTGGACTCCAAGAAACAAACTGATGGTTTTAGAGGGGAGAGGGGTCCATGGATGGATTGGACCAGTGATGGGTATTAAGGAGAGCACGTACTTCATGGAGCACTGGATGTTACATGTAAACAATGAATCTTGGAACACTGCATCAGAAACTAATGGCATAGTGTATGGTGACTAACATGACATAATAAAAAATAAGAATAATTAAACAAAAAGGGGGATGGAAAGGGAGGAATAGCAGACCCTGAAAGACGAGTTAGGAAATCATCAAGGCTAATACAGTAATCCAGGCTCGAAATGGTAGTGGCTTGGGTTCAGATCATGGCAACAGAGATGAAAAGAAGTGAATACGGCCAAGATCTATTTTGGAGGAAGAAGAGAAGGGAGTGGGAGCAGGGGTTTGAGAGAGAGGAAACCAAAGAAAAGTCCACGATTTCTGGCTAAAGCCGCTGGTTGGACAGCAATGCCCTTTCCTAAAATGAAGCAGATTGAAAGAGGTACAGGTTTTAGAATGTAAATCAGGAGGATAAGATCCTTGAGGGGGCATCTGTGTTTAAACTTTGCTTAGCAGTATACATCCAGCACACAGCACACTGGCTGACACAACGAATACTACCTGAATTGGGTTTGTCCATCCTGTGACATCCTGATAATTCACCACATATAAGAGGGATTTGGTAAATTAAGTGAAATATTAAATGGATATGGGATATACATAATTCTAAGATTCATGTTTTGGGGCATCTGGGTGGCTCAGTCGATTGAGCAACTGATTCTTGATTTCGGCTCAGGTCATGATCTCAGGGTCATGAGATGGACCCCCAAATCAGGCTCCAAGCTCAGAGGGAAGTCTGTTTGGGATTCTCTCTCCCTTCCTCTGCCCCTCCCCCAAATCAAACTCTTTGTCTCTCTAAAATAAATAATAAATCTTAAAAAAAATAAAAAGATTCACATTTCAAATTTATGAATAAAGTGACAGTGATAAGTTAATGCCTTCCACATAAATGAGCCTTATGTAAAGCAAATTTTTACAGAATATTTTATGTAAATATTTATGTACAGAATATTTTATGTACCAATCCATGCTGTAAATTGGTACTTTAGGAAGAAAAAAGTCATAAGAACGTCAATGTAGATGAGGGTTCTTTATTATTATTTGAGGTTATTAAATTCTATTGTTTTAGAGACTTGACTCTTAAAGGCACTGTAGCCTCACGCTGCTGGCTTTTAGTAGACAGGGGAGCAAACAGGAGAGCAAGTGACATCACCTTTGTGTCAGCTGCTGGTGCTTGTCGGATTAGACAGGGTAAAGAGGAGCCCTCAACTGACAGTGAGACCAAATAAGTATTCAGCTTTTAAACCCTGAGGGCAACATGGTGTTTAGCATAATCACATTGACATGCGATTTGCATGTCCCAACTCTCTAGAATACAGATTCTGCATTGTGTGAAAAGAAGAAATCCTATACAAAAGGATCTTCGTTGGTGTTCTGCCAAAAGTATCTAGACGTCAATACTTTTCAACAGGTGATTGTCATCTAGTGTCCTTATTATTCCAATAAAGCCTTTTAAGAAATTGGCACTAGCTATTATTGAAAATCAAATTTGATCAGAGACTTCAAACTGAGTTAAATTTATCCAGATCTGAAGTTTTATATCTTGTCTAAGTAAGATGTGAAACAAAAACAAACAAAAATTCTCCAGGACACCCAAGCAAAATATTTTTTAAAAATATTATGGAGGGCGCCTGGGTGGCTCAGTGGGTTAAGCCGCTGCCTTCGGCTCAGGTCATGATCTCAGGGTCCTGGGATCGAGTCCCGCATCGGGCTCTCTGCTCAGCAGGGAGCCTGCTTCCCTCTCTCTCTCTCTGCCTGCCTCTCCGTCTACTTGTGATTTCTCTCTGTCAAGTAAATAAATAAAATCTTTAAAAAAAAAAAAATATTATGGAGATTGAGGCACCTGGGTAGCTCAGTCGTTTAAGCATCCAATTCTTGATTTCGGCTCTGGTCATAATCTCAGGGTTATGAGATTTGATTCAATTTGACTTAAAAGTGGACCCCTGCCTTACCTTTTAGTGTCTCCATTTCTTCAGTTGTGAAATGGAGATGGTAATAGTACCTACCTCATAGGGTGGTCCCAGTTTAGATGAGATAATGTGGTGAAACTCTTGGAATTGTGCTCAGCAGGGAGCCTGCTTGGGATTCTCTCCCTCACCCTTTCTCTCTCAACCCCTCTCCCTGCTCACCTGTTTCTCTCTCTCTCTCAAATAAATAAATAACTCTTTAAAAAATTTTCTGGAAGTATTAAAAACAATTGTTAATTCCACACGATCTAGCAATTCCACTTCTGGGTATATACCCAAAAGAGTTGAAACCAAGGCCTCAGAAAGATATTTGTACACAATGTTCATAGCAGCACGATTTACAATAGCCAAAACGTAAAAGTAACCCTTGTCCATCAATCGATGACTGGATAAAAAAAGTGATCTATATGTACAATGGAATATGATAAAGCCTTAAAAATGAAGGAAATGGTGTAACATAGATGAGCTTTGAACACATTATGTAAAGTGAAATAATCCAGCTATTAAAAAAGGCAAATATGGTATGATTTCATTTTACAAGGTACCTATATCATACAAACTGGTCAAATTCATGGAGACAGAAAGTGGAATGGTCACTGCCAGGGAGAAATGGAGAGTTAGTATTTAATGGGAAAAGAGTTTTAATTTGGGAAGACAAAAACGTTCTAAAGATAAGTAGTGGTGATGGTTGCACACACCAAGTGAATATATTTCCCCTCTAATGAGCTGTACATTTTTAAATGGTTAAAATAGTAAATTTTATTGTATGTGTATTTTATCACAATTAAGTACAATAATTGTGATTACGACTTTAAGGAGTAAGTGGTCTGTCATATGAGCGATTTTATCCTGTCAGAGGTATAAGACACATGGAGGGTGGACGGAGGTGGGAATAGGGAAACCCGCAATCCGCCTGCCCCCGAAGGTGGTGCCCGCCCAGTCGAGGCGTGGGAGGAAGAGGAGGCGTGGGAGGATGAGAACGCGAGGGAGGGGCTTCTACAACTGCTTTTAAATAGGAAGGAGCATCCATTTCCGGCAGCACAGGCACAGGGTCCGTCAACTATTTTCATTTTTCAATTTTGTTGTGCTGCTTCAAGGATGGTGGAAATTCTTTTTAGATCCTGGCAATAGACTCTGAAACCCTACCATTTTTGGAAGGGGAGTTTGAAAGTTTTCATCTTTTCTGGAACATCATGGGTTTGTTGTTGACAGCTAGGAAAAGCTGTAACAGCTGCAGGTCAGGTTGCCTTTGAAATTATAACTTTCTTGGGGCACCTGGGTGGCTCAGTCCGTTATGCAGCTGCCTTTGGCTCGGGTCATGATCCCAGGGTCTTGGGATGGAGCCCCTCCTTGGGCTCCCTGCTCCGCGGGGAAGCCTGCTTCTCCCTCTCCCACTCTCCCTGCTTGTCTCTGGCCCTCGCGTACTCTCTGTGTCAAATATATAAATAAAATCTCTTAAGAAAAAAAAAAGATTAAAATCATTACTTTCTCCTTATTCCTGCTGATTTGTTTTGGAAAGGGCAGATTATAGCACGAAACTCTCCTTTAGGGCTATCAGTGAATCTGTTGGGAGGATCTTCCTTTTCCCAGATTCTCAGAGTTGTTAGATTTCAAATCAGTCTAAAGACGGGGTGAAAGGAAGCCCCGAACTCTTTGGGTCTCCATCCCATCACCCTATCCCAGAATTCCAGAAGTCAGAATTTCATGGTTCAAGGGGCCCTAGTGAAACTGCCTGTGGCAGTGAAAATAGATAATTGCATCATACAAATTTCTAACATCAGGTTTAAACTCCTCAACTAAAAATGCATCTGATCAAGAGATCAAGCTTTATAAAAACTGGAAGTAGCTGGATTATAAGCCTAATGAGTTTTATGCTCCGTGTGCACATAAAGAATGTTTTTAATGACTGATGAGTAAGCTACATTTTTATTTTCCTTCTAAAATGGCCATGGATTTCCTTTTTCTAGCGAACACCGGTCTTGAATACACACAAATGCTAAAACCCAGCTGCTTCTCTTTGCCACCAAAAGCAGTCTTAATTGGTTTTTATAACATATACATATCTTTCATTCTAGTAAAGCGCAATCCTCAACAAATTGTTTTGATTAAAATCCAGTGAATGCTTTTCCTGTTCTTTTCCTCCCTATACAGTCTTGTCCCATACTTTTTGGCATCTGATACCCAAGAGAAAGTATCTCCAGAATATAATTTTCAGATAACAGAATCAAATTACCAACTCTATCTTGAATGTAGAATCTATGATTAAAATTTTCCCATTTATGTAACTTTATAGGCTTCGTGAAGGGGGAAAAAACTGCACTTATATCAGTTTTACATACTGATAAATATATTTTTAGGGGAAACCTGGCTGTCTCAGTTGGTGGAGCATGAGGCTCTTGATCTCAGGGTTGTGAGATGGAACCCCACTTTGGGTGTAGAGATTACTTAAAAATAAAATCTTGAAAAGAATTTTTAGTTAGATGATGGCTTAAGGCCTCGTTCATTAACTGCAACCAAGGGAACAAGGACCATCCCTCCAAATTTCTGAGTGCTTATTCCTTAGTAGAGTATAAATTCACATCACCAGGAAAACTACATTGTCAAAGCTGATTATTTTGGAGGATTTATTTTTTTGGTACTGTATTGTATTACCTAAATTGAGGGTGTCTAAACTGAAAATCCTCAACACCTTCTGGCCACGTTTGAAAGTCAGTTGTATTAGTTTGCTAGGGCTGCCACAACAAAGTACCATAGACCAGTAGCTGAAACAATAGAACTTTGTTTTCACGCAGTTCTGGAGCTTAGAAGTCTGGGATCAAGGTAGCAGCAGGATTGGTTTATTCTGAGGTCTCTCTCCTTAGCTTATAGATGACTACCTTCTCTCCATCTTCACATGGTCTTTTCCTTCTGTATGTCTTCGTCCTAATTTCCTCTTCTTATGAAAACACTAAAAATATTGGATTAGGGCCCACCCAACCTCATTTTAATTAATTACCTCTAGAAAGAGCCTATCTCCAAATATAGTCACATTCTGAGGTGCTAGGGATTGGGGCCTCAACATATGAATTTTGGAGGGGCACAGTTGAGCATATAACATGGCCCAAAATTCAGAAATAGCAAAATTAAAACCACCAGATCAATAAATAGTATTTAATAAGACTTTACTGTGCATGTAAGGACAGTTCTAGAACTGGGAGCTTTCAAATTTAAAACTAATATGAAGCCCAGGTTACAGGATGTTACAGGATGGCTTAGAAAGTGAAAATCAGGAAGTTGTTTAACCTTTACAATGATTGGCTATTACAGTGGGGCGTTTCCACAGGGCAGGGAATTGGTTAAAAGTGATTACCGTACACTGTTTTTAGGAAGATGACAATTCTTTTATGATAACAGAGGCCTTTGAAAGAAATTATCTAAGTAAGTTATTATTTGTGTCCATGAAATAAGTTATATTTAGTTTTGCTTATAGAGCTTACATGGTTTTATCACCCAGAGAATTTGCAAGTCTGGTCTCCATTTTGTATTTAATTTTAACATCAATTCATAGACTTCCCATGTTTTTCATTTGGTTTAGGTGGAATAAAGTAGTCAGAATATTTACAGAAAAATTACATCTGAATGATATTCAAACTGCAGTCAGATAACAGCACAGGTATATGTTACTTGAAGATTCCAAAATGCTTATTGTTAAGGATGGCAGATTTTTGGACCAACAAATCTCACAAGCCTGAGGATATCAAAGGCCTATTAGGAATAATGGGGTCCCAGGTATGATATAAATCAAATTCTTACATGTGTAAAGCCTCTGGTTAGATATACCTGAGACTCTGTACCTGAACCTCCAGTTTGCACACCACTTTGGGAAGGTGAGGTGTAGAGAAAGGAGTGTTAAAAAAAAAATAAAGTAGAGAGAAGCAGACAGTATACTCTACATAGACATGTTCCCTCCCACTCAGAATTAAATTAGGGGGGCAGCATGATAACCAATAGAGGAACCAAAGGAGAAAACTGAAGTAGAAGTCCTCGACAGACACATGGGCAGTCCTACATGAGCAGAAGCTGTCCAATTCTCAAACACAAGCAACTGGGATGCTGGGGAATGCCACCAGGTCCATACACTTCAAGATCCTTCTCCTGGCCAGATACAAAGGCCTGGAAGAACAGAACTGTATGGTCTGGAGAGCAGAGGATCAATGTTCAAGGCACACACACAATGATTTTCATGGGTCCTTTGGCTATGTGACTGCATCCAGTGGGGGCAAATTAATAATAAGTCCAAACGGTATCCTTAAGGAGCAAAGTTAAATGATATAAACTGCATGGAGACATGGTGACAAGTGGCCAAATTCTGGGGTGAAAATTAAATTAGTATGCCACGTGTCAAATAGTTTCCTATTATGTGCCAGGGGCTAATGCCACAAATTACCAATCACCCATAAAGAATCAGTTGGAACATAAAATACTGAGTTCAGTTCTCATCTCAATAGTCTCTATCACATAGAATCTCTCAATGAAAATGTTGAAAGAAATAAATGAATGATCAGCATAGCACGATAGAAAAGTCATGGACACTAGATACTTAGAGATGAGAGAGAGTCGGCAGCTGTGCTGACATTTCCTTACTGGTTAGGTGGGAATTATAATATCAACCCTACATTTATGCTAAGGATGAAATGAGCTACTGTCTTTTAAATGGTCTAACATAAAGGGCCTAGCATAGGGGCTCTGAATTATTAGTTCCCTTTCCTCTCTTTTCTTTCTCTGCCATTGACTACCTCAATAAGACATTTGATTTAAACTGATGCATGAAAGAATGAATATATCTAAAGAAACAAAAGTTCTGATGGTGTGCCTTTTTAATTATTAAAACAGGTAAATCAAGCACTTTGGGGCTTAAAGAATTGCTCGTTTTCTTCAGTGAAGATGAGTTTTTCAGAGGCAGTGACATACATGGGGGAATGGAGTAAAGATTCACTGGAATGAGAGGAGAATAGAAAAGGGGAGTCTTGGGACGCCTGGGTGGCTCAGTTGGTTAAGCATCTGCCTTTGGCTCAGGTCATGATCCCGGCGTCCTGGGATCAAGTCCCACATCAGGCTCCTTGCTCTGCAGGGAGCCTGCTTCTCCCTCTGCCTCTGCCTGCCACTCTGCCTGCCTATACTCTATCTCTCTGACAAATAAATAAATAAAGTCTTTAAAAAAAAAAAGGGAGAGTTTTGTGACTGAGACTTTCAATTTCAAAAAGCTTAACTCGTGCTTGGAAACTTGGCCTCTCACAATCCACTGTGTAATTTATAGGCAGTAAAGCAGAATGGAAAGAGAATGGACTAGGGAAGCCGACGGATGGGAGTTGACATCTGTCCATGTGTGATCTTGGATATATTATTTAACTTCTTTGGGACTCAGTTTCCCCATTTATAAGTTGGAGATAATAACACTTGCTGGCAAGGTTGTTGTGAGAATTATGAGAAAACTCATAATAACAGACACAGCTTATCATATTCAAGAAATAAATAAAACCTGAACTGGGGGACCTTGAACCATTGACTATCACTGAGAAATTTTACTGAGATGATGGAGGGAGAACACTATAAAAAAATGAAAGGAGTAGATGATGATTCACAGTTAAGCTCATTGAAAAGAAAGCTTTCTAGAGGTGCCTGGATGGCTCAGTCAGTTAAGCGTCCAACTCGTGATTTCGGTGCATGTCATGATCTCAGGGTCATGAGATCCAGTCCCTCGCTGGGCTCTGTGCTAGGCACGAAGTCTACTTGAGATTCTCTACCTCTGTGCACCCCCCTGTTTGCTCTCTCTCTCATATAAAAATAAATAAAATATTTCTTTAAAGTTTTCTATATCTACATATCTCTGTTCATGACTATTAGCCACACCATAATTGAATAAGTAAAATAAATACAATATGGAATAACTGGTTATATTCTTTGCAAGAATCACCAATAACATGCCCTCTCTGACCTCCAGGCCCTTGTGCATACTGTAGATTTTGTTCCCAACACTCTTCTCCTCCTTCTGTCAATGCTTAACTTCTCATCCTCACAGTGTTGGCATAAATGTCACTTCATCATGGAAGCTTTCCTTGCCTTACCCCAGAGAACTTTACAGATCTTGTTACACTCTTAACTTCCTCACTTGTAACTTTCCACACTTGACCGAAATAAAACGTTCCTTCTCTGAGGGACTATAGAACCAAGAGAACCAAGCCTAGAGAACCAAGATGATATCCGTCTTGCCTAATGTAATATCCAAGTACGTGGATACATCTAAGCCTTGGATATTTTTTTTAACCGTGGCATGCATAAACATAAATTCTTGAGTGGAAGTCATTATATTATTGTCATTAGACTTAGTATTTACTGTTTAGTATTATATTGTAAAATGTCAGTTGTAGTTGATTTCTCCCTATTTTAAAGTAGCACAAAACCCCATTTGCAGGGTGCTATGGCCCAGCTCTGCGCACTAGGTTGGAACTTTGAACCCACCAATGGGAAAATTACTTCTAATTCAAAGTTTTTGGATTCTATGATTGTTTGAATTCAAGGTGATAAGAACCAGCCTTCCAATACTTAAATCACTCCAAGAGAGTCAACTAGGAGCAGCAAAGCCATATTATTTCAGAATTATGATGAGGACATAACAATAGTTCTTTAAAGGTAAAATGGCATTGGAGAAATAGAAGACAGAGGTGTGTTCCTTCCAGTGATAACCAGCTGATGCTAAACCATCTGGGCTCCTTTTTGCCATTTTCCTCGTCCCTTCCCATGGCCTACATTTCAAGATGGCCAGTTGGTGTACGCAGTCTGTAACCATGAGAAAAGTGAAACCAGGTAGGCTCCCTGGAGCATAACTTACTACCTTACTCGAAACTGCAACCATCTACCAATAAACTCACTCCACAAACCACATGACATGATGCTACAGTATCGTTCATAGCAGGGCTGTGAACTGTACCCTTAAACATTAATTGTATCTCCTTAAATGTCAATGTTATTTGTTTGTTTGTTTATTTGTTTTTATTTTTTAAATAGCTTCCACACCCAGGGTGGATCCCAAGGAGGGGCTTGAGCTCACCACACTGAGATCAAGACCTGGGATGAGAGCAAGAATTGGAAGCTTAACTGACTGAGCTACCTACACACTCCCAATGTTATTATTAAAGAGAGATTGGTACTAAAAACAAAACCAAGAATATGTTGGTATCCTGAAAGAATTACTGAAGTTTTCCAAACCATATCACTTGCAATCTAGGAGTGGACATTGTATTTTCAGGAAGGTGTTCTTCATTCATTCTACAAACCTCAATGTCTAGAACTGTGGAAACAGTCAAAGAGCTAAAATGACTGGGAATCCGAAGTTACCATTCATAAAACCTAGGAAGGGTAAGAGAAGAGCCATCTTCTATGTAATTTTGATTTTTAAAATAATAATCATCTTTAAAATGTATTTTAAAATATATGTTGAAGTCCTAACCCCTCAGTATCTGTGAATGTGACCTTTTTCAGAAAAAGGTCCTTGTAGATGACCAAGTTAAGATGAAGTCATTGGGTGGGGTCCTAATCCAATATTACCAGTACTGATAAAAGAGACAATTGGGACACGGAGACATGTAAAAAAAGGAAGACAACAGGTGGACTCAAGGAGAATGCCATCCATGAGCCAAGGAATGCTTAAGGCTACTAGAGATTAGGTAAGAGGCATAGAACACGTTCTACTTTACATCCCTTAGGAGGAACAAAATCTGCAAAACCTTGATCTCAGACTTCCAGTCTCCAGACCTGTGAGACAATAAATTTCTGTTGTTAAGGTACCCACTATGTTGTACCTTATTACAGTAGCCCGAGGAAAGGAAAACAAGCACTCTAGACAAAAATCATTAATACTATGATATTACTGAGTCAGTAATAAATAAATACTATATTTATTACTATATAAATGCTATATTTATTATTATATAAATATTTTATAGAACCACGAAGCAATTGGACAATTTAATAAGTTGCTTGTAGATCCGTGTTCAAAATATACATCTCATAATATACATGTATGTGTATATACGTATTTAAAGATTTTATTTATTTGACAGAGAGATCACAAGTGGGTAGAGAGGCAGGCAGAGAGAGAGAGAGAGAGAGAGGGAAGCAGGCTCCCACCAAGCCGAGAGCCCGACATGGGGCTCGATCCCAGTACCCTGAGATCATGACCTGAGCGGAAGGCAGAGCCTTAACCCACTGAGCCACCCAGGCGCCCCTCATATATTTTTAAATATATTTATTTATTTATTTATTTGAGAGATAGAGAGAGGGAGATAGATAGCGTGAATGTGGGGGTGGGAGGAGAAGCAGAGGGAGAGTCATCCTAAGCCGACTCCGCACTGAGCACAGAGCCCATCTTAGGGCTTAGCGTCAAAACCCTGAGATCACCAGCTTGCATTCCCACCAACAGTGTAACTGAGGGTTGTTGGGGGGAGGGGGCTTGGGAGAAGGGGGGTGGGGTTATGGACATTGGGGGGGGTGTGCTTTGGTGAGTGCTGTGGGGGTGTGTGGATCTGGCGATTCACGGACCTGTACCCCTGGGGATAAAAATATATGTTTATAAAAAATAAAAAATTAAAAAAAAACAAAAACCCTGAGATCATGACCTGAGTGGAAACCAAGAGTCAGTTGCTTAATCAACTGTGCTACCCAGAGGCCCCAATTCAGGTCTAGTATTAATGAGTAAAAAATAACTACAAACATAAAAATAGAGATACTAGGTCATTATATTTAATAAGATGAAAATCAACACCACTTTAGTTTAGTTGAACAAGAATTCATAACTTTGTATCCCATTATGACCAAAAAGTCAACAAAAGTAAATAGCAGTTCACATTTCAAAAGAAAAATATTTACTTTGAAATACTGCTATGGATTTTCTGAACAAGCATCATTTTTTTTTAAGAACCTTTTTTTAAGATTTATTTACTTATTTTAGAGAGAGAAAAAGAGAGAAAGAATGCAAGCAGGTGGAGGGGGAGAGAGAGAGAGAGAATCTCAGGCAGACTCCCCAGTAAGCATGACCTCGACTGTGGCTCAGTCCCACAACCCTAAGATCATGACCCCAGCTGAAATCAAGAGCCAGTTTCTCAACCCACTGAGCCACCCACGTGCCCCCAAGCATCCTCTTCTTCTTCTTCTTTTTTTTTTTTAAGATTTTATTTATTTAAGATTCTATTTATTTAATGAGAGAGAGAGAGCGCACAAGAGGGGTAAGGTCAGAGGGAGAAGCAGACTCCCCGCCAAGTAGGGAGCCCTGCGGGACTCAATCCCAGGACTCCGGGATCATGACCTGAGCTGAAGGCAGTCTGTTAACCAACAGAGCTACCCAGGCGCCCCCACGCATCGTCTTCTAATAGAGACTGGCAACTCCTAGCAAAGAAAATTTCCCATTTGAATTTGGTGTGGAAATCGCATGATCATTATTGAGAAATCAAAACAAAACCTTATTAGTGATATTATTAAGTAGAAACACAACAGATTAGAAGTTAAGTCACAGTAATTGTCACTGACTTCCTATTACACTGGCAGAGGGATCAAAAGGCAGTCACTGGAAGTCATTCTTTTGCTAATGCCGTTTAAGATTTTTGTGCTTGATCTGAAATAGTGGAATAGCAAGCAGGCTTATTTGGTTTGTAGTATACACTAGGTTGAAAGGGTTACTAATGTTTTGAATAAAGAAAATTCAAAGTGACTTTGATAAACAGATGGTCAGAAGAAGTCTAACAGGAATAATTTCGAGACTGTACAGTTAAGGAAAACAAAATCAAATGCAGCAATATAGCATATTAGCTGAAACACAGCCAGGACGCAAAAATGTCTCTTGGAATAGATACAAATATGACACTTTTGTTCTGAGCCAGTTGCTTAACTGAAAGCCATTAAGATTTCTTAGATCAACAAAGCAATTATCACTGGAAAACGAAGTAAATAAAATTCCACTGTAATATATCGAGTTGTATCAAATATGTCCTTCATTTACATGGTCAACAGATGTTGACCGATCAGCAACTGGATAAATGAACAGGACAAAATCCCTGTCGGTGGAGAACTGTCCCGGAGAAATAGTAGAAAGGAAAGCATTATGATACAGTGGGTGTGGGGACAAGAGCACTAGCAGAGACAGCGAAGTATGCAAAGGACTGGAGGCTGGAGATCAAGAGTGCTTGCCGCATGTGGGCTACACCTGGTATGAGTCATGGTGGATGACAAGACTAGAAGGGGTGACAAGAACTCTATCTGAAAGCCTTTAGATGCTTTGCTAAAGAGTTGGACCTTATTCTTTTTTCCCTGTTTATTGAGATATAATTGAGGTATAACACCGTGTAACTTTAAGGTATACAATGTGTCGATTTGATACATGTGTATATATTACAAAATGGCTACCACCATAGCATTAGCTCATACCTTCATGACAGTGCGTAATTACCATTTCCTTTTTTGTGGTGAGGACATTTAAAATTTACTTTTTTTTTTTTAAGATTTTATTTATTTATTTGACAGAGGGAGACAGATCACAAGCAGGCAGAGACAGGCAGAGAGAGAGGGGGAAGCAGATTGTGATCTGAGCCAAAGGCAGAGACTTAACCCACTGAGCTACCCAAGCACCCTAAGATTTACTCTTAATAAGCTTTCAAATATATAATACAGCATCGTTATCGATAATTACATTGCTGTACATGACATCCTCAGAACCTGTTCGTCATACAACTGGAAATTTGTCCTCTTTGACCAACATTTCCCTCTCCAACACTGCCCCCCTGAACCCCTACCCACAGGCCCTGGTAACCACCAGGGTCTGTTTCTATGAGTTTGGCTTTTTTAGGCTTCATTCTTAACATAATGAAGAGGCAGAGATGATTTTAAGTTGTTCGGTGAAATCATCAGTCTATGTATTTAAAAAATATATAATGTAGTGACAGTATGAAGAGTGAAACATCACTGGGAAGGACTAAACACAGTGGTGACAGAGGTTGTGTTGGGATTCCAAGTGAGCAACAGGGACTAAGTTAAGATGATGGCAGTGGAGACTGAAGGGAGGACTTAGATGAGAGATGTTAAGGATGCAGGTTTGACTGCACATTTGAGCACTTAATGAGTCCACGCTATGAGCCAGGCACTGCACCAACACTAAGTAAATAGAAAGGAAATAAACAGCCCTTGGTTTTAAGTAACTCCTTGTCCAGTGACAGATGCAAGCAGTTTAACCAATTACAGGTCAATACAGAAAGCGTTATGATAGCAGTATGAGTGGGTGGCTCTGGCTGCCCAGAGAAGATGTGATTAACTCAGACTGGGGAAAGAAAGAGAAAGAAGAAGAAGGGTAAGAGGGGAGGAGAAAGAAATGAACCTGGAAGAGCTACATAGAGGGAAAGGAGTGATGTAAGGTCATTCTGCAAAACTGCAAATAGCTTGCTGCGTGTGCACAGAAGGTACATGAGAACATGTGGTGAGAAACAAGGCTCGAGAAACCCAAATGGGAATAAAAAGGGCTTGTGCCATACAGAGGAGTGGAAAATTAATTCTGAAGGCTGCAGGGCACCATCGAAGAAATTTACGCAGGCATTCAACATGACCTAACTGGTGTTTTACAAAGATAGCTATGGTGGCAGGATGGAGGATGGTTTATAGAAGGATGTGCAAGCGAGATCAGTCATGAGGCTGGAACTGAGTGCGAGTGAGGGTCTAAGTCAAGGCCAGGATAAAGAAGGAGAACTTGCAGGATTTGTGACTGATCTGAGGCAGAGGTTTGCGAGAAGGTGGTAGTTGAAGGATGCCTGTTCCACAGCTCTTACTGCAGTGATTATTCTAACCTAACAGGCACTCAGAAATGTTGATTGCATGTAGCTAAATTGCTTATTTCCTTTGAAAGTGTTTGTCTCAACAAACCCATCTTCCAAAACAAGTGTATTTGCAATCGATGTTGCAAAAAAGTGTGGTTTAGAGCTCCTAGGGTTTACTATCACTTTATTCGTGTTTTAATCCATAATTGCAAATGTTTGCACAAATTTTTGGACAGTTAGAGTGCTAAATTCAAAATTATCGCTTTTCATAATTACACTTGTGGTTTAGGAATTCTAGGGCATCTCCTGTAATACAATTACTGTTACCTGGGATTGCTTCATTTTTCAATAAGTAATATTGGAGGGGTGCCTGGGTGGCTCAGTCAGTTAAGTGTTCAACTTTTGATTTTGGCTTAGGTCATAATCTCAGGGTCCTGGGATAAAGCCCCGCTAGGGGCGCTGCACCCATGGGGGAGTCTGTTTCTCCCTCTGCCCCTCCCCTTGCTCTTGCTTGCACTCGCACGTGCTCTCTCTCTCTCTCTTTCTCTTTCTCTTGCTCAAATAAATAAAATCTTGGGGGAAAAAAAAGAATATTGGAGAATGGCAAGATGTTTGAAAAGCTAGAAAGATATTATGTATCGGGGTACCTGGGTGGCTCAGTCAGAGTCTGCTTGTCCCTCTCCTGCTTCTCCTCTCCCTGGCTTCCCCCTGATCGAATAAATAAATAAATAAAATCTTCTTTAAAAAAGAGAAAGATACTATGCATCATGCCAAGGAATTGTGTGGAAAGCTACCATCAACAAAGAATGAACAACCACAATTCTTTTCCATACTTTTAGAGCTTCCAATAGAATCAGTTTCAAAGCTCCTAACCACTGCTTGAGTCTGACTCTGAACTCCTGTTCTGACCCATCTCCCCAAATTTGATCCAATTATAAATATAAATTGGAAACCTGTTCATAGGCACTATATCTAGCTTGTCAGGCTACTCTGTTCTCCCACCTAGATAAGCTTACAAACTAAGAAGCTTCTCAGCAGACTTTAACAAGCCACTAATTTCCTTTAGGGTAACATTTACTATACTTTTTCTCTCTTCTTTTTCTCATCATATCAAACTTAACGAAGGAATATATTAGTCTCTGATGATGATGGGATTTACCTGAATCCTGACTTAAGCAAACATAATCACACCAGAATGATAAGTAAATTTAAATTTATTTTGGGCTATATGAAAAATTCTTCCTGCCCACTTGAAATGTCTTGCTAGTAAAATATGATGATTTTATTCTTAATAAATATACTAAATATCATTCTTTTTTTCTTTTTTTGAAGATTTTATTTATTTATTTGAGAGAGAGAGAGAATGAGAGAGAAAGCATGAGAAGAGAGAAGTCAGCAGGAGAAGAGTCTCCCAGGGAGCCTGCATGTAGGACTCGATCCCTGGACTCCAGAATCATAACCTGAGCCAAAGGCAGTTGCTTAACCAACTGAGCCACCCAGGTGCCCTTCATTCTTTTTTCACAAGAGCATTTTATGTCAAACTCTATTACAATGATGAATAATTAGCATATAAAAACATAACACCATAATTTCACGAGTTTAATCAAGTCCCTACTTGTGGCACATTCAATGGCCACTTGAAAGCAAACCCTCCATGTTAAAAAACCATGTGTTTTGACATGTCTCAAACTGCCTCATAATGACTTGCACATGTGTGGTCAATTTTGTATGTGAACTTGATTGGGCTAACAGATGCCCAGATGGCTGGTAAACATTCTGGCGTGCCTGTAAGGATGTTTCTGGAAGACACTTCCATTTGAATTGGTAGACTGAGTGAAGAGTCACCATCTTGGATTTTAACCCATCACTAATATGGGTAAAAATCACCCATTCCCTTTGAGGACCTGAATAGAACACAAAGGCAGGGAAAGGGAGAATTTGTTCTCTTTGCATGAACTAAGACATCAATTCTTCTGGTTCTCAGCCTTTAGACTAGCACTGAATTATCCCACCAGCTTTCTGGTTCTCCAGCTTGCAGATGGCAGATTGTGGGACTTCTTGAAGTATATTTGCATGAAACAATTCATATAATAAATCTTTTATATATCTATATCTCTATATTTATATCTTATTGGCTCAGTTTCTCTGGAGGATACTATTTAATATAATATGCAATCATAAATATGAATGACAAGAGTTATTTTGAAGGATTCACACCTGCAGGAAAATGCAAAACTTTCATGTTTTTATACTCCACTACAATTCAGTGAACTCAATTAATTAAATTGTTGAATCCATACTCTGAAAATATTGGTTTATAGCATATTATTATAGTACTAAAATTCACCTTGTGGTAATTGTTTTATTTAGTTCAATTCTAGATCCCGTGTTTGGCTTTCCATGACTATTAGCTTGAAGAAGCCTAGAAACTAACACCCTAGCCAAAACCACCATCTAAAAGCAGTACTTTTTAGTATATTTGCTATAATTAACAAGGCATGATTACTGGCCAATAAATGGAATGTAAGCCCCATACCTCAATTACCATAATTCTGACGATACCCTTGAAGCTAGGCCTTATCTTTTTCCCAACTACATGCCAAGGTATCTCATTAACTTCTCATACACTCCTCTAACATATCAAAAGTTGCCCCAGTCTCAATGACAGATAAATTCTTCCCATCATTAACTCTTCCTATCTTTAATTAGCAAAGTCCTTTAACTTTATTTGGCAGCTGAGAAGGATTAATCCAATTTAGCTGGAAAAATTATAGCCTACACCTCAATTGTTCACCAAGACTAAATAGTCATTATTGTTTAAAGACCAACTGTAATTAATCTCAATCATTTTATTTACCTCATCTTCACAATTACTTTATTCTTCATCTAAGACCATATGCTAGCTGCCAAGACACAGCCTCTTACCATTTATATAGTCTGTAATTCATATTGTCACCATAACATTTTAAACCCTTAAGAGATATTTGCCATTAATAAGGTTTCTTCCCAATGCCTTATCCTTGAATAATTTATCAAGCACAATATTGTCATTTTAATAATCTTATTATTATTTAATAATCTTAGCAAATATTTCTCCTGAATAGGAATTATTTATTCAATACTACCCACATTTCTAACGACTAACAGCAAAAACATTAGGCAACATGGGTTGCTTATGGGCAAGGACCCTAAGGTTCTTCTATTTTCCTTCTTCATTATTTTCATGGATTTCATTCTTTACTATCCATTCTGTTTTCCCATGTCTTTCTCTTTAGAGTTCAGTTCACTTGAGAAAAAAAAAATTGTCAAATGTAATGAACTTATCCTGAGTCTTTCAGTTATTTCATTTACTTACTAGCAATAAAGACTTTAAAGTTAGCTCATGTGAAGGAATAAGAAGACTAGGATTTCATGGGATTCCAAGAACTAGGGCCAAAGAAGACCGGTTTTGAATTTAAGCTCATTCTAGAAACCTGAGATGTGAGAGTTCAAGAATTTTCCCTCTACTATTCAGCTATTTGTGTTACTTAGTTCTAGCCTATGTACCTACTTCTTCCTGTCCTGCTTTCATAACTATTGTTGCTTACTTATAATTTCTATTTTTAAAAAATAATTTTAGCTTATACATGATCTATTATGGCCTGCCAACCTGATTCTGCTCCCACATAAATTTTCAGCTAGAATTTGCACCAGTAATCGACAAATTCTTCCCTCTGTTTATTAAGTTCAGTCATGAGAAAGAGTATTCGCTTGATGAAAATAATGTTTCTGAATCTGGCTTCAGAGGGTGAAGATAACGATCTCACCCAAGGATTAGTTGTCCTTAGGTTAGTTGGTTATTCCAGTCCAATAAAGGGGATTGGAAGGTGGGGAAGGAAGGAACATAGCACAGTATCAAATATGGCTGCTCAGACAGTGGGGTTCAATGGTGGGTCACTTTCCTCAGTGGAGATTACAGACAGGGCAAGAACAAAGATGAAGATGTTCGATAGTTACATAGTAGACAATAAGAAGTAATCCTATTCTTTGCTTAATGTTTCTCTCAATTTTACCAAGTTCTGTTCTACTAATATATTTAGGTAATGCAATTGTGTAAGAGAAGAATGTGACAATTACAAATTCTTTACAGGGTGCCTGGGTGGCTCAGTCCATTAAGTGTCTGCCTTCGGCTCTGGTCATGATCTCAGGTACTGAAATCGAGCCCCACATTGTGCTCCCTGCTCACTGGGAACCTCCTTCTCCCTCTCCTCTATGATTGTGGTCCCTCTCACTCTCTCAAATAAATAAATCAAAATTTTTAAAAAAAGATTGTTTATAGCACCTACAAAACACCCATAGCAAACATAATACTTAATGGTGAAAGTCTGAATTTTCCCTCCTAAGATCAGGAACAAAGGATAACTGCCCCTGCCACTTCTATTCAACATTGTGCTAGAGGTTCTGGAAAGGGAAATTAGGCAATAAAATAAAGTAAAAGGCATCCAGATTAGAAATGAAGTAGTATTTAAAAAAAAAAAGAAATGAAGTAGTATCAGTATCTCTATTTGCAGATGTTATAATCTTATACACAGAAAATCCTAAGGAATCTAGTGAAAAACAAACTACTAAAATTATAAATAAGTTCCGCAAGGTTGTACAATACAAGACTCATATAAAAATCAATTATAGGGGTACCTGGGTGGCTCAGTCAGTTAAGCGTCTACTTTCAGCTCAGGTCATGATCTCAGGGTCCTAGGATCCAGCACCACATCTGGGTCCCTGCTCCATGGGAAGCTTACTTCTCTCTCTCCCTCTGCCTGCTGCTCCCCTGGCTTGTACTCTCTCTCTTCCTGTCAAATGAATACATAAAATATTTTAAAATAAACAAATAAGAACCAATTATGTCTACATGTCTAAATTATGTTATATTGTGTCTAAATGTCTATAGTAGCTTTATGTTTCCCTAACAAACTGAAAATTAAGGAAAAGTTTCACTTGTAATAGCATCAAAAGGAATAAAATACTAAGGAATAAATGTAACAAAAAGTGTGAAACTCATACTCTGAGAGCTACAAGTCATTTAAAAAATTTTTTAAAGGCCTAAAAAAATGGAATGACATCCTATGTCCATGGACCAGAAGACTTTATATTATAACGATAGCAATACTCCTTAGCAAAAAATCCAACTGGCTTCTTTGGAGAAATTGACAATTTAATCCTAAAATTCATATGGAATTTCAAGGGATCCAGAGTAGCCAACATAATGTCTTGAAAATGAACACAATTGGAGGACTCATACTCCCCAATTTTAAAACTTACTGCAAAGCTACAAGTAATCAAGACAGTGTGGTACTGGCATATCCATCATTGCAACAGAATTTTGAGTCCAGAAATAAACCCTCACATTTATAGTCAGTTGGTTTTCAACCAAGGTCCAAAGACAATATATTAAGGGTATAGAATAGTCTTTTCAACAAATGATGCTGGGATAACTATATATTTGCTTCCAAATGATTAAAAGTAGACTCTATCTCAAACCATATAAAAAATTTAACAAAATTGTTCTAAGACCTAAAGGTAAGATATAAAATTATGAAAGTCATAGAAGAAAACATGGGTATAAATCTCTGTGAATCTGGATTAGGCAATAATTTCTCAGAGCAAAACAGAAAAGCCACAAACAAAGAAAAATAGAAAAACTTTGTGCTTCAAAGGACACCACCAAAAAGTGAAAAGACAATGAAAAGATTGAGAGAAAATATTTGCAAATCATATATTTCACAGGAGATTTGTATCCAGAATATAAAACTCTTACAACTCAATAATAAGACGACAAAGAACACAATTGAAAAATGTCTAAAGGAGCTGATCAGACATTTCTCCAAAGAAGATACGCAAGTGGTCAATAAACATACACATAAAGGGCCATAAACAAACAAACAAACAAAAAGATGCTCAATATCATTAGCTTTTAGGGAAATGTAAGTCAAAACCACATGGAAATACTACACCACACCCACTACAATGACTATAATCAGAAAGACTTATAACAAGTTCTAGCAAGGATGTGGAAAATTGAAACTCTCAAACATTGCTGCTAAGAATCTAAAATAGTGGGGACACCGAGATGGCTCAGTCTGTAGAGTGTGCAACTCTTAATCTCCAGGTTGTAAGTTCAAGCCCCATGTTGTGTATAGATATTATGTAAACATTTTTTCTTTTTTTTTTAATTTTTTATTTTTTATGAACATATATTTTTATCCCCAGGGGTACAGGTCTGTGAGTCACCAGGTTTACACACTTCACAGCACTCACCAAAGCACATACCCTCCCCAATGTCCATAATCCCACCCCCTTCTCCCAAACCCCCTCCCCCCAGCAACCCTCAGTTTGTTTTGTGAGATTAAGAGTCACTTATGGTTTGTCTCCCTCCCAATCCCATCTTGTTTCATTGATTCTTCTCCTACCCACTTAAGCCCCCATGTTGCATCACCACTTCCTCATATCAGGGAGATCAGATGATAGTTGTCTTTCTCTGCTTGACTTATTTCGCTAAGCATGATACGCTCTAGTTCCATCCATGTTGTCGCAAATGGCAAGATTTCATTTCTTTTGATGGTAGCATAGTATTCCATTGTGTATATATACCACATCTTCTTGATCCATTCATCTGTTGATGGACATCTAGATTTAAAGTGAGGGGGTGGAAAAGAATTTACCATGTAAACTTTTTTTAAAAAAAACTTTTAAAAGGACTGTAATATGGGACAGCTGTTTTGAAACAATCTGCAAGTTCCTCTAAAAGTCAAATACAGAGTTATCATATGACCTAACAATTCTACTTCTAGGTACATACACAAATAAAATAAGAACACATGTAAAGGTATACAAAAATTTTAACACATGTTCATAAAAGCATTATTCATAGCCAAAACTTGGAAACAACCCAAACATCTATCAACCAATGAATGGATAAATAAATGTGGTATGTCTGTAGAATTGGATATTATTTGGCAATAAAAAGGAATGAAGTACGGATTTACATGCTACAACATGGATGGACCTAGAAAACATTATGCTAAATTGAAGAAACCAGTCACAAAAACTATCTATTGTATGATTCCATTTATAAGAAATATCCAGAATAAGCAAATCTGTAGAGACAGAAAGTGTATTAGTGGTTGCCTAGGGCCAGGGGTGTGATGGGAGTGAGGAAATGAAGAGTAACTCCTAATAGGTACAGGGTTCCTTCTCAAAATGATAAAAATGTTTCAAAATTTATCTTGGTGATGGGTGTGCAGCTCTGTGAATATACTAAAAAACATTGAATTGTACACTTTAAATGTGTAAACTGTATATACATGAATTTATCTCAATAAGGCTGTCACTCAGGGCGCCTGGGTCAGGTCATGATCCCAGCGTCCTGGGATCAAGCCCCGCATTGGGCTCTCTGCTCAGCAGGGAGCCTGTTTCCCTCCCTCTCTCTCTGCCTGCCTCTCTGCCTACTTGTAATCTCTGTCTGTCAAAATAAATAAATAATATTTAAAAAAAAAAAAGCTGTTACTCTCACACCTGTCAGAATGGCTAAAATAAACAACATAAGAAACAAGTGTTGGCAATGATATGGAGAAAGGGAACCCTCTTGCATAGTTGGTGGGAATGCAAATTGGTACAACCACTCTGGAAAACAGTACAGAAGCTCCACAAAAAGTTAAAAGAAAAACCCTATTATCTAGCAATTACACAACTAGGTATTTACACGAAGAATACAAAAATACAGATTTGAAGGGGTATATGCACCCTGATTTTTACAGTAGCATGATCAAAAATAGCCAAACTGTAGACAGAATCCTAATGTCCATTGACTGATGAATGGATAAAGAAGAGTGATTGATATATATATATATATATATATATATATATATATATGTATCTATATATGTCTGTAGATATCTCTCTCTCTCTATATATAGAGAGAGAGAGAGAGAGAGAGAGATGCCCCAAGATCTCATTCTTTTTCATGGCAGAGTAATATTCCATCATATATATAGATAACTCTCTATATATATCTATATATGTCTGTAGATATATATATCTACAGACATATATATATATATCTACAGACATATATAGATATATATAGAGAGAGTTATCTATATATATGATGGAATATTACTCTGCCATGAAAAAGAATGAAATCTTGGGGCATCTGGCTGGATCAGTCAGTTAAGCATCTGACTTTGGCTCAGGTCATGATCTCAGGGTCCTGGAATTGAGTCCCATGTGGGACTCTCTATTCAGCAGGAAGTCTGCTAGTCCCTCTCCCTTTTCCTCTGTCCCTCACACCACTCATACTCTCTCTGTCTCTCTCTCAGATAAGAAAATAAAATCTTTTTTAAAAAATTAAATCTTGCCACGTGCAATAATGTGGATGGAGCTAGAGTGTATTATGCTACATGAGCTAAGTCAGTCAGAGAAAGTCAAATACCAAATGATCTCACTCACATGTAGAATTTAAGAAAGAAAACAGATGAACATATTGGAAGAGGGGAAAAAAGGAGAGACTGAAACATACCATAAAACACCCTTAAGGATAGAGAACAAACAGAAGGTTGATGGAGGGAAGTGGGTGGGGATTGGACTAGATGTTCCAGGGTATTAAAGAGGGCACTTTTGTGATGAGTACTGGGTGTTATATGAAAGTGATGAATCACTGAATTCCACTCCAAAAATCAATACTGTACTGTATGTTAACTAAATTTTAAATAAAAATAAAGAAAGCCATTACTGAAAGTTACAAGTATACATTCCTTTGATATTGGTTCATATGATACAGTAAGTAGATACTTGTTATAATTTTTAACCAAAAAGTTATAACACAATTCTTACACCACTATTCTAACAAAGAATACAAAATTAGAACTAGAATTTCACTAGACCAGCGACTTCTTTCTGACAAATAGGACCAGCCAGTTTAATAAAGATGTCATCTATTTCATTATTAAACATAGGTATCATCTGAACTATTATATTTTATATTATTTATATTACATCATATTATATGACAAGTTTGGAATAAGAGAGACTGGAAAAAGTAAAGAAACTATTGAAACATGGTTTCTTCAACATCTGTTGTGTAATTCCAATTCTAGACCAAGCAAAAGTTTGAAAAAATACCCCTAGCATAGGAATTACATTATATATCATGGAGTAACACGACAATTATTGCAGAATTACTATTTCAACAACAGCAAGGTCCAAAAACTATTTGTGATCTCTGTGACAAAGTCTATGTAAATAACATCAAATTCATCTGGGATTAACAATGTCAAGGGTGTTTCCATTTTTACAGCACACAAAAGCCAACAACAATGATCTGAATAATGAAGTCTTAGGATTTTTCAAATCAGGTTCTATGATGCATGGGAGGACTAGAAAAGTATATAAAAGAATCATTATTACTGGCTGATGGTGACATAAATATTACCAGATGTGGTAGTCACAAGTATTTCCAGTTCTCTTTCTTCCTAACATTTAGATAGTACTCCACCAGCCAACTGAAGTTAGACATAGAGTTGTGATGTTTTTGGCCAATAATATTTGAGTATAAGTGGAATGTGTGGACTTTCTTAGGTTCCTTGCCTTGTCTCAAAGTAACCAGTGACATCTTCGCTGGTAAAAAGAGAGCAATAAGGACGACAGGGAGAAGAGACCCCAATCAATCTATAACTGTTATGGGTTAGGGTTAACTACACAAACTTGCAGTATCCCTAGTTCAAAAGTGATTAAAGTACTGCTTCTCTCATATATTTTAACCTAACAGATGAACACAAAATAAACTCATTATTCCAAGCCACTGATATTTGAGAGTTGTTTTCAGTCTACTATAATTAAGCATTTCTTAACTGATTGTTTCCCAAAGGGAAAGGAAGTCCCTTCTAAAATATTCGGTCATTATTTACATTTATACCACTGTTAAGGAGAAATGAGATACGGAAAGTACTTGAGGAGTGCCTGGGTGGCTCAGTGGGTTAAGGCTCTGCCTTCAGCTCAGGTCATGATCTCAGGGTCCTGGGATCGAGTCCCATATTGGGCTCTCTGCTTAGCAGGGAGCCTGCTTCCTTCTCTTTCTCTCTCTCTCTTTCTCTGCCTGACTCTCTGCCTACTTGTGATCTCTCTCTCTGACAAACAAATAAAAAAATAAAATCTTTTTAAAAAAATTTAAAAAAAATAAAGTACTTGAATTACTACATAGTTACATGAGGAGAACTCTGTATTATGCTTTAGTTTAGAATTTTTCCTGAAAAAAAATTTTTTTTAAGTTTTTAAGTTTTTTTAAAGTTCAGACTATAAAAGTTCTTTATGGTCAAGTTACCTTCAAGTATACACAAGGAGAAAACAGGGGCGCCTGGGTGGCTCAGTGGGTTAAGCCTCTGCCTTCAGCTCAGGTATGGTCTCAGGGTCCTAGGATTGAGCCTTGCATCGGACTCTCTGCTCAGGTGGGAGCCTGCATCCCCCTTTCTCTCTGCCTGCCTCTCTGCCTACTTATGATTTCTTTCTCTGTCAAATAAAGAAATAAATCTTTAAAGAGAGAAAAGAGATATTTTCCTTGGAGCCATCATTACTTTAAAAATGAATGTTTCTCATATATAATTCCCTCATAATTGAGAATTCTGTAAATGGCTTCCTTTTAAAAATTAAACACATTTAAATATGTATTACAAAGTCTATTAAGAGACTTTAAGATGTTTGATCACCTTCTTTTAAATCCTGTACAGCTGAAGTATTTTTTACCAAGTTAGTGGAACCGGAAGAGAGGAAGAGCAGTGTTAGGGGTTGAATTGTGACCCTCCAAATTAATATGTTGAGATCCCAGCCCCTAGTACCTCAGAAAGTGACTATATATTTTGAGATGGAGCCTTTAAAGGGGTAAATAATGTAGAATGAGATCATATAGGTGGGCCCTAATCCAACAGGACTAATGTTATTATAAGAAGCAGAGACTAGGAAATAGATACGCACACAGGAAAGACCATGAGAAGACACGGAGAAAGATGGCTATCAAACAAAATTGCCAAAAACTGTCACAAGAGACAAAGGTCATCATATAATAATAAAGGGGTCAATTCATCAAGAGGATACATCTAACAGTGGAACACCAATATTTATAAAGCAAATATTAACAGAATTGAAGGAAGAAATAGTAACAGTAGGGAACTTCAATCCCATTTTCATCAGTGGATAAATCATTAAGACATGATTAATAAGGAAACAGCAAACTTGAGCAACACCGTAGAGCCAAAGGACCCAAGAGCCATATGCGGAACGTTTCATCCAACTGTAGCGGTATGCACATTCTTTTCAAACACACATAGATCATTATCCAAAACAGACCAAATATTAGGTTATGATACAAATCTTAACAAATTTAAGTATCAAAAGATACCATATGAAGTATCTTTTCTGAATACAATGGTATGAAACTAGAAGTCTATAACTAAAGGAAAATTAGAAATTCATAAATATGTAGAAATTACACTCCTGAATACCCAATGGGTCAAAGAAGAAATCAAAACGGTAATCAAAAGTACTTGAGACAAACAAAAACAAGCACAAAGCATACCAAAATTTACAGTATGCAGCAAAAGCAGGTCTAAAGGGGATATTTATAGTGCTAACGGCCTCCACTAAAAAAAAAAGAGGGGCTTCTAGGTGGTTCAGTTAGTTAAGTGACTGACTCTTAATCTCAGCTCAGTTCTCAATCTCAGGGTCTTGAGTTCAAGCCCCACATTGGGCCCCATGCTCAGCACGGAACCTACTTAAAATAAATAAATGAAATATAAAATATAATAAAAAATAAAAATCTCAAATAAACAACTAACTTTACACTTCAGGGAACTACAAAGTGGACAAACTTAGCAGAAGGAAGACAATAATAAAGATCAAAGCAGAAATAATGAAACAGAGATACAATAGACAAGATCAATGAGGGGCATCTGGGTTGCTCAGTCAGTTGACTGCTGGCTTTTGGTTTTGACTCAGGTCGTGATCTCAGGGTCATGGGGACTGAGCCCCGCATTAGCCCAGAGTTTGCTTGTCCCTTACTCTCTGCTCCTCCTCATGCTCGCTCACTCACATGCTCTCTCAAATTAATGAATAATAAAATTTTTTTAAAAAATCAATGAAACTAGGGTTGGTTTTTTGAAAAGATAAACAAAATTGAGAAACCTTTACCTAGATTAATAAAAAAATAGAGAAAACTCATATAAATAAAACTAAATGAAAGAGAGTCATTACATTTAATACCACAGAAATACAAACGATCGGGACGTCTGGGTGGCTCAGTCCGTTAAGCCTCTGCCTTCAGCTCAGGTCATGATCCCAGAGTCCTGGGATCAAGTCCCGCATTGGGCTCCATGCTCAGTGGAGAGACTGTTCTGCCTTTGCAGCACCCCCATCTCCCCCTGCTTGTGCTCTCTCTCACTCTCCCTCTCTCTCTGACAAATAAATAAATAAAATCTTTAAAAAAAAAAAAGAAATACAAACGATCATAAGAGACTACTATGAACAATTATATGCCAACAAATTAGATAACTTACAAGAAAAAGCTTAACTCCTAGAAATGCAACCTACCAATATAGAATCATAAAGAAATTTTTAAAAATATGAATAGAATAATAAGTAAGGAGGTTTAATCAGTAATCAACTCCCCCCTAATAAAAAGTACAGAACGTAATGGCCTCACTGGTGACTTCTACAGGTATTTAGAGAAATTTAATGCCAACCCTTCTCAAACTCTTCCAAAAAATTGAAGGGAACACTTAAAAGTCAATTAATAAGGCCACCATTACCCCGAGATCAAAGCCAAACAAGGACACTACAAAAAAGAAAATTATAGGCCGATATCCCTGATGAATACAGATGCAAAAATCTTCAACAAAACACTACCAAACTGAATTCAGGAGCACATTAAGAGGATCATACACCATGATCAAGTGGGATTTATCCTTTGGATATAAGGATGATTCGACATATGCAAATCAATAAATGTGAGACATGATATTAACAGAATGAAGGATAAAAATCATATGATTGTTTCAATAGATGCCAAAAAAGCATTTGACAAAGTTCAACAGCCATTCGATAAAAAACTAAACAAAGTCGGTTTAAGGGAACATACCTCAGCATAACAAAGGCCATATATGAAAAACCCACAGCTAACATCATACTCAATGGCAAAAAGCTGAAATTTTTTCCTCTAAGATGAGAAACAAGAAAAGGATGTCCACTCTCACCACTTACGTTTAACATGGTGCTAGAAGTCCTGGCCAGAGCAGATAGGCAAGAAAAAGAAATCAAAGGCATTCGAATCTGAAAGAAAGAAGTGAAATGGTCTCTGTTTGTCAGAGACATGACCTTATCTACAAAAAAATCCTAGGGGCACCTGGGTGGCTCAGTGGGTTAACCTCTGCCTTCAGTTCAGGTCATGATCTCAGGGTCCTGGGATCAAGCCCCGCATTGGGTTCTCTGCTCAGCAGGGAGCCTGCTCCCCGCCCCCCATCTGCCTGCCTCTCTGCCTACTTGTGATTTCTGTCTGTCAGATAAATAAATAAAATATTAAAAAGAAAAAAGAAACCCTAAAGTCTCCACCAAAAAACTATCAGCACAGATAAATAAACAAATGTAGAAAAGCTGCAGGACACAAAATCAATATACAAAAATCAATTACATTTTTATGCACTAATAACAAACTATTCAAAAAAGAAATTAACAAAACAATCCCATTTACAATAGCATGCAAAAGAATTTAAATACTTGGGAATAAATCTAACCAAACAGATGAATGATCAGTACAGTGAAAACTATGAGACGCTGGTGAAAGAAACCAAAGAAGACAGAAATAAATAGAAAGACATCCCATGTTCATAGATTAGAAGAATTAATATTGTTAAAATGTCCACTAATATCCAAAGAGATCTACAGACACAATGTAATTCCTATTCAAATTCCAGGGCTATTTTTCACAAATTAAAAAAAAAATCCTAAAATTCATAGGTGACAAAAGTCCTCAAGTAGCCTGAGTATTTTTGAGTAACAGGAACAAACCTGAGGTTCTCACATCCTGATTTCAAACTATATTACAGAGCTATAGTAATCAACACAGTATGGTACCAGTATAAAGACAGACATAAAGGATAATGAAACAGAATAGGGGGCCCAGAATAATCTACACATTTATGGTCAATTGATATTCCATAAAGATCTCAAGAAAACTCAAAGGGGAAAGGTAGTCTCTTCCAAAAATAGTATTGAGAAAACTGGGTATTCACATGCAGAAGAATGAAATTGGAGCCTATCTCACAACATAATACAAAAATTGGCTCAAGATGGATTAAAGACTTCAATGTTTACCTGAAACTGTAAGACAACTAGAAGAAAGGAGGGAAAATATTTCTTGACTTGGTCTGGGAAATGATTTTTTTAATATGACCCCAAAGGCATTGGCAACAAAAACAAAAGTACATAGAGAGATTGCATCAAACTAAAAAGTTTCTCACAGCAAAGAAAACAATCAGCAAGTTAAAAAACCCTATGAAATGAGAGAAAACACTTGCAAACTATACATCTGATAAAGGGTTAATATCCAAAATATAGAAGGAACGCAAAGAACTCAAAGCAAGAAAGCAAATAATCCAATTTTTAAATGGGCAAAGTACTTGAATAGACAGTACTCTAAAGAAGGCATACAGGCGCCTGGGTGGCTCAGTGGGTTAAAGCCTCTGCCTTCGGCTCAGGTCATGATCCCAGAGTCCTGGGATCCAGCCCCACATCAGGCTCTCTGCTAGGCAGGGAGCCTGCTTCCTCCCCTCTCTCTCTGCCTGCCTCTTTGCCTACTTGTGATCTCTGTCTGTCAAATAAATAAATTCTTTAAAAAAATAAAAATAAATAAAAATAAAAATTAAAAAAGAAGGCATACAAATGGCCAACAGGTTTATGAAAAAATCCTCAACATCACTAATTACCAAGGAAATGCAAATCAAAACCAAGAGATAGCACCTAACATATGTTGAAATGGGTATTAAGGCTAAAAGATAATAAGCATAGGTGAGGATAAGCAAAAAAGGGAACCTTTTGTGGGAATGTGAACTGGTACATCCATTTTGGAAAACAGTATGGAAGTCCCTCAAAAAAATAGAACTAGAACTACCATAGGATCCAGCAATCCCACTTCTAGGTATGTATCCAAAGGAAATGAAAGCAGGATCTCAAAGAAATATTGGCACTCCCATGTTCACTGTAGCATAATTCAGAATAGCCAAGATATGGAATCAATCTAAGTGTCTATCAAGAGGTGAATAAATAAAGAGAATGTGAGCGATATACGTACATATGATACATATGTGTATATGTATCGTGTGTATATATATGTATATAAAATGAAATATTATTTGGTCTTTAAAAAATTTAAGGAAATCCCATCATTTGTGACATGAATGAACGTGGAAGACATTATGCTAAGTGAAATAAGCTGGACACAGAAAACCAAATACTGCATGATCTCATGTGGAATCTAAAACCATATAATGCATGGAAACAGAGAGTAAAGCGGTGGTTGTCAGGGCTAGGATGGGGAGTGGGGTAGGAGAAATGGAGAGATGTTGATCAAAGTGTACAAAGTTTCAGTTATGCAAGATGAGTAAGTTTTGTAGATCTAGTATAAGCATGGTGACTATAGTTAACAATACTGTATTGTATACTTGAAATTTGGTAAGAGAGCACATCTTAAGTATTCTCGCTATACACACACAAAAAATATGAGGTGATGGATACTTTAATTAGCTTGATAGTAGTAATTGTTTCACAATGTATATGTATATCAAAACATCACATTATATACCTTAAATATATTCAATTTTTATTTGCAAAAATCATACCTCATTAAAGCAAAAAAAAAATTAACAATTAGGGATCTAAAAGAATTCCACAATTCCTTTACAATGGCACAGATGCATTTGAAAGAATAATTTGAAATATCCTATTATTGTGCTAGATATATAACTCCAGAAAACAAGTAAACATGCATCAAATCACAATTTCAACATAGTTCTCTCTCTATCTCTATCTTTTTTTAAGATTTTATTTATTTATTTGACAGACAGAGATCACAAGTAGGCAGAGAGGCAGGCAGAGAGAGAGGAAGAAGCAGGCTCCCTGCTAAGCAGAGAGCCCGATGCGGGGCTTGATCCCAGGACCCTGGGATCACGACCTGAGCCGAAAGCAGAGGCTTTAACCCACTGAGCTACCCAGGTACCCCCATTGTTCTCTTTTTAAGAATATGTGGGTTAACAAACAGACCAGAATTCAGGATTCATCAACACCAACATAAGCCTGGTGTTTTTATTATAAAGTATGACTAATAACATAGGACATTATCTTCTTGTCAGAGGGTTTTTGGAGGAGCCAAATGCATAGACATCATAGAAACAAGAGCTCTACTGCTATTCCTCTTCAAGTGTAATTCCCCAGGAGCTGCTGAATGCAAAACTTCCATTTACTTAAGGTTTTAAAATTCAGTTCAACAGAATACAGAGACACACCCTGTTTTAGGAAATAATTTTGAGGCTAAACCCTCTAAAATATCAAAAGATTTCCATTTTAAACAGTCTTCTAATATTTTTAAAAGATTTTACTTATTTTTGCTTTTAAGAGGGAGAGAGAGTGCGAGAGCAGGGGAAGGGGCAGAGGGAGAGAGAGAGAGAGAGCAGGGGAAGGGGCAGAGGGAGAGAGAGAGCCTTCAGCAGACTGCACTGAAGGCAGAGCCCGAGGCAGGGCTCAATTCCAAGATCACCAGAGCTAAAATCCAGAGTCTATCACTCAACAAACTGATCCACCCAGGTGCTGCCAGTCTTCTAATTTTTATAAATAATCTCTAGGAAGGTCAAATACAGAGCTAAACACTTTCTCATTAGATCACTTAGGAAACTTGCTCTGTTTTGCTTAGATGTAAATATAATCTCATCTCCATAAGATATTTATGTAATTCCCATATAATATTTAATTACGTAGAGAAAAACAGTAATTTACAGCAGAAACAATTTGCAGGAACCACCTTGATAAAATGTGCAGAATTAGCATCAGGAGTAATGCTTCTTAGTATGAAGAACTGAAAAGGACACAGCACCAATCTTTGGTATTCCTGGAAAAAATGCATAATCTGAATCTAATTGTGAAGAAATATCACACAATCCAAGTCAAGGCATGGACTTGCTGAGAAGTAACTGGCCTATATGCTTCAAGATGTCAAGATCATGAAAGACCAAAAACAAACAAACAAACAAACAAACAAAAACACCAGCAACAAACTTTCTTTTCCTTTTTTTAGCTATTTCATGTTATAAGAGAAAAATAAGACACAGAAACTAAATACAATGTTTGATAGTGGATTGTATCCTGGACCAGAAATATTTTTTTTCTTTTGCTATAAAAGTACACTAATGGCAGGGTCATAGGGAAGTTCTATTTTTAATTTCTTGAGGAATCTCCACACTGTTCTCCAAAGAGGCTGCACCAACTTGCATTCCCACCAACAGTTTAAGAGGGTTTCCCTTTTTCCACATCCCCTCCAACACATGTTGTTTCCTGTCTTGCTAATTTTGGCCATTCTAACTGGTGTAAGGTGCTATCTCAATGTGGTTTTAATTTGAATCTCCCTGATGGCTAGTGATGATGAACATTTTTTCATGTGTCTAATGGCCATTTGTATGTCTTCATTGGAGAAGTGTCTGTTCATATCTACTGCCCATTTTTTGATATGATTGTCTATTTTGTGTGTGTTGAGTTTGAGGAGTTCTTTACAGATCCTGGATATCAACCTTTTGTCTGTACTGTCATTTGCAAATATCTTCTCCCATTCCGTGGGTTGCCTCTTTGTTTTCTTGACTGTTTCCTTTGTTGTGCAGAAGCTTTTGATTTTGATGAAGTCCCAAAAGTTTATTTTGGCTTTTGTTACCTTTGCCTTTGGAGACATATCTTGAAAGAAGTTGCTGTGGCTGATATCAAAGAGATTACTGCCTATGTTCTCCTCTAGGATTCTGATGGATTCCTGTCTCACATTGAGGTCTTTTATCCATTTTGAGTTTATCTTTGGGTACGGTCTAAGAGAATGGTCGATTCTTCTACATATAGCTGTCCAGTTTTCCCAGCACCACTTATTGAAGAGACAGTCTTTTTTCCACTGTATATTTTTTCCCGTTTTGTCGAAGATTATTTGCCCATAGAGTTGAGGGTCCATATCTGGGCTCTCTACTCTGTTCCACTGGTCTATGTGTCTGTTTTTATGCCAGTACCATGCTGTCTTGGTGATCACAGCTTACCCCAAAGATACAGATGTAGTGAAAAGAAGGGCCATCTGTACCCCAATGTTTATAGCAGCAATGGCCACGGTCGCCAAACTGTGGAAAGAACCAAGATGCCCTTCAACGGACGAATGGATAAGGAAGATGTGGTCCATATACACTATGAAGTATTATGCCTCCATCAGAAAGGACGAATACCCAACTTTTGTAGCAACATGGACAGGACTGGAAGAGATTATGCTGAGTGAAATAAGTCAAACAGAGAGAGTCAATTATCATATGGTTTCACTTATTTGTGGAGAATAACAAATAGCATGGAGGACATGGGGAGTTAGAGCGGAGAAGGGAGTTGGGGGAAATTGGAAGGTTAGGTCAACCATGAGAGACTATGGACTCTGAAAAACAATCTGAGGGTTTTGAAGGGGCGGGGGGTGGGAGGATGGGGTGCCAGGTGGTGGGTATTATAGAGGGCACGGATTGCATGGAGCACTGGGTGTGGTGCAAAAATAATGAATACTGTTATGCTGAAAATAAATTTAAAATAAATTTTTAAAAAGTACACTAATGGGACAACTATGAAATTTTAATCTGTAGGTTTTATAAGAACATTGTATCAACATTAACTTCCTGATTTTGATCACTGTACCATGGTAGTATAAGAAAATGCTTTCTGTTTTGTTTTGAAGTGGTTAAGCCTCATGTCTGCAAGTTACTCTCAAACACCTTTTTAAAAGCAAGCTGGAGAGTTGTTAATTTAGGAAATCCAATGAGAGTATATAAGAATTCTTTGTAACTTTTATGTAAATTGTAAAAATAGATAACCTCAAACAAAAAAATTAGAAGACAGATCTAATATAGTACTCCTTCTAGTACCTCTACTCTATTTTTTTTCAAGATTTTATTTATTTATTTGAGAGAGAGTGAGAGAGAAAATGAATGACCATTCGAGAGGCGGAGGGAGAAGCAGACTCCCTCTGAGCAGGGATTTTGATACCTCCTCACTGAGCAGGGAGCCCAAGGCTGGCTCCATCCTGGGATTGAGGATCATGACCTGAGCCAAAATGCTAACACAACTGAGCCATCCAGGCACTCCTCCACAGTAACTTATGTTGTTCAAAATTATAACCAGGATGGAAGAGAGTTTATGTTAAAATTTCTCTAAATTGATAAAGAAAAGTATGCTGAGCTAATCTTTTCACTGGTACGTTCCTGGCATGTTGTATAACTGCATAATAATTTTTTTCTGTTGACAAGAGGAACAACTAAACATTTGAAAACTACGCTGACCTATTATATTTATTTTATAGGCTTTTTTTTAAAAAACCTACTCTGGGGGGGTGCCTGCGTGGCCCAGTGGGTAAAGCCTCCGCCTTTCACTCAGGTCATAATCTCGGGGTACTGGGATTGAGCCCTGCATCGGGCTCTCTGCTCCACGGGGAGCCTGCTTCCCCTTTCTCTCTGCCTGCCTCTGTCTGCTTGTGATCTCTCTGTCAAATAAATAAATAAAATCTTAAAAAAAAAACCACCCTACTCTGGGGGTGCCTGGGTGGCTCAGTTGGTTAAGCATCTGCCTTCAGCTCAGGTCATGATCCTGGGGTTCTGGGATCGAGCCCTGCATTGGGGTCTTGGCTCAGCCGGGAATCTGCTCCTCTCTTTCCCTCTGCTTGTGCTCTCTCCTTCTCTCTTTCTCTCTCTCAAGTAAATAAATAAAATCTTTAAAAAAAAAAAAAACCCTCCTATGTGCCAGTCACTGTGCTAGATGCTGGGATAAAGAAATAAAACAAACATGGTATGTGACCTAAAGCATCTTACAGATTAGTATAGGGGTGTGTGTGTGTGTGTGTGTGTGTGTGTGTGTGTGTGTTATACATGATGGATGAATTGGCTAATACGGGTACAGGGAAAAGGAGGGAGTTACAAGAATCTTCATAAGAGGAATTGTTGAAACTTGGTCTTAACAGTGAGTAAGTGCTTTAGATGCACAAACGGAGAAAAGGATATTTGGGGCGGGTGTCACGGCATGAGCAAAGGACATGGAGCTATAAAACAGCCTAGAGTATTAGTGGGACAGCAAATAATTCCGAATGGCTGAATACAAGATGGGAAGTGGCATAGTGAGAAGATGCTGGAGAGGCAGAGGTTAGTTTTTTGAGGGCCTTGTAAGCCATTGTGCCAAGAACCTTTGCATAATCCAGTGGAAGTGGGGTTGGGAGTTCTTGGCCGTTTGTCTGTGTCTATGAATATCTAACTTGTTAAGCGATCATACACAAAGCAAGGTACATCGAAGTAGGTCACTCCATTCCCACAAGATGGTTTGTGTTAATTATAACAACGGGACGAAACAGAGAATGGAACGTTCTACCATTTTTATATCTTACAGTATGACATGAGAAATACTCACATCTTTCTACTTTGTTATATTGCCGTACGAGATTGGAGGAGACTTGACTTTCAATGCATCAAATGAGAAAGGTCAAGCTGTCAATGAATGTTCTCACTGTCAATTGTCTTTGCAGTTACTGCAGGGAGAGAAATAGTGGCTCAATTAGGACCACAGTGCTTGGCTGTGAATGCACCTCTTTTTTGTTTGCCTCTTGTATATTAGGGTTACATGGGGTCAAAAATCTGTCTCCCATTTTTAAAAGAGTTCAACAGCAAAGGAGAGAAACCTTGCAATCAGAAGCTTAAAGAATGTGGAGGAAATAGATGTTGGTTACTTGAGATTATCTTGGGTAAAAATAAAGGAGCCTCAGGGAAAAAATATTTCTGATTTATTCTGTCTCAGCATCCTGAACTTCTATTTACTCTGGTATAATAAAGACATATATAGAGAATGAAAAGATAAGCCACGAACTGGGAAAACTTTCAAAAGACATATCTGATAAAGGACAGTTATTCAAAATGTTCAGAGTCTTAAAGCTCAACAGTAAGAAAATGAATAATCCAACTTTAAAAATGTGCAAAAGATCTGAACTGACACCTCACCAAAGATAATATACAGATAGCAAATAAACATATGAAAAAATGCTCAACTTCATACACCATTAGGAACTTGCAAGTTAAAATAAGGAGATAACGACAGTGCCTACTAGAATGGTGAAAATCCAAGAGGCAGACAATACCAAATGTTGGCAAGGATGTAGAGCAACAGGAATTATTCATCACTGTTGGAAACACAAAATGGTACAGTCACTTTGGAAGACAGTTTGACAGTTTCTTATAAAACTAAATACACTCTTACCATATGATCTGCAATCACATTCCTTGGTATTTACCCAAATGAATTAAAAATGTATGTCCACGTAAAAACCTGCGCATGAATGTTTGTAGCAGCTTTTTTCATAGTTGCCAAAACTTGGAAGCAACCAAGATGTCACTCAATAGGTAAATGGATAAATAAATTACGGTATATCCAGAAAATAAAATACTATTCAACAGTAAAAAGAAATGAGCTATCAAATCATGAAAAGATACAGAGAAACCTTAAATGCATATGGCTAAGTTAAAGAAGCCAATCCGAGAAGGTTACATACTGTATGATTCCAACTATATGACATTCAGGAAAAGGCAAAACTAGGGCAAAGTAAAAATTTCTGTGGTTTCCAAGGGTTAGGTGAGAGGAAGGGATGAGCAAGTAAAGCACAGGGGATTTCTAGGGCAGTGAAACTATTCTGTATGATACCATAATGGTGGATACATGTCATTACACATTTGTCCCATCCCACAGAACACCAATGGGATGGTAAATAGTGGGACTTCTCAGCCTCCATACCCATATGCGCTGATCCTCATTATATTCATATATATGTATATATATATATGAATGGGTTGAGACTCAACCCAGATATTCACATATATATATATATATATATATATACTTGTATGTGTGTGTGTGTATGTATGTGTGTGTGTGTGTGTATATATATATCTGTCTCTGGAGAACCAGAGAATCCCAGCTAATTCAGACAGTACTTGCCACATAGTGGACCTTTGATAAATTATTTTGGGGCACCTGAGTGGTTGAGTTGGTCAAGTGCCTGCCTTCTGTTTGGGTCATATCTTAGAGTCCTGGGATCCAGCAAGAAGTCTGCTTCTCCCCACCCCCAACACTGCCTCTACCCCCTGCTTGTGCTTTTTCTCTCAAATAAATAAATAAAATCTTATTTTAATTACATTTTTAAAATATTTTCTATTTTTATAAGTGAAAAATGGAAATTTCTTTGATGTTTGAAACTTGCATTACTTTACTATTGTTATTTTGTGTGTTTGTTAACCAACTGCATTTTCTTCTTTATGAATTTCATATTTTTTCATTTACTTATTAGACCCTTTATTTCAATGAACTCATTATAATTGTAATGTGTTAATAAAATTTTTGTGATTTTTGTTCCTAAAATAGATGTCATCAAATAAAGGCAACCACTGGCAAAATAAATCTTTGTAATTGCGGAAAGAAAAGTACAAGCAGGAGTATTAGTTCAAATACTGAATAATGCCATCTAGGGGAAAATTAATTTTAACTTCTTTTTCTGAATCAGAGATACCCAAATTTCAAGGCCCCAAATTTGGTATTTATGGGACTTCATTAAAATATATATTCTAGCCTCTAATCTGCCCCAGGATCTCTAACTCTAATGTGTATGATAGCTAAAGAGCATTGTGTTAGTATTATGCACATTGTGTTAGTATTATGCACACCATAAAAATTCCATGTTGGTTAAAATTAAGGCCCAGTGGTACACTGTGAGTTCACTTTCTTTTTTTTTAATTTTTTAACAGATTTTATTTATTTGATAGACAGAGATCACAAGTAGGCAGAGAGGCAGGGAGGGGTGGGGGGGAAGCTGGCTCCCCACTGAGCAAAGAGCCTGATACAGGGCTCGATCCCAGGACCCTGGGATCATGACCTGAGCTGAAGGCAGAGGCTTTAACCCACTGAGCCACCCAAGTGCCCCTATTTTCTAACCAGAATTTTCACCAACTTCACGACAATAAGTCATTTTGCAGCTGCTAGCATTTTTCAACATGTAATCTATGCCAGCCCCCTGTGCTAACTGCTTCCCTTGTATTATTTTATTTAATCCTTTCAACAACTTTTGTAAGGTAGGTACTATTATTGTGATATCTTACAGATGACAAGATTGGGGCAGAGAGTTTAAGTACCTTCTCCAACATCACACAGCTGTACCTGAGCCCATCACATGATTATAATGTGCACAGGGCTCTACGATGGAAATCATGGTCATGCCAATAGCAAAAAAGGACTAATGATGTTACAGTTCATATCTGTCATCTACATTCAGCTTAGCATACCGCAGAAATGAGTTATATTCCTTCATTACTAAGGACTACTTAACGACATTTTGTAACTTAATATTTACATGATTTGGACTAATATATCACACACTCAGATGTTCCTAACTATTGGTTATTGATCTTCGGTTTTATAAATTTGAAGACTTTTCAATGCTTTGCTGTTACTCTCCGTTTCCCCCCAATACTAACATAAGTGAAAGTAAACTGACCTGCTTTGAACCTTCTAGGTAGAGGCAACCTGGAACTAATTTATTTATAACTGTTTAGAAAACCCAGGTGATAGGGATCTGTCGGCCAGGCTAGCCAAATTAAGGCTAATGAAACTGGTCTCAAGCATAGGTGTCTGCCTCTACCCCCCAAAGGCTAAGACACTAGGCCTGCCCAACCTGGCCTGGGTCCACTCAGTGCTGGCAGAAGTCAAACTCTTCTCCCCTATTGCTCGCTGAAACATAGTTAGAATTTATCTCTTATAATCAACTTCTTCTGTAGGGCCCAAAGTATCAACTAACTACAACTGAAAAATTAATTCCTCCTACTGCCTTCTCAGGAAATAATGTGAAAGTAAACATAGGAAATTTACAATAGTTCATCTTGAGGCTACATCCCTGAAAACTGCCTGATGCTGAAGTCTTCTGAACATTAGTGAACAAAGAGCATCAAATAATGTAGTGGACTTTTAAACATAGAGTAAACTATAAAAATTTCTCAATTTATTTTCAGATTACTGAGTGGATGAAATATCTGCAAATATCATCTTGTATCTGTATCTCTGTGTCCCTCACTCCCACAGCCCTATCTCCCAAGAGCCCAAACTGTAAAAACCATAAAGTCCAAGGAAACAAAAAAGGTTCAAGTCCATATTCAGCAAAACAAAGGGGGAAAAAATTGATGACTAACAAAGAATCTGCTACCATACTGTAAAGAACAGAGGAAATAAAAATAACAATAGAGAACATTAACTGAGCATTAATTTGTCCCAAGCATTTTTCTAAATGTTCTTTGCATGCATGATCCCGTTTTAATCCCCACAAGGAGGAGATTTCACGAGGTAAATGCCATTATCTTATTACACGGGTAAAGAAACAGTAGTTAAGTCATTCGCTGGAGTCGCATAGCTAGTAAAACACGCGCCAGAGCCCACATCTACCACACTGTAACAAAGATCAAACCCGCGATCACTTCCTTAGAGCGCCAGAGGCAAACCTGGGGCGAAAAATCCTTTAAATGGATTTCCCATTCAACTAATGGACACCTGCTCGATTACACAGTTACTTAGAGACTTGCTGTCTGCAAGGTCATTTATGAACTGGTTGAGCTTTATTATGCGGTTCAAGTCACAGTAAGTCCCACAGGGTAAGAATCTGGACATCGTGGAGCTTAAGAAGCCTGTGGTATTGTTCCAGGTTCTAAAGTTTTAATTTAACAAGAAAAGGGGCGGGGAGACAAACGAGGTTACAGGAGCTTTGGTAAAGATTTACGTAAGACAAATCAATGCTTTTAACATACCCAGTGTGACAATGTGGTTGAAACCTCCTTTTGGAGATAACCACGTAGGTGCAGGGTTATCATTGTGACTTTGAGGTCCGGCCACTGGCTTCCTGGCACCCCTGCGAGAAGCCCTGGCGTAAACTCAAAATACCCCAATTTAAGCATCGGTTTTGTTTGCAATTCGTAAATGCGGTGGCACAGTCGCTAGAGTCCTCCGGCTGCAGGCCACGCCCATAACTATCGAGTGGTGCCGCAGGAAAAGCAGTCGGTCAGGAGCACCCCCGGAACCAAAGCGCTAGCTCCTGCCGGCCCGGGGACTACGTTTGCGCAGCACCGGGGGCGGGGGCTGGCCGGCGGTGGGGCTGGCGGCGCTGGCTCCGGCTGAAGGGGCCCGGGCTGGCGGACGGCGCCGTGCGGTGCAGGGTGGCGACGGCGGCCTACCGGACCATGCTGAGCGGAGCGTGCGGCTGGCTCGCCTCAGCGCTGCGGGGTCCACGCGTGCCGCCGTTCGCGGTCGCCCGTAGGTGCCTTCACGCGTCGGGGTCACGGCGGTCCGCGGACAAGAGCGAGAGGTCCGGGGACCCGCCCCGCGCCTTCGACCCGGCGCTGCTCGAGTTCCTGGTGTGCCCGCTCTCCAAGAAGCCGCTCAGGTGAGATTGGCCGGCTGCGGGTTTGCGTACGCGCCCTCCGGGGGCCGGGCGGGGGCGGGTGGGCCGCGCGGCAGCCCTTGGGTCGGGCCGGGTGTTTTCCGCTGCCATTTTCCGGCTCCGGGCGGACCAGCCGCCACGCAGCTCCAACTGCGGCGGGAAGGGCGGGAGGAGACCGGAGGGGAGGCGAGCCCCGGGCCTCCCGCATCAAGCCGTCCACCCGCAGGCATGGGTCGGGGCGTTTACAGGTTCACCACTGGCCGCGCCGTGGATTCCCCAGGGAACTTTTTATTAAATGCCGATTCCCGGGCACCACCCCAGGGCGACCCAGTCCGCCGATCTGGGGGCGGGACTAGAGCTAGGAGTTTTTTTTAGAAGGCCCCGCAGCGGTTCGGTTGTACCGCCGGGTTTATGAACTGTTGGTCCAAGGCGTGTGAAAATGTACGGCTGATGCCTGACGACCTTAAACGTTTACGTTCTGGGTGCTGCCCCTTTTGGCCCTTAGTTTTGGACTAGCTGGGTTTTGTAAAGGCTTCTGAACCAAGAGCCGGGGAAAACAGCTCTGGCAGGGGAAAATGAAACAAGAGAAAATCAGAGAGGGAGACAAACATAAGAGACTCTTAATCATAGGAAACAGTTGCTTGGGGACCTGAGCGGGGGATGGGGTAACTGGGTGATGGGCATTAAGAAGGGCACATGATGTAATGAGCCCTGGGTGTTATATGCAAGTGATGAATCACTGAACTCTACCTCTGAAACTGATAATACGTAATAACGTTAATTAATTGATTTTAAATTTTTTAAAAAAGCTCTACAGTTCCAGGCTACTAAAACTGAAGGCTGACAACATGGTATCAGTCAGTGGTTATTTTTGGGTGGTGGATTGCTAGTCATTTTTTATTTTCAGTATTTTTGCATTTCTCTTATTTTCTGTAATGAATACACTCACTCAGTTTTCTTACACCTTGAAATGATCATTTGATCTGCCTCTCAGTTAATTGTGTAACTAGCTCACTGCAGGCCTGTTGTTTTCTAAAGTTTCCTCATTTCTGTCTCATCTTCCTCAAATTTTATTTTGTGTATCTCGATTTTTCAGTGGTTTCCTTCTAATGGCTCAGTGTTGCTCTATTAAACACGTATTCTAAAGCGAAGAGGCTGAGTTTTTCTCCATTGGCTGTTTCTGTAGTAAATTAACTGGGATGGTTTTGAGGTTGCCCAGATTAAGAAAGGAATATTTGGATGAAAAGGGGAGATTTTTTTCTGACTGGATTTTAAAAATACATACTAAAGTATAGCTTGAGAATAAAGTAGAAAAGAAAATATGAGAGAAACTGAGTAAAATGGGAACAATTATAGATTCATTTTCTAAGAGAAATATTTCAGTTGGGTGATAACTGCTTTTAGAATTAGAAGCAGTTTAATTCTGCCTTTTGTAATTAACAGTCTGTCAAGAATTAGATAAATAGTGGTGTTTATTGAACACCAAGCTCTTCCAAGCATTTTCACAGTTCATTTTGTTTTCCTTTTCTCCCCTCAGATATGAAGCATCAACGAACGAACTGATTAATGAAGAGTTGGGAATAGCCTATCCAATTATTGATGGGATCCCTAATATGATACCGCAGGCAGCTAGGATGACACATCAAAGTAAGAAGCAAGAAGAAATGGAGCAGCACTAGATCATAATTTTTTAAAAAGGAACACAGCTAAACTTTCTTAATACCACTTACTTACCTTTTTAAAAGTCAGAGTGGCAGGTAGTAAGTGGGAGAGAAGAATGTTTCTGTCTCTTCCTACGTTGACTGTCCTTATACCATTGGTCTCTCTAGCGGGACTGTTCTACTCAGCCTCCGTGGAAGAAAACTTCCCACAGGGCTGCACTAGCACAACCAGCCTGTGCTTTTACAGTCTGCTCCTGCCCATTACCATACCTGTTTATGTGTTCTTCCACCTTTGGACTTGGATGGGTATTAAACTCTTCAGGCATAATTAATACAACCAGAGCCAAGATGATACATATATTAATGATACGTCGTGAGTGTCTATCTCTGAAAGCTCAGCTACATGGAAATACTGGAAACCCACTTAAATTGCAGGAAAGGTGCTTTGCCTTGCTTCTCTCAGAGGTTTAGGATTATGGGAGGCTTAAGCTGCAGGAGTTTCTTTTATATTTTTGTTCTGCCTTGTTTTTTGAAAATTCTAATGTATAACTACTGTACCAGAAGAAACACTTTAACACAGTTTTTTGGAAATTAACAGTCCTAACCATTACCTGATGACTTTCTTACCCCATTCATCTAAAAATAATTAAAATTTTATATATTTATTTTAGATTCAAAGTATTTGGCAGAGTCACATGTTAAGGATGACTGAAATAATTCCAGAGGAATTGTGTTGGAGCAGTTGTAGAGAAATGTATTTGAGCTAGTATGCTAGAAGACTACAATAAAATGGAAATTTTGTGTACTTGCGAACATTCTGAGTTTGTAAAATTACCTTCGTTTCTTTGGCATCAAATCCTTACATTAGTAATAATAAAATGAGATGACACTATGCCATTTTAAAAAAAAAGTGTGTTGTTTTTGTTTGATCACAATGTGTGGTTTCAAAAGAGGGGAAATGTAAAAAATATTCTAAAGTTTAAAATGTAGGCAATGTTTAAACAGGCACTTAATACCTCACATAGAATACTTTGCCAGGAAAATATATATATTTGAGGATAGAGGTAGGGTTGGAAGACTTGTAAAGAGCTTTTGTGTCCTATTGAGCTAAGAGCTGTGTTTTAAATCACATTTCAGTTGAACTTTTCCTGCCTTAGGAGACCTGTTTGGCAGTGCATTGTTTCAGTGTATTCTGTAGTACAAATCATGTTTTTAAAATCACTCTGATACTCAACACCAAAAAAACAGGACCTGAACAGACATTTTTCCAAAGAAGACCTACAGGTAGCCAACAAGACACATGAAAAGATGCTTAGCATCACTAATCATCAAGGAAATGAAAATCAAAACCATAACGAGATACCATGTAATACCTGTCAGAATGGCTAAAATAAATGAGAAATAGTGTTGGCAAGGATGTATAGAAAAAGGAACCCTTGTGCACTGTTGATGGGGATGTAAATTGGTGCAGCCACTGTGGGACAGTATAGAGGTTCCTCAAAAAATCAGAAATACTAAATTATCCAGTAATTCAAGTACCGACTACCCAAAGAAAACAAATACTAATCTTAAAAAATACATGCACCCCTATGTTTATTGCAGCATTATTTACAATACCAAGATACGGAAGCAATCTGAGTTCAATGGATCAATGGATGGAGAAGATGTGGCATATAAGGCTGGAGGGAAGAGGGCTTGGGAGACAAGTTGATCAAAGGTAAAGCCATTTTGGTTTTAGGTTGACCCATACACTAAAACTCAGCAGGGAGAGTGACAGGCTGGACATTCTTAAAATTGTTCCCTGTGGGTAATCCCACAATCCTAAAACAATGGAAAAACTAATTGCCTAATGTGAATGGGAAACCCAAAGTTAAAGTGTAAGCCCCTCCCCATATGATTACCTAATTTTAAGGAAAATATATAGGGGGGCCTAGGTGGCTCAGTCAGTTGAGCAGCCTGCTCTTGATTTCAGCTCAGGTCATCATCTCAGGAGCTGGCCACTGAGTCCTGCCTTGGGCTTCTTGCTCAGCGGGGAGTCTGCTTGAGGATGCTTTGTCTCCCTCTCCCTTTCCCTCTGCCCCTCCCCCTGCTCTCTCCCTCTCACAAAAAAATCCTAAAATAATTTGTAAAAACTGCTAGAGGCAAGGGAGAATCCTCTTCCTCTCCTGGGGAAGACAGCTACTTTGTCTATGAAGTAGCTCCTTTCTTGTATACTTAATCTTTTCCCCTTTCTGTAAATGGCTTGCTCTTGAATTCTTACTTGTACAAAGCCAAAAACCCTCTTGGAGAGGAACCCGAGGCCTTGGGGCCTCAGCCTGTCCAGCATCATATATACAATGGTATATTACTCCTATGTAAAAAAAAAAAAAAAAAGAATGAGATCTTGACATTTGTGACAACATGGGTTGACCTTGAGGGTATTAATGCTGAGTGAAATACATAAGACAAATACCATATAATTTCACTTACATGTGGAATCTAAAAACCAAAAAGAAATAGATGCAAATATAGAAAACAAACTGATGGTTGCCCAGAAGGGAAGGGTAGGGGGAATGGGCAAAAAGTTGAAGGGAAATGGGAGGTACAGGCTTCCAGTTACAGAATAAAGTCATTGAAATAAAAGGTACATAGGGAATGTAGCCAATGGTATCATAATCGCATTTAAAGTGACAGATGATGGCTAGATTTGTGGTGAGCTTAGCACAGTGTAGAGTTGTCCAATCACTGTGTACATCTGAAATCAATGTAACATTGTGTGCCAACTATACTTAAAAAAAACCACTGCATGGCAAAATACAAATAATCTGGACAATTATAGAAGTTACTATCATTTCCTGAAAGGGAGTTATTGCTTTTTTGTTTTAAGATTTATTTATTTTATATAGAGAAGGGGTGATCAGGGGGAGGGACAGAGAGAATCTCAAGCAGATTACCTGCTGAGTACGGAGTCCGATGATGAGATCAGGCTCCATCTCACCCTGAGATTGTGACCTGAGCCAAAACCAAAAGTCGGACACTCAACACTCAACAAACTGACCCACCCAGGTGGCCCCTAAAGCTTTTAGTTTTTTAAGTTATCTATACACCCAGTGTGGGACTTGAACTCACAACCCTGAGATCAGGAGTCACACGCTCCACCAACTGAGCCAGCGAGATGCCCCTTGTTCTTTTTAATTTACCCTAAATCTCACTGTGGTCAGTGTAAATTAAATGATTTTGCTGATAAAACAAGCACTATAAAAAGTCAATTTCAACTTTTGCAAGCTAAGCATTTTATCATTTTTGAGGAAACTGATAAGGATACTCTGGGGGAGTTCAGCATTAATGCCATCCTTTCACTAATAGAATTTATTGACAATAACTTGTAGAGTGCAAATGGTACACTAACTCCAGTGCTAAATACATTTCATATAATCTTCTATAACCTAAGAGGTCAGGTGGGCAATACTGGCAGCATTTTATAGATGGTAGAAGCTGAAGTACAGAGAGATTGAAATGATTTACCCAGGGCAACATCAAGAACCATACCAAGGCTTAAACTGTCAGTAGCCGTGGCTTCGGTCTGCCTTCCTAACCACACTGCAGAGTACCTCCTTATTTTAAAAAGACTCATCCTTTCTATTTATAAGAAAAGCAAAATTAGGAATCAAAATGGTTGGATTCAAATTCCTGCTCAAGTCTGATGCCTTTCTTCTTGTTTCCTAAAGCACCATATATTTTATCTCTATTTTAGCACTTGAACTTGTACTGTAACTGCCTGCTTTCTGTCTCCTGTCTAGACAGTAAACTGTTCAACATTTTTAATTTAATGCTTAGCATGGAGCAGGCACATACTTCCTGAGAGCCCGAAAGCATGGTTCTAACAAGGTTTAGAACTTTAGGCAAGTTACTTGTCTCTGAGCTTCATCTGTAGGTTTAGAAATCCTTCCTGCTGGGGCGCCTGGGTGGCTCAGTGGGTTAAGCTGCTGCCTTCGGCGCAGGTCATGATCTCAGAGTCCTGGGATCGAGTCCCGCATCGGGCTCTCTGCTCAGCAGGGAGCACCCCCCCCAGCCTCTCTACTTACCTGTGATCTCTCTCTGTCAAATAAATAAATAAAATCTTTAAAAAAAAAAAAAAAGAAATCCTTCCTGCTTATTTCCTAAAATTGTGAGGACAAGCTAAATTTGACACTGAAAGCCCTTTGTCAAACAAACCCTAATGGTGAACAAAACAACCATTCAGAGTCTCTGGAAATTGTCCCAAGGGCGTACAGCCAAATGAGGAAACATACAAGAAAATCTAAAACTCAGTAAATGCTGCACATTGAAGTTTGTGCCATCTGAACCATCACCCACATCCTTCTTCGTCCTCTCAGCTCAAAGTGTTTCACTCCAGGAGGGTGCCGCCAAGACCTGGAGCTCTCCTCTCTCAACTCTTAGTCTAGGAGAGCTTTATGGCATCTTCCCAGGAGGGGCAGGCCACCAGCAGAGTAAAGGTAATTATGTAATTATAAAAGACAGTGCAAATGTATATTTTCTCTATTTAACTGATCTGTAGAGCAATTTGTAGAAAACAATATATATAAATTGTATTTTGGGGTCTCTACTATATTGCCATTAGCAGCACAAAGGAAGTAGATGGGAGCGAAGCTGAACTGGAGTGAAGAAATGATATCAGATGGTAACCTGAATTCACAGGAACTAATGAACCAGAAAAGGTAAACACAGTTAATAGAAATAATACTACAAATACATCCCTGTTCTCCTTCTCTGTTCCTTGAAGAGGCATTAAATTATATAAAGTATTAATTATAACCAAGTATTGTTGAGATTGTAACATGTAGACATAATACACAAGGCAATAATAGCACAAAAAGGAAAAGAGCTACCTAAATGTAATGTTTCTGTATTTCACTAGCACTCTCTTTTTTTTTTTAAGACTTATTTGAGAGAGAGGGATGCCTGGGTGGCTCAGTTGGTTAAGCATCTGCCTTTGGCTCAGGTCATGATCCCAGGGTCCTGGGATCAAGTCCCACATCAGGCTCCTTGCTTGGAGAGGAGGCTACTTCTCCTGCCTGCCATTCGCCCTGCATGTGCCCTCTCTCTCTCTCTGACAAGTAAATAAATGAAATCTTAAAAAAAAAAAAAAAAGATTTGAGAGTGAGAGACGTACACGTGCAAGCACCGGGAAGGGGAGAGGGAGAGAAATCCTCAAGCAGACTCCCCACTGAGCTCGGGAGCCTGACGTGGGGCTCAATCCCATTATCCTGAGATCATGACCTGAGCCAAAATCAAGAACCAGACGCTTAACTGTCTGAGCCACCCACTAGCGGCCCTCACTAGCATTCTTTAAGAACAGATCTGTTAAGTCAATTATATTTCAATTAAAAAACACAGTAGCAAAAAAAAAAAAAAAAAAAAAAAGGAAATCTGCAGATTTTAAATATTTCTCAAGCTCTCATATGCTGCTGCTGAGAATATAAAAATGATTCAGCTTCTTTGGAAAACAGTTGGCAGTCCCTCAAAATGTTAAACACAGATTTTACCAATACAGCATCATTTCATACAAATGTTTCACACAGATACACGTAGCAGTGTCATTCATAAAGCCAAAACATGGAAAATAACACAGCTATCCCTCAGCTGATGAACAGATAAGTAAAATGTGGTATAAACATAATGAAATATTATTCAGCAATAAATATGGAATAAAGTACTAATAAATTCTACAACGTGGATGAACTTTGAAAACATGCTAAATGAAAGAAACCAGTTTTTAAAAATAGGATATTGTTTGATCTCATTTACATGAAATATCCATAATAGACAAATCTGTGGAAACAGAAAGTTGATTAGAGAATGCATATATGGCTAGGACATCATGGAGTTAAACAGCTAATGGGTACAACGTTTGGGGGGTTCTAAAATTGTGGCAATGGTTGCACACTTATGCAAATATACTAAATCCATTCAATTGCACACCTCACTTAGCTGAATTCTATCCTATGTGAATAATATACCAATAATACTGTTACCAAATTTTTTTAAAAGTAGTATCTAAATGTCTAATGATGGGCATTCTACTTCACTAGCTTCCCATAACATAGTTCATGCCACGTACGGATGCCATGGCATTGACCCCACCACCTCCAGCTGTAAGCCCACCACAAGAAATACTATCTTATACTTTCACTAACAATGATGGGAAATCTTGCTTCCTTAAAGCCTCTTTTTTTTTTTTTAAAGATTTTATTTATTTATTTGACAGAGAGAAATCACAAGTAGATGGAAAGGCAGGCAGAGAGAGAGAGGGAAGCAGGCTCCCCGCTGAGCAGAGAGCCCAATGCGGGACTCGATCCCAGGACCCTGAGATCATGACCTGAGCCGAAGGCAGCGGCTTAACCCACTGAGCCACCCAGGCGCCCCTCCTTAAAGCCTCTTAATGAGATTATTTTCCTTAGTGTCCTTAGCATCGCTGACAAGGATCACCTTTACTACCCATCTTGTGAATAAGATCCTTCCCTCAGCTTTCAAAGCAAGAATTTCCCATTCTGAGAGAACAAAAAAAAGACTTGCCATGACCTCTCTCTTTTCTTCCAGTCCTGTAGAGTGGGCTAGGAAGTTCTCTAAAATTGACTCTAGATCTGTAAGATGAAAATGATACCTACTTCCAGACTTGGTGGTTGTTTTAAGGGAAGTAGAAAATAGGAAATTACTTAGCACCCTCAAAAGCCAGTAAGAGTCTCACTACTGAGTATAGCTGTGGGGAGACTGTGGGGAGAAAGGCTTGTCTCCTCCAAGCTTTGTCCCTTAGTGAAAGGCTCCATTTGGATGTGATTGCTATCTTCCACATCTGCCACTAGGTGGCACTTTTGGCTAACTCATATGAAGAACCACTGGTAACTAAGCCCTTGGAAGGAACCATAATGAGGATTGTACTCGGAAGTTAGCATTTGTAAAATGCTGAGCTAGGAAGCCATATTCCACTAGTATTTATTGGTGTGGCACCTACTAGGTGGCCATAAATTAAGTGAATTCTGAGAAACAAGAGGAAGAACCCAGAGTTGGGATCAGAATTGAAAAGAGAGGAGGTAAGAAGAGTCGGGGCATTGGGGTAGGATGAGAAGTTTCCAGGAATAAGAAAATGCATGAGTAAAAACACAGGAGAGTGGGTGCCTGGTTGGCTCAGTAGATTAAGCCTCTGCCTTCGACTCAGGTCATGATCCCAGGGTCCTGGGATGGAGACTCACATCGGACTCTGCTCAGCAGGGAGCCTGCTTCCCCCTCTCTCTCTGCCTGCCTCTCTGCCTACTTTGTGATCTGTCAAATAAATAAATGAATAAAAATCTTAAAATACAACAACACAGGAGAGACTGTGGCCTGTTCAGGAACTTGAGATAGTTATAGATGCCTAGAGTGAAGTACGCTGTGTATACAGAGCACTGGTGGGAAAGCAGGCTGGAGCTGCACAGGGGGCATGCCTGAAAGGATCTGGGGTGTCTAATAACAATGAACTATGACTTTACTGCCTGATTTTCAAATCATCTTGATTTGTGCAGCTTTATCACACTGTGGCTCTTCTTCCAAGAAAAAAAGCACATGCAAAACTACAGGGGTTCGTAGGTTTGGGACCTGTCAGTGGTAAGTGTGTGTATTTGCACTTACACATTAGCCACCCATCACATGGAGACACTGAGCCCTTGAAATCTGGGTAGTGTGACTGAGAACTGAATTTTAAACTTTATTTAATTCTATTTAAGATTTGAGAGACAGAGCACACCAAGTGGGGAGGGCCAGAGGGAGAAGCCAACTCCCAGCTGAGTGGGGTGCCCAACTCAGGGCTCAATCCCAGGACCCTGAAATCATGACCTGAGATGAAGTCAGATGCTTAACCCACTGAGCCACCCAGGCTCCCTTATATAACTGAATAGCCACATATTGGGCAGCACAACTCCAGATTCTTTCTCCCACCACTGATGTTTTCTCTCTTCAAAATTCTTCGGACACTAAACCTTACTATAGCATAAGGCTACCTTACTGAACTGCAGATATTGGTGGTGGGGGGGGCAGTTTCCAGCCTCAGAGAGTTCTGTGGGGTGGTGTGGATCTAGATACAAGAACAAGAATTGTTAGGATCTGATTTATTGAATGTGTGGATAAAGAGGAGGGATGAGGATTGCAGGCTTCTGCCTAGAAATCCTGGTGATACCATTGAGCCATGGACTACAGGAAACACAGTAATTTTCTTAGACATGCTGAGATTAATGAGCCAAGGATCACACAGGGAGATACAGACTAACAGACAAAAAAATGGCTGGGGCTGGAATCAACCAGCTGGGAGGTCCTGTAGGTCATGGAGAGATCTGGGCACCATCACATGAAGACAGAACAGAAACCATGGAGTTGATGGGAGTGTGTGCAGAGTGAGAACAGAGGAGTACACTAGCACTGGAGGTCAGGGGAGTATAAGAAATACAAGCAAAGGATATGGGAAAAAAGCCAAGAAAAAGAAAGCCACAGTCTACCAGTTCACAACAGTTCTGAAGAGAAAGAAGTCAACAGTTTCAAATGCCATATAGAAGATTTAATTCAGAAATGGGCAGTTTCCATGGACATTTTCAATGAGAAAGTCACTTGACTTTTATTGGAGCAGTGGGAGTAGGAGAAGCACCACCTCAGCCAAGATGCTTATGAGAGAGAAACAAAATTCGGTCTTTTATGCACTATGTTTTGGGGTCACCTTGTTCTAACAGCCTTGTCTAGAACATTATCAAAATACCTCATATGCAAAAACACAGAACTGAAAGAGCAGGTGAACACAATGAATAGTGGGACTTTCACATTAATTCTTGAGTTCTTAATTTTATTTTTGAAAATATTTCCATAAAGGGGTAAAGAACGTGAGGCCCGGTCAGCCAAATCCTCTGCTGTTGTTGATAGCTACTTGAAGTGCTTCTTCCACCCTTTCCATTGTAGAATATTTGGGAAGGTAGAGGACACTAATACACGTCTGAGCTCTTATGGGATCTTTTTCATTCACATTTTCAGGACAGCAAAATGTTATTTTCATGTTCTTTAAACCTTTTACTTGAATTCTGTCAGTTCCTGTAAGAAACACTGAGAAGAAGAATAAAACTGAGTGATCTGTTTCCCAGAGACCAAGACTTTTATAGAGGGAAAAAAACATGTGCTTATTCAAAACATTTACGAAGGGACCACGTGCAGAGTCCCACTTCAGCCTGCATCGGGCACTGACACACTGTCCCTCAAGCAGCTTACAGTCTAGTTGGAAATATTATATTCTTGTGCAGAAAAAGAGAAATAGCAAGGGAAAAACAAAAGGGTGAGGCATCATGGAATTAAGTGCTTCCTGAGTGAAAATGCTGAGTGTGGTTCAGAGCAGGGAGAAAGAATCAGGCTGGGATGACCAGGGAGACTTTGGAGAGCTCAGAATTAAGCTGGATCTTTAAGAAGGGGAAGGTTTAGAGCAGCAACAAGGAGGTGGGTGAGGGTTCGAGGCAGGACAAGGAGCTTCAGAGAAAGCCTGGAGGTGGGAGGGCACAAGGTGAGCTCAAGAATGTAGAGATGATGGAGCTGTTTGGCTGAAATAATGATTTCCTATAAAGCAAAGATTGGAAAGTCAGGCTGGGCTTCTGGAGAAGCCTGATTATCTTCCAACATTTGTTATCCACAAAAAGAAGAACAAGAAAAGTGTTTCTCAAAAATAAGTATGGAAATTTTGGAAGAATATGAGAAAGTCATTGGGCAAAGTTGCAGGTAAACAACCAAGTAAGCATGAAACAGAGATCAAAATGTGGTAGGGGAGATACAAAGGGCTGGAGGCAATGACATAAAATATGGCTAATCCCATAAAGCCTGAATAATGGGAGTCACAAATACAGAAAGCAGACTAAATATCTAACTTGGATGGAGAACTGAGGGGACATCTGAAAGCAAGAGGCAGGGCTGAAATCACAAGCAAGATGACCTATATTAACATTTTTTTATGTTCACGCAGCCTGGCAGAGAGAACATCCAACTGAACGTGGAGTGGCTCTTACACAAGGATTTGTGGTGAATGGTGTCTACAATAAACAAGGTTTAGGTATCCCATAAAAGAGACCTAAGATTCTAGATCACTCCTGATAGAATACCTACCAAGGAACTTTTTCTTTTCCTCCAAAGTCAATTTGTGTAAAGCCTTCCAAAACATCACTATGGTGGGATGTGAATTATCATATCCCTCTTCATAATGTGCATTCTAGAAAAAAAAATACACACAAAAAAAACATATTCAGGAAATAATAAACAGGAAATTCAAATTCAAACTTCTAGGCCTTTACGATATACCTTCTCAAAGGTTTCCCAGTCATAATCTGTATTTCCAATAATCACATCCTTTAGTTCTTCCGGATGGAAAAACTCAATAATATCCTTGTCACACACTCTGTAAAATCCTCTCTGAAATTCTTCATAAAGTGCCTTCACAGAGATGTTGAAGATGTAATTGACATATTTAGAAACATAGTCTCTCCTTTAATGAAACAAAAAATTATTTCAGTTTACTGCAGTACCCTGAAGGAAACTAGCAGGGGCAGGGAAGATGGGCAGAAAGCCAAAAATAAAATGAGAACTAAAACACCTAACAATTAAGTGCCAAAAAATAGCCATATGCACCTGGCTATTTTTCATATCTCTAACTTAATTGTCATACAACTCTCAGGGCAGATTCTTAGGACATTTTATTAAAGAAAAGAAGTTTCTTGGTGAAGTTATATAATAACTCAAGGTCACACAGTTAAAAGAAAGGACACAGATTAGAACAGAGAAAGTGTGGAAGTGTAAAACCTGACCTGCTGATAGTGCTCTGGAAAACAGGCTTGGGAGATGGGAAAATTCTCCCATTTTATTTTATGGTCTTCCATACTCTCTGAATGTATGACAGTAGTTAATGTGAGTATTTGTGGTTAAGCACAAATAGAGAAGGGATTTCTACATCTAGCTATGATGGGATAGCACACCCAAATACTCCCAATGAGAAGAACTAGAAAAAGCCGGAGAATATACAAAAACACATCTAGCTCTAGGCTTCCAAACCTAAGATGCAAGAGGCCTCTGAACTACTAAGACAGAGGGGAAGCCCTGCAAAGTGAGCCCGGCATTTTACTTGCAGTTTTTCCCTCTGGGCCATTTGCTGATTCAGGGAAAGCGACTAGGCTAAAAGTAGTTGTGAAGAGGCAGAGAACCTCAGTATGTCTATCAGTGATAATATAGGTGAATTAGAATATTCATAAAATATACTACAGAACTGGAAATGTTCTATTTCTTGATCTGTATACTTACATGTATACTTTTCTGTATGTCAGACTTCGAAGTTCTTTTTTAAAAATAAAGATGCAAAGATGGAGGAAAAATAGCTGGCTGGCTTATACCAGAATGAGCATCTGGTGGCATCTCTCTGCCACTCTAACCCACTACTGGTGGAATATTCTCTCATCCCACACTGTGGCTTTAAAACAGAATCCTGTTAAGGGGCTGAGAACTCAAAACACCACAGTACCATGTAGTAACATTATAAATACTAAGTGCCTGCCACAGACCAGTGGCTCTTCTAGGTACTAGATGAACCATGATGAACATGACTAGTCCTTGCCATCATGCAGCTCACAGCAGTAGCTTATTTATTATTGGGGAAATATAGGCAAGCAGTAATCCTAAAGGTATTAATGGGTGATATGAAAAGAAAAAGTGAAACAGGTAAGGAGACAGAGACAGAAGTTAGTGGTATAAACCTAGACAGGACGATAAGGGAAGGCCTCTGCGAAAGCTATTTCCTTTCCTACCAGAATATAAACTCCAGGAGACACACACGTACACACAATATACACCACCTCACTGTCTTATTAAAAAATGATTAACTGGTAAGAACTCTAATACATTTTTAGAGCCCAGTGAAATAAACAGTGTATAAACAAAACATATTTCACTTCTCTGTACGTACTTGTTAGTCTGGTCAACAATGACACAACTTCCATTAGGAATTAGGTCTGTATCATTTTTGTCCCAATGCACCTGTAACCACAAATAAACTCAGATAGTGTCTCCAAAATAATCCGAAGCAATTATAAAAAAAAAAACCTTAAAGCATACCTTTTTTCTCAAGATCTTATAAAAGTACGCATTTCTGTCATGCAAACAAAATGTGCACGTAAAAAGTTACTATCTTATCATGCAGAATGAAAAATTAATTTTTAAAAAACTTGATTTATCATACTGAAAAAATTGGGCAAATGCCACATTTCAATAGTCACTTTATATAGTTAGACATAGAATGGCAGATTTGCAAAAACGGTCACAACTTCTTCCCAGCCTGGTATTCAAGCCCCTGTGCAGTGTGACTTTGCAATAGCTGTGCAACCCCCCAGCACCCCCAACCCCCCCCCCCCCCCCCCCCATCAAGAGGAGGACTTCGGTTCTTCAGCCTTGCATATGGCTGTGGCCATGTAAGCTACTCTGGTCAATAGGATATGCTGTAAGTAAAAGCTTAAAAAGAAGCTTGTATGGTGAGGCTTGCCATCTCTTCCCACTCTTTGTAATCCTATGACAGTTCTATAAAGATAGGACTACTGGAACACAAGAGACCCCCTAGAACAGAAAAGCTGTTTCAGCCCACATTCCATAACCCAGCCAACAACTGGGTATACGAGCAAGGCAGGTGGAAACTATTCAGCCCAGGCAAGTCGATTCAGGCCAGAAACTCAATGAATTGTGTTTAAGCCACTATGTTTAGGTGTTGTTTCGTAGAAAAATCTGATAGGCCCAGCTCATAAAAAGTGAAGAAAAAAAAAACTTTTGCATTAATTCAGAAGTTTGTCCTTTTATTAAAGTGGTATGTCTAGAATCTGAACATGTAAAGGATTAATTTGATTAAAACTGATCTGTAATCTGGTTATTATCATTACTCACATTAAAATAGATATAAAATACTTCTCCAAAGTCATCACCTTCATCATCCAGAAGCGTCTGCAAACTCCTAAAGAATAAATAATTTTATTTTTTAAAAGTCAGTAACTATGATCACTGGACACATCATCTAAATAAATGTCAAATGCAGGACTATTCTGAAGGTGGGAGGTCCGGTCACTAGTTAACAATGCCCATTTCTCTGTGTACTGATAGCCAGACCTCATTGACAGGCGTGAAGTTTCTGAGTATTTGCAATTCTGCAAGCTCTCTTCCCTTTATCCTACCTTCCTTTACTCAGTGATTATACGTTTCTACAGAAAAGGACTGATAACCTATCTGATACTGAAACTCATTCAAATCAGCATTACCTTTATTTAAGCTTTTGAACTGGACCTACAGAACAATAATCTTTTAAATGTCAGGTATCACTTAGGAAATTCAAGGAATGAGAAGGTCAGAGCACCTTCTCTGTATCTACTGTCCCAATATCATCAAGCTTAAGACAGATGTGACAATCAACTACTTTAACTGTTTCAAGACATTTGTGAGAATGCAGGTTACACCAACATGATGGAAAGCAGCCAGTGTTTTTATATCTCCACCCTCTGTTGTCCTATGGCACTTCATTTATAAAGTCCTGGGACGCCTGGATGGCTCAGTGGGTTAAAGCCTCTGCCTTCAGCTCAGGTCGTGATCCCAGGGTCCTAGGATGGAGCCCTGCATCGGGCTCTCCACTCAGTGGAGTGGAGAGCTTCCTCCTCTCTCTCTGCCTGCCTCTCTGCCTACTTGTGATCTGTCAAATAAATAAAATCTTAAAAAGAAATTATAAAGTCCTATGTCTCATTGTGTTTGCTCATTCTCTCATGTCATTCCACAAACATCTATCAAGCACCCAATGAGGCAGCAATAATGGATGAAAGCTGAGACATTACTGTCAATACACTGAGACTCATAGGTAAGCTATGCAGATGGAAGCCTCCCTACAGTACAGTGAGCTGTGTGCAGAAACTCTGTTAAGTGTCCACATACAGCCTTGGTTAACTCTTGTTAAAGGGATGTGTCACCGGGGAAGGCCTCTGGAAGGTGGAGTCCCAGCTGACTATCCCCTCCCCCTGGATTTTTTATTACACAATTGTGAAAAACAGACCATGTGTTATTCATTATAGGTTTTGGCGGGGGGGGGGGGGGCGGTGAGGAGAGGGAGTGATGGGAATTTGTTCATGATACTCTTGTCATTATCTGTCCATGTATATGGCTTATGTGCTAATTTAGGGGTGTTTTTACAAAGAATACTTAGGAGCCTGCCTCTTCAAACATTGCTAGTATCTTACACCTACCTGTATACCTCCCCTATCCCATTTTTCTACCACCCCCAAAATATGTCACAAGTAACAGTTGTCATATGTTTAATTGTTAAATGTTTAATTAAAAAAGAGAGTGTTGTCCCCTTTTGTTAAGGTAGTTCATGAAGAACAGATAAATTCTTTAATCTTACTGCAGTTAAACTTATTGTCTTTCCTTCAATATTGGTAATTTTGCTGTCTTTCTTAATACTGTTCAGTGGGTTAAAGCCTCTGCCTTCGGCTCAGGTCATGTTCTCAGGGTCCTGGGATCGAGCCCCGCGTCGGGACTTCTGCTCAGCAGGGAACCTGCTTCCCCTTCTCTCTCTGCCTGCCTCTCTGCCTACTTGTGATCTCTGTCAAATACATAAGTAAAATCTTTAAAAAAAAAAAAAAAGACTGCAAAAGCAAGGAAGATATTTGTCCATACTTTCAACATTTTTGCTTTACTATTTAAGTCCTTCACCCACATGAACCTGATTTCTGCATACACCATAAGGCATCAATGATTATTTTTTCCCATATGCATGAACTGACAGTCCTGTTCCCATTAATTCAGTATACTACCTCCAGCAAGTTCCACAAGCGCCTCGATCAGTGTCTGAACTCTCACTTTTCTTCCATTGAAAACCTGGACCCACACTGTACTGTCCTCAATTAATACAGCTTTCTAAAGATTCTGAAGACCTAAAAGCATAAGGAACACTGATACAGATTTAATGATCTTTACATTTATTAAGTTGATGTGTATTAAGTCTTCTTAGGCATAAGCATTATTTAGGTAATTTTCACTGTTTCAGTAAAAAACAATAAATTTATCTCCTCCTTGCCCAATCTTGTGCTTCTGATGTTTTTCCTTATCTTATTAGTATAATTAGTAATAATGATTAATAGTTGGACGCTGGAGCCAGACTGTGTTCAATTCATGGTTCTGTCACTATGGGGTCTCAGACAAGCTACCCAAACTGTCTGTGTTTGTTTCCTCACCTGTGAAGTGGGGATAATAATAATAGGATCAGGGCACCTAGATGGCTCAGTCTGTTAAGTATCTGACTCCTGATTTTAGCTTAGGTCATGATCTCAGGGTCATGAGACTGAGCCCTGCAGGGGCTTGCTTTGAGACTCTCCCTCTCTCCCACTGGCCTGCGCAGTTTAGAAAAGAAAAAAAAAAAAGACCATACTACCATTCTCATTCTTTTAAAAATCTACATAGGATTTCACTGCATAAATATACCAAAAATAAGTAATTCCCTTATTAAAGAACATGTAGGTATTCCACAGATTATGAACTATGTAAAGCAATATACATTAGTATGGAAACAGCCTTTCATGATTGTATAATTTCTGAAATTAAATGTCTAGAGACAAAACTGCTAGGCTAAAGTGGCAAATACATTTTTGATTCAGGTAAGTACGATTACACTGTTCTCTGAAAAGGAATCACCAACTCATACGTCCACTACCAACCCCTGAAATTAGAGCAAACCTTTTCCCAAATCCTGGCAAACACCATATAGCATCAGTATTTCCAACCACTGTAAATGGGCAGCACACTGGCCTCTGATTTTCATCTGCATTCCATGAGCACTGGGGAGTTGAAGCCATTCTGTTACTCCTTTGTGGGTTAACTTCCTTTTTATTTGTCCATTTTCTTATGGATGTTGAGGAGCACTTACACAGCAGGAATATCACCCCTTTCTATTACCAGTATTTTTTGTGAGGTGGTGGCTTAGCTTTTTAACTTAGAAGTAAGTTTTCACTTTAAAGGTGAGGATAAGAAACAAGATTTAAAACAAATGTCACTTGCAAATTCACAGGGTATAACTTGTGCTCTGCCCATGACTGTTTCTACACAAGGTTCAAAGATTATTATAAGCATTAAGGACCAATCATAGGGGAAATCAACTTCTCTTAATTTGAAAAGTTAAATTATTATCTAACAGTTCTCCCCAAAATAATACTTGACCTAAGGTACCTAGAATGTTGCTGCTGAACATGAAAATGCTTTTTGGGTGGGGAGGTGTGTTTATTTACAGGCATACCTTGGAGTTACTGCAGATCTGATTCCAGACACTGCAATAAAGCAATTATCCAAGCAGACACAAGTCAAAAAGAATTACTTGGTTTCCCAGTGCATTTAAAAGATATGTTCACACCACACTATAGTAAGTGTGTAACAGCATTATGTCTTAAAAATGTGCATGCATTAATTTAAAAATACTTTAATGTTCAATCATCAAATAGTTTCACTTACTTGTGGAACATAAGGAATAGCACAGAGGACATAAGGAGAAGGAAGGGAAAAATGCGGGAGGGGGAAGTCAAAGGAGGATACGAACCATGAGAGACTGTGGACTCCGAGAAAAAGACTGAGGGTTTTGGGGGAAGTGTAAGCCTGGTGGTAGAGATTAAGGAGGGCACATACTGCATGGAGCACTGGGTGTTATACATAAACAATGAATCTTGGAATACTACATCAAAAACTAATGATGTACTGTATGGTGACTACCATAATTAAAAAAAAATAATAAAAATAAAAATACTTCAATGCTCACCATCCTCTAAGCTCTCAGCAAGTTGTAATCAACTGATCACAGATCAACAAAACAAATAGAATAGTAATGGAAACATTTGAAATACCGTGAAATGTGACAGAGAGACCCTAAGTGAGCAAATGCTATTGGAAAAATGGCTTACTTAACACAGGGTTGCCACAAACCTTCGATCTATTAAAAAAAAACTATTTTTTTTTATTTGACAGGGAGAGAAAGATCACAAGTAGGCAGAGAGGCAAGGGGAAGTAGGTCCCCCACTGAGCAGAGAGCCCGATGCGGGACTCGATGCCAGGACCCTGAGATCATGACCTGAACTGAAGGCAGAGGCCTAACCCACTAAGCCACCCAGGCGCCTCTGTAAAAAAACATTACTATCTATGAAGCACATACTATTTATGAAGCACAAGGTAATGAAACGAGGTATACCTATATCTAAATACGTATTATGTAGAGCTCTAGAAAAAGAACTATGTTACTTACTTTCCCAAAACAGGACTCAGTTCTTTTAAGTCTTCCAATGATGGTGTTTGGTTCAAAAGTTTCTTAAACAGGGCCAGTGGGAAAGGGATGTTGGCAACATTGAAATTGAATAGGGAAAGTCCACAAAGAACCCCAAAGAAGAAATATCGCTTCTTCTCAAATTTAGGCTGAAAAGAGAAAAAAAATTTGATGTCTTTTAATTTTTACAAGTAAAATGGAATATTCATATTACCTAAACCTTTTCTCCCTTTCACAAAGTCAAATCGCAAATTAAAATCAAAAAGGTTGCGGGGCCCCAGAGTGGCTCAGTCAGTTAAGCCTCTGACTCTTGATTTTGCTCAAGTAACGATCTCAGGGTTGTGAGATGGAGCCTCTCATCAGGTTCCACTCTCAGTGGGAAGTCTACTTGAGATTCTCTGTCTCCCTCTCCCTCTGCCCCTCCCCCCGCTGGCTCACACATTCTCTCTCAATAAACAAAATCTTAAAAAAAAGTAAAGCTTGCGATAAGAATATTTAGGGTTTATGTGCAGTCATTAAGTCAAGTTAAATCTCTGCCATAGGGACACTAATAGAACCACATTAGGGGCAGCAAACCCTCATAAACTAAAGTTTTCACTTTCTTTTAATGCTTTCAAAAGAAAATTTGAAAAGAAATTTTCAATTCACAAGGAAAAATAGAACTGAACAAAAACAAAATGGGCACCTGGGAAAGGAAGGGTTCCTTTTTATCCAAACATTCTATAAATGGTCAAAAACATACACTGTTTAAGTTTTCCTGTGTGGGCAGAATTGGGAACACAGGGAAAGGGGACTCCATTTTAAAGAAAATAATCACCTTATTAAAACTGAAGGCTATTTCCGTAATTATATGTATCAATAACTCCTCTCCTAAAATGAAAATGTCTAGACAACCTAATTTCCAATGGTGTATGACATGCCTTTTCTATGTTGATAACTGTAAGCAAAAAGGAGAGGACTCACCCTGACAGGAAACCACATGTAGGAAGCCTCCTCGGGATACATGAACATCCCATATTCTGGCCGGGTCATCTCCTCAAACAGACAGTGGAAAAACTCTACCTTGACTCCTCCAGAGTCATGTCCAATTTCTCCACTAAATGAAACCTGAAGAAACACAGCAAATAATATATCACTTCCAGGGCTCAGTATTGCTCTGTATTAAGACTCACTTATTAATCATAAGAGTAAACATTATTTATGGACCCAAGTATTTGGTAAGCACTAAGCATCTTACTCGTTTAATCTTCACAATAATTCTATGAGGCAATGAGCTTCAAGAATTTAAAACACAGGGGCACCTGGGTGGTTCAGTAGGTTAAAGCCTCTGCCTTTGGCTCAGGTCATGATCCCAGGGTCCTGGGATCGAGCCCCATGTCGGGCTCGATCCAAGGGTCCTGGGATTGAGCCCCATGTCGGGCTCTCTGCTCAGCAGGAAGCTTGCTTCCCTTCCTCTCTCTCTGTCTGCCTCTCTGCCTACTTGTGATCTTTGCCTGTCAAAGAATAAAATCTTAAAAAAAAAAAAAAAGAACTTAAATATTAACTTCCCAAGGTCACACACAGCTAAGGGGTGCAGCCTAGATTTAATACTGTATCTGTCAAGTCTCAGAGCCTGATAACTTCAGCTACTAAGCTGACCTCAATTGGTATTATGTAATAAGGAACGTTAAGTTAAATGAAAATAAACATAAAGAAATAAATAATAGTTGGGTTTTCAAAGGCTGAAAAACCGGAGCACACATAAGTTACCTACTGGCTTTGTTGTTTACTTCTTGAGAAGGCACCCAGGGACACCAATCTCTACCTAGGATGATTCTACCATAACCCATCTTTGCTCCTTCAAATACTCACTCATTCCTGCCCTTCCTTCTTAGAATCCGTCACTTCAGTGTACAAATGTGTTGAGGTCTCCCTTACTCTTAAAAGAAGAAAATCTCAATGCCATTGTCTCATACAGGTAATACTGGCTTCTACTCTAGGTCACCAAATTCTGGAGAATCAGGTACCCCAACTTCCAAAACTATTTCCCTACTTAAGTGCTCTCTTCAAGAGGACCAAGAACATGTGAACCCCTGAATTCCGAGGACCATTCGCACGTCTCCTCTCCCTGATTTCATGAGCTCATTTTATACTTCTGATCCCCTCTTCTTTCTTCACGCTGTTTTCTCCATTACTTTCTTTTATGAAGCATTAACTAGGTTTTTTATTTCTCTCTTCTTTTTCCTGCTGCTTTAATGCCAGAAATTCTTGCAGTTCTGCGCTAGTTCCGCCTTTCCGCTTTCCCTGGATGCTCGATTTCTCTTTAAACTTCACTTACCACCTGTAGCCATTTAACCTTCCTCTCCACTCTACCTTCTCTCTGACTGATGCACACTCCTGTTCAAAGGCCTGCTCAACGCTGCCTTCGGGATGTTCCATGGCACTTCCCAAAATCTCCTTTTACTGCTTTAAATGGATGGATGCCTTTTCTATTTTCTAGAGATCCAAGTTTCAAACCTCAGTAAATTATTCAAAATCTTTAGAAGACGAGGTATTGGGGCACCTGCGTAGCTCAGTCAGTTAAGTGTCCAACTCTTGGTTTCAGCTCAGGTCATGATCTCAGGGTCCTGGGATCAAGCCCTGTGTTGGGCTCCCTCCTCAGTGTGGAGTCTGTTTGGGAGTCTCTCCCTCTCCCTTCCCCTTTGTCCCGTCTCTCTAAAAAAAATAAGTAAAATCTAAGTTGTCAAATCCTTACTCTGTCCCTTCCTATGGGCAAGGTTCTTCATGTCACAGAGCCTCAGTTTTCTCACGAGATTATCAGGAAAATTAAACAGAAAAACATATGCAAAACACCTCTCACAGTCTGGAAAATGGTGGCTGCTCATCAAATGTTACCTAAATGTTTAAAAGGGATGAATGAACTATAAAAATGGAACCAAAATAACTCAGTGGGCAGGCTTGACATCACAGGTTAAGATTCAAATAATGAGTTTGTTAGATTTTTAAAAACTACCTATATGCAAAAATATGTGGCAATGCTACCTCTAACCACAAATCCCAGTGCAACATACTTTTCAAATAGTGTCTTGAACATGAGTCAAGTCATTCTTTAATCTGAGTAGGATAAGTGATAAACTAAGGTCTATTAAAACATTCTAATAAATATCATCAGGCAAATCTTTGTCGTGATTAAATGGGAAGTCTGGAGCCTAACAGTTGGGCCCAAATCCTAGCTCTGATACTTCTCAGCTGGATTGCCCTTGGGTAAGTCACCTAATTGTTCTGTACCTCAGTTTCCACATCAGCAAAACAAAGGAAAAACAGAACCTTCCATGCAGTGTCACTAAAAGGGTTATATAAATATTTGTGAAGCATTCACAGTGTTCTTGGCACAAGGAAAATGTTCACCAGATTCACTAGATATTATTATTATCCTGTGTCCAATATCTACTAGTAAGACAAGTTATAGAATAACTAAACCAGAGATCATCTATGTTCAGAACATGGGGCTTTCTACAATAACACCCTCAAAAAACTACAGTTAATAAAGAGGAAGTTCTCTTTTCCACAAAGCAATTTGGGTACATGTATGAGAGCAGAAACTAATCTTCAAATCTCTGTGTCAACCTCATCTCACTGGAACCCTCCCCAGGGGGTGACTAGCTAGGCTGGGTCAGGTCTCAGGAGGGACCGGACCTCTTAAGGGTAGTTCTGGACTTTTTAGCTGCCCAGGCTGGGGGAGGACAACCCTTTCAAACTGCTGCTCCTCAGCCTGAGGGCAACTAAGTGCCCACAGCTATTCCCAGCAAATCACAGCTACATGGGGTATCAGGGCAACACTGCACGGCAAAGGGAGATTCTTTCTTCTCTGCAAGACCCACTGTCTATCCTTTTATGTTTTCCTTCTCTCAGCAGCAAAAATATAGAGAGTTATACTTTACCATTAACTCTCTCCTCAGATCTTCATTCTCAAACTGATTTAGGCGACTCAAAACATCTTCAATCAAGTGACTCCTTCTGACTGTTAGATTCAAAGTGGGCAGCAAAGCTAATTCGGACCCTCCTTGTTCCACAATTCCAGCCAACCGCATACATGCTCTAAATTTCTTCTCCTAGGAAAACAGAAATGTTTCACTCATTTCACCATTGGCTCTAAGTGGGAATTTGGTCAATTTATTATGAGTGCTTGTTACAAACATTCATGAATAGAGCTTTATTTACATAAGCCACTGGAGAGAAGCCATACATTCAGCATTCACCCTCTATGAGCCGAAGAAACACCTGGAGGATGAAAAATTTTGTAGAGCCAACCAGTGGAAGCAGGAAAGTGACCAGGTGTGGCCGCTTTCCACACCTGGTCCACTTTATCTGGTAACAATTATTAATACTTCAGCTACCAGAGCTAACTGCCATCATTAGGTTAAATGATTAGCAAGCACTGAAGCAGTGTGCTGAACATAACCTCCTCATTTGGAAAATAAGTTCAGAAAGAAAGCATGCTGCAGGAAACTTCAGGAATGAGACCCCTCTAAAGATATCCTATGCTAGGAGAAAAACCCCATGAGAGATTTTAGGGCACAGATAATCTAAAAAGTTCTGAGACAGAAAGATAGATGCGCATGCGCGTGCACACACAGTCTATCTGATCAAACGGCAATTCAAGTCTAAGGCTCTCAGCACAATGAACAATCAAATACTAGGTCCATGAAATTATCACTGGAGGCCTGCTAAAAATTAGGAGAGGAGTTGTAAGAGTTGAAGGAAAATAAAATTCTTGTATCTTTTTTCATTTTTCCTTTGTTAAATATTTCATCAATAGTCTATTTACAAATCAATTTCCCATTTTGTTTTATAGTGGTTAACTGCATTATATAAAAGTATCCAATGTTATGACCTATATTTGAATATGATTCGCACATATACATATCCAGATGCATATATAAAAGCAATAACAAGAGCAGACACTCTTTGGCGCTTTCATTTCCAGGGGCATTTTCAATAGTTTAAAGTTCAAAATCACTTTTCGGATATGCTGACAAATATAACCAACTCACCCGGTGACAGTTCACTGAAAAGAGGACACTTTTTCAAACCTTGATCATGGCACCATTAGACTACCAGCCATCTATGTGTGTCTGCATTTCAAGAGTCCTCTGTCCCCACTATTCCCACTGCTCTGTTTTTTAATTAGACTGGGCTCCTTAAATATGGGTTTGCTAATCCCAACCAAGCCCAAGTCTACTATGCCTCTTTTGATGCTGTACAGAAGACCTGTACACAGGGCCCAACCTCAAGGCAAAAGCCCCACAAGCTAGGGAGGCTGTCCATGCTGCTCTCTCTTCCACTGCTGAGTCCCTAATGTGCCTCAAAGCCAGGCCAATCCAAATTACAACAGTCTTTCTTGACACCTTTGGTAGTCTAAGCTCCACGAATGTTAAACAACCATTGTTTTCAATGTTATCAACCCCCAAAATATCGTATACTTAAGAAGGCATTTATCATCTGATTTGTTAATGAAGACAAAGAAATAGGCATACATACCTGTATTTTTAAAAGTGAATCTGCATACAGTAGTTTGATTTTCGACAGAATATTAAAGATAAATGGAAAATGACTGAATATGACAGGATACTGAGTGTCTACTGAAGTGTCCTAAAAATGGAAATGGCAAGAATACTGACAAATGAAAGAACAGAGAAATCTTAACACCTTAACTCACAGCCTAAAATCCCTGATACTTAGTTTAAGGTCTCAGTTCTCCTAGCAGAAGCAATCCAAATTGCTGGTCAGTAGTACTTAGATACCTAAAATTCTAAAAAAATGTTTTGTGTGTATCAGTGAGATATGTAAACCTAGTACTTAAAAATAAATAAATAAAAATTGAGCTAGTATTTTCCAGTGCTCATTTAACTTAGCAATCAATTGTAAACTCTAGACACTTTCCCAGAGTTTGTTCTGCGACAATGTGCACTTTCAAAATGCAAATTAGTTCAGATGCACTGAGGAAAATAGGTGAATGATATAATGTGGATATAGGTGCTGAGCTTGTACTTGACTTCTGCCAGTTAAGGGTCAACGTGCTAGGGGCAGAATTCCAACATTCAGAGAGAAGGAAAAAAAGCTCAGGTCAGCTGCTGAACTGGCAGCAACGGCCCTTCAGCTTCAATTTCATAAAATTAAAAAAGGACACACCCAGAGCCACCACCAAAGCTGCAGCCCCATTCTGCTTGCTGGCTCCTGGTGAGTCATGCTGCCTTGTACACCCACCTAAGAAAGCCCCACTCCCATGTGCGCCATCTCAGTACCACCAATTCTCTCATCAGAGTATGAGTACATTTCTACCATTTTGTTTGGTGCATTTTCATATTCTTGTGGCACTCTCCAAGAGCTGCTTACCTGGTTAGATCCAAATGATCTAAGGTAGTAAGCGCTTTTCTATGAGGGCTCTGGCTACAAAACTGCATTGGTTTTGAGGGGACTATCTCGCTTTTCCTGTAAGCCCTGTTATTTCTTCTGAGCAATTTTGCAGGGTACAAGGATTGGAAACCCATGCATAAGAGTTATAGCACAAACACCTACATTAACTCACTTCCCCCTCTGATCATACCCTAATGGGGTGACTGGCTGGTTTAGTTGGTAGAGCACACAACTCGTCTGACCCCTCACACTGGGGGTACAGATTAGTTTTAAAAAATAGAATCTTTACTAAATAAATAATAAACACGCTATACTTACAGAGTTAATTTTCCAAGCAGACCTTCTGTATGCATCCCCATAAAAGTCAAGCCAGTGCGTAAGCTCGTTTACTTTGAAAATATTTTCAGGTAGTTGACACACAGCCTGGTTTACCTTTAATAAAATATGGCCCATGAGAAAGTTTTATATATATAAAGACAATTATGCTTTATGGCTATTGATTAGATTATCAGCATAAACAGCAAATTAAACACTCTTTTTCAATGACCAGAATAAAGTTCTATCCAATTCCTCCACTGGCCAAGGCCCAAATTTTCAGGAACATAAAGAATACCTACAATTTAATAGCAGAAATTGATATGATGATAAACTTACTCATACTTACTTTTAATTCATAGAAAAGCTTTAAAGAATTTTAGGTCCAAGGAAAAACACAGCCAAATCACAGCCTAAATCCAAAGTACTCTGGGGCCCAATATATTATGTCCTGTTCTTCAGAGCTTAACAATATACCATTTACAGATGTCTCCCACTGATAGGGCACGTGTGGAACATCCCCCTCCTAAACTGGGGGGGGGGGGTCTTCCAGTCTTCATCACCCGATGACCAGGGGTATCCATGGACACCCTACAAGAGCACTAATCATCAGTCAGTGAAGACACTGATAATGACACTGCATGCTTTGGACCTGAGTGACAGTAGGTACTTGACATAAATGGGCACAGTCCCCACCTAAAAGACTCACTCTCAAGACATCCTCTAAAAGCTCCTCTTGGCTTCCATTCACCTGGAATATTGTATTAACCCTGACCTAGACCTTAGATGATCCAAACCTCCAGCACCACCACCCAGAGCATCATGAAGCTGTTTCAACTCCATGATATGGTCCACTGGAACCTGATGATCTCAGCCTTGCACATCCCCAGTTGTGGAAAAAGTGGGTGTTTTATCCCTGTGGCTTCCTGTGGTCTCCCTCCTGAGGTTGGGGAGGGAGCCTGACAAATAATCTAATGTCACCGTTAAAAGTCAAAGGATAAAGCAGGATTTCTTGAGGATTCTTGTTATTGCTTCAGTATTTCTCAGGATTCCTTTTTTGCAAGTGGAAAAAGCTCATTAGAATATACTTTCCTGTACTTTTTGGTAAATTTCTCAATTTTTCAAAACTCAAATTATTTATTTTTTTTATTAATCTTTCTCTTTTGTACAAAACCTTTAAAAGTAGCCAGAGATGGCCACTGATTTCAGCAGTATGGCAGAATTCTCTTTTTTTAAAGCAGTTTGGCAGATTAGGTATCTTGATTTGCTGAAAACAATAAAAAATACAGGATGAAGTGTAAACAGATATTTTTAATGCAACACCAATACTGTAAGTAGATACGAAATAACCAGGTCAAAAATGAGGTGAAAGCGGCATTTGCCTTCAGAGTATTTGCCAAACCTGGGGAACTTAACTTCAGTTTGCAATGCTTGGGGCTTTGGGGAACGGAGACAAAACCCAGATTCTGTTCAAATTATGGGGCCAATGATAGAAAACCATCTCATAAATCAGGCATCCAAAAGGGCTAAACCATCAGAGTGAGGGTAAGCTAGAAATGAACAGTCCACCACCGTACCTCGACACCAACTCCAGGAAGCAGACCACAGTTAGTTAAAATGGTGCCAAGTTGCAGAAAAAAAAGTCACCTACAGAATTTGCAATCACAGAAGCACTTTCCTGAAAATTCACACACCACATTCAGACCACACCTGCAGATCTGAAGAGCTTCAAGCCAAGAATTTAATTTAACGTAGTACCTAACGGATGTGGGGTCTCTAGGAACCTGGTACAAGAAAATCTTCCTGGAGAAACACAGCCCTCAAAGAATTCCAAAAGATAATGTTCCAAGGAAAATGTGTGTGTGTGTGTGTGTGTGTGTGACACAGTCACTAAACAAAAACGAAAGCACACACGAGGAAGATTCAGCAGAAGGAAGAGGACAAAGCTGACCTGTAATGACTTCAGGTACCAGAGGTATAATGCATATGGATTTAAATAAGCAGAAGGAAAGCTTGAAAATAAAAGACCAAGATACCATAATACTGACCAACAACAAAATTTTTCAAAGAAACGGAACTTCTCGAAGTGGAAAACATAATACTTGGAATGAAAACCCAAAGGGCAGTTTTTTTGTTTTTTGTTTTTTTTTTTAAAGATTTTATTTATTTATTTGACAGAGAGAGTTCACAGTAGACAGATAGGCAGGCAGAGAGAGAGAGAGGGAAGCAGGCTCCCTGCTGAGCAGAGATCCCGATGCGGGATTCGATCCCAGGATCCTGAGATCATGACCTGAGCCGAAGGCAGCGGCTTAACCCACTGAGCCACCCAGGCGCCCCAAAGGGCAGTTTTATTAGCAGACAAAAATCACTAAAAAGAGATTTCATGGACAGAAAAATATAGCTAAAAAATCATTCAGAATGGGATGCACTCACACGGAGAGATGGTTAAGAGACATGAAAGATAAGAATGAGAAAGTCAAACATATAAATATCTCGAATTTCAGCAGGAAAAAAGGGAGTCAGTATTTGTATGGATTTAAAATGTTTAACATTTAGGAACAACCTTTACCTATAAGGGTTATTTTCAAAAACTCTACGGTAAACATCCTATTTAATAGTGACATTCAAATTCTTCCTTTAAAAATCACAAATGGGGCACCTGGGTGGCTTAGTGGGTTAAAGCCTCTGCCTTCAGCTCAGGTCATGATCACAGGGTCCTGGGATCAAACCCCGCATTGGGCTCTCTGCTCAGCAGGGAGCCTGTTTCCTCCTCTCTCTCTGCCTGCCTCTCTGCCTACTTGTGATCTCTGTCAAATAAAAAAATAAAATCTTAAAAAATAAAATAAAATGAAATCACAAACAACTGAGGGCTGTTGGAGGGGAGAGGGGTGGGGAATGGGGTAACTGGGTGATAGACATTAAGGAGGGCATATGATAGAATGAACACTTAAGTGTTATGTAAGACTGATGAATCACTAACATCAACCTCTGAAACTAATAATATACTATATGTTAACTGAATTTAAATAAAAATAAAGATTTAAAAAAATAAAATCATAAACAAGGGGCACCTGGCTGGCTAGGTCTTGGCACCATGTGATTCTTGATCTTGGGGTTGTGAGTTCAAGCCCCACATTAGGTGTAGAGATTACTTCATGATAAAATCAAATCAAAAGAAATAAATAGGGGCACGTGAGTGGCAGTCAGTTAAGAGTCTGCCTTTGGCTCAGGTCATGATCCCAGAGTCCTGGAATCAAGCCCCACATTCAGACTCCCTGCTCAGTAAGGAACTTGCCTCTCTCCCTTTCCATCTGCCGCTCCCCCTGCTTGTGCTCTCTTACTCTGTCAAATAAATAAATAAACATTTAAAATAAATAAATAAATAAATAAATAGAATCACAAACCAGTAAAGAACCTACCATCACCCACCCTTCTATTCAACATTATAGAGGAAGGCTTAGCCAGTGCAACATGGAAAAGTAAAAGTAAAGTGTGTATGCATTACTTCTCTTCAAACTGCACACAGATAAGTACATACACTCTGATACATATGACTTAACTCACAGAAAAAAATTTAAAAATACCAATATAAACATGTTTCCCGACTTTGCTTAATATTTGGGCCAGTTGAAACCAAGGGACCTTTTTTACTGCAAAATAAAAATCGTATCTGTAAGTATCTGAAAGACCCTTACCCTATGCAGCTTTTTCAGTATTTCTAGGAGAGCCTTAACGTGGTAGTTGTTCTCCGAGCTTTCAGTCCAGTAGTGCAACTGAGCAGTGACGGCTCTTTTAAACATCTGGACTAGCCTGACGAATGCAGGTTCCTGCAGGGACGCCCAGTACTCCTCTGAGGAATACAAACATAAACAATTGTTGGCATGTCATTTCTCTTGGCCTTTTAAAGATAAACAGAGTGAACACTGTCAATTCTATCAGTTACAAAAACATACTTGTGATAAATTTTTAGTTAACTACAAAGGCAATCAAGAAAGTTCATGAATTTAATGTCCTTGAGAAAAATCCCTTGATATAACAAACACATGAACCTGATCTCATTAATTTGTGGGGAAAAAAAACCTGACAAGTCACTTTTTTTTTTTTTTTTTTTTGCCCGGATCCAATAGCATGTTGTTTTAAAAACCAGAGTTAAGAATTAATTGCAATTGCATAACTTTCTTTTTCTCACTCTCAGCATGAGTTTTGAACTCTTAAACACTTCTCAGGGCACCTGGCTGACTCAGTCAGTAGATCATGGGACTCTTAATCTCAGGTTTGTGAGTTCAAGCCCCACACTCAGCAGGGAGCCTGCTCCCTCCTCTCTGCCTGCCTCTCTGCCTACTTGTAACCTCTGTCTGTCAAATAAATAAATCTTAAAGAAAACAAAACAAAACAAACAAACAAAAAAACCTCCAGGGTTATCCGGCTAGCTCAACAGAGCATGTGACTCTTAATCTCAGGGTCATGAGTTCAAGCCCCCATGTTGGTCCTAGAGCTTACTAAAAAGAAAGCACACACATGCACCTCTCAGCATTGTGAAAAACCAAAAAATGCTTTACAATAGTTTTTCAACACTCACTTACCTAGATTTCATAAAAAACACAAGAAAGAATGAACTTCTCTGGGCTGAATATGCTATTTGTCAAAATAAAAACCTCATTAAAATCTAATAAAGCCCCTAGACCTAACTTCCAATGCACTTGAAGTAGAGAAGGCTGGAAATAATCAGACAAATTTACATGTAGGGCGTTCTACAGGACAACTGACCTTGACTCTTAAAAAAAAAAAAAAAAAAAGGCTGTAAAATACTTTTATGGAAAGTACAGAAATGTGAATATGGCCTAGATATTATGGAATTATGACTAATTTTATTAGGTGTGATAGTGATTTAACACAGGCTCTTAAGAGATGCATGCTGAAATAATTATGGGTGAAATGTCATGATGTGTCCAACTTACTTTCAAGTATTTCAGCAAACATAAAATGTAAGCTGCTCATAAAGAACAAAGCACACATGGCAAGAGGTTAACTGTCGTTGACTCTAAGGCAGAGGATATATGGATATTCATGCACTATTCCTCCAACTTCTATGGAATTTTTCATAATAAAAATCTGGGGACAAAGGACTTCATGACCAAACCACATATGTACCATTACAAGAACTCTAAAAAGGTAGTGAAACAACCTATTTTGGATGACTACAATATTTACTACAGCATCTTTACAATATACTAAGAATATGAACTAAAAAACAGCAACATAGTTAACAATTATCTAAGTTTTTCTATAACTTTACCAGGTGTGCATTTCCACTGAGGGGATGGTTAAAGTATTTTCAAAATGTAAATCATCAGTCTTACCTAGAACCCGTAAAGATTGGTCATTCATGGCACAAATAGCCTCTGCAAACGGAACCACCAGGCTCTCCCAGTTGTTATAATCATGCATCATGGGACACTCAGGGAGAAGGAAGAAAATCTCTAAAGCTTCTTGGTGTGGAGAATGAAACGGAAGATTTTTGAGCAGATTATCCCTGAGACATGTGGTTATCTGTGGTCAAAAAGATCAGGGAAAAGACACTCAAAACACAGCAAGAACTAGATGCAATTTGTAATAAAATAAAATCTAGAACCCGGAGTTTCATTCCACCAAGGAACTGGAATAATCAGTCAGTCCTAAAACCCATGTTTACATCCAATCTCACATAGCTTCCCAACTACTCGAGGTATAGATACGTGACAAGCGTCATCCCATTTAATTCCTGAGAAGCATTGAAGGAGATGGAGAAGAAATCATCTTAAAGTTATACTGGATGAACAAGGAAATCAAAATAGGCAGCCCTCCCAATAACAAATACTATATTCTACCCCCTCATTCCACTATCCTACCTCATTATCTTTAAAGAAAAAGAATACATAAGAACCCCCAAAAGCAACATGAAATAACCCCATAGGAACAACAAGCAATAACCCCAGCAACAAAAATAGCATGGTTTCCTCACAGGACCAGCTGCCTCATCACCAACTCTCCACTACAAACTCAATCTTTTAGTCCTTCCAATCTCCATTTACCATTCCCCAAATCAGAACACAAGCATTCCAAGAAAAATTCAAATGCAATTCTGAATGTTTATGTTAGATGTGCCCAGATAAAAGAAATAATTTGTTTCAAAATCCACTGAGAAGCTATACTTATTTAGGAGTACTCATTTGTCAAGTATTATGCTAAGTGCTTTACATATGTTAATCAGGTTATAGTTCTTCGGGAACATAGATGGTATTTTAACCCCATTTTATAGACAGGAACTCTGTATCTGCTCAAAGTCACAGAGTTAAGTGGGAATCTCTTCTGGATCTTTCTGACACCAAAACCCAATCTCTTAATTATTAAATTATGATATGAACTAAATGATGTCTCTAAATGGACTAATTCTTGTAATTCTCTATTTCTGTATCAAAACACTATGGCAGGCTCTACTACATGGTTCAGTCTTTGGAGTGAACATATCTGATTACTCTAACACCTCCTGGTAACACACACCCCTCCTACCTCAGTGCTCATCAGCTGCCATATCACCCAATCTCCCAGCCTTCCCCTTAGACCTGCAGGACTACTGTGATCCTCTCACTTCAGCCATCTTGTTCCACACACTTGTGTCTCAGTGTACATTCCTGCCTGCCAGGAATGCCCCTCCTGAGGTAGGCACATGGTAAAACTCATACCCTCTGGGGACCTTGATTTGATTGCTCTAAGTAGAGATGACCATTCATTGCCCTAGTGATGACTGAATTCATCCAGAAATATTAATTATACACTAACTAGATTCTAAGTGTGGCATCAGGGAAAGCAGCGGAGCGTAAAACACACCTAGTCTTCCCACTAATGCCTGCGTGTTCGTGTTTGTCCCTAACTAAGCGTTTTAAAGACTGGGAGCATGTCTCTCATTTTCACCAGGAGTCCGCACCACAGTGCCCTACACAGAGCAAGCATCCAAGAGTCTACTGAATGAAGGAATGAACTGCAGAAGTCTGTGAATCTGTGTCCCAGAAATCTCAAAATAGAAAGAAACATTACAGGTTTTCTTAGCCAACTATCTGGTCTAAATAACGGGAAGACTGCTCTATGATTATGCTGACTGCATATCATACAATATTGTTCTGGCACAACCAAGGTACAATTAGCTTTAGTGATGAACTGGCCCAAATTCTTCCCTCCACAGATGCAGAAGTGGTATCTTCCTACTAAATGCTGCAGAGTTCTGACAAAGGTACACAATTAGGGATCCGTTTTACCTTAACCCCTAACAGGGTCATGGTCCTGCCAAGGTTAACAGAATTAAACTTTCATCTTCCCTCAAGAGAAAGGAGTGTGTGTAAAGAGACCCTGAAGCTCAGATAGAGAATGCTGGTTTTAGAGGATAGAGCAGAACAGGTGAGGCAGGAAAGGAAGGAGGAAGAGATGATAGGGAGACTGAGAGATAATGAGAGGTACAGAAACAGAGGCCAAGAGCAAATGAGAAGGAGACGGGGAAAGGGAGGAGAAAGGAATGGAAAGAGGGGAAATGGGGGACAGGGAGGAAGAAAGAAGGGGAGGAGAGAGGTGAGGAGAGGAAAAGAAAGCACAGTGGAATGGAGGGGAAGGGAGCAGAGGGGAGGAGCAAAGAAAAGGCAGAAGGGAGGGAAGGGAGACAGAAGAGGGGCCCAGGGAGAGAGAAAAGGAACCAGAGTGACACCAGGAAAGTAACAGATTGAGAGAAAGTACTACCCCTGGATCAACAAATATTAAGAGAACAAAGAAATAAATAGAGACTACATCAAGAAAGGCTAAACTAATGAAGGAAACATGTTTGGAGCATTTGGCAAAGTGGGAAACCTAAGGACAATAATAACAGTACTGAAATAAAGAGCAACAATCCCCCAAAGAACATTCTAGAACCTATAGAAAGGAAGTGCAATAGAACGAAACACAGAGAAAAAGAATCCAGACAGTCCCGGGTAAGGGGGATGTTCATAACAAAAAGTGTTCTCATGTCTATACGTATGTTTAAAATAATTATAGATAACACATCTTTGTGTTCTAGTTTACAACCTCAACAAATCCTTCAATCATCTTCCTTATAGCCTGAGTTGACAAAATTCCCTCCAGAGAGTGTGTGCATCTATGTACAGATACTGTGTGTGTGTGTGTATGCTGTTTGTGGGTACAGACGAACCCCTGAGACTACTTTTCATCCATGGGATTACCAGAGCAACCAATTTGCTCCAAAGGGACCAACTCCTGAATGCAGTCTGACTTTCACCAGATCTGGATATGCTACAGGGTCTGAGACTCTCCCGAAACTAAGTATTTCTTCTCAAATTTTGAATTGTCCAAAAAAAAAAAAAAAAAGTTTTAATGTATTTTCTTTTTCTAAATAAGAATCTAAATAATACCACCGTGTTAGCAATCCAGTCCTTCTGGGTTAACTCTTTAAAGGCACTTCTTGCTTTATTTAAGTCCAAGTGAATAAGCATCGTTTCTGCAGATTTTCTATAGAAGGAAGATAAAATTTAAAAGTACATGGATAGTAAATAGAATAGGACACTTCAAAACTACAGATTTCATTAGACTATTTATCCAGATGAAGCGTTTCTTCTAAATCTTATTTCATTTCAACAAAATTACTTTTTCCCTCAACTTTACAATAAAGAAAATAATTAGGCTAAACACAAATTCAATTGAGAATGTCACTGACCACTTATGATTATTTCTAAAAGATAAAAAAAATAAAGCCCACATTAACAATATACATACTATCCAAGTTTAATTCTGATACTATCTTATATTAAATATTTATTTATTTATTTTAAAGATTTTATTTATTTGACAGACAAGGATCACAAGTAGGCAGAAAGGCAGAGAGAGAGGGGGAAGCAGGATCCCTGCTGAGCAGAGAGCCTGATGCGGGGCTCTAACCCAGGACCCTGAGATCATGACATGAGCAGAAAGCAGAGGCTTAACCCACTGAGTCACCACATTAAATATTTATCTTTTTTAAAAAGCCACACTACACACACAAAAAGTAGAGGTTTTTCGGCGCATTTCTGAAAAAAATAACCATGTCTCCCACTTACCGGAACTGAAAGTCTGGATCACCTTGGGCTCCACACTCAGCATGGAGCTATGTAAGATTCTCTGGCTCCCTTGCCCACCCCCCCACTATTACTCACTCTCTCTCTCCCCCTCTCAAATAAATAAATAAATACATCTTTTTAAAAAGATGAGGAGGGTTCAGAAGCAGTAAATTCTTAGTGTTGCAAAAGAAAATTACTAATAAGGGACGCCTGGGTGGCTCAGTAGTTAAGCGTCAGCCTTTGGCTCAGGTCATGATCCTAAGATCCTGGGATCAGGCACATGCAGGGAGCCTGCTTCTCCCTCTCCCCCTGTTCATGCCTTCTCTCTCTCTCTCTCTCAAATAAATACAATCTTTAAAAAAAAAAAACTTAACTTGTGAATTATATTTATTCTTTATATGTTTATGTTCAATGTCTTAGAAATAGACACATTCTTTGTAAAATAATACAAGTATTTCGTGTCTCAAAATAGAAAATCTTCTTAAGATAAACGTCATATAAATATTTAGGAAAAGAGGTGCTAAGTCGTTCTTTCATTTAAAATTTCAAAGAAATCTTAACACCTTCTAATGGGAAATAGTTAAATAAATTAATGGTTAAATAAATAAATAAATAAATAAAGTATGTCCTTCCCATGCAATACCATGCAGCCATTACAATGACATCAAAGAAAACTACTGAATAATATGAACTGAATAAAATTAAAAAATGGACAAATATATTAAGTATAAAGTAATATATAAAAGAACCTAATCACATTTTTAGTAAAAAAATAAATTTGCATAAAAAAAGATATATGCACAAAAGCTAGTCCTCTTAAGTAGTGGATTACGGGTATTTTCATTTTTTTCGGTCACAGGTCTTTATTTTTTACATTTTCTACAGTGTGCATTTATCTGCTTTCATTAAAAACAGTTAATTTTTACGGGTGCCTGGGTGGCTCAGTCAGGCATCCAACTCTTGATTTCTGCTGAGGTCATGATTTCAGGGTTGTGAGATCAAGCCCCATGTCTCACTCCATGGTCAGTGGGGAGCCTGCTTGAGATTCTCCTTCCCTCTCCCTCTTGCCTCCTCCCCCACCCCCCCACACACGTGTGAGTGCATGCTGTCTCTCTCTCTCATAAATAGAAATAAAGATTTTTTTAGAATCTTTAAAGAGATAAACAGAGTGAATTATTTTAACCTCATGCCATCTTATAATCTTTCTTTTTTTATTGAAAGACAATTGATTCACATTATATTAGTTTCAGGTGTGCACAACATTATGAATTGATGTATGTATGTATTGCAAAATAATGACCACTTAAGTCTAGTTAACATCCATCATCACATATAGTTACAATTTTCCCCTTTTTTATAAAGATTTTGTTTATTTATTTGAGAGGGGGGAGAGAGAGAGAGAGAAAGACCATAAGAACATGGGGACAGAGAAGCAGATTCCCCACTAAGCAGAGGGCCTGATGAGAGGCTTGATCCCAGGACCCCAAGATCATGACCTGAGCCAAAAGCAGATTCTTAACCAACTGAGCCACCCAGATGCCCCCCAACTTTTTTTTTATAACAAGTATGTTCAAGATCTACTATCTTAGCAACTTTCAAATATACAATCTTTCAAACTTTCAAATATACATTATTCACTAAGTCACCATGCTATACGCAGTATTTTTAACAGGATCTTAAGCTTTATAAATATATTAAATATATTACCTTTCCCTTAAAAAACTTCCAATCAGACAAGCAGGAGATGAAAATATCTCTCTGATTTCCCTATATGAGGAATAAGATGGTGGTTAAAACACATCATACTGTATGTCTCCTTATAGCATAAGACATGATAAATAACACATCTCCTAACCATCCTTCAGACTTCTCCGTCTCTGGTTTGTTTGCGCATCTAAAAGTCTATTCATTTTCCCAATCTCAAAATTTCATGACAAATATAATAAAAAGGTATGTAGTCATAGAAGCCACAGGGAAATAGGAAAAGGACTGACCTAGGGTTAATTCCTTGAATAAGTAAGACATCCCCATCCCACCCAGCTCTCCAAACCCTACTTATTTCTGCTGCACTTAAGTGGAACAGAAAAAAATTACCAGGAATTAAATGGGACGATGGGGGTGAGGAGGGTAGGCTCAGTTCCATCTTGGAAGTAATAGCACAAGTAGGTTTTTTAAAAAATTATTTAAGTACAGCTGACATAGAATGTCACCTCAGTTTCAGGAGTACAATAGTGTTTCAACAATTCCATCACTCAGCGCTCAGCAAGGTGAGTGCAGTCACCAGCACAGTTCTTGATCATCTATGCAGACTACAGTGCAGCTATTTCATACAACTACTTTACAAAATTAGGAAACCATACCTAAAAATACCTCTAAAAGGAAACGCTTATAGAAGTAAATATAATCCTGAGAAATGGTAGGAGTTGTATGGCTTTGAGCAAGACTGCCCACACTGTCCAGCAGTGAAGAGGTCCACAGACAAGTGGTTCTAAGGTCAAGGTGGGCTGGGAAATGGCTTAGGGGTATCTCCTTCTAAGAACAGTCACAATAGGGCACCTCGGTGGCTCAGTGGGTTAAATCCTGCTTTCGGCTCAGGTCATGATCCCAGGGTCCTAGGATCAAGCCCCGAGTTGGGCTCTCTGCTCAGTGGGGAGCCTGCTTCCTCCTCTCTCTCTCTCTGCCTGTCTCTCTGCCTACTTGTGATCTGTCAAATAAATAAATAAAAATCTTAAAAAAAAAAAAAAAAAAAAAGAACAGTCACAATATAGGCAAACATACCAGAGACCCAGAGAGTCCTCCAGTCAAAAAAGCTGCTCTCACAGAGCTTACACATTAGCTGTGGTTTTTAATCTTAATGTGTCAACTTGGTTAGGCTATAGTACCCAAATACTTGGCTAAACACCAATCCAGATGTTGCCGTGAAGACACTTTTTAGAGATTCACATTCAAATCAACAGACTCTGAGTAAAGCAGATAACCCTCCATAAAGTGGGTGTGCCTCATCCTACATCAAAGGCCTTAAAAGATAACGGTTCCCAGGCATGGAGAATTTTGCCTCCAGACCCAAGCTGCAGTACTAACTCCTCCCTGGGTCTCCAGCTGGCTGGCCTGCACTGCCTATTTTGCACTTAGTTCCAGCAACTGCGTACAAGCCGACTCCTTAAAAATAAATCCCTGTCTCTATACACACACACTCAACGCGTGCACAAAATCTATTCCTTCTTCCTCTGGCTGATGGACATCGTGGACCACAAAACCTCGTATCTCTGAACTGTCCAGAACCAGTTACGGGGGGGGGGGGGTGGGGGGGAGGCTACTTTACAGAACTCTATGAGCAGAGAAACACAGGGGCGGTACCTTTTTGTATTTTGCCACTGTTTAGTCCCCACATCAGCAATCCACCTCTTTATGGTCCCTTCGTTCAATGTAGGAATTTTCCTCCTCAGATTAACATAGGGATTCTGTAAACAAACAAGTAAAACACAGCAAATTAGACACCACAAAAATAGGTATCCTACTTTTAGGCACATTCAAGGATACAGGGTAATACTGATTTTTAAATATGGAGGATACAGCTGTGAAAAATCCTTAAGTAAGATTTTACCAAGAAGTAATCGATCATTTGTTTGCCTGTCAACTTCTTGCCCAAGGGGCTTAAATCCAAGGTAAATTTCTCTGAGTGCTCCAACACTCAGCACTTCCAACAGGTATAATCAGATTAAAATGAACACCACACAGCCTTGAGGGGAAGATCTTTTGTGTAGGAGTGGGAGGAACTTGGTTGGCTTCAGCAAAGCAGTGTGAGGCAGTTATCAACTCAGGATTCACAGGCCATGAACCTCAGGTCTTTTTTACTCCAGGCCAGCAAAATGTTAGAACGTCAATGTGATGGCTTTGCTAGGATACTGACCAAGCCGCTGGCAGGGCCAAGGAAAGATCTAAGGAAATCTGATTTGACTTTTACCAGAGACAAATCTCCTGATTCCTGTGAGTCAATACTTACATAGTTTTGACAATAAAGGATCCATAATGTTTAGCTATTCCCTAAAGGTCAGCTTAGAAACTAGATGATTTTGGAATTCACCATACCTGGATACTGAAACCCTTCAGTTTGCTTAATATACCAAGTTATATAAAACATCTAGAGATCTATTTTTACCTTTTTTCCCATCCAGAGCAAAATGCTTTGATTCCCTCCAGCAATCATTATTAACTCCTTTTCTGAAGTTCGGCTTTCTGAAAGGGAGACACAGAAAGTGAGAGTGCAGAAAGTGACTGGCACGAACATGCACGCTCAATTTAAATCATTTCAGATTCCTCTTAAATTTGGTCCTTTTCTCTTTGTGACATAAGGCCTTAGCACATTTCTCTCCCATGAAGCAGAAATATACATTTCCTTCATAGTAAGGCTAGTTGGCAAAAACAAAGGATCTGCAAGGCTGACACATGACATCAGTCTGACATATATAATTAATGTAAATGCTTATATATAAAATAGTTGAAGCAGTATTTGATTAGTTAGCTGATCCTTGGTTAAATTCGGCCCTCCTTACCAAAAGCTATTTTCTACAAATCAAGACTTAACCAGTAACTACTGGCTTAAAGAATATAAATTAAGTACTTCAAAAGTCTAAAGCCTCTGCCTTCAGCTCAGGTCATGATCGCAGGGTCCTGGAATCGAGCCCTGCATTGGGCTCTCTGCTCAGCAGGGAGCCTGCTTTCCCCTCCCTCTCTGCCTATTTGTGATCTCTGTCTGTCAAATTAATAAATAAAATCTAAAAAAACAAAAAGAAGAAGAAGAAGAAGAAGATGAAGAAGAAGAGGAGGAAATCAAGTATATGAACCACTCAAAGAAAACATCCTACTGTTTATTTTGCCAAAAGAACTTAAGAGAATTCTGGTACCTTGGATCACCACTAAGGTTTCAGAATTAAGTAACCAAAGTAGTCTGATGCAGTTTCTATAGCAGAGTGTTTTGAGCTCTGTGTGGCTCAGGCCACGGTTCAAATCCAGCCAAAGCACTGACTGGCTGTAAGAACTGGCTAACCCTTTAACCTCCAAGGCTCTGTATCCTCCAGTAAGAGGAGCCTGAGAGCACACATCTCCCAGAACTGTTAGAGGACAGGTGAGATAACACACATAAGGGGTAAGCACAGTTACAGTGCCTGGCATATGACAGCTGCTCATTCATGATTCTTGGGGCTTTACATGATTGAGTCAGTCACCAGGTAAGAAAACCAACCACCACGGAATTAATAGGTCTCCTACAACATATGCCTCTGAATCCATATAATCTATTTTATGTTCTATCATTTTAGGTCCACATTAATCTTATTAATCTGAAGGAATAAGAGGCATTAATTACACTGAATATTTTAAGCTCTTTACAAGTAAAAAAATGAAACCAATGTTTACAGAAACTTCCTTCATAGTCATATATTTTTTTCCTTGTCACATTACACACAGAAAAGTCAGTTTCTTGAGAGCGGTATTTAAGCCAAATCCTGTGTTCCTACAAAATTTACCAAATTTGAGTTCTTCATTTGATGGCAATTTCATGGGAAGTGGTATCAGCTGATTATGTGTTCCACCGTTTCCCAGTTGTCCTTCTTTTCCAGAACCAAAAGAAAAGACCTTCCCCAAATCAGAAACATAGGCAAGTGTGTGCCGCCTATTAAATAAAAGCATAGATGGTCAATTCTCAATTATCTACAATGAAGAGAGTACACAGTACATGTAAACTGCTGAAATTAGGTCACCCAGTGAGTGAAACTAGTGAACCAACTTCCAATGGATGAAATTAGCAATATGGAAAGTAAAATAGCATTAATGTGTGGCTCAGATGATTTTGGAATCCCTATGGCCACTCAAGGCCACAATGCTGGGCCTTGGGAAAAGGCACTCCCTGGACAGGAACAAGCAACTGCCCTTGCTTGCTACTCCTTTTTCAAACCTTGACTTGAGAGTCACCATCTCTTGGAAGCCATCTTTGAGTGCCCCCTTTCCCCATCCTAGAAGATGGAATTAGGTGAACCTTTCTGAGCTTCATTTCCCAAAAACCTTTACCTTAATAATGACTCCCTTACTGATATGCTCCTAGGCCTCTCCCACTCTAGAATGTGTTAAGCAAAGAATTTGGCCTTTGTCTCAGTTCCTGGGAGGTAACCTCTAAACCCTTAGAATTTCCCAAGTGATAGGAGCATCTTTGTTATTCATGGGAAGATCTGAGATCACACCTAACAGCCTACCCAGGTGGCTCCAGAAGGGCCCCTCTGGCTTCTCTGAAGCCCAACCTACAGGGAGGGAGAGGCCGAAATTTGAGCTCACTGCAGCCTCATTTGAGCTTGCAATGATTCAATCAACCCGGACTAAGCAATGAAGCCACAGTAACAACTCTGGACTTGGGTTGAGCTACTATACACATCATCATGTATTGGGCTGGGAGAAGGTAATATCATTCTGTCCATGATTCTATGATGACTGGAGAGTGGAAGACTTCTCCTGGACTCTGTTCTAGACATCCCTTCCTCTGACTGGTTCTAATTTGTATCCATTTCTTATAATAAATGTGAATATGACTTTAATAACTTTCAGTAAGTTCTGAGCATCTTTCCAGTGAATTCTCTTGTGTTAGCAGGGGAACTGCCCCCCCTCCCCGTGTGTACTAAGATATCTCTAACATGAGACTCCTCTTCTAACACATGCTACTTAAAGAAATGAGTGTTTTGAAAAATCCAAAGTGGTGAAAATGTCCCCTTGAATGCACAGAATCATACCATCCCAATAATCTGGCCTACTTTAATAATATCCATTTATGTAATTTTACTCCAGGATCATAAAAGAATAGGTCTATGCACTGAAAGGTACATAGACAAGTTTTTTGGTAAACAAACACATGAACCCAATATTCAGATACAGCCTGAATTTGCTTGTGTTTAGTAAGGAAAGACTTGCCCAAAAGAGTATCTGACTGAAAAGACTTCTTAACCTTACCAAAAACCCCAAATCCCACTGGTTAGAAGTGAATGATCTTCAAGGAATAACTAAATAAGCCAAGGAGTTTGAGCAAATTTTTCAACTTTTATTAACAACAACAACAAAAAAAGCTGGAAAAATCAAACTTATCAGAATATTCTACTCAAACTACCACTGACTTTGTCTTATCCTCTACTGTGATCACTCTGAAAGAATAACAGTAACTTAGTAGGCTGGCCTCTAAAGGGTTGTGAGAAAGACATCAATGAATAATCCTTTGTGATTCATGTTTATTTACTCCCAAGTAAATGACATATTCTTCTTAAAGATGAAAGTCTGTCTGAGCAGTTACAAAGATATTTCACTAAAGGGGCAACAGGAAGTGAATAATTTTCTCATTAATAAAAATTAATGCAGGGCATGCCCGGCTCCCTCAGTCTGAGAAGTATGCAACTCTTGATCTCAGAGTCGTCAGTTCTAGCCCCACGTTGGTTTAGAGATTATTTAAATATTAAAAAAAAAAAAAGACAATGAAAACAAATATATATGCTAAATAAAGATTATTATCTAATAACATAAATTAAGCATCTTCACCCATGTGAAAATATTTGATATGTTTATCTCAATAAAAAAAACTGACGAAGTTTTATTAAACTACCTATCTAAATTTATCATAATGATCTCACCAATCTTCACAGACACTTGACAACTTACCTTCCACATGCTACCTGGGTCACTCTAATTCCAGTGAGCTCAGTCACCAAACGGGGTCTTAACTCATTCTGTGTGGAATTGTGACCGAGTTGCCCGTGTTTTCCAGCACCAAAAGTAAATACCTGCCCATCCTAAAGAAAAAAAAGTATCAGATTCTAGAAAAATACAACAGTAATATTACTTAATAATAAAATATTACTGAATTCACTGATATCACTGCATAATACAAAAGGGCTATTCACTGATACCTCACTGATGCCTTACTCAGGGGAGCCTGGGTAGCTCAGTCGGTTAAGCATCTGACTCTTGATTTCAGCTCAGGGTCATGATATCAAGCCCTACATTGAGCCCTACACTCAGGAGTCGGCTTTTCTCCCTCTCTCTCTGCCCCTCCCTACCCTGCTCATGTGCACACTCTCTAAAATAATTAAGGAAATCTTAAAAAAAAAAAAAAAAAAAAAGACCATCAAAGCAAAGCCCCAAATTATCAGGAGGACAATCCTACATGTGAGAAGTGACCCTTCTTCCTAGGGAAATACTAAGTGCCCAAATCCAGGGGTTTTGTACTTTCCCCACTACAAAGTTCTTCCAGAATTACCATCGAAGAGACAAGGATACACGCACCTCTGTGAGCAGGGCAGTGTGAGAGCCACCACAAGCAAGAAATTCAACTTTCTGACTGTCCAATGCTTCAACGAGGGAAGGAAATTCTTCACCTATGCAAGAAAAAGAAGCTGAAGTGATTAAAAGAGAACGCTGATTTGCACCCTGGAGTTCCGTGCTACTAGGAACATACCTGCACTGTCTCTCAGCTGATGGTCACAGTTCCTAACACCTTCTGACAAGAAGGCCCACAGTGTTGGTACACTTATTCTGGCCTAAAACTGGGGGTGAGGCAGTGGTCAAAGGGCCACACACAGGAGAACACATATGTGAAAGTGTCAAGCCACTTCCCAGAGCCCACTCTTCCTGTCAGCCTAACTTGATTAACTTCAATTGCAGCATATCTGGCATTTCCAATTCCCATCTAAAATTTAATGAACATAAAGATTCTCTTTTTTTCTTTTAAATTCTCTACTACAGCGTTCCTGCCCTATAATACCTCTCCTTTCTTTTCACAAGTTCCCTGTGAAAGCACTTAGAGGTTCAGCAAAAACAGTTTTAACTGCTCTTTATTCCTTTCTCTCCTTTGAATATTTTTCCATCACTGACTATGGTTTCTCCTGAGGGCCGTATCAGGGAAAGATGCAATGTATGACCACGAACCCAGGGGAAAACAGGTACATTACAACAACTGATAAAGCAGCAGTCTGCCATACCTGAAAACTCCAAGACCGTATTCAGGATCATAAGAAAGTTTGCCATCTGCTTTGTGGATGTAGTTCAATAACAGGAGTAACAGGTTTTTTTCCCTTATCTGCGTATACAGATATAACTAATACCTTACAGACTAAGATTAGAATCTGTGAGTTGCTAAAGAGATCATTGGTATTCTTTTGTCCTAAAATGGAGTAGTAACAGACATTTATGTGCAAAGGCACTTCGGAGGTCATTTCATCCAAATGCATCACTTTATAGAAAAAGAAAACAAGGCCTAGAAAAAAGTTAAGTGACTCAGCCAGGCCCTGCCATTAGTTAACTGCAAAGTGGGAAGCAGAGACCAGGTATTCTGATCAGTGCAGTGCTCTTTCGCTTAGCCTACACAACCCTGACAGACATCTCAATCACAGCAACAACTTCTGCTATGCATGTCTCCTAGATTGCTTCTGCCCTGAAGACAGAGATAACCAGGAAGAAAAGCACCAATGACAGTGAAGATGTGAACCATTTTTGACAGGGAGGCTTGTGTTAAATTCATCTCTCATCTAAGAAATCTATTTGATAATATGAACTTGAAAATACAGTTCCATACCGTCAGTGTGGCCCAGGCCTAGTTGACCCAAATCATTTCTTCCCCATGAGTAAATGTTTCCAGACATGGATAAGGCCATGCTGTGGGCTTTTCCCGCAGAAATCTGAACCAAGGGGACTCCTGAAAGGTGCTCCACAATCTGTGGTGTGGGGATTGAGGCAAATAGTCTTCCAATTCCAAGCTGGCCATGTAAATTCTGTCCCCATGCAAAGAGCTCACCACCTTGACATAAACAAACAAAATGCTGCCTTATTAAGTTTGAAGTACAGGAGACATTAACTTCGGGCATTATGTATGTTATCCATACTATACTATCAGTATCTTACATTCCACTTCCCAGGTCTGAAAGAAAAACCTGAAGCAATCTCCTCTTTAGCAGTAACAGTTATACTTCCTTACCTTCTGCTTCAAAGGGTAGAGTTTGTGTCCTTGCTTCTCCAAAAATTATCTTCCGAGATTGTGACCAGTAAGAGCCCCTGAACATCCCCCTCTGCCCCACATCACTACATGATGGGCTTCTTTAATGGTCACGTCCCTTTCAAAAAATATACATCCGGAAAAACTAACCCTCAATGTGAGGGTATTAGGAGGTGGACCTATGGAAGTTGACTAGGATTAGCTGAGATCATCAGGATGGAGCCCTCTAGAATGAGATTAGTGCCCTTATGAGAGATTCCAAAGAGTTCTCTTGCCCTCCCCACTGTGTAAGAAGATGGGCCCTCCACACAGACACTGGACCTGCTGACACCCTGAATTGGACTTCTAGCCTCCAGAATTGGGAGAAAGAAATTTCCGCTGTTTAATTCAGCCAATCTATGGTATTTTTGTTATAGCAGCCCAAACCAACAAAGACCAGAAGAATGAAGCTACCTGAATATACTATAACCAAATTCAAAGAATGGGCCCATGAAAAACAAAACATTCTACATCTAAGAAAACAGAACCTAAAATTAAAGTTTTCCTTCTGTCCACCCACTCTGTTCACGTGCCTGAAGATTCTAAATAATGTATAATTTGAAATTACAGCACATTATCTTCAAAGAGTCTGCACCTCCCTCTGTTAACTGAATACATGGAGTGTGCAGAAAAGTGCTGAAGTGTTTATCTAATGGAACTGACAATATACGAATCTCAAAAAATATATCAGAGAATTAACACTTACTGAGCACCTCTTTGCAAGATACCATGCAGAATCTGGTGGGGGGCAGAACTCTCCTTCAAAATAACACCATGAGCCTATCAGCCAGTAAGAATATAATGATGAGGGGCACCTGGGTGGCTCAGTGGGTTAAGCCTCTGCCTTCAGCTCAGGTCATGGTCCTGGGGTCCTGGTATAGAGCCCCGCATCAGGCTCTGCTCAGCAGGGAGCCTGCTTCCCCCTCCCTGTCTGCCTGACTCTCTGCCTACTTGAGATCTCTCACTGTCAAATAAATAAATGTTAAAAAAAAAAAAAGAATATAATGATGAAATGATCAATTCTCTTTCTTGCTTCCCTAATTTTCATTCTTCCTAGATTATGATTTACCAGTATTAAACTCTGAATATCTCTTTTGCCCCAGTATCATTAGACCCTAGGCTTCTATTTTATTTTTATAACCTGAACAGGGTAGATACTCAAAACAAAATGTGTTCATGAACGGATAGTCAAACAATCAGGCCAATTTTTTCCAATGCAAGTTCATACTCTCAAACTTCAACAGGGCCCTCAACACAGGTCAAAAGTTGAATTATTTACTTCCCTTTTATCTCAACTTCCTTTTAGTTTGTTTTTATCTGTCCTATGTATTTAAATTTTTTTTTTCCTTGACCCTGAATTCCTATCTATCACCATCCTGTTATAATTATTCCTCCATGGTCAAGTTTCTTTAGGAAGTAATCTATATTCACTGTTTCAACTTCCCACCATTATGGTGTCTGATAAGAAGTAAGAAATATTAAAGGCTGAGAGAATCCCTGAATTCAAATGGTAATGTGGGAGCACATCAGAGGCCTGCAAACTGGCCACAAGAGCAGACCCAAGAGATTCTAAGTTCTCCTGTCATGGGAGATGAAGAAGTTCTTGGAAAAGGTAGGAAGGTTCTAGAAAAGGGTAGCCCAAGCCTGGTGCTGTTTCCAGAATGATTTTGATTATTCAAAATATTTTCACTGTTTCCTATTTGAAAAATAAAAACACAGAACTGTTGAAATAAATCTCCAGGGTCAAGATGGAGCCATTCCTATCCAGGGTGCCATGTCAGCAAACTGACTTACATGTCCCTCTAAATGTTCTGCTTGGCCAGAAACACCATATATCCAACCAGTAAGCCAATCCTCAAACACCAGGCCAACTCTGGGCTGTATACTTATTTCCTCATTCCCTGTTCTTTCCAAATAAGGTTACATACACAATCCCAACCAATCATGCCCTAATATTGCACTGTGACTTCTAAGGCTCTATAAAATTCTCATTCTTGCTGGAAATCCTCCCAGGAGAGTGCTCCATTGTTTGTGATACACTGTACTCCCAATCCATCAACTGTTGTCCTTGAATAACAAAGGGTATTCAAATTCCTTACTAAATTGTTTTAGTTTTGTCATTTGAAGAGTACAATGTAAGAACAGTAAATATGGAAACCTGAAGATTTTACACATCCAAAAATTCTCTTACTTTCTAACAAGTGCCTGGCTGGCTCAGTTGGTAGAGCATGTGACTCTTCATCGACTCTATCTCAGGGTTGTGAGTTCAAGTCCCATGTTGGGCCTAGAGCTTACTTTAAAAAAAAACAAAAACAAAGAAGTGCCCTGAACTATATCAAATTCAAAACCATTATTCTTGTCTGTCACAAAGTGAAGCATATACATTCTACTCATTCTACATATACACACATTTATTCCCTCTAAAAAACAACAGTCCAGAAAGTACCTTTTGAAAGTGCAAGAGAATGATAATCTCCACATGTGATCTGAATGATACTTTTTTCTTGTAAAATGCATTGAAACCTGATGAGAGAAAATATATTTTATGTCAATCACTGTAATGGAAGTCACAACATCAATGTTATAATTAGTTGTATTTCATTGGGACTGAAGCTTAAGGAAAAATTTAAATTTATTATTTTACATTCAGTACATCTAAAATTATAAAAAATACTACATGTGTTTTAGTTGGTGGTTTAAAAGGTAAATAATGTGCACTATATAATTATAATTAGAACGATCCTAAGTCTCTCTTGCAAACAATAATTGTATGATACAGGAATAATACAAAATGAAAATAAGTTCTAAGTCACAAGATCTACTAGGAAAAAGTCTCACAAATCATTCCATGATAATGTATTTTTCTCCTGCACTGAAAACTTTTATTTCTGATAATCTAACTCATAGGATTATTATGACCGATAAATGAATCAACGAATGTGCAAGTCCAATTTGGGGTGAGGCAGACCAACAATCATTTCTTTTAAATGTCAAAGCAACACATGATGTCTATGGACATAACTTGGTTGTATCTCACTGATGGAATTCACTGATCATTTCAGAATTGTTTACTTAAGAGCCACTATGTAAAAGCAGGAGACAAGGTTCATATAAAGTAATGTTTTCCTACAAAAATTGATTGCCATTTGAATAAATTTTAAGTAATTTTTAATAAAAGAAAAAAGTTCCCTTACCTTGCATGTTCTATGCTATAGTTGTATTCAAATGGTTTTCCGTCTGAGGATAGAATCAGCATATGCTCTGCTCCTTGGTCCACAGAATGTATCTTCATTTTTTTCCCTAACTTAATGCATTCTGCAGAGCAAACCCAATCAGGAACCATCATCACTTAGGTTATTACCCACTATTATTATTTATTTCATTAAAATATGCTTAAAACACTTGAAAAAAAATTTCAATTAGACAACCTTTGGCTTAACATGAACCTCTCCTTAAAGAAAAATTCAAGAACAAAACCAGACAAATTAGGAATGACTATTGTTTTAACCATGGATTTTTTTTTTTTTCCAAATTGGGAAGGCACTGATTTATTCTTTGTTTTAAATTGAATATAGTTTTGGGGCGCCTGGGTGGCTCAGTGGGTTAAGCCGCTGCCTTCGGCTCAGGTCGTGATCTCAGGGTCCTGGGATCAAGTCCCACATCGGGCTCTCTGCTCAGCAGGGAGCCTGCTTCCTCCTCTCTCTCTCTGCCTGCCTCTCTGCCTACTTGTGATCTCTCTCTGTCAAATAAATAAATAAAATATTTTAAAAAAAAATAAATAAATAAATTGAATATAGTTTTGGGGCACCAGGGTGGCTCAGTCAGCTAAACATCTCTCTTGAGTTCAGCTCAGGTCATACATGATCTCATGGTTGTGAGATGGAGGAGCGTGGAGCCTGCTTACATTTCCTTCTTTCCCTTTACTCCAGTCTCTCCTTCATATAAAAAACTTTTTAAAAATTCAATATAGTTTTTAAATAACCAGTTAAAATATTTGCTTTTAGATTCCTGTTTAATAGTTTGAGATAGAGAAATTAAATTTGAAGAGACGGAAATGAAAAAGTCTATAAGAAAATATAACAGTATCTGGATGGCACTAACTTGTTTTAGAAAAAAATATATTGTGTATTTTGAAATATACTCTTTCCAAATACAAAACAAATAATAATAATAAAATTCTCCTAATTGCTCCATATAGGAGCCAAGTTCTACATTTTGTTTTGTTTTTTAATATATTTATTTATTTATTCATTTGAGAGAAAGAAACCACTGGGGAGGCAGAGGGAGAGGGAGAAGCAGGCTACGTACTGAGCCAGCCAGGAGCCTGATGTGGGGCTGGATGGATCCCAGGACCTGCAGATGATGACCTGAGCCAAAGGCAGACGCTCAACCATCAGAGCCACCCAAGCACCCCCAAGTTCTATAATTTTAAAAGGAAGAATTGTGGTTGAGGACTTATTTTTTTTTAAGATTTTATTTATTTGACAGAGAAAGACACAGCAAGAGAGGGATCACCAGCAGGGGGAGTGCGAGAGGAGGATGCAGGCTTCCCGCTGAACGGGGAACTTGATGCGGGCCTCCATCCCAGGACCCTGGGATCAAGACCCGAGCTGAAGGCAGACGCTTAACCACTGAGTTACCCACGTGCCCCTGAGGACTAATTTTTAAGGAGACATGCTGCTAAAAGAATTTTTATTGGCATTACTGCATATTTAGCCCTTCCTAAAAGTTAAGAGATTTTAAAAGTGTCCGCAGTTACCATTTACTCTTACCTCATTTAATTTGTTCACAAAAATTGGATGTGGGGATTTGTTTTACTTCTCAGTTCTAACCAAACTGGGTTTATTCATGTAAAAATATCAAAGCACAAACCTTCTTATTAGAAATGCTTTAAGAACCAAAACAGTATGGTAATAAAGAAAAAATGGTTGAACAGACTAATATTTTTCAGATATCAGCATTTCCAATCAGTTGAAAAAAAAGTTACTTATTAAAGGTAAAGGGACATCAGACTAACCATTTGGAGAAACAAATAAATCTAGATTCCCCTACATCCTAAAATCAAACTGATTTTCAAGTGCATCCCAAATTTTAACTTTAAAAATTAAAGCGTTAGGGGTGCCTGGCTTGCTCACTGGGTTAAAGCCCCTGCCTTGGGCTCAGGTCATGATCCCAGGGTCCCGGGATCCAGCCCCGCATCGGGCTCTCTGCTTCGCAGGGAGCCTGCTTCCTCCTCTCTCTGCCTGCTTCTCTGCCTACTTGTGTTCTCTGTCAAATAAATAAATAAAATCTTAAAAAAAAAAAAAAAGAAAAATAAATAAAATAAATAAAAGTGTTAAGGAGAGCCTGGGTGGCTCAGCTGGTTAAACCCCACACAGACCCTTGATTTCAACTCAGGTCTTGATCTCAGGGTTATGAGTTCAAGCCCCGCGTTGGGCTCCACCGAGCCTACTTCAAAAAATAAGTAAAAGCTGGGGTGCCTGGGTGTCTCAGTGGGTTAAGCTTCTGCCTTGGCTCAGGTCATGATCTCAGGGTCCTCTAATAGAGCCCCGAATCAGGTTCTCTGCTCAGCAGGGAGGCTGCTCCACCCTCCCCCCCCCCCCGCCCCCGCCTGCCTCTCGGCCTACTTGTGATCTCTCTAGGTCAAATAAATAAACAAAATCTTAAAAAAGAAAAAAAAAAGGTAAAAGCTTAAAATTGCTAATAAAATGGGTACATTAAAAAACAAGAACAACAACAACAAACCTGAGTATGGATAGCTGTGTAACACAAAATCCTTAAGTCTTAACAGGAAAGATCGATGAAGGAAGACTATAAAGTAACAGCAACTAAAACATCACAACGTCTATGCTATTCTTACTCAATATTCAAATAACGCTTCAAACAAATAAGAAAAAGATTAACAACTCAATTTTTTAAAAGCCAGTTTAAGATATGAACAAGCAGTTCACCAAAAAAGGAATGCAAATCATCAATAGAAAAAGAAAGAGATGCTCGACTTTCTTCACTCAACAGACGGGCGAAATTTCCAAGATTAAGAATGTGGCCCTTCGCTTTCCTCCACCATTAAAATCGGAACCACAGCTCCTGACCTCATCCACGGAGATTACTACCACCTCGGCCAAGGGCAACTGTAGGCGTTCTTTAAATCGTTTGCATATATATGATATTGTCGTTGAGAACAATAAAACTATTATTCTCCAAAGGCTCACAAAATCGGAGCCGCTGTGTTCTCCACAGCAGCGAGCGAAAAGCAAACTTCGACAGAAACCAACGCCAGAGGAGGGCTGGCCGCGAAGATGCAGTGTGCACGCGCTCTCCGTCCGCCCGGGCGACTTGCAGAGCACGCGACCCAGCCCTTGCCACCGTCCTGCAAAATCGGCGCCAAACGGGAAAGCGGATAAGGGAGCGCTCAGACACTCGCACGCGCGAAATTCAAAAGCCACCCGGCCCGGCGCCTTTCTGAGGCCACCGGTGACCGCGGCAGCGTCGGGTCCCCTTCGGGGCTTCCCTTCGCGTTTAGAGAAGGCCCGCCACACCCACCCTCGGGCAGCTCCGCCAGCGCTGCTCTGGGGGTCCCCGGCCGCCCACCCTCACACCCCCAGCCCGAGATGGAAGGGCCCTGGGGGCACCGGCCCGCCCACTCACTCGGCTTCTTGGCGCCGCCGCTCCCCGCCGGCAGCTGGTGAACCTCGACGCCAGCCCCTCCGCGCTCTAACACCACGAGGCGCCCGCGCGTGCAGCACATCTGTCGCGTCGCCTCGGTCCTTTGGGGCAGCGCTCTGCGGAGGCCGGCGGCGCTGGGGAAGAGCCAAAGCTGAGTGCCCGGCGGCTCGGCGGAGCGCCGCGGCGCTGGGGGTCGCGACGGCGGGTCCGGCCTGGGAACCGGGCGCACGCCGCCGCGAGCCCTCCTTCGCGGCCTCTGCTCCATCGCGGCTTTCCCGGGCTCCACCGCCGCGCGTCTGCTCTCCGGGTCTCGGAGGAGACGGAGCTCCCGAGAAAACCGTCCGCGGCGTCGCGGTGCGCAGCCGGAGCTAGCGGACAGCGCAGTGGCGTCGAGGAACCGCAGCCTCGCCTGCTCCGCCCCCGCTCAGACGCCGGGCTCGCAACGTGCTGTTTGGGGGCGGAGCCCGCAGCGCCGGGAAGAAACGAAACCGTCGCTCTGGTTCGGGGGCGGGATAGAGAAGGAAAGGGAAAGGGAAACTCGGACGGGTCACGGAGGGCTTGGAAGGCTGCCAGAGGACGCAGGGTGCTGGCGGACGACGGGATGGGTGGGCAGGGCTGAGCGGACGTCCCCGGGCTCGCAGGGGCCCCCAGAACGCCTGGACCCGGTCGCCTGGGAAGAAACACTGCAGTTCCGCTAGGAGGAGCACTGACACAGCGGACCTGCCGAATTTCCAGGAACCACTGTGGCGAGGGAAGCGGCTCCGCTCAGCGTTCGGTCTGGGGCTCCGCCAGTCGGCCGCGAGGAGACTGAAGTCGAGAGCCGCGCGGCGGGTCCCTCCGCCCGCGCCGCGGTGCCTGGCAACCGCGGAGGCGCTTTCTGTCAGCACCGTTTGCCTTTTCGAGAATCTCTTACACAGGGAGTCAGCCCTGCGCGGTCTTTGGTTTTTTCCTACGCTGAGCTTAATGCTGTTGAGGTTAATCCCGTGTTTCGTCAGTATTTGGTCAGTCAGTAGTGATTGTTGGTTGGTAGTTCGGCGGAGGGGTAGCAGTTTGTCCATTCACTGATCCACGGACATTTCCGGTCTTTCCAGGGAATAGAGGGGCTATGACTGTGAGCATGGCTTGGGGCGGGTATCTGTTTTCTTTTCTTGGGAGTAAATACCTAAAAATGGAACTGCTGTATCGAATGGGAAATGCATGCATGCATATGATACAAGAAACTACCAAACCTTTCCAAACTGCCGTTTTGCATTCCCTCCGGCAATTTATGGGAGTGCCAGTCCCTCTATATCCTCGACATTTGGTATTTTCAGTCTTTTTAATTATAGCAGTTGCAGTCGTCTATACGCCTATCTTTTGGGTTTTTTTTTTTTAAGGATTTTATATTTATTTGAAAGATTCAGCGAGAGAAGGAACACAAGCAGGGGGAGTGGGAGAAAGAGAAGCAGCTCCCCCCACCCCTGAGCAGGGAACCCGATATGGGGCTCAACGGACCCTGGGATCATGACCTGAGCCAAAGGCGGACGCGGAATGACTGAGCCACCCAGATGCGCCTCTATCTGTGTATCTTACTATGGTTTTCATTTCCATTTCCCTAATGCTTAATGATGTTGAAGCATCTTTTCATATGCTTATTAGGGCTAACCTCTGTCTTTTCCTTGGTGAAGCGTCTATTCACATCTTTTGCCATTTATTAATTTGCTTATTATCTCAAAGTTCTTTTCATTTATTACAATACCTTGTGTTATATCTCGTCCTTCATTAGATATGTGTTTGAAATATTTTCAACCAATCTGTGGCTTGTTTTAAAATGTTATGAAGTGTCTTTTGAAGAGCTGATAGTTTTAATTTTAATGTAATTTATCCATTTTTTTCTTTTACATAGTTAATGCCTCTTTTTTTTTTTTCTTTTGTCTTAGGAAATCTTTGCTTAACCCGAGGTTACAGAGATTTTCTTATATGTTATCGTCTACAAGTTTTACAGTTTTAGGTCTTTGTTACATTTCAAATGAATTATTCTTTATGGCATGAGGAAAGGCTAGAGGTTCATTTTTGTCCTGATTTCCCATTGTTCTACCTAGCCTTTCCCCATTTGAATTGCCTTAACATCTTTGTCAAAACTCTGTTGGCTATGCGCAATTGAGTTTATCTCTGGACTAAATTTACTGTGTCCCCTTGATCTATATTTTTGTTTATACTCTAAGACCACACTTGATTACTGTAGATTATAATTAAGTCTCAAAATCACTTCATTCAAATGCCCACCATTGTCCTTTCTTCAGTGTTGTTTTGGGTGTTATATTTATTTGTTTGTTTTGGCTATTTTAGGTCCTCCCCATTTTCATATATATTTCAGGATAAGTTCATCGATATCTACAAAACGGACTGCAGGGACCTTGAGATTGCACTAAATTAAATCAGTTTGGGAACTGATTTAATTATCAGTGTGCCAAACTGAATAAATCAGTTTGGCACACTGATAATATTGATTCTTGGGTCCATGAGCATATCTCTCCCCATCAATTGCTTTTTTAAGATTGGTTTATTTATTTGAGAGAGAGAGAACTGTGTGCCCACACATATGGCACTGGCTGGCATTGAGAGTCTCAGGCCGGCTCTGGAGGTCACAACCAGAGCCAAAACAAGAGTCTGAGGCTTAACCCACTGCAGCACCAGGTGCCCTTCCCCGTTAATTTAAAGCTGTTTTTAATGTCTTTCAGCAATATTTTCTGGGTTTTAATGTATAGTGTAACATGTTTTGTTAAATTTATCCTTAAGTATTTATCTTTTTATATTATAAATAGTTCTTAAAATTTGAATTTATGATTGTTGTTAATATATGTAAGTACTTAATTTTTATATATTGACCTTGAATCCTGAGACTTTTCTATATTTACTTAACAGTTTTAATAGGTTTTGGTTTGGTTCGGTTTGGTATTAGATCTGTTAGGATCTTCTGCAGATAACGATGTAGTCTATAAATAAGATAGTATTACTTTTTCCTTTCCAATCATTATGACTTTTCTTTTTTTCTTTGCCCTCTTACATGGAATATACCTATTGTATAAGAAGTGATGAGAAGCACCCTTTCCTTGTTAATAGTTTTGGAAGGCATTTAGTCTCTTACCATTGAATGTAAGGTTAGCTCTTTGCAGGTTCTATCAGGTTGAGAAAGTTTCCTTCTGGTTCTAATTTGCTAAGAATATCATACATAAGTGGCTATTGCAATTGGTCAAAAAATTTTTCTGCCTTTATTGAGGTAATTATATGGTTTTTCTTTTTCTTATTACAGTGAGATCTAATAGATTTTTAAGTGCTTTTCTGGACTAAACTCCACGTGGCCGCAAAGTATTATCCTTTTTATATTTTGTTGGATATGTTTGATATGTGAAAATCTTAGAAAGTTTTTTTTGTGTGTTTCTGTTCATGAGAGATATTTGTAGTTTTCTTTTCCCGTAATGTCTTTGTCTGACATTACATGAGAGGTTTTGACATGAGAGTAATACCAACATTGTACTTAATTGGGCGGTGTTTCCTCTTCCTCTGTTTTCTTTTTTCTTTCTAAAAAGATCTTATTTTTAAGTCATCTCTATTCCCAACTTGGGGCTCAAACTCTTAACTCCCAGATCAAGAGTTGCATGCTCTTCTGACACTCCTCTTCCTCTGTTTTCTGAAAGAGTATGTGAAGAACTACTATAGTAGGGGCACCTGGGTGGTTCAATCTGCTAGCGTCTGTCTTCTGCTCAGGTCATGATCCCAGCATCCTGGAATCTAGCCTGCATAGGCTCCCTGCTCAACGAGGACTCTGCTTCTCCCTCTCCCTCAGCCACTCTCCCCACTCATTCTCTCGCTCTCTCATTGTCTCTCTCAAGTAAATATATAAAATCTTTAAAAAAAGAAAAGAATTGCTGCGCTGTCTTCCCTAAATATTTAGTATAGTTCATCCATTTGCATTAGAAAAATTTATGTTGGAATTGAAAGTCCTGAAAAATACAACCTAAAAGTCAAGTGCCTAGGGATCCCTGAGATTTAGAGGTTACCTTTTCCCTTAAAATTCAAAGAGAATACATCTGGGCCCCCATTCCATTTATTAGAGAAACCAGACATGTCCAAAATAAATCTGAAGATTCACTGGGGCTTGTGTTTCTAAGGACCACCCCACATACTAGTGTCTGTAGTAAATTCTCTCTGTTCTATCTATCCTCTGGTGATCCTCCCCTCTTTCCACATCACCACCCCGACATGGACTACACCCCATGGTGTTTGTTTTCCAAAAGTACCGTTGATATATGACATCATCTCTGTATGGTTTGCCATTACAACAGGCATTTATAGAACAGATTACAGTTTAAAATGTAATATAAGATAGAACTAGTGTACAAAATTCATTGGTCATTTATAGCCATATTTCTCTTTCTCCTTTAATTCATTCCATAGCCATATTGCTAAGACATATTTCATGTCCTTCATTCTCTCCAACTACCAATAGATAGGAGTTCCTGGTTGGGGTTAGAGTTTAGCCAAAATAATGATATATGCATTTAGAATATTCTTGGAACACAGTATTGAGCATAAGTAATTCTTCAATGAATTAATGAATCCTTTAACATTTAGATTTTTCAAATAAATTACTCAGCAGTTGGCTAAAATAAAAATTCTGGAGACATACTAGAATATAAAATATACATTTACATGCCTCAAAAACATGTTGAATTATTACTTTTTCAAACTTAAGCATATCTTTCATATTTACAGACAATGTGTTTATTAGATTTACAATATTTTTAAAAATATGTTAGCAGGGCACCTGGGTGACTCAATGGGTTAAGTTTCTGCCTTCGGCTCAGGTCATGATCTCAGGGTCCTGGGATCGAGCCCCACATCCAACTCTTTGCTGAGCAGGGAGCCTGCTTCCCTCCACCCCACCTCTCTGCCTGACTCTGCCTACTTGTGATCTCTGTCTGTCAGATAAATAAAAATCTTTTTTAAAAAATCTATTAGCTTTTAATATTGTTTATTTGTAAATGATAATTATTGTTCAGGAATAATTTGGTAAAAAACCGAACATTCTGATAACAAATTTAGGGATCAAGAAATGTTGATTCATTTTTAAAAATCACTTTTTTTAATCCCTCTTGATTCATCATTTTATTGTTTATCCCAACATTTGTCAACTAATTCTACCTAAAACTTGTCAACACTTTGTGCTACTTAGACCTAAGGAAGAACAAAAGAGTCGAAGGATGAGGGCTTAAGGCTCTGAGGCCTCACTGAAACTCGAAGGATCACTGTTGCTCTGTGACTTGGACAGAGGCAAATCCTCTGTTGCTGTTGATGGCTACTTGAAGGGCTTCCTCCACTTTTTCCATTGTAGAATATTTAGGAAAGTCCAGAATATTGTGACAGGTCAGCGCTCTTGGGTAATCTGTTTCACGGAAAGTTTCAGGACAGCGAAATATGATTCCCATTTGCTGTTTGCCTCTTACAGGCAGTCTGTCATTTCCCCTAAGAAAAACTAGAAAGGAATAAATTTTGGTTAAGATATTTCATAGAAAGAGCAAAACGTAAAATGAAAGGGAAGAAATTAATCACTTCATTCAATAGATACCACTGAGTACCCTTGTGTAGAGAGAGCCACATAGGGCCATGTAGAACATAGAAAAATTATGACATCTGGTCTTTGTCCTCAGTGAGTTTCCCTCAGTGAGAGAAAATCGCATACATGAGAAGAGCAAGATACATGGAAGTTTAATTTAGCTCAGCTAGGAAGGCTGAGGTGAAGAGGCACTGAGACTGACGGGCAGTACCCAGCTGGGTGAGCAGGGAGACTACAGGGGTCCCATCTGGCTAGTTAGTTCTCCAGGAAAGGCAGAAGGAGAAAGCCCAAGAAAAAGTCAGAAGTATGAGGATGTAAGTAAACGCACTGAATGCACAGACAGTGGAATCAATGGGCTGAAGCAAGTTTCCCTCTCATTAAGAGAGATTAGACAGGGATTGTGGAGAAGTAGTTTAGGTTTGTGAAGTTAGAATTGTCCTCCGATGTCCTCAAGAGCAACAAAAATAGCAAAAAGATATATATCTACAGAATGACTGAAAAATTGGAAGGGAGGTGAGGGAATAAGTAATTAAATCTGTCCAAGGGAAACCTTAGGGTTCCCACCAAGAGAAGTCCTCGTATCACAAGCCACAGTTTATTGATTCAGAGCCTTGGCTTTGGATCAGCCTAGTGGGTTCAGAGTCTGTTTCTCACACTTGCCGGCTGTCTGAATATAGGCAAACTACTAAACGCATCAAGCCTCTTTTCCTCAGATCTGAAATGAGGAAAAAAATAAGTACCATACCTCAAAACATGGCTATGAGGATAAAGGGAGGTGACAGATAGGAAGTGGTCAGTACAATGCTTGACACAGAGTTAAGCACACAATAAAGGCACTGGTATTATCATCAGTGGAATTGCTACTAGTATTATTTCTAAAATAGTATTAGAAAAATATACATAGTTCTAATTCCATAGGACTTTGATAAATAAAGATAAGAATGTGAGAGTGAAGGCTTGATTAGAAGGCAACTAGTAATATTTATTATTATATTTTTCGATGGGAAACCAGGCTTATATAAGAGAAAGAACATTGATTTAGAAAGCCTGGCTTTGCTATAAACACGTATGACCCACAATTAAGAATGACTTCATGGGACCACCTGAGTGGCTCAGTTGGTTAAGTCTCTGCCTTTGGCTCAGGTCATGATCCCAGGGTCCTGGGATCAAGCCCCATGTCAGGCTCTCTGCTCAGCAGGGAACCTACTTCTTCCCAACTCTTTAAAAAAAAAAAAAAAAAAAAGATGACTTAAAAAAAAAAAAATGACTTCGTGGTGGGGTGCCTGACTGGCTCAGTCGGAAGAGCATGTTAGTCTTGATCTCGGGGTGATAAGTTTTTTGTTTGTTTTTTTTTTTAAGATTTTATTTTTTTATTTGACAGACAGAGATCACAAGTAGGCAGAGAGGCAGGCAGAGAGAGAGGAGGAAGCAGGCTCCCCAGCGAGTCGAGAGCCCGATGCAAGACTCGATCCCAGGACCCTGAGATCATGACCTGAGCCCAAGGCAGAGGCTTTAACCCACTGAGCCACACAGGCGCCCTCGGGGTGATAAGTTTAAGCCTTATGTTGGGTGTAGAGATTACTTAAATAAATTAATTAATTAAATAAAACATTTAATAATGACTTCATGGCAAATATTCATCTTTTAAAAAGATATATAATTATAAATCCATCTATTAGTAATACTTACAGAGGAATTTTCTCTTTTCCTCCAGAGTTAATTTGTGGAAAGCTTTCCAAAACATCAGTATAGTTGGATGTGATTTGTGGTATCCTTGATCATATTGTGAATTCTTGAGAAAAAGAGGAAGAAAAATGGATTTTAGGGGGAATATATAGAAGTTGTTTGAAGAAGTGGGGGGACTTTGGTTATCACCAACCTCTTCAAACTGCTTCCAGTCATAATCAGTATTTCCAACCACTGCTGCCATCAGTTCTTCGGGCTGGAAAAGTTTAACAAGTATTTCCTTGTCACAGACTTTATAAAATCCTCTCTGAAATTCCTCATAAACTGCCTTTACAGAGATGTTAAAAATGTAATCAATGCATGCAGAAACATAATCTTTCCTTGTGGGAAGAAAAAAAAAGCCAATTACATATTTCACCACTGACTAAAATATTCTCTATTTTGCTCTTTTAACAATTTCTATTAAGAAAGAAAAGTAAATTATTCAGAGGGAAGTAAAATCCTGTGGTCAGCTGAAGGAAGACACCCTGAAGTGTGTAGCAGAAGGACAAAGACTTTGTTTTGCTGCTCTTTCCCTCCGAGAGAGATATACTTTTAAAACAGTCATCTGTACATGTCATTCTCTGGCTTAAAATCTTTCAAAGGCTTTCTTTCCATTGCCCTTAGAGTAAATTCCAAACTTTTGGATCTGACTACTGCCTGACACAGCAGCCTCTTCCCACTTGGCATTTGAATCTTTGACCTTTGATAGTTGCAGGGTGGGGGGCTCCCGTCTTTCTTAGAGTTGGGGCCACAGCATGCACTGCTCCCTCGTTACATGCTGACTTCTGTCAACCATCAGAGAGGTCCATAGCAACAGGACAGGTTCTCAGGGTTGGTCCACTGTTCCTCTCTCCCTCCTCTCTCAACATCATGTGTCACCGTGTGGAAATCATTTCTGCAAAAGTCTGTCTCCCGGGGCGCCTGGGTGGCTCAGTGGGTCAAGCCTCTGCTTTCGGCTTGGGTCATGATCTCAGGGTCCTGGGATCAAGCCCCACATAGGGCTCTCTGCTCAGCAGGGAGCCTGCTTCCCCCTCTCTCTGCCTGCCTCTCTGCCTACCTGTGATCTTTCTCTCTGTCAAATAAATAAATAAAATCTTAAAAAAAAAAAAAAAAGGTCTGTCTCCCACCTCCTCCCCCCCACCCTGATGAATTTCCTGACAGCAGGAAGAAGGTATGTCCACGTGACAGCGACCAGAAACATGGAAGTCTCCCACCCTTTGAGCAGCTTCAGGGACTGCCCTAGCGGAGTGTCCTATCTGACTGCCTTCTGCCATCCCCTGGAACCAGTAGTGTGCTGGTAAATGGTTAACAACCAGTTCTCTAGAGAGAAGAAAATGGTAGGGAACCCTTATTTGCAGCATTTGCCAGTTTTGTGGTGTAAATATTCCCACCATGGCTGATTTCATGCTACTAATACCTCAATAATAAACTCTCAACATTTTTGAAAAATGAACATCAGCTCTCACAAGCAGATGCCAGCTGGTTCCAGCATGACACTACTGTAAATCTCTTAACTTTCATCACGATGCTCATCCTTACTGACATCATATTACATAATAATTTATTTATATATGGTCTTTCTGCCCCACTGGAATTGAAGCTCCAGGTTTTGTCTGTCTCACAGCTGTCTCTCTGACACCCAGAATAGGACCTGGTACAGAGGAAGGGCTCAAAAATAATTGTTAAGTGAATAATTAGTGAAAAGTTCTGCAAAGGGAATATTTAATCCTGACTCCTTTTCCCCGTTCCCTTAACCTGTAAACTTTTTATCTTTCTCAGAGATGAGGAGCTAAAATGATCATCTGAAAAGCTAAAATACATGTATAAATTACAGTGATAACAAATACGTTATGTGTACTCACAGCAGATGTTCTAAGTCTCAAAACTTACTTGTTGCTTTGGTCTACAGGTTTAGAGATCCCATTTGGAATTAAATCAACATCCTTTTTGTCCCAGTGTATCTGTAACCAAAATATATTTAGTACCAAATATGAAAGAAACTGAATAATTCAACGGTAGGGGACACGGGCAGGTCATCCCACTGAGGGGCCACTTTAGCATAAAGATTATTTCTGAGTTAAAAGCAATCAAAACCCAGCAGAATCAGAAAAAAATAACAAAATTTTTAAAACCTCCAACAGATTCAGGAAAAGCTCTTCACCTCCCCCCCACAAGTGTCTGAAAATAATTTAGATAGAGGACCTGCTCCAGGAAGAGAGCTACCATCACAGACAACTACATAGACTCTGAACTAGGCATGGTGGATAGAGAGGAACCTAGCAAGGCCCATTTGATCGAAGTCCTCTATGTTGGGGCACCTGGGTGGCTCAGCTGTTAAGCGTCTGCCTTGGGCTCAGGTCATGATCCCAGGGTCCTGGGATTGAACACCGCACTGGGCTCCCTGCTTGGCAGGAAGCCTGCTTCTCCCTCTCCCACTCCCCCTGCTTGTGTTCCCTTTCTTGCACTCTCTGTCGAATAAATAAATAAAATCTTAAAAAAAAAAAAATCCCTCTATGTCGCATTGTTTCTGAGCTGCCCAACAAACATTTGTTTACCAAACATTTGCTCTTTTTCATCTTCCTGTAAATTGCATTTCTTCTCTCTGAAGTCCTAGGCCCCTACTTTTCCTTAGTTCAGAATGACATATATACGTCATTTTGCCTGTCTTTGGAATTCCCACGTCTGGATGGATTCCTTGCACATACAAAATTAAATCTGATATTCTCCTTTAATCTTTGTCATGTCAATTTGATTCTTAGTCCAACTAGAAGGACTTTGAAACAATAAATTCTTCCTTCCCAATACAACGACAAAACCATTATTGCCAGGACATTCTTCCCTATAACTATAAATAACTGGGAACTAAATAATTATGTAGTTCAGCCTTTTAAATACATATAAAAATTAAAAAGCCTACCCTGTATATGCTGTATATAGTCTTAAGCATTTAGTGGTTTACGTTGTTCACACTGATTGCATAATTGCTGCATTTTCACTTTCTTTGAGACTATATAATATATAAACATGAGGTATCAAAGGAGGAGCAGGTGGGCGGAAAGTCAATAATACAGAAGTGAAATATGCTCAAAAAAGGAATCCCAAGGGGGCAGGGTAGAAAATTTTTAAAAAAAGAAATCCCATATTTAAGGTAATATAATAAAAATTATTCTAAAAAACAGATGAAAGCTAAACTACATTGGTACTCACTGAAAAATATATGCAAAGTTCTTCTCCAATGTCATCAGCTTCATTTAGAACTTGCAAATTCCTAATGAAAATTTTCATTTGAAAAGTAATATTTAATTAAAGAAATAAAAATTATATTCTCGATCTTCTCAAATTTCAAAAATAACAAATGTTCAGTAGAAAAACTCTTGAACAATAAAGAAATGTATAAAATGCCATGTAAATGTCCTTACCTTCCCGCTCCCTCTTCTTAGAGTTAACCTTGTTTTACAGTTTTGTTGGGCCACTGCTAATATATAGACACTGCTGTGTCTTGATGGAAATTACAGAAAGGAACCCCTTCCTCTAGACCAGTGATTCCCTATCAGGGGAGATTTTGACCCCTAGAGGACATTTGGCAAAATATGGAGATATCTTTGGTTGTTACAATTAGGGGGAAGGTCACTACTGGCATCTAGTGGGTAGCAGCCCCCTTAGCTGTTAAATATCCTACGACGCCCAGATCAGCCTTCCACAACAAAGAATTATCTAGCCCCAAATCTCAGGTGTTGCCAAGGCTGAGAAACCCTGTTCTCTAGAGTGTCAGGGCATATAGTGTAAATTCAGGCAGTTTACTCTTACACAAATAGTACGTCAGAAGAAAATCCTTTTCAATTTGTTGCCAACTGTGTATTTTATGAAAAACTTTTTAACATTTGCCAGTCTGTAGGCACAAAAAGGACTTCTCATTTTCATTTATATTTCCTTAAGTACTAGGAAGATTGAGCATATTTTCATTTTTTGATTAGCCATATACGTGTGTGTGTGCGTGTGTGTGTGTACACACACATACCCTCAGCCATATTTATCTGTGATGACACACACACACATATATATTTATATTTATACATCGGCAATACTAATCTTTTGTCTATCATCTATGTTGCTAGTATTTTCCTCACAGGATATAGTTTACCTTTTAACTTAGAACAAGTATTTTTCAATACTTAAAAAGTTGATGACATGCTGATGAATTTAAATAAATTAAATGACAGTGCTTGCGTCACTCCATTGGTTAAGCATCTACCCTCGACTCGGGGCTTGATCCTGGGATTCAAGCCCCACATCTGACTCCCTGATCTGCGGTGGGGGGGCCTGCTTCTCCCTCTCCCTCTGCCTGCTTCTCCCCCTGCTTGTGCTCTCTCTCTCCATCAGATAAATAAATAAAATCTTTAAAAAATTAGTTGCTTAATTAATTAAATGACTAAACATGATTTATGAAAATAAACATAGCATGCATGGTTCTCATTAAAAATATTATTTCCAGGGCACCTGGGTGGCTCATTGGTTAAGCATCCCACTCTTAATGACCTCAGGGTCATAGGATTGAGCCTCACTGGGCTCTGGGCTCAGTGTGGAGTCTGCTTGAAATTCTCTTTCTCCCTCTCTCTCTCTGTCCCTCTACCCTTGCTGTCTGTCTTTCTCTAAATGAATAAATAAAATCTTTCAAAAAAAAAAAAAAGAATACTGTGTACAGTTTCCATCTAGATAAATTTAAGATACTAGGCTCTGTTGTAGGTTGATAATTAGAAGAGCACTTAGCTTTTCCTTATTCTTGAAGGCATACTTTATTATAAGTCTGGCTAAGATTCAAATTCATCAAAAGAGTATACATTTATAGAAATTGAAGACCTTGTCTCTGTGTGTATGCATGATTAACATCATTTGTTCCTGAATAACTGAGACTTAACATAGTTCTGGAAAAATACTACTTACTTTCCCAGAAGAGGACTGAGTTCTTTTAAATCTTGCAATGATGGCTTCTGGCCCAGAAGTTTCTTAAACAGAGCCAGTGGAAAAGGAAGGTTGGCAACATTTGAGTTGTTTAGGGAGAGTCCACACAGGATCCCAAAAAGGAAATATCTCTTCTTTTCAAATACAGGCTGGAAAAGGAGAAGAAAAAAAATCCCTAAAGTATTAGAAATAATCAATAATGCAAAGGGATAATTAGATTAGTAAAAATTGGTTTTGGTTTCCTTTTCTAAAAGTCACAAATTAGGAACAAAGTGGGTTTCAGGAAAAGAAAGTTTGAGCTTCTTACACAGGCTTTGTTACAATTTAAATTTCTTCCATAAGATAAAATATAAACTAATAGTTCAGAATATTAAATAAATGAATCTACTTTTTGTTACTGAAAGTATATCTGGAATATTAAAAAAAATACGCTCAGATAGCCTTATAAGCCAAGGTTGTCATTATTTAATGTTATCATCTTTGCCTTCAAATTCATGTAGAAAAAAGACACAACCGAAGGAAGAGTACTCTTTATCTGCACTTTCATTGTGCATCAGGCATGTCATGTGCGTCAGACAAGTGTGTCCCCTTCGGTGATACTGCCCTCAGCCTAGGTGTGCTGACAGGGACAAGCATATGGGTCAGGGAAGGTGACTGATGCTGTTGACAGTGAAGGTGGGTGGAAAGAAGGAAAGAGTCCTGATGAAACGGCTTTACTCTTTGTACTTTGTAGTCCCAGATGAGGGAAAACACTGGCCACCTCTTGCCGGACCATCACTAGAGTGCAGCCAAGAGACAACTAGCCTGAAAATCCTAAATGCATTTTTAAAAAATATTTTATTTACTTATTTATTTACTTATCAGAGAGAGAGCACAAGCAGGGGGAGCTCGGCAGGCAGAAGGAGAAGCAGACTCCCTGCTGAGGAGGGGACAACACGGGATTTGATCCCAGGACCCTGGGATCATGACCTGAGCCAAAGGAAGATGCTTAACCAATTTAAGCCACCCATGCATACCTCTAAATGCATTTTTAACTTCTATGCTTATAATAGCTGTAAGAAGTAAATAGAGCATGTAGATTGAGGGTATTACATGAGTAGCCCAATGTCATTCGCCTGCTAACAGCAAAGCTGGCCCTGAAATTTATATAAAATTCTAGGAAATTCAAAGTACTCCAGAATGACAAAAATCAGATCAGTGGCTGTGTGGGCATGGGGCAGGAAGTGTGTGGAGGGTAGAATTAGAAAGGCGTATGAGGAAATTTGGGGGAATGATGAATATGTTCATTATTTTGATTTTGGTGATAGTTTCATGGATATATTTGTAATCAAAACTTAGCCAAATTGGGGCTCCGGGGTGGCTCAGTAGGTTAAAACCTCTGCCTTTGGCTCCGGTCATGATCCCAAGGTCCTGGGATTGAGCCCCACATCGGGCTGTCTGCTCAGCAGGGAGCCTGCTTCCTCCTCTCTCTCTGCCTGCCTCTCAGCCTACTTGTGATCTCTAACTGTCAAATAAATAAATAAAATCTTTAAAAAAAAAAAAAAAACTTAGCCAAATTGAACATATGACGTGTAGGTTATTGTATCTCAAATATACTTCATAAAAGCTATTTAAAAATTTAACATGCAAAAAAAAAAAATTTAACATGCATAGAAGCACCTGGGGATCTTATAGAATACATGCTCTGATCTGGGGTGGGACCTGAGATTCTGCTTTTCTTTTTTTTTTTTTTTTTAAAGATTTTTATTTGTTTATTTGACAGACAGAGATCACAAGTAGACAGAGAGGCAGGCAGAGAGAGAGAGAGGGAAGCAGGGCCCCCACCGAGCAGAGAGCCCCATGTGGGACTCGATCCCAGGACCCTGGGACCATGACCCGAGCCGAAGGCAGCGGCTTAACCCACTGAGCCACCCAGACACCCAAGATTCTGCTTTTCTAATAGCCCCTAAGTAATTTACATTATTATTATTATGGTTTTCGTGTTGCAGTATATGGTATACTTTTTCTGTCCTGGAAAACTGTAAGAAAATAAGACTTACACTGACAGGAAACCACATATAAGAACCTTCTTCAGGATATATGAACATTCCATATTCTGTCTTGGTCATCTCTTCAAATATATAGTAGAAGAACTCAGCTATCACCCCGTACCCTGGAGAACGTATTTCTTTAATAAATTCAATCTGAGGAAAGAGAACACATTCACAGGCTCAGATTTAAAATAGGATGCCTTGATCTTCGTGAAAGAGTTTCCCAAACCTCCTGCCATCATCAGAATTCCTGGAATCCCATATCCCTTCAATCCCACACCTCACCGCAATCTGTTCTCCCTCAATTTCCTGCTGAGCAGCAGATGCCGTCAACCTAGTCACAGACAGATTAGTGTGTGTGTGCGTCCTCTACACCGCCACATGAACCAAGTAAAGAGGGATTCTCGCAAGACTAAGCATTCACCAATTATTTTGACTAGAGTCTCAAACAACATTTTGATGTGCTTCAGGTCCCTGGTTCTTCCGTCTTACTGTCTATCTTCATCTCATCATTCAGATTTCACAACTTTGCCTCCAGTCAATAGCTTTTTCTCCTGCCTCTTCCCTCATTAGAACTTCTGACATATTACCCTCCCAGTCCCCCTGGCTTTAGCACCTTTGAAGGAACCATCAGACCAGATGGCCCATAGCTCTCATGTATGAACTATCCTTTTATTTTTCTTTCTTCAGTTCTACTATTATTTCCTTTTTACTTTACTTTTCTGAAGATTTTAGTTTTAAGGAATCTGTACACCCAACATGGGGCTCAAACTCACAACCCTGAGATTGAGAATTGCATGCTCCACCAACTGGCTGAGCCAGCCAGCAGCCCCTTATTTATTGTTTTAAATATTTTTGAAAAAATTCATTTTTTAATAATATTTCAACTTATCACTATTCACACTGAACATGTATGGCAGCTTAACCTACCCAAGTATGAAGTCTGAGAAGCCAAAACTGTTCTAGCTTTTTAAAAAGTTATGCTGTAGGAAATGTCCTTCTGTAAAATCTACCTTTATGGCCAATATTGTCCCAGTTTTCCTGTTACTACTCTAACTACTTTTCTGCTTCCTTTCCTGGCCAATTTCTTTGTCTCTTATTTGTTTTCTTTTAAAGATTTTATTTTTCTTTATTATTTATTTTTTAATTTATTTATTATTTCTTTATTATTTATTTTTCTTTATTATTATTTTTTTATGTTTTTCCATCTGTTTATGAGGACTGACAGATACTGAAATAGCAAATGCCTTCCAACAATGAAATGTAAACAGCAGAACAATAATTCAACAGGATATTTGTTGTTTTGTTGTTGATATTTTGTTGTATTCTCAAAATCTTGATTTTATGTTGCTATCTACAACACAAGCATCTTTTTCTGCAAGTAAAGTAATTCCTTGGGCGCCTGGGTGGCTCAGTGGGTTAAGCCGCTGCCTTCGGCTCAGGTCATGATCTCAGGGTCCTGGGATCGAGTCCCGCATCGGGCTCTCTGCTCAGCAGGGAGCCAGCTTCCTCCTCTCTCTCTGCCTGCCTCTCTGCCTACTGTGATCTCTCTATGTCAAATAAATAAATAAAATCTTTAAAAAAAAAAAAATAAAGTAATTCCTTGTTTGGTAGGGGGAAAAAAACCCATAACCACTATTCATGGTGTTCCACAGAGAATGCAGGCTTCTGGATGTCACATCACTAGAACAAATCCAAGAACCACCATCCTAGGTGGTTCTCTAGGTTCTCCCATCTCTAGGGGAGCAGGCTCTATAAAACCTCAGTGACAGAAGTCATCACAAGAAAAACCGCTGTTAGGGAGAGGTTAACCATCCCATCTCCTGAGTCGTTCAGAATCCTGGCGGCTGCATAATTGATCTGCTTGCTGGAAGACATTCAGGTTTCAGAGGCTGACCCCAAGGTGACACATATTTAATATTTATTTATTTATTTATTTTTAAAGATTTTATTTATTTATTTGACAGAGAGAGATCACAAGTAGGCAGAGAAGCAGGCAGAGAGAGAGGAAGGGAAGCAGGCTCCCCGCTAAGCAGAGAGCCTGAGGCGGGACTCGATCCCAGGATCCTGAGATCATGACCCGAGCCGAAGGCAGCGGCTTAACCCACTGAGCCACCCAGGCGCCCTAATATTTATTATTTTTGACACAGAGAGAGCATGTACTCTCACAGGGAGGGAGGGGCAGAGGGAGAGGGAGAGTCTGAAGCAGACTCCCCGCTGAGTGTGGAGCCTGAAGCATGGCTCATTCCCATAACCCTGAGATCACAACCTGAGCCAAAATGAAGAGCTGGACACTTAATTAGCTTTTTTTTTTTTTTTTTTTTTTTTTGTAATATAAGCATCACTAAGCCCCACTAGGCATTCTCTTTCTCCTTTCTTTGCCTTAAGATTATATCTCTGCCACCCCTCACCTGACTCCCTGGCCATACACTACCATCTCATCTCCAAGTGCCCACCTTACGTTCTACCTGGATATCCCAATAACAAATGAAGCTTACTTCCACTTTTCCAATTTCTCCTCACTTAAACCAACAAGTCTGCCTTCACTGTGGTCAGGACCCACACATATCTGGCTTTGACAATCTTGCCTTGTTTAAGAGTCTACATGTTGATTGAATCTACCTTGAAGTTCACCTTCCTACTTCTCTGTATCTCTTATGGATGGAGTAATTCTCGATTGATTTCCTCATAAAGAAGATTTAAAAGAAAGTGGATACATAATGAAATATACAACTACATAGTCTGGCTTATAAAATAGTTTGTTTGCCATTCAGTCCCAGGTTGGGATATATCCCTCTCTTGGCTGAGCCCAACCTCTAGGTTCTGGTTTCTTCTCTGAGAACCTAAGTCTCCTTCTTATGGCTTATACCAGGAAAATCACTCCCACTGGACAGAGTCCAGCTTTTACCTAAAGAGTTACTCATTATTTTATGGCCTCAATAGGGCAGATGATCTGAGATAAACACAATACACACCCTACAGGTACCCACAAAGGACAAAGTGAAAGATGACTAGAATTAGAACCAATATACTGGGTACTCTATGACTAAAACAAGAGCCAAAATGTAGGAAAAGTATCTCTACCTGCTGCTTGTTGATTGCATCAATATGTTTTACCCTACTTGATCCATGTCTGTGGTGTATGACTTTGCAATTTCTTTCTCCAAAGAGGCTGAATATATTTCATCAGCCCTTGACTTGGGTTCAGCCACGTAACTTGCTTTGACTAAACCATGTTAGTTGTGTGATTGGATTTGCTATCCTATACCTTTGGCACAGAAGTGAGAAGAACATGCATGCTGGTCCCAGGAAGATGAAAAGCACAGGAAACAGCGACACAGCCCCAGCCAAGCTTAATCTAGCCTAGATCAGCAAGTTCCTGCCTAATTCCCAAACACATGAATAAGTGCAGACAAAAATCTACAAATTGACCCAAGTGAATTCAACCTAAATTAGGAGATCCTTAGCTGAATTTCAGATCTCTATAATAAATTATTGTCTTTTTACGTCATTAAACTTTAGGATGGTTCATTATGCAGCACTTTTGTAGCTATAGGCAATTAATAGTTTACACAGAATCCCAACATTCAATTAAACATCCCATAGCTTTTCTCTAAAGGGTAAGCAAGGAATTACTATTTTTTATTTATTAGGTAATCTCTTTGCCCAATGTGAGGCTCGGTCTCTCAACCTCAAGATCAAGAGTCACATACTCTACCAACTTAGACAGCCTGGCACCCCAGAATTCTGGAAACCTACAGCTGATAACTATAGGTGCAAAAGCAGGCTCTTCCTTTGCTGTATTATACAAATATTTCCCCTTCACATTAGTAAAAATGTCCAAAGAGACTTTTAATTTACCACTAATCCTTTACAGAGGTTGGTGTCTTCAACTTGGTTTAACTGACGCAGAGCATCTTCAACTAGGTGACTTCGTCTGACTCTAAGAATAAATGGAAGAGATTCATTGAACTGAAGAATTCCTTGCCCCTGATCCAGGTATTCTCTCTGTTTTAAGTCCTAAAAAAAAACAAAAAACAAAAAAACAAAGAATAAAGAAAGAAATATTTTAGGAATCTCACAGAACACTACGAAGTGTTTACTGTTTCAAATAAATGTAGTCTGCATGGCATCCGCTCATGCCTACTATTGCTATATACATTGCTATATACTCAGATTGTAATTATTTGGGGAAAAAAAGGCCGTCATATCTACACTATACTATGGAAGATAAGGAGATCCCAGGATCTGTGAAACCATGGCATCTAGGAATTATATTCATGGGATTAGTCACCATGGAGGTACAGCTAAGTAATTACAAGCGATCTCATTCATAGTAGACATGATCCTTAAAGGCAATAGCGGTATTCGATACGCTGAAACATTCATCCACCATGTCTTAAGAAGCAGAGTTTTAGCACCATAATCCCCAAGAATATAAGGGTAGCATAGGAGCTCAAGGATGATGTTAAAGTAGGAAAAAGATCAGAGGAAAGACTTGCTCAGAGAAGATCCACTCTTGTTCAAGTAACTGTGATCCACCCACCTGATTCATAGGGGAGCCCTCTAAAAATGTGCCACCAGTGGCCTCACATTTTACCTGCTCTCAGTCACTCTACATAGTACTTCCATTTAGCTTTTCTGAATTTTCAACATTTCCTTATACTCTAGTCAATATCTTATTTCTGCTGAACCCCCTCAGATTAGAAATCTAGTATTGGACTTTCTAGCCTTGCTTTGAGCTTTAACACTTCTCTAGGGCTTCTGCTATAACCTAAGGACAAAAAGGAGTATTAGGACTTGTAAACCATTGTAGCTGTCTTTGGGACCTGTCCCGCGAACTGTGACAACAAGACACGTGGATAATAGCTATCCTATTCCAGGTTTCCAGGCTGGGTGTGGTTACCCTTAACAGCATTCTTACAAGCATCTCAGAGAAGGGTGTGTGTGACTCTGGGCTTGGGAAAGCCTGTTCCAGATCTCTGCCACTACTATAACTTGAGAAATTATACATGATTCCACTAGATTCTTCTGGTTTTTCCTGAATATGTTCATTTTTAAAAAGTTCCAGGTTTGTAGGGAGATGAAACAGGTGGCATTTCTGGTCCTTCCTGATTACAGGTCACCTGTTCTGATGGCCCAGGAGTCTGCGGCTCTGGGACACTTCAGCAATACTGAATGCTGAGCACCACGACTGGTGGCTCTGAGTGACAGGGAGTGGCCAGCAGCATCCTCCACTCACTATAGCAGGGAGAGGTATATGTGGCCTGCTGTAGCCCCAACTTTCTTTCACCTAACCGAGAATTAGGCAGAAAACATGCATTTTTTCTTATTTTCCAGTTGTTCTCTCCAATTTCCATGTATTGGTTTCCTCTTTCCACATTTATGCATGTGAATTGATAATATAGTTTGGAGTTTACAGTTTGGAATATGCCCATCCTCTCTCCTTTGGAGGTCAGGATTGTGGAGTCTCCTTTCTACTTTCACCCATCACAACTACACCTGAGAGTTTTCTTGTACTCAGACCTTCCCGATCCTTCATCATATCCAAGCTGCCTGGTTCCTCTATAAACACAGCCCTCACTAACCCCTCACTACCAGTAGACCTGCTACATTGAATACTGCCGTAGAAGAAAATACTGCAAGGGAAGGACCAGTTTAAAGGAAACATAATTTCTCCCATTACCAGGGATGTTAGGAAAATGTAAAAAGAGGTGGCTGGGAAACAAAAGAAATCTTGTAAACATGCCGATGACAGACACTAATAACAGTAACAAGAGGGAGAGTCTTTACCTATGGAATGCTTTTAGCAGGATGTACCTTGCCCACCTAGGTTGTTTAACATAAATAAAGCTGGAATTTATGGATTTATGGGGCATGGATCATTGGGAAATGTCACACAAGCTGCATAATTAAGAGTATCAAAGAAATGTTTTATAATTGAAGTGGCTCCTTTTCTGCATATGATATCCCAGACTTCTCCATGTTTCATGTAGATGGCCTGTATCCTTTAAATTATTAATAAAAGGAATGGGTATGACTTCTGATTCCCGTGAGTTTGGGTTTTTTTTTAAGATTTTATTTATTTACTTGAGAGAGAGAGAGCATGAGAGGAGAGATCAGCGGGAGAAGCAGATTCCCCGCAGAGCAGGGAGCCTGATGTGGGACTCGATCCCAAGGCTCCAAGATCATGACCTGAGCCGAAGGTAGTCAATTAACCAACTGAGCCACCCAGGCGCCCCTGATTCCCATGAGTTTTTAAAGTATAAATAGGAACCTTTTCTGAGGAATAACCTAGACAGACCTCAGCAATCAAAACATGTTTGGAAAATCTTTAGCATAATGTCTGGGAGTGGGGTAAGCACTCAAATACTTAACTGAGAATGAACGCTAATGGTGGTTAAGAGAGATGAAATAGTATGTAAATATTCTGTGGGAATAATTCAACGACTTGAAAAGAAGCAGAAGGAAGAGAGTAAATGGGAAACAGAATAAACTCACTGATTGACTCATAGCCGTTATTTGGGAATTAAAAAATATCAGACGGAGCTATATATCAAGCTCCAAGCTCTTAAGCAGATATGAAATCCAAACACTAAGATCACAGTAGTAACTAAAATTGGCTAGAGGATGGGGCCCCTGGGGGGCTCAGTAGGTTAAAGCCTCTGCCTTCGGCTCAGGTCATGATCCCAGGGTTCTGGGATAGAGCCATGCATCGGGCTCTCTGCTCAGCGGGGAACCTGCTTCCCCCCACTCTCTCTCTCTCTCTCTCTCTCTCTCTCTCTCTCTTTCTCTGCCTACTTGTTATCTGTCAAATAAATAAATAAATAAAATCTTAAAAAAACAACCACAACTGGATAGAGGAGGAGAGGAACGGGAGAGAGAAAGAGCGGTTACTAGATCATTTCAGTATTTGCTCACAGAAGGAAAACAATGGGTATTATCTAAAGTGAGGACTCAGACATTATATAATAATGAGAAAACCATTTAAAATTAGCCAAAATAATCATGATTAACCTGTTCAGTTGAAAAAGAGCACAAAGCTTGATAACACTCTGCATTGATTATAGTGTGTATGTTACTGGTAGTAACAAATAAGTACAACCTCACTGTATAGTGATTTGGCAACATTTAATAATTAAAGAAAAAGGCTTAAGCATCATTCTACTTTCCTATATGAATGTAGCCAAATGGTCCAGGTTGATGAGGAAAAGATCTTTACAGAATTCAATTAATAACTTTGGAAGGAATGATATGATTAGAAATAATGCTGTTTTGCAAACCTCAACCAAAACAACAGAGAGAATTACTAAATAAAGTGTTAGCGGGAAGCATTACGAGAGAAGAATCATGTGGTCACCACCCGAAGCCACTGACAAATCTCAGCATGAATAAGAGTGAAACAACCGGAAACAATGCACTGAAGTATAGAAAGGTGAAAGGAAATTAGGTCTGGGATTTGCTTTAAAATACTTCAGCTGAAATAATAACAACCACAAAACCAACAAAGGTGATCCATGGGGAAATCGTTGATGGGCAAAATGCTGATGATGACTGGAACTTTGTGATGGGGTTCATTACACCATTATCTCTATTTTGTATATGTTTGTAATTTTGCATAATAAAAAAAAAAGTAGAGCATACATACCAGCATTTTGAAATGGGACTCAGCTTGAAATAATTGAATCTTGGATGGCAAATTAAAAATAAATGGAAAATTACTGAAAATAATGGGACTGAGGTTTTCTGCAGGTATCTAAAAAATAACAAGAGATAATAGCTTTAATAATTCAAAGGGGAAAATTTTCATTCCTTTACCTCATCTTTTTTTTTTTTTTTTTTAAGATTTTGTTTATTTATTTAACAGACAGAGATCACAAGTAGGCAGAGGCAGGCAGAGAGAGAAGCCAGCTCCCTGCTGAGCAGACAGCCCGATGCGGGGCTCGATCCCAGAACCCTTGATCCCAGAACCCTGAGATCATGACCTGAGAGGAAGGAAGAGGCTCAACCCACTGAGCCACCCAGGCGCCCCACCTCATCATTTTAAATTGTTTCCCTCTATTCTTTTGGCAATCTATTTTTTAAAATTCAAAGTAGCTAGAAAACTTTCTAAGAAAATGCATCTGTTTTGTGAGTTAAAGGTGTTTAGGTTTTCAGTGATCATCTAATTTAGCAATTCAGCATTGCAATGAAGAAATGTCCAGGACGCCTGGGTGGCTCAGTGGGTTAAGCCGCTGCCTTCGGCTCAGGTCATGATCTCAGGGTCCTGGGATCGAGTCCCGCATCGGGCTCTCTGCTTAGCAGGGAGCCTGCTTCCCTCTCTCTCTCTCTGCCTGCCTCTCCATCTACTTGTGATTTCTGTCAAATAAATAAATAAAATCTTAAAAAAAAAAAAAGAAATGTCCAAATCTTGATTTATCAACAAGATACCCAGCTACTAATGTGTCCTATAAAGGATGAAAATTTTCAGAAATAAAAATTTTAGTCTTACCAGGTTGTTATTCCTAAAGAACAGTCTTCTTGTACTTTCACGAAAGATCACCTCACTGGGGAATTCATCTATGATGAAAGTATTTTCTGGTAGTTGACAGTTAGCTGTGTTTACCTTAGAGAACACATGACTTGTGAATTTCATTTTCTATTAATATATTATTTAATCTATTATATTTATAGTTATCATATAGATAATTAGAATAGAGCTCTATAAACCCAATGCATTTGGCATTGATAAAATAGAATTCTATAAAAATTCCAATTTTTGATCTATAATTTATCCAATTTTCATAAATACTGTAAAAGATAACAGATGTTGACAATGGAGACTAGTAAACCAGTTCTTGGGGCACAGATATACTGGAAACAATTTTGAGATCTTAGGAATAAAATCCAAGTGCTTTTGACAAAATTAGTCTTTTCTCCATTAATTAATGAATATTATTTTAGCATACACTATTTGCCAGGTGTGGAACAAAACATAAACTAAAAATTCTCCTTGCTGACACACAGGTTACTGTCTAGTATAGTAGTCAGCAAACTCTTTCTTAAATCCAAACAGTAAATATTTGTGCTTGGGACCATAGAGTCTTTGGTGCAACTATTCAACCCTGACACTCTGAAGAAGAAAATAGCCTTAGAGAATATGTAAACAAGTGAGTGTGGATGTGTTCCAATAAAACTTTAATAACAAAAACATGAGGCTGCCCATATGTGTAGATTACCAACCCATGACCCAGGGCCTGATAGGTAAAAATAAGTAATCTGGTATGGAGGACACAGTTTCTGATTGGAGAAGGACTTGAGGGGTTCAAGAAGGCTTCCCAGAAGAAGCAATTCTGGAAAATCAATGATCTAAATAAGCCTCTATCAAATCAAACTAATCCAAAAGATGCAAGGCAGGAAAATAGAATCTAAGAATATAAATTAAGAAAGTAAAATGAAAACGCAACCTATGAAATGGGGGGAAATATTTGCAAATTACATACTTGAGAAGGAATTAATATCTAAAATATATACAGAACACATGCCACTGAGCAAACAAAACAAAAACATCTGATTTAAAAATGAGAAACTGAATAGCTATTTTTCCAAAGAAGACCTACAGATCTCCGACAGGTACAGGAAAAGATGTTCAACATCACTAATCATCAGAGAAATGCAACCCAAGGCTACACAATGAGAATGGCTGTCATCAGAAAGACAAGAAAGACAAGAGGTAAGTGTTGGCAAGGATATAGAGAAAAGGGAACCCTTGAACATTGCACGTAGGGCTGTTAATTGGTGCAACCCCTGTGGAAAACAGTATGGAGGTTCCTCAAGAAATTAAAAATAGAACCACCATATGATCCAGCAATCCCACCTCTGGGTATATTAAAAAAACATTCATCTGGATAGGTATATTCATTTCAAAGAATATGAAATCAGTCTCTCAAAGAGATACATGTACCCCCCATGTTCAATGCAGCATTTTTTACAAAAGCCAAGACACGGAAACAAGCATCCTGGATGGATGAATGGATAAAGAAGATGTATATATACCCTAAATATTATCTGGCCATGACACAGAAGGAAATCCTGCCTTTAAGACAACATGGGTGGAGTGGACTTGCAGGACATTATTTTAAGTGAAATAGCTTAGAGAAAGAAAAATACATATGTATGAGCCAAACTCAGAAACACAAAGTAGAATGGTGGCTGTCAGGGGCAAGGGGATGGGGGAAATCAGGGACTATTGGTCAAAGGGTACAAGCTTCCAGTTATAAAATGAATCAGTATACCAAATAAGTATAAGTGTATCAAAGCAATATATTGCACACCTTAAACTCACACAATGTTATATAATTATATCTCAATAAAGCTAGGTAAAAGGAAATATACTACTTTAGAAATAATCAGTGCATTAACACTTCAGCACTAATTTTATACATAATATTTTCTCCTATTGGGATTGATATTGTGTGGAGAAATGGATTTTGATTGTATTTGGCAATTTATATTTATAAAATCATCTTATCTTAGCTAATTATTTTTTTATTTTTTATTTTTATTTTTTTTTAAACATATAATGTATTATTAGCCCCAGGGGTAAAGGTCTGTAAATCGCCAGGTTTACACACTTCACAGCACTCACCATAGCACATACCCTCCCCAATGTCCATAACCCCACCATCCTCTCCCTTCCCCCCACCCCCAGCAACCCTCAGTTTGTTTTGTGAGATTAAGAGATTTTTTTGGTTTGTCTCCCTCCCGATCCCATCTTGTTTCATTTATTCTTTTCCTACCCCACATACCCCCCCATATTGCATCTCCACTTCCTCATATCAGGGAGATCATATGATAGTTGTCTTTCTCTGATTGACGTATTTCGCTAAGCATAATACCCTCTAGTTCCATCCACATCATCGCAAATGGCAAGGTTTCATTTCTTTTAATGGCTGCATAGTATTCCATTGTGTATGTGTGTATATATATAGATAGATAGGTATCTAGATAGGTATAGATAGATATATATATAGATAGATATATAGATAGATATATAGATAGATAGGTATCTATCTATACCTATCTAGATACCTATCTATCTATATATATATATCACATCTTCTTTATCCATTCCTCTGTTGATGGACATCTAGGTTCTTTCCATAGTTTGGCTATTGTGGACATTGTTGCTATAAACGTTCAGGTGCACGTGCCCCTTCAGATCACTACATTTGTATCTTTAGGGTAAACACCTAGTAGTGCAACTGCTGGGTCATAGGGTAGCTCTATTTTCAACTTTTTGAGGAACCTTCACGCTGTTTTCCAGAGTGGCTGCACCAGCTTACATTCCCACCAACAGTGTAGAAGGGTTCCCCTTTCTCTGCATCCTCACCAGCATCTGTCATTTCCTGACTTGTTAATTTTAGCCATTCTGACTGGTGTGAAGTGGTATCTCATTGTGGTTTTGATTTGTATTTCCCTGATACCGAGGGATGTGGAGCTCTTGTTCATGTGTCTGTTGGCCATCTGGAAGTCTTCTTTGCAGAAATGTCTGTTCATGTCCTCTGCCCATTTCTTGATTGGATTATTTGTTCTTTGGGTGTTGAGTTTGATAAGCTCTTTATAGATTTTGGATACTAGACCTTTATCTGATATGTCATTTGCAAATATCTTCTCCCATTCTGTCAGTTGTCTTTTGGTTTTGTTAACTGTTTCCTTTGCTGTGCATAAGCTTTTGATCTTGATGAAATCCCAATAGTTCATTTTTGCCCTTGCTACTGTTGTCTTTGGCGATGTTCCTAGGAAGAAGTTGCTGTGGTTGAGGTCAAAAAGGTTGCTGCCAGTGTTATCCTCAAGGATTTTGATGGATTCCTTTCTCACATTGCGGTCCTTCATCCATTTTAAGTGTATTTTCATATGTGGTATAAGGAAATGGTCCAATTTCATTTTTCTGCATGTGGCTGTCCAATTTTCCCAACACCATTTGTTGAAGAGGCTGTCTTTTTTCCATTGGACATTCTTTCCTGCTTTGTCAAAGATTAGTTGACCATAGACTTGAAGGTCTATATCTGGGCTCTTTATTCTGTTCCATTGATCTATATGTCTGTTTTTGTGCCAGTACCATACTGTCTTGATGATGACAGCTTTGTAATAGAGCTTGAAGTTCGGAATTGTGATGCCACCAACTTTGGCTTTCTTTTTCAATATCCCTTTGGCTATTCGAGGTCTTTTCTGGTTCCAAATAAATTTTATATGGAACCATAGCACAGGCCTCCTCTGAACTGGGGTCCAACAGAGTTCTAAAGGAGGGTTTGCAGCTTGGGGTGTGGGTGGGAGGTTCTGGGTGAAAACAGAGGAGGAGGGGGAGGAAGGGGCCCTTCCTGGGAGGTCCGTGTCCACCGGAGTTAGAGGTGGGTCAGAGGCAGGGGGGACCCCGACAGGGGAGGGTTGTACGGAGTGGGAGAGCCTGGGGGGAGGTAGGGGCTATAGTGGGGGGGCAACTCTCCCTGGAGCTGGGGGAAATCCATTTCTTTGAAAAAAATGGATGGAATTTTGGTAGGGATTGCATTAAATGTGTATATTGCTTTAGGTAGCATAGACATTTTCACAATATGTGTTCTTCCAATCCATGAGCTTGGAATATTTTTCCATTTTTTGGTGTCTTCCTCAATTTCTTTCATGAGTACTTTATAGTTTTCTGAGTATAGATTCTTTGCCTCTTTGGTTAGGTTTATTCCTAGGTATCTTATGGTTTGGGGTGCAATTGTAAATGGGATTGACTCCTTAATTTCTCTTTCTTCTGTCTTATTGTTGGTGTAAAGAAATGTAACTGACTTCTGTGCATTGATTTACTGAATTCCTGTATGAGTTCTAGCAGTTTTGGAGTGGAGTCTTTTGGGTTTTCCACATAAAGTATCATATCATCTGCAAAGAGTGATAGTTTGACTTCTTCTTTGCCAATTTGGGTGCCTTTAATTTATTTTTGTTGTCTGATTGCTGAGGCTAGGACTTCCAGTACTATGTTGAATAGCAATGGTGATAATGGACATCCCTGCCATGTTCCTGACCTTAGAGGAAAAGCTTTCAGTTTTTTTCCATTGAGAATGATATTTGCGGTGGGTTTTTCATAGATGGCTTTGATGATATTGAGGTATGTGCCCTCTATCCCTACACTTTGAAGAGTTTTGATCAGGAAGGGATGCTGTACTTTGTTCAATGCTTTTTCAGCATCTATTGAGAGTATCATATGGTTCTTGTTCTTTCTTTTATTAATGTATTGTATCACATTGACTGATTTGCAGATGTTGAACCAACCTTGCAGCCCTGGAATAAATTCCTCTTGGTCGTGGTGAATAATCCTTTTAATGTACTGTTGAATCCTATTGGCTAGTATTTTGGTGAGAATTTTTGCATCTGTGTTCATCAAGGATATTGGTCTGTAATGCTCTTTTTTGATGGGATCCTTGTCTGCTTTTGGGATCAAGGTGATGCTGGCCTCATAAAATGAGTTTGGAAGTTTTTCTTCCATTTCTATTTTTTTGAACAGTTTCGGGAGAATAGGAATTAATTCTTCTTTAAATGTTTGGTAGAGGGGCGCCTGGGTGGCTCAGTGGGTTAAAGCCTCTGCCTTCGGCTCAGGTCATGATCCCAGGGTTCTGGGATCGAGCCCCACATCGGGCTCTCTGCTCAGCGGGGAGCCTGCTTCCTCCTCTCTCTCTGCCTGCCTTTCTGACTACTTGTGATCTCTGCCTATCAAATAAATAAATAAAATCTTAAAAAAAAAATGTTTGGTAGAATTCCCCTTGGAAGCTGTCTGGCCCTGGGCTTTTGTTTGTTTGGAGATTTTTGATGGCTGTTTCAATCTCCTTACTGGTTATGGGTCTGTTTGGGTTTTCTGTTTCTTCCTGGTTCAGTTGTCATAGTTTATATGTCTCTAGGAATGCATCCATTTCTTCCAGATTGTCAAATTTGTCAGTGTAGAGTTGCTCATAGTATGTTCTTATAATTGTTTGCATTTCCTTGGTGTTGGTTGTGATCTCTCCTCTTTTATTCATGATTTTTTTTATTTGGGTCCTTTCTCTTTTCTTTTTGATAAGTCTGGCCAGGGGTTTATCAATCTTATTAATTCTTTCAAAGAACCAGCTCCTAGTTTTATTGATTTGTTCTATTGTTTTTTGGTTTCTATTTCATTGATTTCTGTTCTGATCTTTATTATTTCTCTTCTCCTGTTGGGTTTAGGCTTTCTTTGTTGTTCTTTCTCCAGCTCCTTTAGGTGTAGAGTTAGGTTGTGTATTTGAGACCTTCCTTGTTTCTTGAGAAAGGCTTGTATCACTATATATTTTCCTCTCAGGACTGCCTTTACTGTGTCCCACAGATTTTGAACTGTTGTGTTTTCATTATCATTTGTTTCCATGAATTTTTTCAATCCTTCTTTAATTTCTTGGTTGACCCATTCATTCTTTAGAAGGATGCTGTTTAGTCTCCATGTATTTGGGTTCTTTCCAAAGTTCCTCTTGTGATTGAGTTCTAGCTTCAGAGCATTGGGGTCTGAAAATATGCAGGGAATGATCCCAATCTTTTGATACCGGTTGTGACCTGATTTATGACCCAGGATGTGATCTATTCTGGAGAATGTTCCATGTGCACTAGAGAAGAATGTGTATTCTGTTGCTTTGAGATGGAATGTTCTGAATATATCTGTGATGTTCATCTGGTCCAGTGTGTCATTTAAGGCCTTTATTTCCTTGTTGATCTTTTGCTTGGATGCTCTGTCCATTTCAGTGAGGGGAGTGTTAAAGTCCCCTACTATTATTGTATTATTGTCGATGTACTTCTTTGATTTTGTTATTAATTGGTTTATATAGTTGGCTGCTCCCATGTTAGGGGCATAGATATTTAAAGTTGTTAGATCTTCTTGTTGGACAGACCCTTTGAGTATGATATATTGTCCTTCCTCATCTCTTATTATAGTCTTTGGCTTAAAATCTAATTGAATTGATATAAGGATTACCACCCCATTAGCTAATTATTTTTAATTGAACAATACTAATTTAATTCTGCTCTTTTATTTAAAATGCTCTGGCTCGGGGTGCCTGGGTGGCTCAGTGGGTTAAAGCCTCTGCCTTTGGCTCAGGTCATGATCCCAGGACCCTGGGATCAAGCCCCACGTCGGGCTCTCTGCTCCGCAGGGAGCCTGCTTCCTCCCCCCTCTCTCTCTGCTGCCTCTCTGCCTACTTGTGATTTCTCTCTCTCTGTCAAATAAATAAAATCTTTTTAAAAAAAATGCTCTGGCTCCTCCTTCTCCCTCAACAATCATTAGGTTTATTAGTACCCTAAGTTTAAATTAGATTATGTTGTGTACTCTACTGAAAACGCTGAGTCATTCTCATTTTTTGAGTATTTGTGCATCTAATATATATTAGATAAAATATGTTATATACATAAAATATGTATTCTATGGCTAGGGTCTAGCCAGTCAGCAAAACGAGCAAAATTCTGAATTACTGAGGACAGAATAAAACATTTTATTTCTGATTTAGAAACAAAACAAAAGAGGACTCCAGTTGGCCAAGACCAGAGGGATTTTGAGTAAAATGGTATATACATTCCCTCAGAGGAACACTTACCTTATGTACTTCTTTCATCATTCTTAGAAGAGCTTTAAGACTGCAGTAACTCTGACTGGTTTCAGTCCACTGATACAGCTGGGAGATAATGGCAGTTTTAAGCATCTGGATCATTTTTTTGAAAGAAGATTCTTGCAAAGATGCCAAACACTGCTCTGAGGGGTATAAAATCAGCCACGATAAATATGCAGCCTCAAAAAAAAAAAAAAATTCCCGTTTCTACTGGGTTCTTTAATGTATGAAATAGGTAATGGTTTCCATTTCTGATGACAAAATCTAGAAAGTATCTTGTATCAGGATATCATCCTGGACATTTATTTCTCATAGTTGTGAATTTAGTATCATTGGAATTAAAACTCGAATTTAGGATTCTGAAGAAACTTGCTCATAGCTCCTGTGAATACCTGACTACTTACTGGTTGCATGATTTTCAAACTGAAAATTCCATACAGTATCTAAAAGTCTGAAAACATACATAAGAACACACACAAACACACACATACATGCATATCATGTCACCAAGGACATTATCTTTTCTTTTTTTTTAAGATTTTATTTATTTATTTGACAGAGAGTGAGAGAGTGCCAGAGAGCAGAAGCAGGGGAGACAACAGAGGGAGCTGCAGAAGCAGGCACCCAGCTGAGCCCAATGCAGGGCTCCATCCCAGGACCCCGGGATCATGACTGAACCATCAAGGTACCCTTCATCAAGGACACTTTCGATCTTGGGGCACCTGGGTGGCTCAGTTGGTTAAGGCCTCTGCCTTCAGCTCAGGTCATGATCCCAGGATCCTGGGATCAAGCCTGAATCAGGCTTTCTGCTCAGCAAGGGAGCCTGCTTTCTCCTCTCTCTGCCTGTCTCTCTGCCTACTTGTGATCTCTGTCTGTCAAATAAATAAAGAAAATCTTTAAAAAAAAAAAAAAAGAACACTTTCAATCTGAAAAAAATAGTATCTATGTTTTCAGACTCTATGAATACCTGGTATATATGGGTATATTTTTTAAACTAACTCAATAACAATATGGAAATATTACTTGGTTCCAGCTTGGATTTTTGAACTTTAAAGGATAATTCTCAGAAAACGAACCTATCAAATGTTAAAATAGCTAATACAAGTAAAATAATATGATGCAGATGCATGAAAGGCAGATTTATAGAGATTCCATAAATAGACTCAAATATGCATGACATTTTAGCATATGATAAAAGTGGCATTGCATATTAGTGGGAATGAAACACATCATTCAATAAATGTGTGGGGACAACTGAAAACTGACTCAGAAAAAATAAAGTTTAATCAAGATAAACTCCATATGGATCAAAGACTTAAACATAAAAATGAAACAATAAGAATTCTAGGAGGAGAGGGTCACCTGCCTGGCTGGCTCATTCAGTAGAGCATGTTACTCTTGATCTCAGGGTCATGAGTTCAAGCCCCATGTTGGGCATGGAGCCCACTTCAAAAAAGAAAAGGGGGACACATGGCTGGCTCAGTTGGAGGAGTGTGTAACTCATGATTTCAGGGTCATGGATTCAAGACCCATTCTGAATATAGAGATTACTTAAATAAATGAAACCTTAAAAAATTCTAATAGGAGCATGGGAATCTTTTAAAAAAGATTTTATTTATTTGAGAGAGAGAGAGTGAGAGAGAGAGATTGAGAGAATGAGTGGAAGAAAGGACAAGTGGAGAAGGAGGCTCCCCACAGAGTAGGGAGCTCCATGCGGGACTCAATCTAGGACCCTGGAATCATGACCTGAGCCGAAGGCAGATGCTCAACTAACTGAGCCACCCAGGTGCCTGGGGATTTTTTTTTTTTTTAATTTCAGAGTGAGGTAGGCTTTCTGAAGTATGATCTAAACTCAGAAATCATAAAAGAAAATGTTCATATACTAGACTTCATAAAAATGTTTTAAAGTAACAAACATTTTTGTTGTGGTTGTTTGCTTTTTGTTTTCTTTTTAAGATTTATTTATTTGAGAGAGAGAGAGAGAGCAAGTGAGAGCAGGGGAATGGGCAGAGGAAGAGGGAAAGAATCCCAAGACGACTCCCTGCTGAGCACTGAGTGCAGAGGTGGGGGTGGGGGGTGTTCTGATCCTACTACCCTGAGATCACAACCCAAGCTGAAACCAAGAGTTGGATCCTCAACTAACGGAGCCACCAATGCACCCCTTCATAAAAATGTAGAATAATTATGCATTCAAAAGTACCACAAAGTAAAAAAAAAATAATAACCCAGAGAAAAAAGATTTGTAATTCAATTATTGATTAAATATTAATTGCCTTAATCATTTAAGAGCTCCTAAATAGGGGCACCTGGGGGGCTCAGTGGGTTAAGCCTCTGCCTTCAGCTCAGGTCATAATTCCAAGGTCCTGGGATGGAGCCCTGCATCGGGCTCTCTGCTCAGCAGGGAGCCTGCTTCTCCCTCTCTCTCTCTCTGCCTGCCTCTCTGCCTACTTGTGATCTCTGTCAAATAACAAAATTTTTTTAAAAAGAGCTCCTAAATAAAAAGAAAAACACTAACAACAACACATGGAAAAATCGGTTAAGAGGGAAGAACTGATAGTTCCCAGAGAATGGATTTGAGATATAGGAAAACCAGCACTATATCTCATTCATAATGAGAAAATAAAAATTCTGGGTGCCTGGGTGGCTTAGTTGGTTAAGTGGCTGCTTTTGGCTCAGGTCATGATCTCAGGGTCCTGGGATTAAGCCCCTCATTGTGTTGGGTTCCCTGCTCAATGGGGAGCCTCTTCTCCCTTTCCCACTCCTCCTGCTTGTGCACAGTCTCTCTCTCTTTCTATCCGTCAAATAAATAAATAAATAAAATATTTTAAAGAATAAAAAAAAGGAAATCAAAATTCAAAATAAGAGATTCTTCAGAAAGGCAAATACCAAAGTTTGATAATACTGTAGAAAAATGCGTGGGCTGATGCTGTTGTATTTGTTGATGAAGTATAAATTTGTATATCCTCGGTCAAGGCTGTCATGTTGCACTTTTACATGCAATTTACATAGACTACAATATGAATTTTGACCACTTAAAGTTCTGTGCATGGTCATTTGGCAAAATCTCTCAAAATTTTAAATGCACATACAATTTGGTCCAGTAATTTTCCTTCTGGAATTTTCCCTATCTGTGTAAATGTATATACATATAAAGAAATACATGTTAGCACTATTATAATAGCAAAAGCTTAGAAAAAGCTATTTATAGTATATCCTCCCAACAGAATACTAATAAGCCATTAAATAGAACCAGGCAGTTCCTGTAACAGAACAAACATATCCTTACAATATAATGTGGATGGGAAAAGGCAAGTTGCCAAAAAATGTGAATGATGTGCTACCATTAAAAAAATTTAAAAAAGAGAAGTGCCTGGGTGGCTCAGTGGGTTAAGGGTCTGCCTCGGCTCAGGTCATGATCCCAGGGTCCTGGGATCAGGCCCCACATCGCGCTCCCTGATCAGCGGGGGAGACTGCTTCTCCCTTTCCCACTCCCCCTGCTGTGTTCCCTCTCTGTTTGTATCTCTCTCTCTTTGTCAAATAAATAAATAAATAAATAAAATTTTAAAAAAGAAAAGAAAAGAAAGAAAATCAAAGAATCTATGTCTCTATTTTTTAAGAATACCCATCTTTTAAAGTTTACACAAAATAACTATATTCTATAACTGCTTTCTGGGAGGGGAACTGGGTGGCTTCTATTTCATCATATATATCCTTTGTACCTTTAAAGCTTTGGACCTTGAACATTAGCTTAAAATTGTAAAAGGAAATTTCATAGCACTGAATACAATACATGAGAACACAAAGTTTAACATTTGTTTTTCATCACTGATCTGTTGGGAAGGAAAAACTCTCCTCTTCCCTTCAAGTTTCTTTTGGCTGGTCTAAGAATTAAATTAATGAGACAGATTAACAGAAAATCAAATTTAATTTTGTATGTATAAGGGCTCTATAAGAATATGAGGCCCAGGGGCGCCTGGGTGGCTCAGTGGGTTAAAGCCTCTGCCTTCGGCTCAGGTCATGATCCCAGAGTCCTGGGATCGAGCCCCACATCCGGCTCTCTGCTCAGCAGGGAGCCTGCTTCCTCCCCTCTCTCTGCCTGCCTCTCTGCCTACTTGTGATCTCTGTCTGTCAAATAAATAAATAAACAAAATCTTTAAAAAAAAAAAAAAAGAATATAAGGGCCAGAGGCAGTCAGACAGTTAAGGCTTATATGCTGTGCAGAGTTAAGGAGAAGAGGGTAGGAGTCTGAGTCTTCAAAAGGAAGGAAGACAATCACGGGAAGATGAAAAAGAGTAAATGTTTGGTAAACAAATGTTTGCTGGGCCATTTGGAAACAAAGGAATACAGAGGGGAATTTTAACAGACTTTGCTAAGTTTGTCTACCACACCTAATTCATATTATACTATAGTTACCTATGGTAACTCCCTTCCTGGAGCAGGCCTTATCTTTTACATCTTTTAGGCAGTTAGGGCTAAGGTCAATGGTTCCTCCTGAGCCTTCTATTTCTTAAAAATAGTCTAGAATAATCCACATGCTAGAGAGACACATTTTGGGATGGCAAATTTTGCTCCCATGCAGGTCAAAATGTCTCAAGTTTTAAAACATGAACAAAGTTTTAAAGTATGGATATATCTTTACTGGATCCTCTATAGTTATTAAATTCTGATGTCAAAGCCATACCAAACCTAAGAGTTACACATGCTTTGTATAATAATGATGACTGTAATATTAACTTAATCTTTTCAAATATTCACATACCATATACCCAAACATGTGTGTATTTTTAAAATCTTGTATCCAAAATTTGCTCCAACTTTTACTTCAGTGATTCTCTACTGACAGTACAGATAAAGTGACAAAAGTAATCAAACTTACTCAGAACTTGTGATTTTCGTTTCTTACAAACAGCTTTGGCAAATGGAACCACCAGACTACACCAGTTCCTAGAATCATGCATCACAGGACATTCTAGGAGCAGAAGGAAAACTAGTAATGCTTCTTGGTGAGAAGAACAACATGGGAGAGCTCTGAGCAGATTATCCCTGAGACATGTAGTTATCTGTAATTGAAAGAACAGGAAGGGCCCAGCATCCATTAGGTACAGATTATAATGAAAACAAGCTGTGGGACTAGGGGTTTTGTTCCACCATTTTCCAGTGGAAAAATAATTTAGTTTTCCTCAAACCTACTGTTCAAACTCCATCATTCCTTGCAGCCCAAATTCCCCAAAAGTGTTATGTGAGAGTCATCCTCTGTTTTATATCGGGCTGTGTGAGGGAAATAAAGTGAAATCACATGTACATACTGTGTGAATCATGGAGGTCACTCAATTAGAGATTGACAGATCAAGGATCCATACCCAGATCTATCTGACTTAAATCTAACATGGCAAAGATAATGCCCTATTGTTCACCTCACCAATCCTGTTTCATTTTCCTCCTGGGCTCACAGGAAGATGGCATTTCCAGCCTCCCTGCAGTTATGTGGGGCCAAATGATTGAGTTCTGGCTAACAAGATACGAGTGAAGGTGATGTATATCACTTCCAGGCATGACCCCTGAAGCCCCTCATGGGACCTCCCATACTCTCTTTCCTTATCTGCCAACCAAATACAAATACTTAGAACCTGTTTTCAGGGAGCATTCTGTGAAACCAGTGTTCCTTGGAACTCACATTGGGAAGAGCACCCCAAGTTATCTCCCATTTAACCTAGATGTATTTATTTTTAAATACATTCAATAATATCTACTATTCTTACTTCTTCATCTTGAAAATAAAAATATCGTATCTACCCCATATTAAAGAACACTCTCCCCCTTTCCCTGCCAAATGTAGGGACCCAGTATAAAGATGACTTTAACCCAAAAGCTTGTGTGATATCACTGATGCAGAAGGAAGCCTTCAGATTTCCCTTATCTGACTAAAGGCAGGGCCTTCTCAGAGTGAGGCAGCCATGGATGTCCTTGGAGGGCAAGCTTCACTGCCAGGGAAAGACCGGCCACTTGCATTTGGATAAGAAATTGCATAAACAAACATTATCACAAGCTGTCCTGTCTTCCATTCGACTCCCTTAAAGCCCATTTTTCTCCCTGAAAACTCCATTTGTTTTCTCATAGAAGCCTCTTCTCTCTAATTCCCTTTTCCCTATTAATTGGTAGATAAGCTCTCATTGTTAGCTCTTTGGGGAGTTTCTTCATCTGAATGATCCAGAGAAGCATGGAATAAAACTCGCTTTCTTCTGTTAATCAGTCTATTGTCAGTTCACAGGCCCCCAAACTGCATGAACCTGAGTTGGAAGAGGGAAATTTTTCCAACGCAGCCCAGAATCACAAAATACTAAACTAGAATAGATCTTAAAGAGGAACTCCATAAATAATGAGCCCAATAAAAAAAGGAAAGACCCAACAGCATAAGTGCTGAATCAGTAGCCAATTCGGCTCAACTAGATTTGACATTGATGGCAAGAGAATCAGCTTTCCATTCCCCCAGTACAGGTAAAGCTTCTCTTGCTTCCCAAACTAGTATCTGCTAATGATTATTTACCTCTCAAACTTTATTCTTTTCATATTGAAAATAAAAATACTGTATTTACTATACATTTAAACATGTGCTTAAAAAAGTGCCAGTATCTAAAAGAAGGAGTAGAAGTCAGAGAAGGGGTTGTGACCACAGAAGCAGAAGTCAGTGATATGGGACCACGAATCGAAGAATGTAGGCAGCCTCTAAATCAAGAAAAGTCAAAGAGGGGTGCCTGGGTGTCTCAATTGGTTAAGCAACTACCTTTAGCTCAGCTCATGATCTCAGGGTCATGGGATCAAGTCCCACATCGGGCTCCCTGCTCAGTGGGGAGCTTGCTTCTCCCTCTTCTACTCTACCTGCTTGTGCTCTCTCTCTCTCTCTGTGTCAAATTAAGAAATAAAATCTTTTTAAAAAAAAGTCAAAGAAATAGATTTTCCCTAGAGTCTCTAGCCCTATTTTCTATTATTACTATAACAATCACTATACTATATATTAGTACTATACTAACTAACCATACTAACAGTTACTATAACCACAAATTTAGTGGTTTAAAGAAACACAAATTTGTTATCTTGTAGTTCTAGAGGTCAGAAGTCCAAAATGAGGGGCACCTGGGTGGCTCAGTTGGTTCAGAATCTGCCTTCAACTCAAGTCATGATCCCAGGGTCCTGGGATCAAGGCCCACATTGGTCTCCCTGATTAGCAGTGAGTCTGTTTCTCCCTCTTCCTCTGCCCTCTGTCTGCTTATGCTCTCTCTCTCAAATAAATAAACTAAAATCTTAAAAAAAAAAAAAAAAAAAAGAAGTCCAAATGGGTCTTGCAGGACTAAAATCAAGACATTGACAAGGTTGCATCCCTTCTGGAAGCTCAAAGGGAGAATCTGTTCCCTGGCTAGTGGTTTCTTATAGGGATAATCCCATCTCTTTCATTTCTCTAGTTTCTAGAGACTGTCAGCATTTCAGCATTCCTTTGCTATTGGCCTTTCTTCATTCTCAAATCCAGAAACACACATCTTCAAATCTCCCTAACTCTGACATTCCTGCTTCCTCTTATAGACACTCCTGTGATTACACTGGGCCCCTCAAGATAATCCAGAATAATCTCCTCATCTCAAGATTGGTAACTTGATGACCTATGCAAAATTCCTTTTGCCATGTAAGGTAACACATTCACAGACTTTGAGTATTGCGACATGGACATCTTGGGAGGCCATTATTCAACCACCACATTTCCTATTATACACTCCATGCAACCATTAATCTATTTTCTATTTTTATGGATTCGCTGTCTCTGAACATTTCATGTAAATGGAACCAAACAATATGTGATTTTTGTGTTTGTCTGCTTTCAATTACATAATGTTTTGAGGGTCACCTATGCTATAACACCTCTCTTTTTTATTGCTGAGTAGTATTCCATTGTATGAATCCACTGCATTTTATTTATCCACTTACTGGTTGATAAATATTTGGGTTGTTTCCACATTTTGACAATCATGAACATGCTGCTATGATCATTTACATAGGAGCTTTTGTGTGGACATGTGTTTTCATTTGGGTTGGAAAAGCATCCAGAAGTAGAAGTGCTGGTCATATGGTAAATCTATGTTTAACTTTTTTGAGAAGCTGCCAAATTGTTTTCTAAAGAAATACACGTCTGCCAGCCATAAATGAGGCTTTCGGGTTCTCTGTATCCTCACCAATACTTGTTATTGTCTTTCTTTATGATGATATCATCATTGTGGATGTGAAGTGCTATCTCATTGTGGTTTTAATTTGCATGTCCCTAACGATTAATTGTACTAAGCATTTTTCTCTATGCTTATCCATAAATATCCATTCAAATCTTTTGATCTCTTTTAAAATTTAGGTCATTCCCCTTCTTACTGAGTTACAAAAATCATTTCTGTATTTTGGATGCAAGTCATTTGCCAAATATATGATTTATAAATTAAAAAAAAAAGTGCTGGCATCTAATACAGTGTCTGGAATATGGTAACCTCATGAACAGTCACCCCTCCCCGATCACACACCATCCCTCTGACTCAGCTCCCAACAAAATTAAACTGCAATCTACTGGTTCCCGTAAAGAAATTCCATTGTTCTATTTCTCAAGTAAATATTGGCCATTACCATGAGAGAAATCCATTCTGTTTTGGTTAACTTCTCGAAGGTATCTCTTGCCTTTTGTAAGTCCACATCAATGGAAATCGTTCCTATAGATTCTCTTTGGATAGAAGAAATTTACAAACGAAAAACAAAACACACATGAACAGATGGAAAATAGTATTTCTAAACTTCATACATATTTATTGTTTTATTAGGTAGCAGATACAAACTTCTTTCTTACAGCTTGCCTCCTTTCAAAATAATTTACTTGGCACAAAAAAGTTATATTAAATTTATATTCTCCTAAGAGAGAGTAGGTAACAAATTATTATCTCTAAAGTGGCTACAAGTGTGGGGTGCGATAATAGCAAGATTTTATGTGCTGCATCTGAAAACTGACACTATTTACCCTCACACTCAGCCGGTACACTGAGAACTGAAACTACCCAACACCCCGCCCATACCTTGCCATCTACATCTCCATTACTTAGGATTCCTCTGTTTCATTAGCATGACTTCACTATTCCAAGTGAGCCTAAGCCCAGGCAAGTGGTTTGATTGTGCATTATAGGAACTTCCTGAAAAGACCCATTAACTCCTCAATGGAAAGCACTAATTTATGCCCTAAAATTCTTAGACTCTCTTGCTTCCAACCATCCTGGATCATTGAATCTTTTCCCAGTCCTAATCGAGCCCCCAGCAGCCCCACCCCTCCATCCCCCAAACTGAAAGGCCTACCCCAAACGAAACTGCCAATTCTTGATAAAGGCCTGCCCAGCCTTCCCCTTAGTAACACTATCAAAGCTTTGTCTAGGTGTTGTGTTGGGGATATCTGAAGAGACTGCATCTGTCAAACAACTTATTTTTATAACATTCTATCAAGAAATACCTTATGCTTGCTGAATTAATGGATCAATAGTAATACCAGGGCTAAAATACTTACGCAAGTACTCAAAGTATTGTAATTCTCCCTTTAAAATATATTGTCCTTTGCAGTCTTTGACATCTTAAAACCAAACCTTGAGTTTCATCACTCTTGGGAGGATACTTTTCCACTTTACAAAGATGATATCCTTCACTTGGAAAACATTCTATATGCAGTAAGGATTAGCCTGAGGCTAGAGTAGGGAAGAAAGAGGAAACACTGTATGGCAGAGTCGCTGTCCCTTACTCCTCTCCTGGAAGGCAGGCAAGAAGAAGAAGAAAGCAAATGGGAGAGGAAGAAGGCAGAGGCAGGCAGTGTCTGATCTCTCTTCTCTCCCTTGACCGGGATGTGTGGAGATGAATCAGGATGCTCTTTAGAACTCTAGAAAGACACTGCTTATGGGCTGCCAGTGGGGAGCCATGGCATTCAGCTTCCCTGGGTTTCTCTCTCTGGTCCTGAGGTGAGGTTGTTGGACTCAACAGTTCCTCCAGTCCCCTTAAGGAGTGACTGAGAGTGCAGTTGGCTTAAAAACCAATGGGACAACTGGGGGTTACACAGAGCCAAAGAATGCCTGCAACACCGGTTACGTGAGTGCCACCTACTGGCCTTCCCTGGCCAGGAGGAGGCAAAGATGTGTATAACTATCTTCAGAACCTGTGAGGCAGCTTGGGGCCTATTCAACGGGGAGGGATGAGACCTGACCTAGTGGGTAGGACTGGACTGAGTGATAACTGCTGCGGACACGCCAGCAGGGCATCAGCCTCCAGAGAAGGCAGAGGGCAGCCTAAGGACCCCTTCATGCTACTATCCACCTTCACCCTTAAATACTGTTAAATTAAACATGGAGGCCATTACACTGAGGGGGCTCTATCACTGTGGGGCCTATGTACAGCTGAGCCTATAATCTGAGCCTATAAAAACCTCAGTAATGATATCGAAACCTAAGGACTACCAGTCACAAACAGCCCTCACGCTTTGAGCTATAGTCGATCAATTAATTGCTTTGCTTTGCTTCTGCACCTTCTCTACACATGTCTTTCCTCTAGCTCCTGTTGGTGGAGTGCTCCTAACCATTTCAGTTTGGTGCTGCCCAGTTTGAATCAGTATTTGCTTAAGTAAATCTTGAAATGTTTAATATGCCCCAGTTTATCTCTTAACAGTTCCCAGGCACAGTGTTATAAAGCATAAAGGGAAAGAAAGAAATACCAAACCAAATGTTGAGCGCTTCACAAGAGAGCTGTTTATAGGACTGGATCAGACACAAAATAGAGAAATTAGATTTTCCTCTGTGGCAGTGAACCTAGTTCAAGATAAAATAAATGGAATTTATTTTCCCTGTTGCTGGATTCCCCTATTGATCCCACCACAAAAAGAACTGCAGAGTGCTGCCTTGGCCTCTCAGTACTATAGCGACATCAGAATGATCCCTCATGGACATGAAGATCCTGAAAAGAACATCATTCCTTTTTGTCAGGTCACAGAGGAGGACAGGGGAGAGAAGGTGAACAATGTGAATTGGGAATTACAACTTGTTGTAAAGTTGTCTTTACTTTACAAAATGGGAGAATTCTGTAACAACCTTTAGAGTTTTCTATGTTGAACTTTATGTTCGAAGATAACGTAATTCACAAATTAAAATGACTGACTTAAAGCATTTCATTTTAAATATTTCTCAATGTGTTTTTCTTTCCCCAGTGTTTTATTTTTTTTTATTTTATTATTATTTTTAAAGATTTTATTTATTTATTTGACAGAGAGAGATCACAAGTAGAGAGAGAGGCAGGTAGAGAGAGAGAGAGGAAAGCAGGCTCCCCGCCGAGCAGAGAGCCTGATGCGGGCCTCGATCCCAGGACCCTGAGATCATGACCTGAGCCGAAGGCAGCGGCTTAACCCACTGAGCCACCCAGGTGCCCTCCCCAGTGTTTTAAATAAAGGTAAAGCTCATGTAAAGATTTACCTTTTCTTTAAAAAACTTGCAGTCAGACAAGCAGGAGATGAAAATATCATCGCAATTTCGCTGTAAAAGTAACACAAGTGTTAAGTCGTACCGTACTATGAAGCATGACTCCTCTTTTGTCCAATTATACAACTGATGACATGAAATCATCAAGAAAAATAACTACTCTCATGACGAGTCTTCCAAATTCTGGATATATTCTGTGCTGATAAATCTCACCAAAACCCTTCATAGTTCATTTTACCAAGTCACGGATTTAGATAAAATCCATCCTTCTGGAAATAGAAATTTATAGCGCCCCGGAGTATAAACTGTGAAAATGCACAAGAGTCTAGTTCAATGAAGGCTTAGTGAGACACAACATGTTTTTGATTCTCTCCTGCCTCTCTCACGCCTATCAAGGTGCCTGGGAACGGCATGTCCTCAATATAGTTAAATAAATGATGTGAGATCATCAGTGACGTCTGCAAACTTCGAGGTGGTGGAAGAGAATATGGTTAAAATGCACGTGATTTCCCAGCAAAGCCAAACCTTGTCTTATGTTTAGGATAAAATTACCCCATGGCTTTGAAACCAAATACCAGTGATTTATAAGTTATCAGACAGAGCTACCTCTTAGCCACTTCGCGTTCAGGGCTTCTTGCTGCTGATGCTATCCATTTTTCTGTCAGGGACTGGCTAATTTGTCTTATTTCTGGCAGAATTTTCCTGGGAACATCTGTAGAACTGGTATCCTTCATGGGAAAAAAAAAAAAAAGATCAGGAAAACACCCACGTGCTGAGGAATAAATAACACAGCAAGGCTTGTGGTGCAGGCGGTAGGTAGGCCCCCACCCTCTCTGACGGGGTGTGTCGGGGGAGGAGGTGTAGTCAGAAGGATTGGGTTCTCAGACTGGCCCGGCAGTTCCAGTCCTAGCCTTGACCACTTTGCTTGATCTGAGCCTTAGCTTTATCATTTAAAAATGGAATGACACAAAATAACTGAAAACAGGGACTCAACCCCATATTCACTGCAGCATTATTCACAAAAGCCAAAAATGTAGAAACAGCCGGTGTCTAATGACAACACAACAGATAAACAGGGTGCATAGACACAGGAGAATATTCAGCTATTGTAAGGGCCTACTTAGCCAGAGTGATTCCATCTCGGATTAAATAGCCATTTTGTTGTTTATGCAGTAAAATATGGTCGACCAGTCCCTGATAACGGAGCCCAGAATACAAGGACAAGTCAGGCCAGGTGGAGACATCCAATCAGTAAAGCGCACATACTATCTCTCTAACTACCAAAGAATGTGGGCCCCACCTTTTGGGCGCCAATTCTGACCAAGATGATAGGCTAGTTCAAATAGCTACTATAGGGTGAACTGTAATTCAATTGGCCACCCATGTGTGACTTAGCATGACTGTGCAGCTTTCTCTGTGTGTTGCAATCTCATTGGCTACCTGTGTGTGGCCAGGCTCAACCACATGGTCTTTGCTCTATAAAAGTTAGTCTATGAGACTGGGAAGGTTTGCTCTCTCTGTAAGAGGCCACCCCGGCTGGTCGGTTTGATTCTCGATACTGGCACGAAATAAAGCTTTGCTTGACCTTCACCTTGTATCAGTCTCGCTCCTTTGATCACGGACCCTAACACCATAAAAAGAGATTCTGATACATGCTGAAACATGGATGAATTTTGATGACATTATGCTAAGTGAAATAAGCCAGATACAAAAGGACAAATAGTGGTGGGCACCTGGGTGGCTCAGTGGGTTAAAACCTCTGCCTTCAGCTCAGGTCATGATCTCAGGGTCCTGGGATCCAGTTCCGCATCGGGCTCTCTGCTCAGCGGGGAGCCTGCCCCCCCCCCCTCTGCCTACTTGTGATCTCTGTCAAATAAATAAATAAAATCTTAAAAAAAAAAAAAAAGGACAAATAGTGTCCTTTCACTTATATGAAATTGGCAACTTCAAACTTCATAGAAAGTAGATTAGACATTACCCAGGGCTTGGGGCAGTTGCGGGGAGTCATGGTCATAAATAGAGACTTATAATTTAATGGTTACAGAGTTTCTGTTTGGGGTGATAAAAAAAAATTTTTTTGGAAAAAAAAAAGTTTTGGAGATGGATAGTGGTGATGACTGCACAATATTGTGAATGCAATTAATGCCACGAAATTGTATGTATATATATATCATAAAATTTTCTATTTTAACTATTCTTAAGTATACAATATATTTTATTAAGTGTACTATATATATTTTATTGTGGTTAAAAATATTTATATAGATTAACCATAATTTTTAAAAAATGAGATAATAATACCTACCTCTCTGGGCTCATGTTAAGATTAAATGATATTAGGTACCCAAAACCTTTGGATTATAGTTGATATTCATTTTTTTTTTTAAGATTTTTATTTATTTATTTGACAGACAGAGATCACAAGTAGGCAGAGAGGCAGGCAGAGAAAGGAGGAAGCAGGCTCCCTGCTGAGCAGAGAGCCTGATGCGGGCCTCTATCCCAGGACCCTGAGATCATGACCTGAGCCGAAGGCAGAGGCTTTAACCCACTGAGCCACCGAGGCGCCCGGTATTCATTTTTTTTAAAGATTTTATTTATTTGAGAGAGAGAGTGGGCATGAGCGGAGGTGGGAGGGGTGAAGGGGTGGAGGAAGGGGGTGGAGCAGAGGGAAAGGGAGAAGCAGACTCCCCACTGAGCAGGGACTCCCCCACTGAGCAGGGACTCCAGGATCATGACCTTAGCCAAAGGCAGACACTTAACCAACTGAGCCACCGGGGTGCCCCTATAGTTGGTGTTCAGTAAACACTGGTTTCTTTCTCCCCTCTAATCACCCATAGATTTTTACTTTTAAATCAGTGGTTTTCAAACTTTGGCATGCAACAGAATTACTTGGTGATTTTGCTAAAGCATAGACTGCTGAGCCCAACCCCACAGTTTCTCATTTAGGGGTGGAGTTCAATAATTTGCATCTGGGGCACCTGGGTGTCTCATTCGGTTAAGTGGCTGCCTTCAGCTCAGGTCATGGTCTCAGGATCCTGGGATCGAGCCCCATGTTGGGCTCCCTGCTTGGCAGGAGCCTGTATCTTCCTTTACCTCTGCCTGCTGCTCCCCCTGCTTATGCTTTCTCTCTCTGGCAAATAAATTAATTAATTAATCTTAAAAAACAAAAGAATTTACATCTAGCAAATTCCATGTGATGCTGCTGCTCTGGTGTAGGGCCCACACTTTGAGAACCATGGTTCTATACAATACTTGAATGGAAATGGCTTGGTGAGAGGTATCCGAAATCACTATATGGAAAGAAAAACCTGTGTTTTAATATAGTCTTCCAAAGGCATTAGTGCTCTGCTCCATGTTATACCTCTGCCTCCAATGAACTTGTAATAAATCAGGAAATTTTTTTTTTTAAGTAATTCCTATCTATGTCCAGCGTGGGGCTTGAACTCAAGACCTTGAGATCAAGAGTCACATACTCTACAAACTGAGCTAGCCGGCCATTCCATGAGTCATAAAACTCTCCACCGTTTTTATTTAATGCTAAAATAAAATCCGGAAAAAGATGTGTAACCGTGACTTCTGAAGTTCCCTTCAGCTTCCTGATCTGAGCCCTCGTGTTCCCTCTAGCTCAATCACAAGAAAGCTTTTATTCTCCCCACCTGGCTGGAAACTTAGGACAATGAGGGGCTCCCTATTGGCACTTATACACCATTTCTTCTACTCTCCAAAATCCCAGCTTCTCTGAAGTAATCATCTTCCAATGTCCTTGTCACTACCCTTCAACACTGAAAATTTTAGTACCTTGCTGTCTCCCTTAGCACTGCCATGCTTGTTGTCATTCTTCCTGTAATTCTTGGCAACTACAGAACTAATAAACATGATTTATTTCCCACCAGATCGCTCAAGTCTTGATCTCATCTCCATACTTCTCCTCTGCTCCGCCTCAACTATCTGTGTCCTGGACCAGGGTTTCAAGATGGATGTTATTGACATTTTGGGTCAGATAATTATTTGTTGTGGGGGTCTTGTGCATTGTAGGATGTTTAGCAGCTGTTGTGGCCTCTGTCCACCAGATGCTGGTGGCAGCCACCCCAACACACCTGCCCTTTTCCAGTTACTTCAACCTAAAACATCTCCAGGAGTTGCCCAGTGTTTCCCAGGCAAAACCATTCCTAGTTGATAACCATTGTCCTAGATCTAGGTAATACCCCATGCTTTATAATCATCATTAACTGTTTCACCTTCTAAAATTTCTATTAGAAACATTCTCAGGGGTGCTTGGGTGGCCTTTGGTTCAGGCCATGATCTCAGGGTCCTGGGATGGAGCCCGGCATTGGCGGGTTGTGGTTGGTATGGGGGGGGGGGGTCCCTTCTCAGCAGGGAGTCTTCTTTGCCCTCTCCCACCCCCACTCATACTCTTTCTCACCTCCCTCCCACCAAATAAATAAATAAAATCTTTAAAAAAGAAAAGAAACATTCTTTTCTTTGGTTATGAGACACCTTTTCTGATACCCTTAAGGTAAAACTCCCAATCTAACATTCTTTAGTGCTGGAATGAATTAAGACTTTTGGGGGCTGTTTGGAACAGAATGAATGTATTTTGTATGCAAGAAGGACATGGATATTCTGGGGGGGAGAATGTTATGGACTGAATGTGTTCCCCCCCAAATTCATATGTTGAAATTCTAATCCCCAGTGCGACGGTATAAAGAGGTGGGGACTTCGGGAGGTGACTAGGTCTCATGAATGGGATTAGTGCCCTTAAAAGAGACCCCAGAGAGCTCTCTTGCCCTTTCTGCCATGTGAAGACACAGCAAGAAGACAGCCATCTGTAAGTAAGGAAGCATGTCCTGACCAAACACTGACTATGCTGGCCTCTTCATCCTGGACTTCCCAGACTCCAGCACTGTGAGAAATACATCTCTGCTGTTCAAAAGCCTCTGAGTCTATAGTGTTTTGTTAGCAGGCAGAGCAGACTAAGACACTTACTTTAGAGCAGAACCCACTCCAACATTCTTCAAGGCCATCAGGACCGCCAATCCAGTGACCCTATTGTTTGTTCATTACTCATCACCTCCTCATTCTTACCCAGCTTAGAGTCCATGGTCAGCACTATAAGTCCCTTGCAAATACTTCCTACTCATTCACTGTCCTAATGAACTTACCTAACAAAATTCCATCTGTGGTTAAAAAGCAAGTCTGGGATACTCCAAATTTGAACCCAAGCAAAACTGAATCTAATCCATTCACTGGAGAGATTCACCCAACGGTGCTGACTGATTTGACTTGCAGTCCTACTATCATAAATGGGCACCCAACACTATTTAGTGATTTCCCACAACATTTGCTTCTCACTCTCTGAGACAACTACTGTACACCCTCCTTTTATTCCCAAACCTGTTAACACTTCTCCTGTCTCACTCACTCCCAGATGAGGGCCTTACCCTCTTTGTCACTGTGAAAACCGAAGCCATCAGGCACCTTTCCACCATCACCTCACACTCATTTCCACCATTCCTTATTAGAGCAAAATAATTATTTCTGCTCAAGCCCCTCCATTCTACACAGATGCAATCCCGCCTCAGCTTCCATGCTCAGTGCAGAGTCTGCTTGAGATTCTCTCTCTCCCTCTCCTTCTCCTCTCCTATTGTGGGACATTGCTTCTGCAGATATTCATTCTTTCTCATGTACCATCATTTTCTCCCCCTGAACAGGATCTTTCTCAAAAATCATCTCATTTTACTTGACCTCTCAGCAGTATGTGACAGGATTAGCCACTTCCTCCTTCTGGAAATACATTCTTCTCTTATCTTGATGAGCCTCCCTCTTTTCCCTTACCTCAGAAACTGGCCCTTCTCAATTTCTCTTCCGGCACCTCTTCACTGCTGGGCTTCTAAATGGAGAAGTCTTTCAGGACTGGATTCTGGATTCTTATTTTTACTCTCTCTCTCAAGGTGACCTTTCACCCAGACCCTGGCTTTAAATACTGTCTGTACTTGGATGACTACCATGTCTATGTTCCAGTGCTGACATCCTCCCTGAGCTCTAGATTTGGACATGCAGCTAAGGCTCCAGATCCCCTCCCCAAGGATACTCACACTGATCCCAACTCACCTACTTGCCTCCATCTCATACAACTCTTCACCCTTTCCTACTATGTTCTGCCCTTCTGGCCCTCTCTCAGTCCCTCACACATGCTAAACTTATCCTTGCCACAGGGCCTCTCTATGTGTGCTTACCTGAACACTCTTTTTTTTTTTTTTTCAAGATTTGCTTACTTATTTTAGAGAGAGAGTATGAGCAGGGGAAGGGCGGGGGGAAAGAGAGGAGAGAAGCAGACTCCCCACTGAGTGTAGAGCTTGTGGAAGGGCTCGATCTCACAACCCTGAGATCATGATCTGAACCAAAATCAACAGTCAGATGCTCACACAACTGAGCCACCTAGGTGCCCCTGGAATATTCTTTCTTTGGATCTAAGCACGGCTGAGGTCTCTGAGACCTCACTTCCCAGCCTCTGAGATGTCTTCCCTGACTGACATTTCTTTTCTTTTTTTTTTAAAAACATACTCATGGGACGTCTGGATGGCTCAGTTGGTTAAGCAGCTTCCTTCGGCTCAGGTCATGATCCCAGCGTCCTGGGATCGAGTCCCACATTGGGCTCCTTGCTCCGCAGGGAGCCTGCTTCTCCCTCTGACTCTGCCTTCCACTCTGTCTGCCTGTGCTCGCTCTCGCTCGCTGTCTCTCTGACAAATAAATAAATAAAATCTTTAAAAAAAATAAAATAAAATAAAAACATACTCATTTATCTTTGAGAAGGAGAGTGCATGTGAGTGGGGCAAGAGACAGAGGAAGAGAATCTTCAAGCGGATTCCATGCTGAGAGGGGAGCCCAACATGGGGTTTGATCCCATGACCCACGAGATCATGACCTGAGCCAAAACCACGAGTCAGATGCTTAACCGACTGAACTACTCGGGTGCCCCCTGACTGACTTTTCTAAAGAAGTCCACTCCATCAGTCTCCCATGGTTCACTTTGTTTGCTTCAGACAACTGATCGCTCTTTAATACAATCTTGTTATTTTTCATTTACATATTTATCACCTGTCCTGTAGAATCCAAATGCCAAGAATGAGACCAGCCTTTTCTGTACTACTCACTTTTGTCCCCAGCACCAAGAGCAGAGCCTGAGACATAGGAGGCAAGTGCCGACTAGACAGCTGTGACAGAGCAACCAAGTACAATCTCTTCACTCTCCCCAGCAGCACAGAAACCTTTGCCTCTGATCACTTTCTGTCCCAGAGAACATGGCAAGAGTCTATATGGATGTCAAGTTTAAAACATTCTGAAAATAGAAAAAAGTATAAATTCGGGCCACCTGGGTGGCTCAGTCAGTTCAGCATCTGACTCCTGATTTCGGCTCAGGTCATGATCTCAGAGTCCTGAGATGGAGCCCCACCTCAGCTTCCATGCTCAGTGCAGAGTCTGCTTGAGATTCTCTCTCTCCCTCTCCTTCTGCCCCCCTCCCTAACTCGTGTGCACTCTATCTCTCTAAGAAAGGAAAGAAAGAAGGAAGGAAGGGAGGGAGAGAGAGAGGGAGGGGAAGAGAGGGAAAGCGGGGAAGAAAGAAAGAAAGAAAATTACAAATTAGGAAGTTAACTATGTACTGGCAGACCTCAGAGATATTGAGGGTCTGGTTCCAAACCACCACAATAAAGCGAGTATTGCAATAAAGTAAGTCAAATAAATTTTTTGATTTCCTGGTGCATATAAAAGTCATATTTACACAATACTATAGTCTATCAAGTGTGCAATAGCATCATCTGTAAACAATGTGTGTATCTTGATTCTAAAAATACTTTATTGCTGGGGCACCTGGGTGGCTCAGTGGGTTAAAGCCTCTGCCTTCGGCTTGGGTCATGATCCCAGAGTTCTGGGATCAAGCCCCACATCGGGCTCTCTGCTCAGCAGGGAACCTGCTTCCCCCTCTGTCTCTGCCTGTCTCTCTGCCTACTTGTGATCTCTGTCAAATAAATAAATAAAATCTTAAAAAAAATACTTTATTGCTAAAAACTGCTAGTCTAAGCTCTCAGTGAGTCTGAGAGTCTGAGTGTTTCTGCTGATGACAGTTGTAATCTTGTCTTGAGGATGCTGGTCAGGGTTAAGGTTGCTGAAGGCTGGGGTGGCTGTGGCAATTTCTTAAAATAAGACAACATTAAAATTTGCCACATCAATGGGCACTTCCTTTTACAATCTCTCTGTACTATGCTATGTTGTTCAAAATTACTTTACCCACAGCTGAACTTCTTTCAAAACTGGAGTCAGTGCTCTCCAACTCTGCTGCTGCTCTGTAAACAAAGTTTATACAATATTCTAGGTCCTTTATTGTCATTTCAACAGTCTTCATAGCACCTTCACAGGTAGATTCCATCTCAAGAAGGTACTTTCTTTGTTTACCCGTAAGAAGCAACTCCTCATCCATTCAAGTTTTATCATAAGATTGCAGCAATCCAGTCACATCTTCAGGCTACACTTCTCATTCTAGTTCTCTTAAAATTTCTGCCACATCTGCAGTTATTTCCCCCATGGAGGTCTTGAACTCCTCAAAATCATCTATGAGGGCTGGAATCCCCTTTTCCAAACTCCTGTTCATGTTGACACTTTAACCTCTTCCCATGGGTCACAGATGTTCTTAATGGCATCTAGAATGGTGAATCCTTCCCAGAAGGTTTTCAACTGACTTAGCCCAGAGCCGTTAGAGGAATGATTATTTATGGCGGCTATAGCTTTAGGAAATGTATTTCTTAAATACTAAAACTTGCAAATCAAAATGACTCCTTGATCAATGCGCTGCAGAATGGACATTGCATTAACAGGCATTAAAGCAACACTCATCTCGTTATACGTCTCCATCAGAGCTCTTGAGTGACCAGCTGCACGGTCAACGAACAATAACATTTTGAATGGAAACTTTTTTTTTTAAGCAGATATCAACAGGGGGCTTAAAATATTCTGTAAACCATGTTATAAACAGGTGCTGTCATCCAGGTTTCTTTTTACATTTACAGAGCACAAGCAGAGCAGATTTAGCATAATTCTTATTCTTAAGGACCCTAGGATTTTCAGGATGGTAAGTGGACACTGGCTTCAGCTTAAAGTCCTCAGCTGCTTTAGCCCCTAACAAGATAGTCAGACTGTCTATTGAAACACTGAAGCCACACACTGACTTCTCCTTGCTAGCTATGAAAGTCCTACATGGGGGCACCTGGGTGGCTCAGTGGGTTAAACCTCTGCCTTCAGCTCGGGTCATGATCTCACGGTCCTGGGATTGAGCCCCACATGGGGCTCTTTGCTCGGCAGGGAGCCTGCTTCCTCCTCTCTCTCTCTCTGCCTGTCTCTTTGCCTACTTGTGATCCCTGTCTGTCAAATAAATAAATAAAATTAAAAAAAAAAAAAAGAAAGTCCTACATGGCATCTTCTTTTAATAGAAGGCTGTTTCATCTACATTAAAAAGTTCTTGTTTAGGGGGCTCCTGGGTGGCTCAGTGGGTTAAAGCCTCTGCCTTCGGCTCAGGTCATGATCCCTGCATCGAGCTCTCTGCTTGGCAGGGAGCCTGCTTCCACCTCTCTCTCTCTCTGCCTGCCTCTCTGCCTGCTTGCGATCTCTGCCTGTCAAGTAAATGAATAAAATCTTTTAAAAAAAAGAAAAAAGTTCTTGTTTAGGGTAGCCACCTTCATTAATAATCATAGCTACATTTTTTTGTTCTTTTTAAGATTTTATTTAGTAGGTCACCTGGGCGGTTCAGTTGTTAAAGCGTCTGCCTTTGGCTCAGGTCATGATCCCAGAGTCCTGGGATTGAGCCCCACATCTGGCTCCCTGCTCAACAGGAAGCCTGCTTTTCCCTCTCCCACTCCCCCTGCTGTGTTCTCCTTCTCGCTGTATCTCTCTCTGTCAAATAAAATAAATAAAATCTTTAAAAAATGTATTTCTGAGATTTTTATTTATGAGAGAGACAGAGAGAAAGGGAGAGAGAAAGGGAGGGCATGCGAGTGGGGGTAGGGGCAAAGGGAGAGAGAGAATCTCAAGCAGACTCAAAGTTGAGCTCAATCTCACAACCCTGAAATCATGACTGGGGCTGCAATCAAGAGTTGGATGCTTACCTGACTGAGCCACCCAGGTGCCCCCATCTTAGCTAGACCCTGTGGATAACTCACTGCAGCTTCTCCATCAGCACTTGCCACCTCACCTTGCACTTTGATATTATGGAGATGGCTTCCTTCCTTAACCTCATGAACCAACCTCTGCTAGCTTCCAACTTCCTTCTGCAGCTTCTTTACCTCTCTCAGACATCACTGATTTTTTTTTTAAAGATTTTATTTATTTATTTGACACAGAGAGATAGAGCACACAAGCACGGGCAGCTGCAGGCAGAAGGAAAGGGAGAAGCAGGCTCCCCACTGAGCAGTGGCCCAATCCCAGGACCCCAGAATCATGATCTGAGCCAAAGGCAGATGATCAACTGGCTGAGCCATCCAGTACCCTTTCATAGAACTAAAGAGAATTAGGGTCTTGCCTGGATCAGACTTTGGTTTTAAGGGAATATTTGATCTTCTATCCAGATCACTAAAACTTTCTCCATATCAGCAATAAGGCTGTTTGGCTTTCTCATCATTTGTGTGCTCTTTAAAAAAAAAGAAGTCTAGATGGAAAGAAATGATTTTTGTTTTTGTTTTTGTTTATTTTTTTTAAGAATTTTTTTTTAAAGATTGCATTTATTTATCTGACAGACAGAGATCACAAGTAGGCAGAGAGGCAGGCAGAGAGAGAGGGGGAAGCAGGATCCCTGCTGAGCAGAGAGCCCCACACAGGGCTCAATCCCAGATCATGACCTTAGCTGAAGGCAGGGGCCTAACACACTGAGCCACCCAGACGCCCCTTTAAGAATATTTTTAAAAGGGGTGCCTGGGTGGCTCAGTTGGTTAAGCATCTGCTTTCGGCTCAAGCCAAGATCCCAGGGCCCTGGGATCAAGTAGTGTATGGGGCTCCTTGCTCAACAGGGATCCTGCCTCTCTACCTGCTGCCCCCTGGCTTGTGCACCCCCTACCCCACCTCTGAAAAACAAATAAATAAAAATCTTTAAAAATATATATTTTAAAAAGAAACAGAAAGTATAATAAATACCTGACAAGTTGTCACAAAATTGGCATGTGTTCCAGCAAAAATATGTTTGAATTCAAAATCCACAAGGTCTAGAAGAAAATGCAGATCCATGTTTGTTGTTTTTAGAAGTAGAAAAATAAATCTTTTGTTACAATCTTAAAACTGCTCTAAAAAAAGTCTTAAAAAAATTTTTTTTATTAACATGCAATGTATTATTTGTTTCAGGAGTACAGGTCTGCGAATCATCAGTCTTACACAATTCACAGCACTCACCATGGCACATACCCTCTCCAATGTCCATCACCCAGCCACCCTATCCCTCCTTCCCCTGCCCCTCCAGCAACCCTCAGTTTGTTTCCTGAGATGAAGAGTCTCTTAAGGTTTGTCTCCTCTAGTTTCGTCTTGTTTCATTTTTCCTTCCCTTCCCCTATGATCCTCTGTCTTGTTTCTCACATTCCTCAAATCAGTGAGATCATATGATAACTGTCCCTCTCTGTTGACTTATTTTGCTTAGCATAATACCCTCTAGTTCCATTCATGTCATTGCAAATGGCAAGATTTCATTTCTTAAAAAATACTCTTAAAAAAACCCCAATATATTGGGGTGCCTGGGTGGCTCAGTCAGTTAAGCATCTGACTCTTAATTTTAACTCAGGTCATGTTCTCAGGGTCATGGGACTGAGCCCCACAGTGGGCTCTGTGCTTAGCATGGAGTCTGCCTGTCCCTCTCCCTCTGCTTCCCCCCCACCCCCGGCCCCATGTTCTTGTGCATGCTCTCTCTCTCTCTCTCTAAAATAAATAAAATCCTTAAAACAAAATCTGATATATTACTCATCTAAATTTACTTATTTATTGACAATTTATATTCTTCTAGATGAATTTGGACTATAAGCACCATGAAAAGATTAATTTTGATCAGGTTCTATGTTGTATATTCTTAAAATTTAATTTTTCAGGCACTTGCATAATGAAATCAGGGTGATGTGCTTTAGATGGGGGCTTTTTTGTTTGTTTGTATTTGATTTGATTTTAAGCAATCTCTATACCCAGCATGGGGCTCAAACTCACAACCCTGAGATCAAGAGTCACATGCTCTACCCACTGAGCCAGCCAGGTACACCTAGAAGAGGTTCGATTAAATATATAAAAGTGTTTCTGATAATCCATTGACTTGGGATCTTTTTGTATTATCCTAATCTTTAGAAAAAAATTACTAAATACTCCAGGAATCACTGCATAACAAAAAATGCATATTGTACGGATTAAAAATAACAGTACAAAAAGAACCACAGATCTATGTACTTCTGTGAAAAGAAGATAAATAATTTTTCTCCTCCAGTGGCATCAATTAAAACAAAATCATAAATGAGTAGGACCACTCGTACCATCAGCAGAAATCAGGCAGGTAAAGTTTTCTGTCGGAGCCTCTGGATGAGTTGGGCTGCTTTTGCAACATGGTCCACGACCAAAAGACACTACCTTTCCAGTGGTGTAGACATATGCAAGTGTATGGTAACTGCAAGAGACAGAATATAATGAAGACCAAGGGACTCACACTTTTTGAGAAAGATGATGTCTCCTAACACAAAGTGACAGATTTATCTTATACCGAGTACCTGGATAACCTTATCATAATGTCAAGGTGAGAGGGTATCAAATGATGTGACTAAACAAATGGTAGGTGAATATTAACTTATTACTAACCTTAAAGATAGAATATTATTGGGACGCCTGGGTGGCTCAGTTGCTTAAGCGGCTGCCTTCGGCTCATGTCATGATCCCAGTACCCTGGGATCGAGTCCCACATCGGGCTCCTTGCTCGGCCGGGAGCCTGCTTCTCCCTCTGCCTCTGCCTGCCACTCTGTCTGCCTGTGCTTGCTCTCTCCCTCTCTCTCTCTGACAAATTAAAAAAAAAAAAAAAAAAGATAGAATATTATTGATGGGTCTTTACTATAGCTTCTACCATTTCTGTTTTTTTGTTTCTTATTTGTCCGAGTGAGAGAGAGCACAAGTCCCTGCTGAGTCAGGGAGCCCGAAATGGGGATCAATATATCCCAGGACAATATATCCCACGCTCAGGAGATCGCAGGACACCGGGATCATGACCTGAGCTGAAGGCAGATGGTTAACAACTGAGCCACCCAGGCGCCCCACCACTATTTTTACTTTTAACTTTCTTCCCAACCCCCAGCACCTAGTAAGGTGGTCTATACACAGAAGACTTCCAATAAATTCTTATTAAACAAATGAAATTCCTAGAATAAATTAGACAAAAATAGAAAACTCAAACTGTATTTGAAAGAAATAAATTTTCAGAAAGGAAAATGATCTATAAAAAGAGCAGTCACATATTTGGGGTTTTAAGGTTTGATAACATGGCTGGGGAGTCATTTTTTTGGATGAGTAGCAAAGCTTACTGAACCATAGAGGGAGGGGACCCGAGAGGGGTACCCTGAGGAATCATTTCTAAGTAACAAAATGTAACACTTTCTACTCAGGCTAAAAACAAACAAACAAAAACTAGTCCATTACCTTCCACAATCTATCTGTGAAACTAGGCCATCAATTCCTTCCACGAGCTGTGGCCCTTCCTTCTCAGCAGTAGTGCTGTATCCCAGCTGTCCATAGCTATTGCCTCCAAATGTGAACACTTCTCCAGTCTGTTTGAAAAAGAAGTAATCGGACTAATTTCAGATTTTATTTATTTATTTTTAAAGATATTATTTATTTATTTGACAGACAGAGATCACAAGTAGGCAGAGAGGCAGGCACAGAGAGAGAGAGAGGTGGAAGCAGGCTCCCTGCCAAGCAGAGAGCCCGATGCGGGGCTCGATCCCAGGGCTCCGGGACCATGACCTGAGCTGAAGGCAGAGGCTTTAACCCACTGAGCCACCCAGGTGCCCCTAATTTCAGATTTTAAAAAGTAACTAAAAACTTGGAGATTAAGTATTATCAAAGAATTGTATGAGAGCACCATGTGAAATATAAGCTCTATAATAAAGGGGAGGGGTCTTCTATTTATTATTTCTAATAGTAAATATAAGTTGCTCCAGCTTTGGGGCCAGAGGTTTCAGAGGTAGAGGTCAGTGCTTCATTTATTTTTTATTTTTATTTATTTATTTATTTTATTTATTTTTTTTTTTAAAGATTTTATTTATTTTGACAGACAGAAATCACAGGGAGGCAGAGAGGCAGAGAGAGAGGAAAGGAAGCAGGCTCCCTGCTGAGCAGAGAGCCCAACGTGGGGCTCGATCCCCGGACCCCGGGATCATGACCTGAGCCGAAGGCAGAGGCTTTAACCCACTGAGCCACCCAGGTGCCCCTATTTATTTATTTTTTTAAAAAAGGTTTTATTTATTCATTTGAGAGGTGGGGGAGCACAAGCAGAGAGAGCAGCAGAGGGAGAAGCAGACTCCCCGGTGAGCAGGGAGCCCGATGCGGGGCTCCATCCCAGCACCTTGGGATCGTGACCTGAGCTGAACAACTGAGGCACCCAGCTGCCCCTATTCATTTAGTTTTTAAATAAACATTTCAATCACACAAATAGTTTTCTATTTGTCTATTCCTTGTGGCTATAGACAGAATCCATCCCATTGGAATATACTATTTGGCCAGTACAAGAAGAGGAGGCAAACATTTACAAAGCAGGCTGGTAATCGTGCCAAGCAAGAAATGGAACAAAGTAGGTTCTAGTCTGTAATCTGGATTCTTAAAAGCTGTAAAAATTAGTTTGTCGCCTCTGCAATAATTCCATCTGTGGAACTATAAAATGAATGAATAACTGCTAAAAGGATTAGCTCCTATATTAATCATTTAAAAAAATTTTTAAGATTTTATTTTTAAGCATTTTCTATACCCAATGTGGGATCGAATTTACAGCCCCAAGATTAAAAGTTGCATGCTCTACCAATTGAACCACTCAGGCACCCCATTAATGTAATTTAGTGGATATCTAAAAATATTTCCTAAAGCTGAAATTAGCTTCTGTTATACGATCTTGAAAATGTCATGGATTACATTTGATTAATTTTACCTTTTTAGATATTTGTGCATTGAATGGTTACATTGAGATACTGATACACAGATTGATTTCAATAACAGGACATGCACCTTGGAGTAACATTTCTCAGGAATTAAAAAAAAATAGCAAAACATTTTAGATTACCTGGGTAAGCACGGCAGTGTGTTCATAACCACAGCTGATGTAAACCACACCTAGATTCTCCAGCGCATCAACTGAACAAGGCTTGGAGCTTTGCACCACTGAAAGAAAGCAGAATCTCTAGAGGCTAAGACTCAGATTTCATAAGCTGTCACATCTATTAATATTTTCATCATCTTATAATTCATTAACATAATCTTTTAAATGAGCACTCAGGAGTATTATAGAACAGAGGGAAGGCCCTGCCTTGGAAAAGAAAGAAAAACACCCCTTCAGCATCTATTTCTGAAAACGATGTAATCTTCTGGAACACCTCAGCTTATTCTCCTAGAAAGCTAAGTTTTAAGACCTTCATTCCCAATAATATTGCCATTATGTTATATTTGTTTCTGTCACCTAATAGGTGTTCTGTAAATATGCAATAATAATTAAGAAAAGAAGAGGACTTACTTCATGTTGACAGAGTCAAACGAAATGAGATAAAGTCCTGGCTGAGTATATATTAACTGAATATAAAGAACTGAACAGAGGGACAGGGTTCATGGGGAAGACTTCGCCGTGAGTTTGTTTAAGGGCTGTCGGTTGTTTGTCCTGCCAGCATCTTCTAATCCAGTGGTTCACAAGCCTGACTGCACATTGGCATAACTTGCAGACTCTTTAATAATGACCAATGCCTGACTTCCATCCCCAGACCTTCTGATTTACTTGGTATGGCATCTAACTTGGGTGCTGGGATTTTTAAAATGCTCTTACAGTAGACAAAATAAGGTCTTCAAAGATGTCCGTGTCCTTTCCCAGAGGTTGTGGCTATCTTAGATTACACGACAAAGAGGAGCTAATGAAAATGGAATTAAAGTTGTAATCTATTGACCTTAAAATAAGGAGGTTAGCCTGGATTATCTGGGTGGGCCCAATGTAATCACCAGGGTCCTTTATCTGAAGAAGAGGGAATGCAGAAAAATCACGGTGAGAGTAATGCGACCCGAGGAAGATTTCACCAGCCATTCATTGCTGGCTTTGAAAAAGCGGGGCTATGAGTCAAGGAATGGAGGTGGGTGCTAGAAGGGGGAAAAGACGAAAAAATGGTGCAACACCCCTACGCATCCCCTACCCGGCTGTCCCGAAGCCTCCAGAAAGGAACTCAGCCCTGCTGACACCTTGATTTTAGCCCTGTTAGACCTGAATCAAACTTCTGACCACCAGAACTGTAAGATAATACATTTGTGTTGTTTGAAACCACAAGTTTTTGTGGTAATACATTACAGTGGCCATCACAAATCAAGATGGCTCCCCAGGGGATTCTCATGTATCACAAAGTTTGGGAATCACTGCTCTCATCCTAGAGAGTCCCCTTTGTGGAGCTGGTTCTACAACTGGAAAGAAAGACTGATTTACCACAGGAAGACTATCTCGTTACCTGGGACGTTCTTCTTGCGCAGGGCCAGCTGCCCTTCACTGTTGCTTCCCCAGCCAAACGAAGCCCCCGAGAGAGACAGGGCGAAGCTGTGCGCCCCACCTGCAGCCACCTGAGTGAGGGGGATGCCGTCCAGGAACTGCACCCTCTGCGGGCTGGCTTGGGAGGGGCACTCCTTCCCCAGGCCCAGCTGCCCGTGGCTGTTACTTCCCCAGGCAAACAGCCGGCCATCTACAAAGAGAAAGCAGAGAAATTGAGAACTGCCAACACACTGGAATACCAAATTCAAGTAGAAACTGCCACCCTTATTCTACAAGTCTTTAAGAACTACAAGAGGGATAAAGGAGGTTAGAGTATTCTCACTAAGAGCAACGAGGATGGTCAAGAACACCTTCAAACCCCCTTCCAACAATACCCACTCCTCTTCTCCCTCCAGTTGAGAACAACTCTGTTCCTTCAGCTGCTCAGACCAGAAATTTTGAAATCATCCTCGACTCCCTTCTTTCTTTTACACCCTTCACCGTAGCAAATCCTAAAGTCTCTACCTTTAAAGTGTGTCGAAACTGACCACTTCTCACCTCTCCACGGTTAACTACCTTAGCCACCAAGCCTCTGTTACATTTCTCCCGGATGTTTACAACAGCCCCTCGCTAGGCTCCCCGTGTCCATATTTGTCTGTTTTCCAAAGCAGCCAGAGTGCTCTTAAAAAATAATAATAATAAAAAATAAATAAAAAATAAAAAAGAGGGATGCCTGGGTGGCTCAGTTGGTTAAGCAGCTGCCTTCGGCTCAGGTCATGATCCCAGCGTCCTGGGATCGAGTCCCACATCGGGCTCCTTGCTCAGCAGGGAGCCTGCTTCTCCCTCTGCCTCTGCCTGCCTGTCTGTCTGCCTGTGCTCGCTCTCTCTCCCCCTCTCTCTCTCTGATAAATAAATAAAATTAAAAAAAAAAAAATTTAAAAAAAAAAAATAAAAAAAATAAAAAAAAAATAAAAAAGATAGAACCCTTTAGGAATTTGCTATCTTGCTCAATTAAAGGCTAATTCTCACCACAGCTCACAAGCCCTGGGTCACAGTGTTCCCTAGGACACATCTCAGACCTTTATCTCTCCCTTGCACAGACCTTTCCAGAGACCCTGCTGTTTCTGAACATACTGCTGAGTCTGTTGCTACCTCATTGCCTTTGCATCTAGATCATACCTCTGGATCATGGCCTTAGCATCACGTCTTCCTCCGTCCCTTCTTTTGGTCTCTGGTCATGGTGTAAGTGATAGTCTCCCTAACATCATTTATAAAAGAGAAAGATTCCTTCCCTCCACTCCAGTACCTTCTCCCATCCCCTTACCTGGCCTCACTTTCCTTCCTACCCTTATCGCTGTTATATGACATAATTATGTGTCTATATGTGTGAGGTTCACCTCCCCTACACACCGTCCAGCATATAAGCTCCATGAAAGCACAGTCTTAGGTGTGTTCACAGCTGTATCCTCTTTGTTGGAGACATAGGCACTTAAAAAAATACTTGTGGAATGACTCTATGGAAGAAAAAGACCATCAACATTTTACGTTGAATTTGACCAAAGATGGATAACTTACATGAGGTAAAAAAAAAAAAATCAAGATCTTCTAATGCTTCATTGTTTACCCGGAAAAATGCTAATAAAGCTCAGATTTTTATATTATTATATCTAATTTTTCTTTTTTAACTCTTCTAAAGTTATTTCTACCACTGAAAAGCATTTCTGGGGCACTTGGTGGTTGAGAGGGTTAAGTGTCTGCCTTTGGCTCAGGTCATGATCCCAGGGTTTGGGATCCCAAGCCCCGTGTCAGGCCCCGTGTCAGGCTCTGTGTCAGGCTCTGTGTCAGGCCCTCAGCTCGGCGGGGAGCCTGCTTCTCCCTCTCCTACTGCTCCCTTGCTTGTGCTCTCTTACCCGTCAAATAAATAAAATCTTAAAAAAGAAAGAAAGAAAGAATTTCTGAGGGCCCACTGCACAATGTCAAACTCATATGAAGGTCTATGAGAACTCACAGTTCACCACAGCAAATGTACTGGGTACATGGGTTCCACACAGCCCTCAGTCCAGACCAGTATAAAGGCAAATCAATACCCTGGGGAAACACTTCAAGCTGTTTCAATAATGAAGAAGAAGGAAAGGAAGGAAGAAAGAAAGACTAATCCTTCTTGTACCCCTGCTATCGGCCATTGGTGGTACAGGATATATTGTGTTCCTTCTTTCACTGAATCTTCTAAACGCCCCATATGATAGGCATCAGTTCTCCTACAGATGAGAAAATCGTCAGGTTAAACAACTTGCCTTAGATCAAACCTCTGGAAATGGTAGGAAGGAATTCTTCAAGAGCCACAGGATTATAATGTGGGCTCATGGCCTTCATGGTACCATGGTTAACTGCTTAGGGTTGAGAAGTAAACAGATTCAGGTTCAAATTCCACTCCTATTTCTGAGTGTGTGACTTGAGGCAAATCACAAAAAGTCTCTGAGTCCAATTTCCCATTTCTACAATGAGGGTACCAATGATGCGCAGCATCTGTGTTTGTTAAGTGATTTCATGAGATTCCAGACATAAAGCATCTCCCATAGTAGCTGGCGCCCAGAAGGCAACCAGGCAATGTCCGGAGCCCCTGTGGTGCAGCTGCCATTATGCATATGACATCACCTGGGGGATATGCAAATGTCACATGTCTCTGGAAGACACTCACAATATGCCACCCCAAAATACGCCATTCTGACATAAGGGTTATTGTGAGCTGAAGGCAACTGAGAATCCACAAATGTGGGAAAAGTTCTCTGCCCTCCTCTTATCCACCCAAGTGCAAGGTATATATTTCCCATTTGAAGGTGTCCTCTTCTCCTGCACCCAGGATGGGGCAGGGACCCATCACCAGAGACGGACAGTCTGCCTTAACATGAGTCCTCACAAATAACCCTAAATAAAATAACTCTTATCTTCTATTAGTTTCTCCCATGTATACCTCCCATGTATTTCCCTACAATCGGTCATCCTGCAAAGCCCAAGTCCTTCCCTCATTAAAATGGTTCATAAGCCCCTAAGTCTAAACACTTCTTGAGTTTCACTTCTTTTCTGTAAACTTCCATGCACTAAAATAATAAAACTGGTATGTCTTTTCTCTTGTCAATCTATCTTTTGTCACTTAAATGTGCAGACTCCCAGGTACTGAACCAAAGAGGATAGGAGAGGACGCCTGGGTGGCTCAGTGGGTTAAAGCCTCTGCCTTCGGCTCAGGTCGTGATCCCAGGGTCATGGGATTGAGCCCCACATTGGGCTCTCTGTTCAGCGGGAAGCCTGCTTCCTCCTCTCTCTCTCTCTGCCTGCCTCTCTGCCTACTTGTGCTGCCAAATAAATAAATAAATAAATAATCTTCTTTTTTTTAAAAAAAGAGGATAGGAGAAAAGTTTTTCTTCTGCAATACTCTCTATTGGAACCTTTTAACTGACGCTGGACAAAGGATGGGGCTATTAGTAGAAAAACATGTGAAGTCATAATTTTAATATCTTGACTCTTCTTTCTTTGATCTAAGTAAAAAAGACAAACAGACCTTAGTCTACCTGAGTTTGCTGGTGTATATAACCATTCAGCATACAGGGCAAAGTTCCAGCTAAAACTACTACTAAATTCTGTGACAGTCAGATCAGGTCATGTGAACCGAGATGACCCTTTATGGCATTTATATGAATTAGGCACTACTTAGAGTATAGCATGAACAAAGAGAATAGGGGAAAAAATGAAGAACAATACAGCTTATGAAATCTAAAGAGTTAATAAAACTTCTAGGGGTGCCTGGGTGGCTCAGTGGGTTAAGTCACTGTGTTCCAGTCGGGTCATAGTTTCAGGGTCCTGGGATCGAGCCCCACACTGGGCTCTCTGCTCAGCAGGGAACCTGCTTCCCCCTCTGTCTCTGCCTGTCTCTCTGCCTACTTGTGATCTCTGTCAAATAAATAAATAAAATCTTAAAAAAAAAAAAACCCCAACAAACTTCTAAATGTATTAAAATGAGCCCCAGTACATTAAAAATCAACAGGCACCATTCATATTCAAAAAAATTACTTTGTGGGGCATCTGGGTGGCTCAGTCACTAAGCATTAAGCTTCTGCCTTTGGCTCAGGTCATGATCCCAGAGTCCTGGGATCCAGACTCAAATCAGGCTCCCTGCTAGGCAGGAAGCCTGCTTCTCCCCCTCCCACTCCCCCTACTTGTGTTCCCTCTCTCACTGTGTCTCTCTCTGTCAAATAAATAAAATCTTTTAAAAAAAATTACTTTGCAATGACACTTAGAAGATCCAAAAACCCTTTTATTTTTTTTTACCTTCTGATAATGCCAGGGAGTGGTGGTGTCCACAGGAAACTTGTATAATTTTTATATCAGCCAGAGTTTTTATCTTCCTGTAAGAAAAATGATACAAAATTTATTAATCTTTCTTTAGAGTGGCTCACCAAATGAACTACAGATATTAAAACAATCCCAGGTAAGATATTTGGTTTAGGGAAATAACTTTCTCTTCCTTTCTTTTCTTTTTAAACTGGGCTATTTTAATGTTTTTTACAATAGGATAAATGGGTCTCTGGATGACGGCAGATATGTAATTCCAAACTCGGCAGTATTCAAAAACACCACAGTAATGGCAATTTTCCTGACTGGCATGTAATCGTCAGTAATTATAAGGAGTTATTTGTCTGAAACAGCTGTCACACTAACAAGTTTGCATTTACACATCAATCATTTTCAGGATTTTTGGTAACCTGGGCATATTTTCCCCAGAAATAACTTTATTTTCTTATTTTTTCTGTTGTACCCTAATTCCAAAGTCCTCAAACTATTTTAAACATGACATCAGCACATATAAAGGTACAGAGCAGGGACTTCTGGGTGTCTCAGCTGGTTTAGTGACTGCCTTCGGCTTAGGTCATGATCCTGGAGTCCCACATCGAGCCTTGCATTGGGTTCCCTACTTGACAGGGAGTCTGCTTCTCCCTCTGACCCTCCCCCTTCTCATGCTCTCTCTCTCTCTCTCACTCTCTCTCTCAAATAAATAAATAAATAAATAAATAAATAAATTTAATCTTGGGGAAAAAAAGGTGCAAGCAGAATCCAAACAGTTGTGATATAGAAGTGATATTTATTAGATTTTAAATGCAGTATATAATGTACTAACTTTTATTCTGTACTTATTGGCTTAAAAGAAAAGTTTCTTCATGCACATATGACACAGGGCTTTAGAATTTATAGAACACTGTTATTTATATCACCTGATTTAAGCCCTATGCAATAAAGAAATCATTAGGTTGAATCCTACTAAACTGCCATTTTTGTGGATCAAAAACATAACTATCCGCAATTTCATATGGCTGAACCTAACAGAACTCAGAGCTCTGGTATGGTCTAGGGAATCACATTATAGATATCATGTTGTAGAACTAGACTCAAAACCTTCGTCTTTTCATTCCAAGTTCAATGCTTGTCCCCCAAAGCCATACACTCTCTTATACAGTTAAAAACCAGAGAAGTAACAAAAAGTAACTTCCAAGTATTAAAAATTCTACTTTTAAAAATTCTTAAACAAGGCACCTGGATGGCTCAGTGGGTTAAGCCTCTGCCTTCGGTCAGGTCATGATCTCAGGGTCCTGGGATGGAGACCCCGCATCAGTCTCTCTACTCAGCAGGGAGCTTGCTTCCCCCTCTCTCTCTGCCTGCCTCTCTGCCTACTTGTGATCTATGTCTGTCAAATAAATAAATACAATCTTTCACCAAAAAAAAAAAATTCTTAAACATATAATTCATGAACACACAATTCAGACTGCTTGTTGTATCATTTGTCCTAGAAAGGTGTTTGTGAGGAAATGATTCTCCCCCCATCTTACTACACAAATATTAGGATCCAGTGGCTTAAGACAGAACAAAAAGGTCATGTTGGGAGGAAAACTCTTCCTCTTCTAGGTTGGATCCAGTCGAAAGAAAACGGGGACATGCAAATTAACTGACAATAGACACATTAACAGGAGAAAAGAAACAAGGCTTATTTACATGTACACAGGGGAGCTCCCAGTAATGGAAAAATCTGTGGAATCACTTAAAATATATCAACAGCCAAAGGAAGGGATTTAGGACTTCACTAGGAGAGTATGGAAGGTTCCATAGGTTTTTTTAATCTTGATTGGGCAATCTGTCTTCACAGCAACTGAAATCAAAAGAAACTCGCTCCAAGCTATTAACAACAGCTTTTTTTTTTCAAGGAGATCCTGCTTTAGTCAGAAAGGAAGTTCAGATAAGGTTTCTTTCTGTATCTTCTGTGTAATGCTTTTACTTTAAAATAATACTTATTTTATTGATATTTTATGTTTACTTTATGTATTTTATTTATTTATTTATTTATTTATTTATTTATTTATTTGCTGGGAGGGTCCCCACAGTTATTTCCAATACATAAGATGTAGATCAAAGGGTCACAGGTTCTCATTTCAAATGCCCTGCCCTCCTCCTTCATAGGACTCTAATTAAGCAAGAGTTGGTGTTGGAGGTTTTTTCCTGCCTCTCTCTCTCACTATACCATAATCATTGAGGCTAGGGACTGTGTTTGTCATAGTCCTCTTTGTACCCTGACATCTTGCATAGTGCCTCGCCCATGAAACTGAAAAATAACAGATGAATGAATGACTGAATGGAAATACTTACCTAGGTATAAGATTTATTTCCTTAAATTCTCCAATTCCCAGCTGCCCTTCAGAACCAGCCCCCCATGCAAAGACCCTTCCTTTGTAACAGACAGCAAGAGAGTGTTCCTTTCCACAGCTCACGAGATCAACACGTAGAGTTTCCAATGCCGGTATTCGTTCTTCAGGAACAAAAACAAAACAAAACACCTCAGAAGATTATTAATTTAACAAGAAGTTTAAGACAACAAGTTTACTTTCTTCAAAAAGAAGGGTCACTCAGATTTCTCATCCTTTCCAATGGACTTTTAAATCAAGGCCTGATAATCACACTCAAGGTGTGAAGGAAAAAAGCTCAATGTATGTTACACTGTCTGTGTGGGAATATGGTTGCCATTCAAAAGGATGAGTTTTATGGAGGAGGGGAACTTGTAGGGACTATGAGGCTTGGCCTAAGATTTCTCTATGATGATGGTAGTAAAACAAAGGGAGACAGAGAATAGTATGTCTCTTCCAACTTCCCAGCCCTGAACAGTGAGAATAGTGAGTCCCTTCTCAGGAAGAAGTGAGCAGGGAGCCTTCCCCATGAATGTGAGAGGCAGAAGCCAGATCCTCTCACAAAGAGAAATGCAGTAATACGCCCTTAATGGGTCAAAGGTGCCCACAAATGAAAACCTGGTCATTACAGCATGATTCTTACAAGTTAATCTAAACTGCTTTCCCAAAGTGTTTGTCTCTGAATTATAAGAGGTTTCGAGTTAAGTATATCACTACTAGAAAAGTTTTTGCTAATACTTCAGTTTTCTTTTTTTAAAACTTTGTGATCCTATCCTTTTCAATGATTTATTTTCAAACTATGGGATAATAAGAAATATCCCAAAGAGTCACACACTCATGAAGGTAGAGACTAGTACCACATTCCTGGGGAACAATTAGGCATCAGGTATCATGTTGCCTCTCATCTTCACCTAAAGAATCAGGTTATGCCACCCCGAAATATACCACTTTGACAGAATGATGATTTTGTGCTGAAGGCAACTGAAACTCAACAGATGCAGGAAGAGTTCTCTGCCCTCCCTCTAGACACCTAAAAGTAGGGCATAAATTTCCCTTGTAAAGGTATCCTTCCTTTCCTACACCAGAAAGAGAAGAGGAACTCTTACCACCGGAGCTGGCACTAGTCTCCCCCATTTATTTCCAGTCATTTCCCCACAACTAATTATCTTTTGAAGCTCAAACTCCCTTTTCTTTGCTAAAATGCAATATAAGTCCTTGAATTTAACCACTTTTGAGTTTCCTTTTTTTTCTGTGAACTCCTATGCACATAAAATATTAATAAAATTGTATATATTTTTCCTTAATCTTTGTCTACTTAGTTTGCAGGCCTTCAGAAAAAGAACAGGGTAGAAGAGAAGTTTTTCCTCCCAGACACAATGCTTGGTATTTATTTTGAGTAAGTAGTCATAAATTTGGTCAAATAATGGCAATCACAGCATTATTTATAGCAGTCCCTAATGAGGAGAAAACCTAATGTCCATCAAAGAAGAAGAATTAACTTGTATTGTCAAAGCCTGGATGTTTTGCAACAACTTAAAATGTGTTTTCAAAAAATACATAATAAAAAAGCAGTATGTTCATGATATCATGTTTCATAAGAGCGTAGTTTATAGAGCTGTATAGGTACCGCGTATAATGACATGCTTTTATAAAAGTAAATACAGAATAGAGCAAAAAAGCAAATACATCAAAATATTATAGTTGTCTTTGGGTAGTGGAATTATAGGCAATTTCTTTCCCTGTGTTTCTATAATAATTAGTAATGGTAAAAATGCTATTATACTTTTGTTTTTTTAAATTTTTATTAAAAGATGCCCTGGGATATTTCTGAGAGAGTTAGGGATGTTCCACCCAGAAACCACGTTTGGAAGTTCCCTCCAGTCGGGAGAGACTCGCACTGGCAGGGATTGGTCTAGAAAGGCTCCGTGGGAGGGACCACGCTGTCCCGTTAGGTTCCGCTCTCAGTTACGCTTTTAAGAGGAACTGGAAACCGAAACAAACCGCGGTTCTAGAAAACGAAACTAACGAAGTTGGGCGCAGGCAGCGTAGAGCATCGTTTGGTCGTCTCGTGGGGCCCAGAGACACGGGGCTCCAACACCCCACTACCTGGCCCCCCCGCCCCGCAGCTTTGCCCCGCACTCACTTGGCTGCTCCTGGCGCTGCACGTCCCTCCGCCCCAGCTGGCCGTGGCTGTTGTCCCCGTACGAGTGCACTTCGCCGTTGCTTAGCAGCAGCAGGGAGTGGCGCTCCCCGGAGGCCGCCTGTCGCAGCTCCGCACCGCCACGGCCAGCCGGCCTCCGGCGCAGAGGTCCTGGGCGGTTGGTGTTCCAGCAGAGGTACATCGCGCTCCCGCTCGCCGCGCCTACGCCCACGCGCTCTCAGAGGCTAGTGACAGCTGAGTGCGGGTTTGCGGAAACCGGAAAGCCAGGTGGACCGGCCGGACTTAACCTAGAGGCCAACTCCCCACCACAACGCCCCCGCCCTGGCACCCTTAGTCATCCTGACGTCCCGGCCAATGGCTTTTGGAGCTCAAACGTGAGCACCCACCCAGTGCTGAGGAGCGCTGAGGGATTCCAGAGGAAGACTCCTGCGTTCACTTACATACTAGCTAAGCAGCTCACGAGCTGTGTGACTTGGGGCCAGTTACCTAACGAAGCGGTGCCTCAGCTACCACATTGATGACACGTGGACAGTAAATCTACCCTTAGGGTAATTCAACAGGTAATGCATAATGCTAGAATAATGCTTGGAGGGCTTAGAGTGCTTAACAAAAGCATCTGAGTGCCTACCCTTTTTTCCTAGGCTGTTTTGGGCAGTGGAAAAGCAAAATCCTCTTGGGACTAACACTGTCCTATTTATAAAGGGGTAAATACTTAGTATAATGTCAAGTGGCAACATTACAGTAAAGTAATAGAGGGTGGGGGCAAAAGGAACTTTGGGGTTTTAAAAAAGATTTTACTTATTTTAAAAAAATGATTTCATTTATTTATTTGAGAGAGAGAGAGAACAAAATCAGGAGACAAGGGCAGAGGGAGAGGGAGAAGCAGGCTCCCCATTGAGTAAGGAGCCCCAGGTGGGGCTGGATTCCAGGACCCCAGGATCATGACTTGAGCAGAAGATGGAGACTTAACAGACTGAACCACCCAGGTGCCCCAGGAACTTGTTTGTTTTGTTTTTAATAAGATTTCAGGGAACACTTCTCAGATGAAGTGATATTTGAGCAGAGTCCAGGGGACATGGAAAAGGATGGTATGTATCACGCTCATACCTAAAGGCTGAAGGTGAAGGAGAGCAGTTGGAAGCTTTTGAACGGAGAAGTGACATGATCGGACTTCAGTTTTATTTTTTTTTTTAAAGATTTTATATATTTGACAGACAAGATCACAAGCATGCAGAGAGGCAGGCAGAGAGAGAGGAAGGGAAGCAGGCTCCCTGCTGAGCAGAGAGCCCTCCGTGGGACTCGATCCCAGGACGCCGGGATCACGACCCAAGCCGAAGGCAGAGGCTTTAACCCTCTGGCCACCCAGGCACCACCTTCAGTTTTAAAGACTCATTCTAGTTATGGTAACATAGTAGAAAATGGAAGCAGAAACGCCAGTTAGGAGAGGCTGCTGGAAGAGGCCAGGTCTGAAGGTTGACCTTGGGACTAAGGCAACACCCTGGAAGAGAGGAGAGAACAAATAATCACATTCAGATGTTTTGAAGGAGTCCACAGGTTTGCTGACAGGTTGGAAGTAGGCAGAAAGAAAGAAAGGGATTAGGATTATTCCAAGGTTGGCCTGAGCAACTGGGTGAATTGGAAGTAGGCAGAAAGAAAGAAAGAAAGGGATTAGGATTATTCCAAGGTTGGCCTGAGCAACTGGGTGAATGGTGGTTCCCTTTCCTGGGATGGGGAACCCTGAAGGAGCCTGCAGGTTGGGGCTGGTGGATCAGGAGTCCAGTCTGGTAATAACTGTAAAATGCTTGTTTATATAAGTAGGCAATAAGACCAACCACTTTCGAGCTGTGCAGAGAAGTCGAGGGAGAGTCCTAAAATTGGGAGTCCTCAGTGTAGAAATGAGCAATCAGTCATCAGATGGCTCAATGAGATCACTCATTGCGGGGTGAATGTGACTAGCACAAAACAGAGGACTTATCCGGGGAGAAAAACCAGGAAGGGTGGTGTGTATTAAGCAGGTAAAGGAAAAGGAAATGATCACCTCTGTCAACTGCTTGTTGGGCAAGATCTAGATTGAGTGTTAGTCTTTAGGTTTGGCAAAAATAGGTCATTGGGGACTATGACAATGTTAGCCATCATTGGCACTACTGTTTTATTTTTATTATTTAGCACATCCGTTCATGTACTCTCCGCTCCACTCTTCTTACTACTACATTTTAAGTTCTCTATAGACAGGGATAAATATTCTTTTGTGGTTGTTGTTGCAAGAGTACCAGGCACATGACAGATGCTAACAAATATGTATTGGACAAAAGGATTTATGAGTGGCAAGTAAACGAATAGCATTCAGACTTCAGGTTCTATTTCAGTATGTACTATATATAACCTTTTTCTGAATAGTAATTTCCTCAATATTTATTTCCCTCATGCACAAATGATAAGAGTTTGGGACCATCAGCATAAGACACTAAGCCCTCATATTAAGTCTGTCTGTCTTTCTTTCTTTCTTCCTTTTTTTTTTTAAGAGAAGGGGAGGAGGGGCGACAGAGAGAGAAAGAATTTTTTTTCTCCTTTTTGAAAGATTTATTCATTTATTTATTTGAGAGAGAGAGCACACACACATGTGAATGGGGGGTAGGGCCGAGGAAGAGGGAGAGAGAGAGAGAATCCCAGACTCTCTGCTGAGCACAGAGCCTGAAATGGAGCTCTATCCCATGACCGATGAGATCATTACCTGAGCCCAAATCACAAGTCAGATGCTTAACCCAGTGAGCCACCCAAGAGCCCCATATTAAATATTTCTTTAAAACAAAGCAACTGGAGAGCTAACATATAAATGTATGGTGTCCCCACCACCTAGCATAGTGTCTGATCCATAAAAAGAACTCATAAAAGAACTGGCTGGCTCAGCTGGTTGGGCAGCTGACTCTTGATTTTGGCTAGGCTCATGGTCTCCGGGTCCTGGAATTGAGCCATCTGTTGAGCTCTGTGCTCAGTGGGGGTCTGCTTCAGGATTTTCTCTCTCCCTCTGTCCCTCTTCCTGCTTGCACATGCTCTCTCTCTAGAATAAATATTTTAAAAATTAAAAATAAAAAAAAAAGAACTCAATGAATGTGAGATAAGTGAATAAAATGCAAATTAAAGAAGTCAATCATACTTTTATTGCTTGAGAAAAATATAATTCTCAATTCATCTGTGTTCATTCATTTGGAAAGGGTAGCTCCATTTATTGACTGTTTATCATGTTTTGGCTACTTTATATAAAATATCTAATTTAGGGGTTCCTGGGTAGCTCAGTCAGTTAAGTGACAGACTCTTGGTTTCTGCCGGGGTCATGATCTTATGAGTTGTGGGATTGAGCCTCATGTCAGGCTCCCTACTCAGTGGGGAGTTGCTTGCAGATTCTTTCCCTCTGTCCCTCCCCCTAGCCTTTTTTTTTTTTTTTTAAAGATTTTATTTATTTATTTATTTGACAGACAAAGATCACAAGCAGGCAAAGAGGCAGGCAGAGAGAGAGGGAGGAGGAAGCAGGCTCCCTGCTAAGCAGAGAGCCCGATGCGGGGCTCGATCCCAGAACTCTGGGATCATGACCTGAGCTGAAGGCAGAAGCGTTAACCCACTGAGCTACCCAGGCACCCCTATCGCCCCGACTCTTTTGCAAATGCTCTCTCTCTCAAATAAATAAATAAATCTTTTTAAAAAATATCCAATTTTGTTCTTTCCTCACTTTTCTCACTTAAGAGTCTTTTGATTACAAGTGACATAAAACACGACCAAAGTTCATTTAAGCAGAAGGGAATTTTACTGTAGATTGCATTATTATTATTATTAAAAATATTTGATTTGCCTCTGTGCCCATGACATGCAAGCAGGGAGTGTCTTCTGGGCAGATGGTTTAAGGGCCAATACTTATTTTTCCTCCTTTCTTTTTCTTCTGTTACAACAATTGGTGATTTTCCAGATAAGCGATTGTTCCATCATCCTGGGACCCAGATTAGAACCAAGAGCATAGCAGAGGTATAGCTAATTTATGTAGTGTAAGTGAGAGACCAGTCTTTGTTGTTGTAAGTTCCTGAGCTTTGGGGAGGTGTTATTACACCCATAGTGTAACTGAGCCTCTTCTGACAGTCACAGAACTAAAACGTCCACCAGTATGGCTGATTTCAGGAATTGCTGTCAACAAGGACTTAATGTCAGGGCACCTGGCTGGCATGGTAGTGAGTTTGAGCCCCACATTGGGTGTAGAGATTACTTAAAAATAAAACCTTAAAGGGACGCCTGGGTGGCTCAGTTGGTTAAGCAGCTGCCTTCGGCTCAGGTCATGATCCCAGTGTCCTGGGATCGAGTCCCACATCGGGCTCCTTGCTCGGCAGGGAGCCTGCTTCTCCCTCTGCCTCTGCCTGCCATTCTGTCTGCCTGTGCTTGCTCTCTGCCCCCCTCTCTCTCTGATAAATAAATAAAATCTTTAAAAAAAAATAAAAATAAAAAAAATAAAACCTTAAAAAGAAAACAAGGACTCAACTTGTCCTAATGATTCCATGTCTCTGTATCTCTTCACCCTGTCTCTTACTCTGAGTGCTTCATCATCTAGCTCCACACAGTGTACTCCAGAGTTCTAGAATCTCCTTAGAGGTAGCAAGAGAGTTATGAGAGCTCTAAGCTTTATACCCAGCTCTCAGCTTCACAGGCTTGGACAATCTAGTGTTTAGTCATGATGCTCTCCCATGTCCACCACACGTCTAGCTCTCTGGTTCTTCACAAATGGCCAAGACAATTAGGATAGCTGGTGTAAGTCAGTAGGAGAAAAAACTGACCTAGTGTCAGAACGGCTAAAATTAACAAGACAGGGCACCTGGGTGGCTCAGTGGGTTAAAGCCTCTGCCTTTAGCTTAGGTCATGATCCCAGGGTCCTGGGATCGAGCCCCGCATCAGGCTCTCTGCTCAGCGGGAAGTTTTCTTCCCTTTCTCTCTCCCTGCCTGCCTCTCTGCCTACTTGTGATCTCTGTCAAATAAATAAATAAATAAATACTTTTTAAAAAATTAAATTAAATTAACAAGACAACACACAAGGTGTTGTGGTAAAGATTCCCACCCTTGGTGGGAAAGTAAACTAGTACAACCACCCTGCAAAACAGTATGGAGTTTCCTTAAAAAGTTAAAAATAGAGCACCATTGTACTACTAGGTATTTATCCAAAGGATACTAATGCAAAGGGATACATCACCTCACCGTTTATAGCAGCATTATCACCAATAGCCAAATTATGGAAGAGCCCAAGTGTTCACTGATGGACAAATGGATGAGGAAGGTGTGTGTGCGCATGCACACACACACACACACACACACACACACACAGAGCAGTATTACTCAGCCATAAAAAAAGAATGAAATCTTGACATCTGCACAACCTGGATGGAAATAGAGAGTATTATGCTGAGTGAAATTAAGCAGAGAATGAAGAATTATGCTAAGTGAAATTGTCAAAAAAAGACAAATACCGTATGACTTAACTTATATATGGAATTTAAGAAACCAAACAAGCAAAGGGAAGAAGAGAGAGAGAACGAGAGAGTCAAACCAAGAAACAGATTCCAATCTATAGAGAATAAAATGATGGTCACTGGGAGCACCTGGTTGCTCAGTGGGTTAAAGCCTCTGCCTTCAGCTCAGGTCATGATCCCAGGGTCCTGGGATGGAGCCCCGCATGGGGTTCTCTGCTCAGCAGGGAGCCTATCCTCCTCTCTCTTTGCCTGCCTCTCCACCTACTTGTGATCTCTGTCAAATAAATAAAATCTTTTTTTTTTAAGATTTTATTTATTTATTTGACAGAGAGAAACCACAAGTAGACTGAGAGGCAGGCAGAGAGAGAGAGAGGAGGAAGCAGGCTCCCTGCTGAGCAGAGAGCCCGACGCGGGACTCGATCCCAGGACCCTGAGATCATGACCCGAGCCGAAGGCAGCGGCTCAACCCACTGAGCCACCCAGGCGCCCCAATAAATAAAATCTTAAAAAAAAAAAATGGGGCGCCTGGGTGGCTCAGTGGGTTGAGCCGCTGCCTTCGGCTCGGGTCATGATCTCAGGGTCCTGGGATCGAGTCCCGCGTCGGGCTCTCTGCTCAGCAGGGAGCCTGCTTCCTCCTCTCTCTCTCTCTGCCTGCCTCTCTGCCTACTTGTGATCTCTCTCTGTCAAATAAATTAAAAAATAAATAAAATCTTTAAAAAAAAAAAAATGATGGTCACCAGAGGGGAGGAGAGCCTGGGTTAAATAGGTGATGGGAATTAAGGCGAGCACTTGCTGTGATGAACACTGGGTGCTGAATGGAAGTGCTGAATCAGTATATAGTACTCCTGAAACTAATACTACACTGTATACTAACTAACTGGAATTTAAATAAAAATTTAAAAACAAACCAAAAAAGCTGACCTATCCAAACCCGGTGTTTCAGTTTCTTTACAGATAAGAAGTGGTAGTTTTGATTTTGAACTCTAGATGGCAGTATTAGTCAACTTGATCTCTTCAATGGCAGCAACCATTTCTCAGGGTGTGCAGACTTACAGTTGACATCTTTTCTCTGTAGGTAGTATTACAATTATTCACAAGTATTTTAATGATTTTCTTTCCCATGCTCATTGAAAGATATTGGCATTTAAATTACTTAGAAAAAATAAAATGCTATACTCAAGTTATCCTGTTAGTACTGTAATTGTCTTTCTTGAACATTGCATTGTAACACTGTAACAAGCTCAGAGCATCAGAACATAGCCCTGAACTGGGAAGAAAGAGGAAAAGTGCCTCTAGAATCCTAGAAATGGTTGCCGCTCCAGCCAGGGCTTCAAAACGTGTTACCCAATAACAAATTGAGGGCTGCCCAAGAATTGTATTTGCTTTAGTTTTTGTTTTTGCTTTTGCTTTTGTTTTTGTTTTAATTTTATTTATTTACTTGGGGGGTGGGTGGGGAGAGGAGCAAAGGAATAGGGAGAAACTGACTCCCCAACTGAGCTGGGAGCCTGACATGGGGTTTAATCCCAGGACCCCCAGATCATGACCCAAGCTAAAGGCAGACCCTTAACTGAGCTACCCAGGCGCCCCACCAAGAACTGTATTTGAAACACAGTTTAATTTGTTAACCTATGTGAACTAGTGCAGCTTTATCTATAAATTAGGATTAATTTCATCTGCATATAATACAGCAGCCAAGTAATAATGGTTTAAATACAGAGTAATGGTTGAAATACAAATTTATTTTTTTTGCACACAAAAAGCCCTGAGGTGAGCAGTCAAGGGCACATGCGACAGTCCCATTATTTTTCAAGAACTCAGGCACCTTCTGCTTCCTTAGAGAACCTAATTGTTATCTAATGTTCCAATGACTGCTGGAGTTCTAGCTGTCACAGCTCTATTCTAAACAGCTTGGAAGGAGAAATGAGGCTCCTTCCCTAAATCTCATACATTTCTGCATGCATCTGATTAACCAAAACGTCTTCATATGGCTATTGTAGTGGGAGAAGCTGCTGGAAAATGTAGTTTTTAGCTGCACACCTTACAACCCCAGATAAAAATGGGGTTCCATTACCAAGGAAGAAGGAGAGAAGATAATTGGCAGCAACAATCTCTCCACAAGTAGCAAGGCATTTCAGACATTTGATGCAAACCTACGGGGCGGACAGAACACACTTCATGGGTGTGTGGCCAGTGACGTCAGCCCATCAGCACTCTGCTCTCAGAAGGCCCTGAGCTTAGTTTAACATTCTGCTGTCATAATCTTGAAATTCTTAACAACTTCATGTTTGGATTTGTGTTTCATGAGTGAAATCTGGTGGAACACTGGCGCATGCATGGGGGCAGAGGAGATGTGTGTGATAGGTCAGCTATTTCTTGCTGCCGTAGTTGCATATAGTGCTTGAGATGCAGCAGGAACAGAGAATTCCACTGAGCTCACAATGTGTGAGAGTTCGATGAGACCCAAAGTTAGTATAAGATCAGCAGGTTGCATCTACAGATGAGTAAGCAAGGACACTGATAGCTTCTAGAGGCCACACTTGCTATTAGAACCAGAATTTGGGCTTCCAACACAAATAAGGCAACAGCATTTTAAGAACACAAACAAGCAAGAAATCCCATCATACCCTTTCTTACTCTCGTTACTTCTCAGTATTAGCCAACCAGCATTATGCATTTCAGCATTATGCTGAAAATAATGACACAGAAAGAATAGGAAAGACTGGGCAACCCATAATCTCTTTTCTTTTCAGTCCTTCCTTATCATTAGGCTGAAATTAGAGATTGGTAGAATACATAGGTATCAAGAAGTGGAATAAAATGATTGAGCTAGTTTTGTTTAGTATTTCTTCATTTCTGAGAAGGATGAAATACATATGCATACAAAAGCTGTAAAATATGAACTGCATAATTTTGATGATTTTACATTCAAATTAAATGCTAACATTTGCGGGGCGCCTGGGTGGCTCAGTGGATTGAGCCGCTGCCTTCGGCTCAGGTCGTGATCTCAGGGTCCTGGGATCGAGTCCCGCGTCGGGCTCTCTGCTCGGCGGGGAGCCTGCTTCACTCTCTCTCTCTCTCTGCCTGCCTCTCCATCTACTTGTGATTTCTCTCTGTCAAATAAATAAATAAAATCTTAAAAAAAAAAAAAAAAAAAAGAAAATGCTAACATTTGCAGGGCGCCTGGCTGGCTCAGTCAGTGGGACATGCAAGTTTTGAGCTTGGGATTGTGAGTTCCAGCCCCATTTTGGATGTACAGATCACTAAGAAATAAAACTTTCAACAAATGCTAACATTTGGGGTGCCTAGTGGCTCAGTGGGTTAAAGCCTTTGCCTTTGGCTCTGGTCATGATCCCAGGGTCCTGGGATGGAGCCCTGCATCGGGCTCCCTGCTCAGCAGGGAGTCTGCTTCCTCATCTCTTTCTGTCTGCCTGCCTCTCTGCCTACTTGTGATCTCTGTCAAATTTTTTAAAAAATCTTGAAAAAAATACTAACATTTGCATTTATTTTTTAAAGATTTTATTTATTGGGACGCCTGGGTGGCTCAGTTGGTTGGACGACTGCCTTCGGCTCAGGTCATGATCCCGGAGTCCCGGGATCGAGTCCCGCATTGGTCTCCCAGCTCCACGGGGAGTCTGCTTCTCTCTCTGACCTTCTCCTCGCTCATGTTCTCTCTCACTGTCTCTCTCTCAAATAAATAAATAAAATCTTAAAAAAAAAAGGTTTTATTTATTAATTTGTCAGAGACAGAGAGTGGTTGAGAGTGCAGGAGAGAGCATAAGCAGGGGGAGAAGCAGGCAGAGGGAAAGGCAGGCTCCCCACGGAGCAAGGAGCCCAATGTGGGACTTGATCCCAGGACCCTGGGATCATGACCTGAACCAAAGGCAGATGTTTAAGCAACTGAGCCACCAACGTATCCCTAACACTTGCATTTAAAACTGATATTGCACAATGTAAAGATGAATGGTAAAATTCATGCTAATAATTTAAAATTCTAGTTTTCTTTTTTTAAAAAAGATTTATTTTTTTAAAAATAATCTCTATACCCAACCCAACCTCATCTCTATAGCTCAAATTCACAACCCTGAGATCAAGAGCTGTATGCTATACCAACTGAGCCAGAAAACAAACAAACAAACAAAAAACCAACTTTTTTTTTTTTTAACTCAGAACAACGTTAACAAATTAAAAAAAAAAAAACTATGACAAATTGAAAGATTGTGAAATATAAGAAGTTTAAATTTTGGTACTTTTAATTGTACTTTTCTCCTACTTTTTGAACAAGGAGCTCTGCATTTTCATTTTTGCCCTTGGGCCCCACATGTTATGAAGCCAGGACTGGTGATAGGGTTAAAAATCCAGTCAGACCATACAGAAACATTCATTTCTACAACTCATCTGAACTTTACTTAAGCCTCCATGCTAGTGAGTAGGCAATGACTTAAACTAGTTTGACTATCTCATCTCTTCTTGTTTGAACTCTTGTTTTCAGGTGAATACTCCATTTTCCAGGCATATTCTTCCTTCCCAGGGCAACCATCACTAACCCACCTCCACCCAGTTCTGTGCCAATACGAACTACCATAGAAGGATGGAGGGAAAGGGTGAAGCAGTTCATTCAAGTCAAAATGGAAGGCTGTTCCCCTTACAGCGTTCATCATGAGAGCTCATCACTGTGTCACGAAGTCTTATGAGAACTTTCTTCACACTTGTGCCCTTAACCATCACTAGTTTATAATATGTAGAAAAGTTGAACTGAAATACACAAATTCAGCTAGTTAAATTATAGAAAATTACTGAAAGGATATAATAAACTGCCTTTTGTTGGAGTCTTGGAACCCCAAACCACAATACATCTTACTTCTATTGCCCACTAGTTAATCTTTATTAAATGATTTTTCAAGATTTATTTATTTGTCAGAGTGCGAGCGAGCATACAAGCAGGCAGAGGAAACAGACTCCCTGCCGAGCAAGGAGCCTGATGCGGGACTCGATCCCAGGACCTGGACCAATCACGACCTGAGCTGAAGGCAGCAGCTTAACTGAATGAGACACCCAGTCATCCCTATTAAATGATTTCTAAGTGACAGGCACTGTTGTTAGAGATGCGCACGAATTGTTTGGTTGAATCATAACAGAAACATTGTGAGCAGATATAATTATTCCTATTTTATATAAGATGGATCTGAGACATTGAGGAATAAAGTAACTTTCCCAGAGCCACACAAATAAGAAGAGATATGACTGGCATGTCATTCCAGACAGTCTGATTCCAGAGCGTTCCCTCCTGATACATATCCTAATTTTCTCAAGGAAACAATTTATTTATAATTAAATTAAACTTATGGAACTTATTCCTTTGTGAATTGCCTTGAGTGCAATGGAATCTGGAAGACTTGCAGAGGCATTTGATAACATTAATGCTCTTTATGGTTGCAGAACCTGGACTGGATACTGGCAGAAGAACCAAAGAGCATTTAGAGACTTTGGAGGATCAGAGGTTTATTTAACACTGGTGGGCTCAGATGAGGTTGTTCTTCTAAGATCTGAGCCCCAAGCACAAGAAGGGAGGGGGATATATACCCTTCTATTTCCGCATACTTGGTACTTCTGGTGCGCGAGGGAAACAGGGTAGAAAAGAAGAACCCGAAGGGCTTTGAGACAGAGACTGGAATTCCCTTGCTGGTTTGGTCAGCCATCTTAGAGTACAGTTTTTCCCTATCATTCCCCCACTTCGATGCCCCTTTAAACACTAGTTTAGAGGGCATCATTATCATCTATTACCATGGCCCCACAGGCTAGTATTTGGGCAGTGGCTCATCTGGTAGTAATGTTTTCTACGAACTTAGCAATCCATCTTAAGGTTCCTAAGGCTGCCCAATAAGCTATAACAATAACAAGTTTCTGGAATAAAGTCCAGTCAGAAGGGGGAGCAATGTAAAGTCCAACTCCTGAGGTGAGTGTGTCAGTGTCATGTCGACAACCACAGTGAACAGATGTCCATCAGTCGGTGTCCATCAAAGGTGGAGCTGGGGCAGGTCCATAGGATCTGGTTGGGCTTTCCGCTGCTGTGAGTCATCCAACTGGTGAGAGCCTTCTTTACTCTAAAGCGGTGGACACATTCGGTGACACCTAAGACCCTGAGGGCAGTAGGGGTAGTTAAAACAACAGTGTGGGGCCCTGTCCACCATGGTTTGAGGGGGTCCTTTCTAAAGCTTCTCAGTAGATGCACCTTTGACTTTTTCCTGGGGCTTGGAGGTGTTGGGACACCTCTAAGTTTCCAATCTGTTTGAGGTCTCCTCTACACCTACTATGGGGGGGGGGGTGGCCCGCCAAAGAGCTTTTGAGGTGAATTATAGCTGCGGCAATTCTTTAAATCCAGTTGACTAGAATAAACAATATCAATGCCCTCCAATAGTTACGCTCTACAGAAGTGCAATGTTCAGGTCCAGGCATAAGGGTAGCTGACAGGTTTTAGGTATTATTAAAGTCTGACAGGTTTTAGGTAGTATTTTAGGCATTTCTATCAGTGTAGCCTGGTATTTAATAAGTTGGTCTCCATCATCCATCAGCAGCCTTTGGTTTCTAAAACAAATCTGGACCTGATGCAAAGTCATTAGAGTCAGCGGCTGTGCCATAGTGAACGTTGAGGCTCCTTTTACAGGGAGCACTGTTCTATGCTTAGCTAAAGCCTTTGTTTGTAAATGTACCTCAATAGAGGTGGCTTCTAGGCTAAATATGACTAAGGGATGAAACCACTAAGAAGCCCTCTTCTAATTACAAAGGATCATTGGCAAGTGGGAGAAAACTTGTCAGGAGATAAGGGGAGTACCACATGCATCATCCAATCCAATCATAATGAAAGTGGGGTCATCTATTATCTCCATAAGTCCATAGTTAATCCTATGGGATGGGGTATGGTTCTGGCTTTTAGGCAATTTCATTATCTTAGCCCCACAGAATTCATTATGGTGATAGTTAATTTATACAATTGTTGGGGAATCAATCCAATTTTCCAGTTGTTTAAATAATTATGTGCCCATGGGTTCTGTTATTATCCCCACAGAATAATCAGCAGAAGACTGTCTATATATGAGTTACTATGGTAATTTCTCTGAAGTTTACCTCTAGTTGTCTAGCTTAGGTAAAAACAAACGTTTAAAGACAATCAAATCTAGAACTTAACATTCACAAAGGTGTGTTACTGAAACATAATTTTTCTCTCTAAAATAACCCTCATTTCCAGAGATAGCCAAATTAGGAGTAATTTATTTAAAAAGCAAGTCCAGTTTAAACAGATTTGACCTAATTATTTACATAAGATCAGCAAGAACAGTGAGTGATCATATAGATCTTTTAGAATCTGCTTTACTGGAACTTCTTATAAGGAATCTCTAGGTTGAACTTTTAGTAGCTTCTCCAGGCCAGAAGCCAAGCCAAGAACTTGCCATGAGACATGCCTGCAGTACCTGTGGCTTTGGGTGAATTCCTCTTCCTGGAGATCTTAAAGTATCCTGAGGTTCCTGCACCTGCCAGGAAGTGACATTCTTCACTCACCTGATGAGGCTGCTTGGAACTCTGTAAGCAAGGTATCAGGCCAACAGTTTCAAGGCGGTTTATAGCTCCAGGTTTCATAAAGTCAACCTTAGTTCCTTAAAGCTGTCTGGTCATATCTGAGTCTATGCATGTCTTTCACAAATATGACATTCCAATCAAAGCCTTGGTAAAATAACCAATGTTTCCAATGGTGTCCTGTTATAAGGAGAACAGATTCTTATTGAACTTATGCAAATGACTGATTGCATGAAAGAATACTTAACTGAGACCATTTGAGTTTCAGAGGGTTCAGATAGAGAGGAAAGTTGAACGCTTTGATTTGTTTACAAATGAATATTTTTACATTTCTGTAAGTCACAGGTAACTTTAGTAAAATTTTTCTTAGTTTGGAAGAGCAAACATTAGAGAACAAGCAATGTTTAAAATAAGAGACATAACATTATAAACTCTTAGTTCATTTAGTCCCATGTTACTAATTCTGGTTTAGTTTGAATGCACCTTTAATTAGTTTTGGAAATTCTTACTCATTTTCGTTCTGATCATAGAGATATTGAATGCCTATGTTGTCCTGAAAGTCCTTTTTATGAATCTCCTTTAAGGTGAAACCCATTTTACAAGAGAAATTAAAGCAATTATAAGTGACAAAAACTCAGAATCAACAGGGTTAAAGAGCTGCTGAGATTAGAGTTTACAATTTAGCAGGCAAGGAAATCAGATTATTTCTGTGACACATAACATTACAATAATTAAATATCAAGTGATGACCTTATCAAAATATTAAAACTTTAGGAAATGTATAGAACCTTTAGAGTAGTTATAGCATTTACCCGAATGTAACCCAAGGTTTATCATTTGTTTGGCAGTACTTCCTGAGTAACAGCATACCAAGGAAAAGCCTAATGAGTTAAAGAGATTTCATTTACAATTTAAATCTTGTCAACATTTGCTAAAATCTTAAGTTTTAAAGCACGTGCCTAAATATAATTAGGGATGTTAAACACCTGATATAGGTGAAATGTGGAAAATGGCTTTTCTGGACAGGCAAAGAGGAAACAACTGTTTATGTTTTCTTCTTAACAGTAGATCAGTTAACCTAAGAAAACGTTGTCCTTTTCAACAGAGAGAAAACCACCTTTCAATACCAATGTCTTTTTTTTTTTTTCCATTTCAATCTTAGTCCATTGTGACCACACTTAAAATTCTTTTTTCTGAAGATTTCCCTTCAAAAACCTTCTACAATTTTCCTTTGCATTTAGGTTTTGTCCCAAGCCATTTCCTTCCAAACAACCATCTTATTTAGGACAAAATTACCTACTTTTCCTTTAACAAAATTCATTCCCATTCCTTATATCTTTCTTACATATCTCCTACTTTTCCACATAGAGTTGGTTTCCCTTATTTCCATCAGTCATAGTTAGCAGAATTTTGTACTCTTAGAAACACCTTCACATCTAGTGATGGCTAAGTATTAACCATTTTGTGAACTGTTACAACAGAATTCTTTAGATGGCAAATTTATGAATCAGTTAAGCACAAAACATGTTTACCAAGAAATTTAAATATTCTTAGTTTCTTTGCAGTAGGAAGTCAATGGCACAAACCTACATCCAGTAATCAATGCTTTAGCATTTTATTCCATTTGGAAAAGACCTAGATGTACACAACTTAATTCCATTTGTCATCCAACCAAAACTTTGAAGTTTCAGGTTACCAAAGACTTTGAAAGCTGTATTAACAATTACCCATGAACACTTCGAGACAATTAACCATCAGTTTAGTCATCACTTTGCTAACAAATTTCAACAGAGATAATGAGCTTATTTGACCTTCAGTAAACTTTGATGGAATAAAGGTTTCACATTTACCACTGATAACTTAAAAGATACATCTGTCTGAACTAAGCCAACAAACTTAGTTTAAATGCTGAAATATGTTCCACCAGGATCTTCCCCATGATCAATTTTCACCTGTGGGTGCTATTTTTGCTCCGTGACAGTGAAGGGAAGAGCCAGTAATGCAGGCCGAAGCCAAGGTGGTGCAGAAACAGGAAAAAGGGGGATGGAGAGGCAGAAGAGACAAAGTGCTGCCAGAGGGCAGAGAAAGGGTTCCTGGTTCAGATGATCATCAGCTCCAGAGGAGCAGATGCCATGTTTTCCCGCCAACAAGGGTGGAGATAGACAATCCTTATTGGGCCAGGGATGACAGGGAATTTCCCCGAAACAAAGGTTTGGCAGCTGTTTGGGAATATTCCTTAAAGTCCCCATCCTGAATGACAGCTGGGATCATGACCTGAGCGGAAGGTCAGGTCTTAACCAACTGAGCCACCCAGGCGCCTCCCCCACTTTCTCTTAAAGGTAAATGGGAGAGCTCCTGTTATTTTACAACCTGTTTGTCTGGGTCAAGTCTCCTGTGGGCTCTCAGAGCTGCTAAATCAGGTATCTCCCCATACATGCCACTTACAAGAAGCAGGAGCACTGTCTTCCTGCAGCTCAGGTTTAGGCCCCAGTTCAGAGGAGGACCGTGGTCCCCACACTTTCTGACGAGTTCATCCTTATCCAGAGCTCATCTGAGTTGCTGTCCCTGATGATGCCCCCCAGCCAGGGCCTCCCTGATAGGCTTTGCTTCCTTACAGACTTTGAGCTCTTTTACTTGGGTTACAAATGTCCTACCTTGCTCCTCTCTATTAGCACAGAATAGGACCCATGGGGTCAGAGTTTGGGCTATCTGAAGCCAAGAATCAATATAAGGGAATTGGTCAGGGTGTCTGGGAGTCATGACCATAATTTCGTAAATGATCTGGACAGTGGGTAGGTCTTAGGGCCCCTCAGAGAGCCAGCTGACCCCAAAGGTGGCCCATTCCAATTCACATAATGTGCCTAATTTTCCAGATGTTTTGATCCCATAGTCTGAAAATTCGCTTAAAATTTTGAGCATACAGGCTTAAGACCGTAGGTTTTGAAGAGCCTCCACCATGAGCAGGGAGGCTCCCTTGGCCACCCTGTGTGTTCCCTCCCTGTGTCATTGGCATGAAGACAAATAAAGGGTGGGCATCCCTCCAAAGGAGAGACAAGTCAGATGCCCCTCTGTCTGCCATCCCAGAGGACACCTGAGTGCCTCTTAGCCTTAGCAAGTCCATATGAACCCCAGACTGGCACCCTGAAGGGGCTTGCCTTAGACCCTATGAGGTCACCACGGAAACAAGTTAGGGCCACTCAGACTCTGTAGGCTTCTGGGGATCCTAACGGTGCCCATCCGTGGGGCTACTGACTCAGTCTGCTGGACAAGCCAGGTCAAGCTGCACATTCACGCCGAAGTTATTACAATTCCTCCCCTCCAGGAGGCCCTGTCCTGTGGAATTCCTTCTGGAAATTCCTTCCTGTTTCCCCTTGGGGGGTGGGATTCCTGACCTGACGGACACCGCCCCCCCCACGGGAGGCCCTACCTGGGAGACCTCTAAGTGGTCTCTGGGAGGTGATCAGTCTCCCCATCCACCCTCAGGGTTGGGCCTGACTGGGTCCTGTGGCCCCAGGTCTTACCAGAATCAGACGTCTGCACCAGGTCCTCACCTGCCAAGTCTCCTTTGAGTCTGGGTGGGAACAGCGGGGTGGGCCGGCTTGAGGTGACCGGGCACGTGACTGCCTAAAATAGGCAGGGCGCACCTTCTCCCTTAAGATCCCCTGTTCCATACTGCCCCACCATTGCCCCAAACTGGTGGCAACAATGGGCCAGCAGTTCCCCGGTCAGGGAACCAAATGTTGCACAACCTGGACTGGATCCTGGCGGAAGAACCAGGCGGCACTAGAAACTTTGGAAAATCAGAGGTTTATTTAACACGGGTGGGCTCAGATGAGATTGTTCTCCAAAGGTCTGAGCCCTGAGCACAGGCAAGGAGGGGGATTTATACCCTTCTACTTCCACATACTTGGTACTTTTGGTTGGAGTGGGAAACGGAGAAGGAAAGAAGACCCTGGAAGGGCTTTGGGATAGGGACTGGAATTCCCTTGCTGGTTTGGTCAGCCATCTTAGAGTACAGTAATTTCATCTCTTCAGATGTGGATACTACAGCATTTAAAAGGATATGTAAGACAGCTTCTGGGTGGCTTAGTTAAGAATCCGACCTTTTTTTTTAAAGATTTTACTTATTGGGACGCCTGGGTGGCTCAGTTGGTTAAGCAGCTGCCTTCGGCTCCGGTCATGATCCCAGCGTCCTGGGATTGAGTCCCACATCGGGCTCCTTGCTTGGCAGGGAGCCTGCTTCTCCCTCTGCCTCTGCCTGCCACTCTGTCTGCCTGTGCTCACTCTCACTCCTCTCTCTAAAAAAAAGAAAAGAAGTTATTACAAGAGAGCTGGTCTCTTTTTTCTTAAAAAAAAGAAAAGATTTTACTTATTAATTCGACAGAGAAAGAGAGATCACAAGTAGGCAGAGAGGTAGGCAGAGGGAAAGGGGGAAGCAGGCTCCCTGCTGAGCAGAAAGCCTGATGCGGGGCTTGATCCCAGGACCCTGAGATCATGACCTGAGCTGAAGGCAGAGGCTTTAACCCACTGAGCCACCCAGGCGCCTCAAGCATCTAGCTCTTGATCTCAACTCAGGTCTTGATCTCAGGATTGAGTTCAAGCTGCCTCCTAGCATGGAGCCCACTTAAAAATAAATGAATTAATAAAAATAAGTAAAAGGACAGATATAAAGAAAAATTTTTTGTAACTATGTATTGTGACAGATGATTACTAAACCTATTGTGGTGATCATGTCACAATATATACAAATATCAAATCATTGTATTGTACACCTGAAACAAATATAGTGCTATATGTCAATTAAACCTCAATTAAAAGACAGTATTATATATTGACTTGGCTTGTATTTCTATTAGACAGCCTTGACCTGTATTGTCTACAGTACTCTTTATGGAATTGAACCCAAATTACCTCTCATAGGATTTCATTCAATGTCTCCTTTACCACCTTCTCTTCCCAGTTCCTCTTACCCATTCCCTTGTTCTTTTTTCCTAGAAGTGTATCACAAGACACTTTTATACCCTCAATCAGAAACTGCTTCTGGGAAAACCTAAGGAAAGCTGCCCTCAACCCAGGGAACAGAGAAATAGGATCTAAATAACATCTAAAACAGGTTATCTGTAACAACCACTGATGCCCACCTTGTGATCAAAGCACATTTTCTTTAAAAAATTTTCTCCCAGGGCACCTGGGATTAAGCAATTGATTGAGCATCAAACTCTTTTTCTTTCTGAAAAGATTTTGTGTGTGTGTGTGTGTGTGTGAGAGAGAGAGAGAGAGAGAGAGAGAGAGAGTGAGGGCACACAAACACGGGGAACAACAGGCAGAGGCAGAGGGAGAAGCAGACTTCCCATACAGCAGGGAGCCTGATGTGGGACTTGATCCCAGGGACCTGGGATCACCACCTGAGCCAAAGGCAGCCACTTAACCGACTGAGCCACCCAGGTGCCTTACTTCATGGAATTTCTGCCTCAAGATGATTGAATCTACTGATCAGATGAGATATAGAGTAAGTATAGAAAAGCTATATATGGGGCGCTTGGGTGGCTCAGTGGGTTAAGCTCTGCCTTCGGCTCAGGTCATGGTCTCAGGGTCCTGGGATCAAGCCCCGCATCAGGCTTTCTGCTCAGCAGGGAGCCTGCTTCCTCCTCTCTCTCTGCCTGCCTCTCTGCCTACTTGTGATCTCTGTCAAATAAATAAAATCTTGAAAAAAAAAAAAAAAAAAAACCAATGTGGGGGATTTCAGCTGACAGATGGATGCATTTCTCCAAAATGGAGAAGTGGCACAAACAAAGACACACAAGTGAGTAATGGAGAATGGGTTCCTAAATCGTATTCAAGTCTTGAAGTCAGAGAACCAAAGATCCTTAAACCCTGTCTGAGGAGGTTGGCTAGGCCAGTTTGCCCAGTGTCTGGAATAGATAGAGAAGTGAAAGTGACCTGCTGGAAAGACAGGAGGCCATAGTAGGTTTGGGAGGCCCGGCCCTCAAAGTGAACTCTGTTAAGCAACAGGGACTTCTAAGAAGTAGAACACAGGAGCATCGGGATTCAGCCCAATGTGGGACCGGATTATTTTATATTTCAATTGAGAGAAATTTCTCAAATGCCAATTTAGCTCAACAAGAATTTGCAGAGAATCCACCACAAATACCAGGTCACAGGTTATGTGCCCTGGAGCTCATACAATTAAATATTTGCCTTTCTGACTTGCTCTCTTCAATGTAATTTGAATATGAATTACAATTTAGGTGTGGATTTAAAAGACCCACTGGGGTGCCTGGGTGGCTCAGGGGGTTAAAGCCTCTGCCTTCAGCTCAGGTCATGATCCTAGGGTCCTGGGATGGGGGAGGGCACATTGGGCTCTGTGCTGGGCAGGGGGCCTGCTTTTCTTCCTCTCGCTCTGTCTGCCTCTCTGCCTACTTGTGATCTCTGTCAAATAAATAAATAAATAAAATATTTTATAAATAAAATGAAAGAGCCACTCAATTTTAAAGAGGTAGTGGAGGTAAGGAATGGAAATAGGAAATATTGGGAAGAAGAAAATGTCACAGGTCCGGTGCCAGCCTCCGGTCTCAGACTCTGCACTGGGAGCAACGCGTTACATCACCCTGCGTCATCCTGCGTCATCCTGCGTCATCCTGCGTCATCCTGCGTCACCCTGCGTCGGGAATGTTAGGAGGTTTGGTAGTGGTCAGGGTGGCCAGGGGGGTGTACAGAGAAGAGGCAAGCGTATGAAGGGAGCTGACTCCCTCGGGCCTAGCGGTGACCTTAAACCGTTCAAATCCCTTTCCAGTGCCCTCCGAGTGTTTCGTTTCATTCCCGGTACTTAGATGAGCTATTGAACTTTTCTGAGCCTCGTTCCCCTCCTTGAACAACAGGAATAACATTCCCACCTTCTGTAACGTTCCCAGCAGACTGCTGGACCCCTAAGCAGGTGTCTGATAAACGATCATTCCTTTTTTCTCTTAACTGGAAGTGGTCCAAGGGGTCTCTGTTTAACCTCAGGGTTTCATTCAATAAATTGGAGAATCAGGAATCACATTCAGAAGGCAGTGAGATTACAAGCTAGGAATCACGTGGCACAAAAATGCTGCTAATCATAGAGATATAATCTGTGCATCCAATCAAAATGATGACCCCTCCCCAAATTCAGAGGGCATGTCCTAAAAATGTCATCAGTCCCATTTGAACATTTGAAGGGTAATTTTAAGAGAAGATATAATAGGGGTGCCTGGGTGGCTCAGTCATTAAGCGTCTGCTTTCAGCTTGGGTCATGATCCTGGGATCGTGGTCCTGGGATGGAGCCCAGCTTCCCACTCCCTGCTCAGTGGGGAATCTGCTTCTTCCTCTCCCTCTGACCCTGCTTGTATTTCCTCTCTTGCTGTCTCTCTGTCAAATAAATAAAATCTTGGGGGGAAAAAAAGGTAATAATCCTAAACCAAGTTTGTTGGTTCATGGGTATCAGTCTTCTACCAGGTACTCAGCCATGGTCGAGGCATTCTGAAGGGTTTCCAGAAGATTAGGAATCACATTTGAAACATAATATGTGCACGTATAAAATGGGAAAACAAGGATGTGTTGGAATTAAGAACTAAATGGTGGCATTACAGTCAACCACAGTAGGAGTTCAGAAAAAAAGAAGCCACTAGTGGCGGTGGAGTCAGAAAAAGGTAGCTGGAGAGAGAAGGAAAGGCAGATTCCAGAGAGAAAAAGCAGTAGGATCAAAAGCAGGTAGCGAACATCGAACCTGATTTGTGTAGAGGGCAGTAAGGAGATTGGTCTTGCTCTGCACAGAATGTGCATGGAGGGTGAGGTGAGGAAGACGAGTTCCAGTGGAAGCACGGGCTAAACACAGAGGCCCTGAAGGTCCTTGAGCAACGACAGGGAGAGAGAGAAATAGCACTTCTGAGAGAAACGTCTCAGGTTATTGACAATTTAGATGAAGACTTTCCAATCTGGACTTCCCTCCTGTTTTATGGCCCATGAGCTAAGAACAATTTCTGCATTTTAAATGACTGGGAGGGGAGGGAATAGTATTTAGCATACATGAAAAGGACGTTAACTTCAAATTTCCATATCCATTTGTAAAGTTTGACTGCGTTGGTTCTCAACCTCAGAAGTTCCCTGGGATATATCTGAAATGGGTCCTCATCGCTGGAAGGCAGGGAGACAGAAGAAAGAGGCAGACGGCTTCAGATGGGTAGGTGGCAGGTTTCAAAAGCAAAGGAACTTATATAAGAGACTTTTTGGCAGCCGCGAGATGAGTAGATAGGTCTGCACACTTGTCCACCAGTATCTCAGAAGTTTTTTGTTTTTTTTTTTTTAAGATTTTATTTATTTACTTGACAGAGATCACAAGTAGGCAGAGAAGCAGGCAGAGAGAGAGGAGGAAGCAGGCTCCCCGCTGAGCTGAGAGTCCGATGCGGGGCTCGATCCTAGGACCCTGGGATCATGACCTGAGCCGAAGGCAGAGGCTTTAACCCACTGAGCCACCCAGGTGCCCCCAGTATCTCAGAAGTTTATATAGAGAACTTAACTAGGTCCAGTGACACACACTGTCCAGTTGCTCTTAGCACACATTACTCTATCCAGGCTGCATCCTTGAAAAATGGCTCCCACTATGGGAATAGGGGGCAGAATACACATTTCACGGACAGTGGAAGTGGTGGGGAGCCTCCGACTCCCTGGGTCCAGCTCTTAGGTCACCTGGAGGCCTTGTCTTCCTCATAACCTCCTCCAACCTGCTACAGCACAGCTACCCTCATTGCTTGTTTATTACCGATGGCTACTTTTCTGCTCCAATAGCAGAGATGGCCTGAAAAGCCTAAAATATTTCCTATCTGACCTTTTATAGATACTGCTTACAGACCCTGGGTTTAGACTGATGTTGGGGAACAGGGAGAAGAGAAAGCATAGGAACAGGGACTAGGGTGAGGTGAATGAGGCACACACCTTGGACACAATATTTAAGAGAAAGGATGCCAAAAAGCCTAAGTCATCAAATAACATTTAATGCAGTATTTCTAAATATCAAAACTAATGCCCACATTCCGTGATGAAATGAAGACAGGATCAATCACAATGCTGTGCTGTGCTGTGCCATTTCAGTGACTGAGCCAAACAGAACATCAGTACTATGGAGATTTTTGGCACCCCCCACCCCACCTTAACTTCTGCATGGGAGGCAAGTGCTTCACTCAAGCCCCCTAGTGGTGTTCCTGGTATTGCAGGGATAATCTAGAGTCTGGGAGGATGGATGATGAGGAGGAATAAACAGGGTGGCAGAAGATATGGAGAGTTAGGAGTGGATTTCAGATCTTAGATCTGATCTTGGATCTTCACTTTTTTTAATTAAAAAAATTGGGGGGGGGTGCCTGGGTGGCTCAGCCGTTAAGTGTCTGCCTTTGGCTCAGGTCATGATCCCAGGGTCCTGGGATCCAGCCCCACATCAGGCTCTCTGCTCCGTGGGAAGCCTGCTTCTCCCTCTCCCACTCCCCCTGCTTGTGTTCTCTCTCTGTGTTGTGTCTCTCTCTGTCAAATAAATAAATAAAATCTTAAAAAAAATTTTTTAAAGGAATCTCTACAACCAACATGGGACTCCAAGTCACAACCCCAAGATCAAGAGTTGCATGCTCTTTGAAATAAGCCACCCCTTGGATCCCCACTTTCGTTTTTTTAAAATTTTATCTATCTATCTATCTATCTATCTATCAGAGAGAGAGAGAGAGGGCTTACACACAAGCAGGTGGAGTGGCAGGCAGAGCAGGTAGAGGGAGAATCAGACTCCCTGATCAGGAGGAAGCCCAGGGCAGGGGGATCGGGACCTAAGCCAAAGGCAGTTGCTTAACTGACTGAGCCACTCAGGCATCCCAGATCTCCATTTCTAAGAGGAAAATTTCAGGGGCGCCTGGGTGGCTCAGTGGGTTAAAGCCTCTGCCTTCAGCTCAGGTCATGATCCCAGGGTCCTGGGATCAAGCCCCGCATCGGGCTCTCTGCTCAGCAGGGAGCCTGCTTCCTCCTCTCTCTCTGCCTGCCTCTCTGCCTACTTGTGATCTCTGTCAAATAAATAAATAAAATCTTTAAAAAAAAAAAAAAGAGGAAAATTTCAGCTCTTTCACCCAAAGTAAAAGCCAAAGTGCGTATCAGTTGTGCAGTCCAGCCACCAGGCCTTCAGCTCTCTGACCCCATTCTTAAATATTCTCCTGCTTGTTTGCTTCCCACTGACGAGCTGGATTCCTTCAGGTCCCTTCACTAAGCGGGGACTACTTCATCTCCCGCACTCGCACCCTCAGTCTCTCCTCCTGGAGTTCTCATCCCTGACATGCCTGGGGCTCAGGTCTCACCTCCCAGAGGCCTCTCCTGACCTCGAATTTAGGATTTCACCTATTGCTATCTCTCGGCCAACAAAAAGAATGAAATCTTGCCATTTGCAGCCACATGGGTGGAACTAGAGGGTATTATGCTAAGTGAAGTCAGTCAGTCAGAGAAAGACAAATACTATATAATTTCATTCATATGAGGAATTTAAGAAACAAAACATGTACATAGACGAAGGGAAGGAAAAATACGATGAAAATTGAAGGGGAGGCAAACCATAAGAGATGCTGAACTCTAGGAAACAAAGAAGGGTTTCTGGAGGGCATGGGGGTGGGGGGATGGGGTAACTGGGTGATGGGCATCAAGGAGGACACTTGACATATTGAGCACTGGGTGTTGTATGCAACTGATGAATCACTGAACTCTACCTCGGAAATGAAAAAGAAAAAAAAAAAGCTAAAAAATTAAAAGATTAGACCTATTGCTTTACCTCCATCCCTCCCTGCTTTATTTTTCCATTGTATATGTCAAGCTCTAAAAATTAGAGAAGGTGATTTACTGTGCTTATGATTTCTCTCTTCTTGCTGATTGCATGTTCTGTGAAGGCAGGATTTCTGTGTACTTTGCCACCACAGAATGCCCAGTGCCTAGACAAGAAACATCATCCCGGGGCACCTGGATGGCTCAGTGGGTTAAGCCTCTGCCTTCAGCTCAGGTCACGATCTCCGGGTCAGGTATCCGGCTCTCTGCTCAGCAGGGAGCCTAGTATCCCCTCACCCCCCCACCCTGTCCTGCCACCTGCCTCTCTGTCTACTTGTGATCTCTGTCTGTCAAATAAATAACTAAAATCTTAAAAAAAAAAAAAAAAAAAAAAAGAGAGAGAGAGAGAACCATCATCCCATCCATATTTGAGGACTAACTGAACAGATCCAGTAGAATACAAAGGGGAAAGGAGAGATTATCCTCTTTTAGGGTTTAGAACATTCCTTCTATCAGAACAAATAGGCTTCTTAACCAAAAATGACGGAGTTCAAAATGTGAAAATTCTCACACTGCCTCCTCTGACCTGTTGACTGTTCTTCCTGTGCACTCATTTTTCCTGCCTCTTGGAATTCCTAATGCCCTGTAAATTCCTAAGCTAATTTCTTTCTTTTTCCAAGGGCAGCTTTGATCACAGCAGCCAATTCTAGGAACGCTTCTACAGGAAAGGGAAATCAGTCATTTCTCTGTGTTTAACTATAAAAAATGTATTTTTTCCATTGGCCTTTTCCTTGGCTCCATTATCATGCCTGCTTTTCTGTTCAGGGCTGAGGTAATGCATCTGCAATCCAGGATCCTCTCACTGATTCTGCCAAGAATTAGTCATAAGTCAGTCAGCTTGCTCACTTAACACTTCTCCACCACTTCCTCTCACATCTAATTTGTGCTTTAATTTTAGCAGATATGCAAAGTAGTCGCTGGTTGTCTGGCCATCCCTAGACGGCTAAAAGGCACTGTGGGGAGACATGAAGAAGGAAGGAGTAAGCTCAACCTGACAGTGAAAGAAACAAAGGTCCTTTATCCTCCTCCCTGCAACCTGTCCAGAGAACGTATCTTCCCGTCACCACAGATAATATACTTACGCTGATAATTATTGAAATCTGAATATCAAAACAGTTTTTATACAGAGGGAATAATATATGTACTTTTAAAAAAAGGTTTTATTTATTTATTTCAGAGAGAGAGAGAGAGAGCGAGAATGAGCACAGGTGGGGAGAAGAGGAAAAAGCAGGGAGCCTGATGCAGGGCTTGATGCCAGGACTCTGGGATCATGACCTGAGCTGAAGGCAGATGCTTAACAACTGGGCCACCCGAGTACACCAATAAATGTACGTTTCTAATAGAAAGCAGCTTTAAATACCCCCCCCCAAATTCTTGGCTATTGATTTTTCTTCTCCCCTCATACCCTTAAATAAATATATATATATTTTAAAGATTTTATTTATTTATTCGAGAGAGATTTATTGAGAGAGATCACAAGCAGGCAGAGAGGCAGGCAGAGAGAGAGGAGGAAGCAGGCTCCCTGCTGAGCAGAGAGCCCGATTCGGGACTCCGAGTTCATGACCTAAGCTGAAGGCAGCGGCTTAACCCGCTGAGCCACCCAAGCACCCCCCCCCCTTTTTTAAAAGATTTTATTTATTTAAATATATTTTTAAATAGTTACCCCTGGCGGATCACCCTGCCCTAGGCTTGGGATGGGTTGTGTGGGTGGGTGTCTTTATGATAATCACCTGGGACCAACAAAGAATATCCAGCCCTTAAAAAGGAAGTAAGCCAGGGCATCTAGGTGGCTCAGTGGGTTAAAGCCTCTGCCTTTAGGTCATGGTCTCAGGGTCCTGGGATCAAGCCCCACATCTAGCTTTCTACTCAGCAGGGAGCCTGCTTCCCTTCCTCTCTCTCTCTCTACCTACTTGTGATCAGTCTGTCAAATAAATAAGTAAATAAAAGGAAGTAAGCCCTTTTTTCTTTTTTTTTTTTAAGATTTTACTTATTTACTTGACACACAGAGATCACAAGTAGGCAGAGAGACAGAGAGAGGGAAGCAGACTCCCTGCTGAGTGGAGAGCCCGATGTGGTGCTTAATCCCAGGATCCTGAGACCATGACCCGAGCCGAAGGCAGAGGCTTTAGCCCACTGAGCCACCCAGGCACCCTGAGAAGTTAAAAGGATTTAAGCGCCCTGGTTAGCTTTCTATAAAAGACCAACCCTAAAGGCCCTGGTTGGCAACCCTGTCAGGATTCCTCTCACTCTTGAAAGCGTTTTCTGTATCTTCACTTAAAAAACTTCTATTGCCTTACTTACTTACTAAATAAATAAATAAATAGCTAACTAACTAAATGGATAGACAGATAGATAGTTGCCCTGTCCATTTAATAGCAATAGAAGTACATCAATTGCTTAAGTCAAGCATCAGTAAGATTTTGTTTACTGAAGGGCCAGATAGCAAATTATTTTGGGCTTTGCTATCCATACACTCTTGTTACAATTATTCAGCTCTGACATGGTAGCACAAAAGTAGCACAGACAATATGTAAATAAATGCATATGGCTATGGTCCAGTGAAATGTTATTTATACACTGAAACTTGAGTTTTGCATAATTTTCATATGCCACAAAATACTATTCCTTTAAAAAATTTTTTCAACCATTAAAAAAATATAACATCCATTCTGACTGAGTTCCTATACCATACAAAAATGAAGGGGAAGGGGCAGGCCAGATTTGACTCAAGGGTCATAGTTAGCATACTGGCCCCTGGCCTTGGTTTAGAAGTCACACAGGACAGACAGTAACCTTGGGAAATCTAGTCCATATAGTAAGGGCAAATTTGTAAGTAAGGATATTTGTAAGTAAGGGTGTTACTTACAACATTCTTGATTGGCAGGAGAAATAAAAAAGAAAACTAAATGGAATTTCCTTTAATAGGGATTAAAGACATGGTTGGCAAATCCAGTGGCATAATAAGAAGTCATCAAAAAGAGTGAGTTGGATCTATACTAGCAGTCTTGAGGTATTTTCATGATTTATTTTTAAGCAAAGGAGCACATTGGAGAGAAGTGATTTTTCTTTTCTGTTTTTATAAAATGAACAATCCAGGGCACTTGAATGGCTCAGTTGGTTAAGTGTCTGCCTTGGACTCAGATCATGATCCCAGGATCCTGGGATCGAGCCCTGCATTGGGCTCCTTGCTCAGTGGAAAGCCTGCTTCTCCCTCTCTGCCTGCTGTTCTGTCTGCTTGTGCTCTCTCCCTATCTCTCTGTCAAGTAAATAAATAAAATCCTAAAATAAAACAAAATAAAATAAACAATCCCATTTTGTAAAATAACGAACCTCCTGTCTACTCCTATGTATAACATTTGTCGGAGTGGGAGTTAGGGAATGCAGAAAAGAGGGAGAGACCTAAGATTCCACTTATGTAAAATTATACATGGTATACATAAGGAAGACACAAAATTGTCATCAGAAAAATGTTAATGGTGGCTATTATAGGATGGTAGAATTGAAGATGGTATTTATTTTCTCCCTTAAATTTCATGTGTTCCTTGATTTTTTTATGGTAAGCATATATTACTTATGTACTCTAGAGAAAAGATAATGCTGTTTTTACTTCAAAGAGAAGATTTAGGGGTGCCAGGGTGGCTCAGTGGGTTGGGCCTCTGCCTTCGGCTCAGGTCAGGATCTCAGAGTCCTGGGATCGAGCCCCACGTCCGGTTCTCTGCTTCGTGGGGAGCTTGCTTCCTCCTCTCTCTCTGCCTGCCTCTCTGCCTGCTTGAGATCTCTCTCTCTCTCTGTCAAATAAATAAATAAATAATCTTAAAAAAATTTTAAAAGAAAAGATTTAACTGTAATGTTCATCAAACTGCCATTTCTTTCTTTCTTCCTTTTTTTTTTTTTTTTAAAGATTTTATTTATTTATTTGAGAAAGACCATGAGATGGGAGAAGGTCAGTGGGAGAAGCAGACTCCCCATGGCCTGAGAGCCCCATTTGGGACTCGATCCTGGGATTCTGGGATTGTGACCTGAGCCAAAGGCAGTCGCTTAACCAACTGAGCCATCCAGGTGCCCAATATATATATATATATTTTTAAGTAACCTCTACACCCAATGTGGGGCAAGCATTTACAACCCCAAGATCAAGAGTCACATACTGGGGTGCCTGGCTGACTCACTGGGTTAAACCTCTGCCTTCAGCTCTGGTCCTGATCTCAGGGTCCTAGGATCGAGCCCTCTCCTGGGCTCTCTGCTCATTAGGAAGTCTACTCCCACCCCACCCCCACACCCTCGGCCTGCCTCTCTGCCTACTTGAGATCACTCTCTGTCAAATAAAATCTTAAGGAAAAAAAAAAAAAAGAGCACATGCTCTACTGACTGAAACAGCCAGGCACCCCAAATTGACACTTCAATATTAAAAGGCTGGAAATCACCTAAAAATCCAGTAATAAAGAAGACACTGCTGAGTCTCTTGGTACAGCTATACAAAAGAATACTAACTGGCCTTTTCAAAAGATGCTGTTGAGGTACCTAGGTGGTGCAGTTGGCTAAGAGACAGACTCTTGATTTTGGCTCAGGTCACGATCACGGGGTAGGGGGATCCAACCCAATAGTGCTCTGTGTTCAGTGGGGGGTCTGCTTAAGACTCTCCTTCTCAGGATGCCTGGGTGGCTCAGTCTGTTGGGTGGCTGCCTTCAGCTCAGGTCAGGATCCCAGGGTCCTGGGATCAAGTCCTGCATCGGGCTCCCTGTTCAGCAGAGAACCTGCTTCTCCCTCTCCCTCTGCCTAATTGTGCTCCCTCTCTCTATCTCTGTCAAATAAAAAAGAAAAAAAAAAAACCTTAAAAAAAAAAAAAAAGACTCTCCTTCTCCTTCTGCCCACCCCCCGCTCATGAACCCACTTGCCCTCACACACACACACTCTCTCTCTCTCAAACTAAATAAGTAAATCTTTAAAAAATAAAATAAAATAAAAAGGTGTCATCGGTGGTAGAGGGGGCTGGCTTTACAAGTGGATAGACCTGGATGTAAATCTAGACTCCCAAATACCAGCCAAGGATCTTAAGAAAGTCTTTTCACACCTGGTGACATTTCCTCCCCTTAAAATTGGATTAGTAATGTCATTTGTTAACTCAGCAATGAACATGTAGTATGGGCTCTTTATTCATTTTTATTAGTAGTATAGGCCCTTTAAATATCATGTAGTGTAATGGTTATTGGATGGTTTATATGGAATCTAAGAAACTATGCAATAAATATATATTCATAAAAGAGAGAAGGACTACTTTTGATTATGGTGAGAGAGTTTACTTCCGATAGAAATGGTTTCTGACAATCAGGCAGTTTGAAATTGATGGCGAGGTACCTTTTGCAGTGCAGTGTAGGTTGGGCTTGGGAAACAAAGTCTTGCCGGGTGTAACAGTGAGAGGTAACAATCACAGTAGGAGTAACAGGGGAGACTCACCTGCCTGTGGTGGGAGAATCACAAAGAGAAGTATTGCACAGGCCTGACTATGAAAAGAGAGAAGACAGAAGGGATGCCAGGCTGCATGGTCATCAGAGAAAAATGAGCCCATTCTCCACGAAGGCAAAAGCAGGAAACACCATAGCTTGGCCAACAACAGTTGTACAATGGACAGATGGTTGGTTGTCAAGGTCATGCATTTATGATCATATTGTTTGTACCACAGAGAATGAATTAAGAAGGAAACCCTTCACTCTGTATTTTTGGAGAGAATGCTGAATGTATGGAGAAGTTACATGGGAAAATATTCATAACCCAATTAAAGGGTATATGATGGTGTGACTGGTATGATCCATTAAGTCATTCAATAAGTATTTATTGAGCACCACATCATGCCAGCAGCACCCACTATATACCAATCACAGATCAAGATGTGTTGTTTTGAATCTGGATAACTCTACGGTCTGATCCCAGAGTGACTGATGTCCATGTTCACAACATGTTTGGAAGATTATGAGGACAATTTGAGTAGTCTTTGTAGCTTATCCAACTGGATGAGAAGCTAATGTGTTAGGATCACTAGCTGTGCCTAGGCACTGTGATTCAGCACATAAAGGTGTTGGCTGTGGCATCAGACTACCAGAGTTCAAAATCTAGCTCCACTGACCCTAGGAGATTAGGTAAATTTCTTCATCTCTCTGAACCTCCATGTTCCCAGCTGTAAAATGAGGATAATAATGATGTGGGAAACAAAGGCAGAAGGAAATGTCGATAAAATTAAATGTCATCGGGGCACCTGCATGGCTCAGTGGGTTAAGCCTCTGCCTTTGGCTCAGGTCATGATCGGGGTCCTAGGCTTGAGTGAGCCCCCACATCATCGGGCTCTCTGCTCAGCGGGGAGCCTGCTTCTCCCTTTCTCTCTGCCTGCCTCTCTGCCTACTTGTAATCTCTGTCTGTCAAATAAACAAATAAAATATATTTTTTAAAGATTTTATTTGTTTATTTGACAGACAGAGATCACAAGTAGGCAGAGAGGCAGGCAGAGAGAGGAAGGGAAGCAGGCTCCTGCTGAGCAGAGAGCCCGATGCGGGACTCGATCCCAGGACCCTGAGATCATGACCTAAGCCGAAGGCAGTGGCTTAACCCACTGAGCCACCCAGGCGCCCAACAAATAAAAAAAAATTAAATGTCCTCATAACCTGCAGCCCACTGACAAATAAATACTCGAGGCAGGAAACTCCTAACTGTCTGTGAATGACTTACTAGAGGGAAAAACCACTTTAGCCTGACAATAGCAAAACCTAAAATATTCTGTAAGTCTTCTTTAGCATATGACAATCTTTTTGGAACTCCCTTATCCTCACTTCCCCCATGCCAAAGTGTATAATCAGTTGTCCCTCACAATCCCCGAGAAGCAGCTCCTTCTGCCCAGGGGTCCTATCCCCATGCTTTAATAAAACTGCCATTTTGCACCAAAGACAACTTAAGAATTCTTCTTTGGCCATAGGCTCTGGACTCTACCAACCTCACCAAAACATTCCAAAAACTACTTCAATAATAGGATTTACCTGAGAAAATTTTTTCTCTAATTCAGAATTAGTGGAATAATACATAGTTGACCCTTGAACAGTGCAGATGTGGGAACACTTGAAAGAGGACTTCGGCTGTTCCATTTTGACTTCAAACTTTCTAGTTGGGTTCTTCTTTCCAGCTAGTCTCTTGGCTCAGGTGGAAGACCCTGAGGGCAAAGTATCCCCTGATGGGAACCAAAACTACCCCCTCATGTAATAGGTGATATGGAAAACAAAGGCAGAAGAGAAAGTAATACATTTCTTTACTACCTAGAGCCCATTGACAAGTCCTTAAAACAGGCAGAGTGACCTTCCTCTACAGACTCGACTGCCTCAATGTTCATACTTTTAAATTTTTTTTAAAGATTTTATTTAGTTATTTGACAGAGATCACAAGTAGGCAGAGAGGCAGGCAGAGAGAGAGGGGGAAGCAGGCTCCCCATCAAGCAGAGAGCCCAATGTGGGGCTCGATCCCAGGATTCTGGGATCATGACCTGAGCCCAAGGCAGAGGCTTAACCCACTGAGCCACCCAGGTGCCCCAATGTTGATACTTTTTTAAAGGCAAAAGCAATCTTAGCCCAACCCCCAGGATCTTCTAAGTCTAATTTAATATATAAAAATTCCTTTGGAAACTTCCTTTATCTCTACTCCCCTCCTCCAAGACACATGTTGGCAATCAACCCCCAAGCATATGACACATCAATGTACATCTGAAGGGTCTCATAACTCTCATGACTGAGTTTCTACTACACAGTAATAAATGATCTTTCCTAATAATAGCTAGCCCTCTCAGGATCCTGGAAACCTTGTTTCCAAAATACTTGGGAGGCTTACACGATCCCTAACCCCCCTCCCAACTTGAAAGTATATAGTGGGCCACTCTTCATGAGCCCAGTGCAGCTTTACTGCCCATGGGTCCTGTCCCCATGCTTTAATAAAATCATCTTTTGTACCAAAGACATATCAAAGATCTCTCAAGAATTCTTTCTTGGCCATGAGCTTTGAGCGGTTACATTTTTCCTACATCAATAGGGACTGCAGGGTTGTTGGGTATACAGTTATATATACCCAACAATATAGTTGGGTATATAGTTAAATATAGTTGGGTATATACCCAACTATATAGACATAGTTGGGTAACATTTATTTGTGTATGTTTTATATACTCTAGTCTTATAATAGCATAAGCTAAAGAAAAGAAAATGATATTAAGACAATCATAAGAAGAGGAGATATATTTACAGTACTGTACTGCATTTAAAAAAAAAAATCTACATACAGTGGACCGCAGTTCAAACCTGTGTTGTTCCAGGGTCATTGGTATAGGGAATGACTAGTATGGTGGCTGGTGATAGCAAACAATACCACCCAATAGATGTGAACTATTATTATTATTATTTCACCCTTGTGTAGTTCTATAAAATAGAGAAAGTTAAAATGCAGCAAACCAGAACCAGGCCTGAGAAGAAAATCAAAGGTGCCAGGAAACAACTTGTCTGACATCTCTTGGACAAGAGAGAATTTTATTTTGTTTTATTATTATTTTTTAAAGCTTTATTTATTGGACAGACAGAAATCACAAGTAGGTAGGGAGAGAGAGAGAGAGAGGAGGAAGCAGGCTTCCTGCTAAGCAGAGAGCCCGATGCAGGACTCGATCCCAGGACCCCCGGACCATGACCTGAGCCAAAGGCAGAGGCTTTAACCCACTGAGCCACCCAGGTGCCCCAAGAGAGAATTTTAATAGAGAAACTCTCCTGTGAAGGTTTTTCTCGGGGGGTGTTATTGTTTTTCATGTTTAGGTTTGGCCTTATCAAGGGACATGGTTTTGGAACCACATGCTAGTGGAAAGTAATCCTCTTAGGGATGACTTCATACAGGTAGAGAAGGAGATAACCATCAACATCCTAGAGAAACTTAATAGGGTCTCCATAGTCAAGTAGAGCTTCCTTGAGGAACACCCATTCTAACTCATTCACACAAACGCTGCACTCTGTTTGAGGGGAATGGATTGCCTTGGAGATCCTGTTAGTGTACAATGAAATTCATTTTCATTTATTCAAGTTATGTTTATTGAATACTTACTCAGTGTCAGATGCTAGGAGCCTGAGGATACTGCGTTAAGAGGGAAAACCAATCCAGTCAGCCCCACCCTGACCTCATGGACTTCAGTAGAAAGGGAGACATTAGTCAAGTGATCACCAAAATAAATGCAAAAATATAATAAGTGGTATTAAGGAAAGTTAGATGTTGCTATATCAGGTAATAGAAGGACTTACCTAGTTAATGGGATCATAAACCCTTCCTGGAGGAAATGATGCCAGCTGACAATGGAAAGGACCAGTCCTCTGAAGAGTCTGAACATATTGTGCAAAGGTATTGTGGTAGAAGGAAGTATGACACCTTTGAAGAAAAACCATCAGTGTGATTGAAGGAGCTAAGATATGCTAATAAGAACTAACATTTGTTGAGTACTTATTAAGCTCTAAGCACTTTACATGAATTCTCACAATAACTCTAGGAGGAAGATACTATTGTCATTCCCCTTTTTACAGATGAAGAAACTGAAGGACCCAGAAGTTAGGTAACTTATTCAAGGTTATACAGTTAGTAGGAGGTAGATGGAAAGAAGATTAGTTTGGAGAAGTAGGGCAGGACGAAACCACGCAGAAATTCATAAGCTGTTAAAATTTTTTATTTTCATAAAAAGAAAAAGTTTGCTGAAATATTAATGAGGAAAGAAAGCTCTGTGTGCCGTGAGTGCCTGTGTATAAACGCGAACATATTTGCATTTCAAAAGAGTCACTTGAGCTGAAGCTTGAGAACTAGTTGGAAGAATGGTAAGAGTGGATACTGAGAAACCCTTCAGGCAGTGACTATGGTTCCCTGGACAGGAGCAAGAGCTGGTGGCAGTGGGATGAGGGAGTTGGCCCCGGAGAGGACAGAGAGGGAGCGTTTGGGATGTATTTCGGAGAGAACTGAATGAGGAGTGATGAGAGGATGAGGGGGTATGTCCAGGGTGCTCCTGAGGGCTCTGGCTTGTGTTAACTGAATAGGTGATGGTGTCACTTTATGACACACAATACAGGAAGGGGAGCAAACTCAGGCATGGGAAAGGTCGTGCACCTCCACTTGGCAATGTCAAGAAAGAGAGTTGTCTGTGTGGGACTGGAGCTCGGAAAGGTCTGGGTTAAAGATTAAGATAGATTAAGTTAGGACAATGATGAGGGAGAACGTGAGCTGGGGACAAAGCACAAGCTGACACCCCACAACCAACACCACCACTTCGCTTCCCCGCCCCAGGTAGGATCTGTGTGACAATCCTCTGGCTCTGCCGGCTGCCTTAAAGCTAAGGGGAAGAAAAACAAATGCTCAATATATAGATTACAGTCCGGCAGGACTGGAGTCTCCCTCAGTTTACAAATGCTTTAGTGATTTATAAGAAAAAAGAAAAGCATGCTTATTGATGACCTAACTTCCAGAAGGAAACTCCCACCTGCCTTTATGTTAATGCTTGCGAGGGGGGAAAAACAACCTTAACTTGACAAGGGCAAGGCCTCCAGGATCCTGGTAGGTCCTCTTTAGCATATAAAAGTTCTTTTGAAAATCTCCCTTTTCCTCACCTTCCCCCAACTCCCAAGTACACAATCAGTCACCCCTCCCAACCCTGGGGCAGCAGCTCTTTCTGCCCATGGGTTCATCCCATTGCTTTCATAAAGTCACCCATTTGCTCCAAAGACATCTCAAGAATTCTTTCTTGGCCATTGGCCCCAGACCTCACCACCACTGAAAAATGATTTCAGCAGTGGTAACTGCAGACCTGGAATGGATGAGAGCGGTCAGTAGAGAGGATTGCTCAATATGTCGTGAGAAAGCCCAAGTTTTTCTTGGCCTCAATTCAGACCTCACATCTTTTACTTCCTGATCCACACCCTCTCTTTTGTGAGAGCAAAACTGAAAATCAGAAGGAGAAA